>NW_026542597.1:12939122-13597025 GCF_028750875.1 Macrosteles quadrilineatus
AACGTCGTTTAACGTTTGTGTTTGTCCTGTCGCTCACAAAGATGGGATTCGCAAATCAAAACAGATCAAAGCTGACAACCCGTTTGGTTTCGTGTTTCCATGATTTCATCAGCAATCTACTCGTTTATCGGTCAAAACTAAACGTGATTCGGAGTTCACAAAATGTTATTATTCCAATTTTTTCCTAGGACGCCAGGGACGAGCCCGGAATTGTTTTTCACATTACTCCAAGCTGGACCTAGGCGTTGCGGCATTATCACATGGATAAAATCCATTCATGATTTGGCGGGATTTGAACCCAGGACCTCTGTAACCGAAGTCACGTGCTCTATCAATAGACCAGCTCGCTCCCCCATTATTCATACAATAGGAAATATAGATTTGTATATGACAGTCGAAACCCATGAACATACATGTTGCATAGATTAATTGTGCATTTCTAACCAAGATTTTACCAAAATAAATAACGAAACAAGTTAAATTATTTAGCAAGATTTGTTACGGACATACTTGATGACTGTGTTGTATCTAAAACGCAACTTGACGTCATTTTTATTAACAAAAACCTGGACATACGATTTCAGAAATAAATTATGAAATATTTATTTTAAACGTAAATCAAAAACAAAATAACATGAAGAACAATCACGATTAGTATACCTTATAATAATTTTACTAAAAACACTTATTCATAAATGAAACGATAACAGGGCTTCCAAATTCAAAGCAGCAGACAAAAAAGAAAATTTGGAAAAAGAAATTATGCAATCAACAGTTTAATATTAATTTAACAGTTTATGAAATGTAACAACTCAGATGACAACACGTGGTTATAACGCTACACTGGACTGAGATCAATACAAGAGCGGCGCAGCGGACCACGTTGTAACTACCACTCTGACATTACCATCACTGTTACCATCGTGATTACCACTGTGGTAACGTTTATGTAAGGATGTAGTTACTGGTAAAACACGTGGTTATAACGCTACACTGGACTGAGATCAATACAAGAGCGGCGCAGCGGACCACGTTGTAACTACTGTACCGGAGTGACATTACCAGCACTGTTACCATCGTGATTACCACTGTGGTAACGTTTATGTAAGGATGTAGTTACTGGTGAAACACGTGGTTGTAACGCTACACTGGACTGAGATCAATACAAGAGCGGCGCAGCGGACCACGTTGTAACTACTGTACCGGAGTGACATTACCAGCACTGTTACCATCGTGATTACCACTGTGGTAACGTTTATGTAAGGATGTAGTTACTGGTAAAACACGTGGTTATAACGCTACACTGGACTGAGATCAATACAAGAGCGGCGCAGCGGACCACGTTGTAACTACCAGAGTGACTTTACCAGCACTGTTACCATCGTGATTACCACTGTGGTAACGGTAATGCTAGGATGTAGTTACTGGTAAAACACGTGGTTATAACGCTACACTGGACTGAGATCAATACAAGAGCGGCGCAGCGGACCACGTTGTAACTACCACTGTGACATTACCATCACTGTTACCATCGTGGTCACCACTGTGGTAACGGTTATGCTAGGATGTAGTTACTGGTGAAACACGTGGTTGTAACGCTACACTGGACTGAGATCAATACAAGAGCGGCGCAGCGGACCACGTTGTAACTACTGTACCGGAGTGACATTACCAGCACTGTTACCATCGTGATTACCACTGTGGTAACGTTTATGTAAGGATGTAGTTACTGGTAAAACACGTGGTTATAACGCTACACTGGACTGAGATCAATACAAGAGCGGCGCAGCGGACCACGTTGTAACTACTGTACCGGAGTGACATTACCAGCACTGTTACCATCGTGATTACCACTGTGGTAACGTTTATGTAAGGATGTAGTTACTGGTGAAACACGTGGTTGTAACGCTACACTGGACTGGGATCAATACAAGAGCGGCGCAGCGGACCACGTTGTAACTACCACTGTGACATTACCATCACTGTTACCATCGTGATTACCACTGTGGTAACGGCAATGCTAGGATGTAGTTACTGTTAAACACGTGGTTATAACTCTACACTGGACTGAGATCAATACAAGAGCGGCGCAGCGGACCACGTTGTAACTACTGTACCAGAGTGACATTACCATCACTGTTACCATCGTGATTACCACTGTGGTAACGGTAATGCTAGGATGTAGTTACTGGTAAAACACGTGGTTATAACGCTACACTGGACTGAGATCAATACAAGAGCGGCGCAGCGGACCACGTTGTAACTACCAGAGTGACTTTACCAGCACTGTTACCATCGTGATTACCACTGTGGTAACGGTAATGCTAGGATGTAGTTACTGGTAAAACACGTGGTTATAACGCTACACTGGACTGAGATCAATACAAGAGCGGCGCAGCGGACCACGTTGTAACTACCACTGTGACATTACCATCACTGTTACCATCGTGGTCACCACTGTGGTAACGGTTATGTTAGGATGTAGTTACTGGTAAAGCACGTGGTTATAACGCTACACTGGACTGAGATCAATACAAGAGCGGCGCAGCGGACCACGTTGTAACTACCACTGTGACAGTAACATCACTGTTACCATTGTGATTACCACTGTGGTAACGGAACATGCTAGGATGTAGTTACCGGTACTGGTAAAACACGTGGTTATAACGCTACACTGGACTGAGATCAATACAAGAGCGGCGCAGCGAATTGTTTGCAACTTAGAATCCTGACATTACCATTAGTGTGATTACCATCATGTTATTGGTAATTATTTGTGTGGTAATCAGTGCTACTCCAATTGTGGTCTTCTCAAACTGTATGGCATGTTCCATTGTCCTACGTAAAAACACGAATTACAGGTACAGCAACGTTAAGTAGCAGTCCACGAGTGTGTAATTTTATGCAGGGTGTCCACAGAAATTTTGTCATCAATTTCCCTGACTTTCCATGACTATCCATGACCATTAACCATTGATTTCCATGACTCACGAACTTAACTCAAAAATTATAATATACCGTACACACACAAATAATACTGCCTGGACAAGTTATTTCATAGAAAATATTGAAATATGTATTAACAGATAACAATGGAGTACAATAGAGGTACAACAATGAACTAATACAAACTCAAAACCCATAAACTAAGACAACTGTATAAATTGAAATTGTCGTACATTTGTGAAAAATTCGGAAAAATGCTACAATAGCCGCGGTTATGGCCGACTAGAGCATTGAAAGGTCCCCTGAAATCCATCCATCATTGGGGATTTCCATGACTTTCCATGACTTTTTGCCTATTTCCATGACTTTCAATGACAGTAATTTTTTTCCATGACTTTCCATGACTATCCCTGACTTTCCAGAATGTGGACACCCTGTTATGTGTAAACCATGCTTGGTGGTAATTAACATTGCTCAGGTAGCGTACAGCTTCACTTGCATTGCTTTCCCTGATTACCACCCAGAACCATCTAGTGTGTTCGTTTTTAAAAACACTGGATGAAAAATATATTGCAATTTTCTGTATGATTAAGGTGTACTTCCTAAATAGTTGTAAACAATAGGTAACTAAATTAATGGGAGCAAAAATTGGTTTTGCAATATGTCCATAGAGACCATATATGCTTGTAAAAAAAATTAAACATAGTTACCAACATTCTAGGTTAATCTACCTTATCTGTTTTAGAGAGTTTACAAGAAATATTTTGATTGGTCTTTATAACGAAACCCTAAACTTATGTCATTATTCCCATTTACACATTTTATCCCAGAAAACTAACTCATTATAACATTATAAATTATTAATTACTAACCTGTTATTGATTTACCCGCATAACCTTCACTAGGGGACCATAGCAGCAATTTAGTTATGTATACAAATTGATATAAAATACACACTTTTTTACACATTTAGTCCCGGTCCTAACACGATACATATCAACACTGCGTTACCATTCTAACCTAAAAACAGAACACTAAAAGCAATAAACATACAAATAAGCAATGTTTACTTCAGCTGGTATATTTAAAACAGCTTTATAGAAACACTGCATCAGGACTTCTATTAGAAAATGACTAGATCTTTGACGGCCTGTGTGGCAGATCAGGGGTAGTTCTTGACATTTCTGATATTCTTACCATCCTTGGACCTTAAGGTTTAAAATTAATCCTCAACAGCCATGCTACCTTTTCCCTAGCTCATGATATTTCAAGGGGGGCCGATTCGCTTACGGAATTAAATATATAGAAGATAGATAGGTGGATAGATTTTGCTGATTTATATTTTAACAAGAATTGACCATACCATAGTGGTTAGTCTATGACCATACAACTAGCAGAATCATCAAAATCAAAATCAATAAAATTTTGTCACTTATCAAAATCTCAAAAATTAGTTTTCTTTGTTATAAAACTGTCTATGAGTATTAAAACAACTCGAACCAAACATTAAGTGTTTAAACCTACAAACCAATTTGATGATTGTCAAAATGGTTTGTGGAAAAGACGCTAGAACGAGCTTCACACGTTGTCAAAAAAGCTACCGGTACCGTGTATGTCGTTTGATCAAAGTCTGAGTTGTTCATTGTTTAATCACTGTTCACTAGTTATAACTTGTTGAAATTTGACCAAATAATTAATTGGTCAACAGAAAATATATGCTTGTTTAAATATTTCACTTATCAGTATCAATATTATTACAGCTAACACAAGTAGCCTATTTATATATTTTTTCAATTATACCGTAACTTACTTTAATTACTTGCCCATTCAGGTGTAAGATATAGTTTGCTTGTGTATTATGTTTCCCATTAAAACTATTGAAACAAAGATTAGAACAAACCTAAATCATACTTAAATTAATGGTACACTAGGGGACCATAGCAGCAATTGTTGCTTTTTAGTTGTGAAATTGTGTATACAAATTGAAATTAAATACTCACTTTTTACACATTTTGTCTCCATCTTTCCCTAACACGGTACCTATTAACACTGCATAACCTAAAAACAAAACTCTAAGATTCCCAATCAAAATCAAAACAAATACGAAATGTTTACATCAGCTGGTATATTTCAAACATTTAAACACTAGCAGTACTAGGGGCATTTTGACACTTCTGATATTTTTCCTACCATCCTTGGTCCTTAAGCTATAAAATAAATCCTCAACAGCCGTGCTACCTTTTTCCTACCTCAAGATATTTCGTTGGGATTGATTGGCTTATGGAATTAAAAAATATAGATTTGTAAAACAAGAAACATGATTGATGATACTAACTGGTAAAAATTAGTAGCCTACCTGTCTGACAATAAGAAACCTTTTATGGTCCATGACAAGAGGCCAGACAAAACTTAGAATTCAATACAATTTGTGTGAATTCATTATTAAGCCCCAATTCATTTTGATGTTCATTACATTTGATACATTCCCATCCAGTAGGGTATTTGAAGCTAAAGATGAATGTAAATTAAGACTAGAATGGAGTGTGATGATTTGTGTAGCTTTATGGCAGACAATTATTGACTCTGACTATACAAATTGACCAGCATTGTGAATTTATAATCAACGCTATGATCAGCCGTTTAGCAGAGACCATTAATTAAAAGCCTATAAGGACAGCTGTGTCCAGTATGAAAGATCAAAACCCTGCACTATACTCTGTTCACAATATTTAGGCGGTTTGAGGGGAAGTTACCCCACCACTTTTTTCTTCTTAATGAGACAGCTGATTAACGTTTTGATAAATCTAAGCTGTTTTAATGGTAGGATCAAGACGTGGAAGGGATAAATTTATTCCCCTAAAACCGCCTAAATTTTGTGAACGGAGTATAGTCAGGATCCAGCTGGCAAACTTCTGTTTCTTTGGCGATCACACAACAAAAATTATTATCGAATCTTTAATTATTACTGTCAATCTTGTGTTCCCAGTGGCAGGAACTAAAAATAGCCAATTTATCAATGGCCGAATCGCTATGTTTTGTAGGTCCTAGCCTTGGTTCTTTTCTTGCAGATGTTCTTAATACATCTCCCATATATTTTGCTACAGAATGTGGTATCTTCAATGTCTGAGAATTCCATACCACAAGCTCAGTAGACTAAATCCCACATTTAGCAGAGTATTTAAAATAGTCTAAGGAGAACATGCCACACTCTGGGGCAAAATATCGGAGATAAGTATAGGGACATCTGCAAGAAAACATTTCTACTTAATAAGGTAGCTTAAAAAAATTGACACCCCTCATCACCAATTAACCATACCATCCATACATCAATATCCACAATATCGCTTAGAAGTAGTCAAGTAAATCATCAACGATCAAAGCACCGAATGGAGGTCAAAGAAAATCGAGTGGTGGAAATTAGAAAGCAAGGAAGTTAACAAGTCCAATATGTAGTGGCGAGATTGTGCGGATATTGTCCATCGTCAACAGTGCTCTTATTGTCCAATACAGGGCCAATAACTGTCCAATGTCTCTGTCTACCCAGGGCCAATCTTGTCCTGACTTTCTGTCAACAAGTGATTGAAGGCTAAAACATGTTCTAACCAGTCACAACTGGTCAACTTTAGAGAAAAAAGTGTTTTTCTTTTCATCTGTTACATTTTGTCCAGCACTATGATAAATATATATATAGGAATATTTTATTGGATTATTTTGTAAGCTTCCACTGCTGAAAAATAGATCAAAAATATCGATTGGAAGTTAAAACTTGCAACTACTCTTTCATTTTAATTTAATTTTAACTCGATATTTCCCAAAGCTTGATATAGCTTTGGGAAATATCGCCTAAGCTACTATCTTGAGTAACTTATCACTAGTACATTAGGAATATTTTAAGAACTAGGTATATTGTTTTGTAAGCTTCCACTGATAATAGACATCAAAATTGATCATTTATAAAACTGTCTCTATAGCACTACAATGTACTAGTAACTTAGGTAGGTACCGGTACCTAACATTTTTTGTTTAGAAAAGATTTACAATTTCGTTTTTTGTATCATCCTTATATATAATACGTGAAGGCGATTTCTATGAAACACTACTCCTCCGTTAATAATGGACAGATTTTTACAAACGATGTGTCAAAATTAAGTATTTTTTGTGTAGACACCCCCTTTCAGCGATTCCTAATATAAGTCCTCGGGCTTTGCCCCACAGGCCATCAAAATTCCAATGTGTTTCTTATGAAGAAAAGATTTTGTTTACTTATACAGACAAATAATTTGTATTAATTACAGCTGTTCATAGTAAATACACACAAGAGCGTTCGTTTTCAGTTTCGAAAGCTGGTATGGAGTGATTGATTACTTTATCTTTGAGTTTACTCTTTTAGGTCATCGGAAATAATTATGACTGTTATTCGTTTTGAAATAACACCTGTAATACTTTGCGATTGCTCAAATTCAAGTAACAGGTACACTAGTCTTTTCAGATTTCAGATAGAATAGGTGTACTGGTAGTATTTTATAAATTTGTTTATCAGGAAAATGCTATGTATATAGGTATCCTTTTCATAGCTTCTCATGCTTTAAATAGCCTAGATGAAATATTTACTTATAGATGATTTGTTATAAAAAAGGTGAGGTCCATTTTTAAATAGATAAAATACACTTCCTGTCCCAACATGTGATAAGTTATGAAATATTTACTTTAAAATTGCTTGGTTAGGAAAATAAAAAATGTCTTTTTGTGCTGGAATAATGATAAAAGATGTGGTTTAGTAATTTCCTTATATCAAGTTAAAAAATATTAAAACTCAAAATATCAAAATACTTACCCTAAATGTTGCTTTAATGAATTTCTTATGTTTCTTTAATTAGTTCAAAGGCTGACAAATTTATTTTGAATAGCAAATGAGTATTTAATAATTTAAAGAACCATAGGTTAAACACTCAAAATAAGGAAAATATAATTTTTTCGTAACAATGATGGTTAAAAAATAAGTCGATAGATTCAGTAGTAATGCATTGCATTATATAACTAAAGTCAACAAGATAACCATGCATACAGGGTGTCCCATAACACCCGGCCGGCTTCTATAGCTCCAATATGAAAGCAATGTAGAAACCTAATTGCAACTGGAACCCCTTATTTTGACCCCAAGGAATTCAGCAAAATTATTTTTAAACACAAAAAGCAACCCAAAGGGCAGATTTTGGGGGGTGGGGGTGGTTTTTGGGAATTTTCAAAGGTAAAGGGGGGTTCAAATTTTGATAACACTTTAATTTGCTGAATGAGCTTTCAAAAAAACTCTGGTTTCAACCATTTGCTAACTTTATTACTTAGCCTATGCCACGCATTTTCAAAGTTTTTGAAATTCAAAAGCTGTTATCTCATAGATTTTTAATGGGAACATGTGTTTCATTACAAACCACATTGTAGCCTCCCATAAAATTAGCTACAATATTTGCATTTAATGTTTTTTGGTATCTTTATTGGTTAAAGAGCTGTAGCGAAATTAGTGTAATTTAATGTTATATTAAATGGTAATTTATTCAAAGTGTTTGCTGTTGTAAATGTACACGTCTAGGTCTCGATTAAAACTAATTAATATCTAAAAATTAAAATACGATTCATAGAAAGGTAAGAACACACCTGCAAATATAGCTTTAGGTGGTTTGATACAAGAGATGTTTATTTTTAAATGAAAACCCAGATATCAGCAATAGTGTCTGGATTTATTTGTTTAAAAAGGAAGTTTTTTAAGGTTCGACATAAATAAAGGCTAATATAATGCAAGATGAGTAAATTAGTCTTTTTGGTTACCATTACGCTGACAAAACATGTGCAGGCACTACCAATTCTAAGAATCTTTCAAAAAATTATGTGACATTCTATATTTGCTGTGAACGTTAATTTTGCAAATTTACTTAAATTTAATTGTTATGCTCTACAATACATAATAATTTTCCCTTGTGAATGTAAATAATAAATTCATTTTTAAAAACAGTACCGTAGTATTTAAGTCAGTACCGGTATCAATTTTACAGAATATTAGTGTAAACAACAAGAATTCAATGATTTTACTACCTATTTCTATTTTTGTAAAATTTCTTATACAAAATTAATATCAGTATTGTGCATCAAGGTAACAAAGTGGAAATAAAACAGGGCTCAACTCTTCTATGGCTTTGATCATTCAGAAAACCTTTCCACCAGATTAAATTTTGTTTATCTAAAAAATTTGAGCCACCTGAATTTTTATTTTGTACACTAATAACACACTTGCATTTGAGTGAGTGTAATTTTGTATTAAGTATCATTAGGGTACGGTAGGTATTCTTATGTAATTGATCCAAGTGAAAAATTATTAGATTTGAAAACATATCAACTAGAATCATAAGTTACAATTTCATTTTTAATTCAGCATTAACTTTTATAATTCAAATACCAATGTTTAAACCTTTTTTACAATCTAGGACACCACACTTGTTTGTTACACAATGTTTACTATCTTTATTTATCTCATTGTTTTCTAATGGAAGTTTTTTGGTGAAGATAAAAAGGACAATGGCTTTTAAACACAGAATGAATCATGATCCCAATCTAGTATAAACAGTCCTAAATTTAAAATTTCAATAGGGGGTAATTTATTTATTGTTTGATTGGATAAACTAGGTGCAGATGCATGCAGTTTTTATTAGAGTCAATAATTGATAGATAATTTTACACTTTGCTGTCTAGCCTAATTCTGGTGGATTCTTAAACAAAAAAACTATTATTGAATAGGGTTATATTTTTTGTCTTCTAGATATTGATTGAGTTTCATGTATGAATGTTTGCTCTGCAAAGTCTTCACCTAGCCTATATATTCATTTAGCCTATAAGGGTACTACAATTTTGAATGGCATGTAAAAAATTCCTGTTGGAATCTTTTAGCATTCATAGTTTTTAAGTCTCAAATCTTCCTATGCTAGACCTTTTATTTTTTAATGTATAGGTACCGTGAGAGGTGTTTCTCGTAGGTAGGCCAATTGGCAACCCACTTTAACTTTACATTCCTACATTTCTAAATTGCATTTTTAACCATGGTTATGGTATGTCTCCGATAAGAAAGTAGACCAAAGTAACGTTAGAGAATACTGTATTATTAATGTTTAACTAGATTAGAACCCTGGGTTTCGTTCACTTTTACACAAAGTTCATTACATTTTATCTCTAAGACTAGGTATAGACTAAAAGACAATTTTCAGCCATTGATTCTTCTTTGTCATGTTGAATTTTGACATAGGATAATACAAGTTAGGCCTACCTACCAAGTAGATGAACTTTAAGTTAGTAGGTTCACACAATACATAACTTAACTTAGCTTACCTAAGTTAATGTATATAGCCTAGCCTATCTGTAATCACCAATTTTTATTGAAATTAAACGAATTTCTTTAAAGCTAACTACAAATATTCTATAATTTTACAGTAATTTGTTCAATTAAATTGGGAAAATGGTAATAAATCAAGCGTCTGCCAACATCATGATAATGTTTAGTGATGACGATGGAAGGTGAGCAGACGACAGCTTGTAACTACTGATAACGATACAGTCACAGGTAGGCTAGACCTAATGTCAATAACTATGCCAGGTGCGCGAGCTGGCAGCAGTTCCGCATTAACCTAGAGTAAAAAGACAAATACATACTTTACAGTAACACTTAAGTCTATCACTGAAAATTATACGTTTTTACCTACTGAAAGGTAATTTTGATGGCCTATGTCTTACCTTAGTAACTTGGAAGTTATCCGGGCGTAGTGTTTCAACAATCTCCTGTTCTGGCCGAGGCTGTTGGCTGACAGATGACCGCAAACCGTCTAACACGCGTTGGAACGTAAACTTCTTCATTTCTTTTTCACTAATTTACATATATCCATTTAATTACAACAAGAACATGACAAACGGTGCCTCGTCACCACATACTAAAATACACAACAACTCGATTCAGTCGTCTGCTGCTGATCGCAAATACTGCAGCGGGGAATGCTGGGAATGCACAGTCAGTGGGCAAAATTCTACTGCGACTGTCACAACTCACATTTTTTAAATTCTCATTTAAACAGCAAAGGACCGAATTATAGAAGACACAAACAACAATTTTACGTAAATTATACGCTTTTAAGTACAAATTACAAACTATTTCTTTTAAGAAACGCTGCTACTAACCATTTTGTCCCAAAATTGATGGATCAATACCGAGCAACCAGCTGTGCTAAACAGCTGTTTTCGTAAACACTGTCAAGAGCAAGAGTAAACATAAGAAGACATAAGTTAAGTTGTGCAATTGTGTGATACTGCTATTTATTTACGCTTAATATTCTGTCGTTTGTTTGACATATTAATTTTGTCAAACACTACAAAAATGATTTTAAAATTTGGACAACAGCTGGGAAAAGCTTATAGTGTAGTTTCAGTGATTGGGACTGCACATAAAAACAAATTGAGGTTAGTTTCCATAACCTAACTTTCTTATACATCTTTCAATAAAGGCCAACTCAATTAACACCTCTAAAGACATACATATATTATAATACATAACTTAGTATGATCCAGGTAATTTTATAACTCTATCCCCATCCAGGAATAAACATTGTTTTTATCCCCCACAATAGGCTACAGTACCTACCAAACCTATCCTTCATGAGTTAGGCTAAGTTAAGGTTCATGTTTTTACAGAGAGCCTCCTATTTGACCTACTAGGCCTAATCCAATATTAGGCTGCACTTTACTTGACGTCCTACACTCATTCAAATGAAAATATCGATCGATATATCGATTAATCGATTGCTTCATTCGATATATCGTTTGGTTAGTTAGGTAAGGTTAACCTAACCTAACTAACCAAACGATATATCGAATGAAAATATCGAATCGAAAAAACAATCGAATGAGTGTAGGACGTCAAGTAAAGTGCAGCCTATTATTCTAATAATTCTGAGATCTAAATCAACAAATAAGGTGTAGGTTGCATGAGGGTTGATCTATAATTTATCGATGCGTCAGTTGGTATTATATTAAGATTGTCACATAACTTAAGTTATGGTTTGTCGCTTTCAGCTTCAGCTTCAGCTTCAACACAGAAGATTGTTGGGTGCCAGGAACCCAACAATTATTAAAGAACCAACAGAATTCTTAAGTTAACTGAAGGATTATTAAACTTAACAGGATCTGTGTGTGTTACTTAGCCTAACCCAAAAGAGATAAGTAAAGCGGTGGAAAGTGGTTCTTTACTGAAAATTCAATTATTAACGGATACATTAGGCCTACCCCAAAAAGGCCTATATGGCTTAACGCTAACCTATCATAAAGTGATAAAACACATTGCTGGCAATAGACCTTAATATAATGTAGGTAGTTTAAAATCATATGAGCAGAAAATACTCATTGTTCATCGATTGCTGAGGAGGCTGGACCCCATTAGGTAGACATTACACAGGACAGCTAACTTATTCGGTAGCCACTGTATTGTATCCATTTTGTAAACCGGTCTAAACTGTTGGGAAATAAATAAAAAAAAGACATCTTGGATCCCCGGAATAAGTCTTAACTTATGAGGGTTTACAATATTACTTAGTAGGTAGGCCCTAAATCAGTAAGTTAGTAACTTAGATAACAAATTAGCTTTCGTAAAACAAACCCAAACCATTACCAGTAGGCTACCACAATCCTCCCATTGTGATTGTTACCAATTTGAATGTGGGAGGGCGGCTTCTTTTAAAGTTGTGTAAAAGAATATATTTAAACCTGTTTATATTTAATAAGTAATTTTCGTTCTTTTGCAGGTATATTGCTGCCGCTATGTTTGGTACTGGTTTTTTATTATATGAAACCTCAAAACATAAGGTAGAAATGTCAAGTTCAAAAATTAACTTATCAGATTTCATGGCAGCACCTATTACTGATGTAGCCACTTTAGAAAAAAATAGTTCTGATATGAAAGCCAGGATGGAACTCCTCATCATGAAAATTCAAGTAGGTTTCTATGTTAAGTGTAATGTTGCACGTTTGCCTTTAAATAGTTCACTTAGCGATACTGGGATTTGCAGATGAAATAGGTTTAAGTGAATTTTCCATATGAGGCCAAAAACACCCTCCGTTCAAATTCATATACATATATGTGTCTGTTAGTGCGATAACTTAACTCAAGCAAAAATTATCAGATTTTGATTAAATATGGTACAAACGTGTAAACCTACGTTTATTCAAACGAGTTTGCAAACCAGCATGATCGGACTATAGGAACGGGGTTTTATAGGGGCTTTTGGAGAGATTTTAATAATATAAGATAAGTAATTAGACAGCATTAAGTTATGAAGAAGCTCAAAATCTTATTCGCTTTTAGTTACTAAAAACCTGTGTTGTTGCCAGGCTGACTTCTGTCGGGCCTTGGAAGCTCAGGAGGACGGAGAGGCTAAGTTCCTGGTGGATCGCTGGGAGAGGCCGGAAGGTGGAGGGGGAATCACCTGTGTCCTGCAGGACGGACGAGTGCTAGAGAAAGCTGGGGTAAACATCTCGGTTGTGTCTGGAACACTGCCGGCTGCTGCGGTAGCTCAAATGAGGGCTAGGTTAGTTTTATCTTGCAGTTTTGTCTTTGCCAGCATAGTATGGTCTTTATTGCAGGGTAATATTGTAGGCTAGTTTAGTAAAACTAAACTGTAATATGAAACATTCACCAGAAAAATCACATTGAACAATGTATTGCTAATATTACTGCACTCAATTGTAAAGCAAATAGAGAGGTTGCAGCTTGGATATTTTAAAGAAATTATTTGTTAAAGTATCACTGGACGGTTATTAAAATATTTATTTGAATGCTAGACCTTTTAGGCCTACTGATTTTATTGCACATCGTGAAACACAATAAAGCGTTGTGTAATACTCTTTTCTTACTCCTAACTTACATGAAACAGGTATTTGCAAATGCGCGTTCCCCAATCAACTTGCTAATTCACGACTAGTGTGGATGGGTGTTTGTCTACATGTCATTGTGACGGTTTTTATGTGTGGGCACCTCTACTCAGAAATCAACATATATCAACTTAAAAGTAGACTGCCACAAGTCAAATATTCGATACTCTGCAAAATCGTCCAGTAAATCCAAACAAAGCCTTGAAATAAATCTTGCTGATATTGACGCTCTGTCCAGGCCTGCAATTTTGGAAGACACTATGGGCCCTAGAAATACTTTGGTCCCTTCCACTGCCGAGGAATTTTTCTCGTGCCCCCAAACAACACTGAAACCTCTGGCTCCCCTGATTGGACCTCTGGCCCCCTCTGGCTGTTGACATTTATTCAAGTGACTCTTGCTCTGTCAAAGTAACACTAACATTTCTGTATTCTTGGCACGATTCAGGACAAAACATCTGAATGCAACATTGATACTGCAGCTTGTTTATAAACTACTTGTTTGTAGAGGCAAGAAGTTCAAGGAGGGGGAGAAGCTTCCGTTTTTTGCGGCTGGAGTGAGCTCTGTTATCCATCCTCGCAACCCGATGATCCCTACTGTACACTTCAACTATCGCTACTTTGAGGTCCAAGAATCCGACAATACTGTGCAGGTGGGTTAATTAAGAGTAGGCCTACATCATGAATATTTATAAACTGTTAAGTAATATTACACTCTGTGTCCTCCTAAAAATTAGTTGAGACTTATCTCTCTTTATCTCTCACTGCAGTGGGGGAAGGATTAAAAAATGTAATACAGATGACTTCCCCTTAAAATCAACAGGTAAATTCTAACTAGGCCTATTAGTGAAAAAGAGAAATGAGTTATTTGTGAAATATTTCCTGTTCTTCAAACTTATTTTTCAATAGGAATAAAACCTTTGCTCCCTAACCTACAAATGAAAAATATTATAAGAACTGGTATTGCTAACGATGTTTTATTTAACTGGCAATTTGATGATCAGTATTACAAAGTAGGACTACTACTTGTATGTTTATTAACAATAATTTTTCCTCTCATAACTTAAACTGTGTCGTTTCAGTGGTGGTTTGGTGGAGGAACAGACTTGACTCCGTATTATCTAAATGAAGAAGACGCCAAGCACTTCCACGGGGAGTTGAAGAAGGCTTGTGATAGGCACGACAAAAGTTATTACGCCCGATTCAAAAAGTGGTGTGACGATTACTTCAATATATCACACAGAGGTTGGCAGTATTATTTTATTTAGTTTTATTGTTGTTTTATACTAGATTGTTTATTTATTTCTCTAAAAGTTCTTTGTTTCCTTTGATTTTGGGTATTTTAGTGAAGCACCTGTTTGCCAGTTATTTTGTAGTGTTGAAATATTCTTGACGGATTACAAAATCTCTAAGATCACCTCAATAGTACAATTTTAGTTTCTATTACTCAATAACCTCCTTTCAGTAACAATATATTATAAGAGGTGTTAAATTTCCTTTTAGTACTGCTAAAGTGATCCTGTATATTCCTTATGGATTAAGCGTTTTGAGGACTTAGTCCTTATCTTGTACAAGAACATTAAAACTGTCCCTTAGAAAAGGTTGTCAAAAGTTTATATTAGAAACAATAACTCATATTATATAGGCTACAAACGGAGACATTTACACGATACAAAAAAGTGTAGGCCTACAGACAAAATTTTACAATATATGACTGTGTGCGCGCAGTTACAGGTGAAGGTCATGACTGCGATGCGGAAGATGGTCGGGTGGTAAATATGAACAATATATACTCTAAAAACATAAATGTTGGCTTTCCTCAGTAGTCAGTGCTAACAAAGGTAGCTAATACACAATTTGTATATTTCTTTAATAATAAAAAAATGATATTATGCAGAATCTTTAAATGTACCTAGTCAATCTTCAAATTTTTCAGGGGAAAGGCGAGGAGTAGGAGGGATATTCTTTGACGATTTGGACTCGCCTTCACAAGAAAAAGCATTTCAATTTGTGAAATCATGTGCTGAAGCTGTCACACCTTCTTATCTACCTTTGGGTATGTTTAATGTTATCAATTTTTGTGTGTGTGTTTTTTTATGTGAATTAGAATGCATTCTTTCTCACCACTTACATAGCGGGCATGGCAATTGTTACAGCTTTTTTGATGAAATTTGGTTTGAAGGTGTAAGGCGGGATAAACTTGAATGAGTTCGCGATCCAACATGATCGGACCATGGGAACAGGGTTTTATGGGGGGTTTTATGGGGTAAAAATTGGGTTTTCTCACTTTTTACCCTCAAAACACAAAATTTCCCAATTTTTCTCTAAACCTTCTTAAAGAGCTTAAAAAAACAAACAATTCAGTATATCAAAGTGTTTTTGTACGGTTATTAGTTACGGAGAAAACTAAAAAAATGGTAAATTTAAAATTCCCATGTTATTCTTATGGAGAATATTGTAAAATGTTGTAGTTTGCTTGTTTATGGATATATTTTGATCAAACTTGGCAAATTTATTTATTTTATAGTAAGCTATCAATATTTTACTAAAAACACACTACTTTATTAGTTTCCTTGTAGCAGCAAACCTAGGTACTCGTTAAACCTAAATGTTATTTAAATAGATCAATTGAAAATCAATTCGGCCAAATGGAAATTCGCTTAGACGGCAGGTTTGCTGCGGCGGGGGTATTTGTATTTTGGACACTCCTCTAAGTTCACTCACAGACTAAATATAATCCCAAGTGAACATAACTCCAACATTGAAATATTCCAAACACTCGGTACTCATAGCTAAACTTTTGCAAGTCATCACGTATCGTAGCAGGTACAGTCAATGCAACAAGTGAGAGGCAGACTATATCTGCCAGGTGCCACTTTGAACAGCGATGTAGAATCCTCTCTTTTATGGCACAAATCAAAAGTGTGCATCTAAATCTGACTGTACCGGTACTGCTCCGAAATTTAGGTACTTGGAATCATTTATGTAGTCAGCACTTGAATTTTTCATCGCTTTGAAAAGTGAAGTTTGATGTCTTGAAAATAGGAGCACTTCAAATTGAAAATGTAATTTATTGGTTTACTGGAAATCTTTTTCCTCTAAATTATGAACCCTGCCTAGTTACTTATGACTGTACAGTAGAACCTATGGATTGATAACAAGACCCTCGATAACAAGTCCAAGTCACCCTTGATAACAAGTGTCGTTTTCAAATACTCTTAACTTTTGATTAGCCCTAATCACATTCTTGCAGACCTCAATAATAAGACAACCTTGATTAAAAGTCTTATTTACTAAGACGCATGAGAGACCTGTTAATAAGGTAGAGACTGTATAAATCTTGAACATATTTGTTTCTTAAAAGGTGTTAACCGAGTAGTTAAACCAACTGTCACCGATCTAATGGCTACAATGTTTGCATCTATATACAAATTCAAATGTTTATTATTAGAAGCATCTTGGATGATTTTATTTTAGTAGAGTTATTTTTGTAATTTATCTACAAATTTCATTTTTAATGTAGTACACTTTTTGAAACAACCAGTAATTATTCATCATAACTTTAAAATACTTCCCTCTACAGTGAAGAAGCACAAGAACGATGGATACGGTTACGCGGAGCGCCAGTGGCAGTTGTTGCGCCGTGGCCGCTACGTCGAGTTTAACCTTATCTACGACCGAGGCACCAAGTTCGGCCTCTACACTCCGGGCGCCAGATACGAGAGCATCCTCATGTCTTTACCACTTAATGCTGTAAGTATAATACTGTGCAGACATTGTACAAAGTGCAACAATCAAGTCATCCAACCTTGACAATGAAAATACTGCATTACAAAGTTACAACTATAGAAATTATATTACAGAGTTTCACATTATACTATTTCTATTGTTAATATAAGAATTTTGCCACCTTATTACAATTGAAAGCAGGTATATCCAAAACTATTTCTCATAAAAAGTACAGTAGTCTTAAACAAATTATATAATGTGGCTTTAAGAGCATATTGTTTAGTGTGTTCTATTGTTACTTTTGTTTTGAGGGATGGTTTAAACCCACCTGAGAACCATAACTCAGATCATTAAAAACAAAATGGCTGCGATTATAATGTAAAATAATAACGTACATCTTATGTTCTCTATCATTGCAAAATGACACTTGAAAACTGAAAGCACAAAATTTTTGGTACTCTTCTGTGGTAATGACTACATCAGAATATTTTATATCCACCACACCAGGTTAGGTTAGGTTATTTGTACGTAGCCTACATTAACTTTTTCCGGTAAATAAATATTTGATTCCAAGATGGAAGATTACCAGATTTTTATTTAAAAATATATATACCCATTCCATTTTATAGGTTTAGTGTAGGCCTTAACTGTTCTCAATTTTTTTTTAATTTTTTTTTATTTTAATTTAATAATTTTATTTTATTTATACTATTTTCCTGAGACCAAATTAAAATAGTTTTAGTTTATGTATTAAAATCTGTCCTAAAACTCCCTAGTTTTATTTGCAGCATCCCTAGTTGTATACTTTCAGTAAAAAATTTATTTTATTGACCCCCATTTTACAGTTTCCAAAATTTCTAATTTTTTTCAGAAATGGGAGTACATGCACATCCCTGACCCAAACAGCAAAGAGGGTAAGTTAGTTGAAGTACTGAAGAACCCACGAGACTGGTTGGGTATCGGAGAATCTACTAGATCAGCTGGTTAAGATTGAGATCGACATGCCATCTGATTTAGATCAATAGATTAAGATGAAAACTGTACAGTATGAAACAAATTTTATTACTTCCGGGGCCGAGATTTATTTTCTCAGAATCTTTTCTCAAGTGCCCAAACATGTACAACATTAGCAATATATTTGCAAACTCAATGCATCTTTGTTTTTATCATAAATATTAACCCTCCTGGTGTCAGTTATTTTGTGTGTGGTGTCGGTCGATTTTTGGACAAGATCTTGCAGTGTGTCTGTGTTCGGTATTCATATTTTTAGAGTATTTAGAAATTAATCATTATGTTAATTAAGTCACTGGTTAATTAATCATGCTAATGTGTATATAAATCACCACATTTATTGTAATATTATTTAGTCTCAGTAACAATTTATTGTAAATAGACTCCCGCTTTCAATATTCAAATGAGATTGCTAAGCCTGCTCGAATTTCCCGCCACAGTAAGGCCTATTTTCCTGTACTACATACCCATGAATCACCTGACGCCGTGTTTGCTTCAATCGCATTTCCTATTGGCCATCGAATTCCTAGACCCCTCTAAACCGCAATTGCATTTTTCAAAGTGTGAAGCCGGCGATCGGCGTCTGTCTGTCCACGGTCGGCGTCCATAACTCACGGTGTATTCCGTTTCTCGTATCTCGGGACATTAATTGCCCATTTTACCTCTCTTAAACGTATTTTTAGGCTATAGATTAATTATATCTGGCCTCCCTCTCCTCTATAGTACATTTAACTATATATACATTTTAATTTCCCCCTTTTGTTTGTGATTAAATTACTTAAATTGTGATCTAGTGCTTTCAGACTCTTCAAACCTCAAGACAGTGTGTGCGCGTCCGTGTATTACTTCTAGACTTTCCGTACGTTTTCACCGTGACTTCCGCGTATTAGTGAGCTCTTTGTGATTATGAACTTGGGTGCGTTGCGTACTACAAAATTCTACAAAACAGAAGCACTCGGTCTAAGGACTCCGCCATCCGCCATCGCTCCACCATAGACGACGCCGCTGCCATACTCTCCACCTTTGGACAATTGGACTCAAGGTACAACCTTAAAGTTTTATGTGTGTTTTAATTAGACTCTAAAACTAATCTCATTTGCCCCTCACAAGACATTTTATTCCATCTCGGGACCTCAGTGCCCTTCAAATTGCAGATTCGCCATTTTCTCTAATTTAATTATTTTTCTCTTGAACTATTAATTAGTTCTGGTCCTTCGAGTTATTAATTATTTTCATTTTCACCCATTACGCCCCCAACATTTGGTCCTTCGAGCCGGATTCATTGTCTAAAGTCCTGTGGTAATTAATTTCAGCCAATTTTCATCATCAACCATATTTTTAGCGATCTGCAATTTTCAATTTTCGCCATATTGGTAAAATATCGGCTCGCGTTCGTTCCGTTCGTGGGCGTGGTTTAGCAATCTCTCTCCACTCGCGCGTCTGCGCAGGTCACAATCATGTACAATTTGCTGTTCTCTCTAGTAGTAGACAATTTTTCCCTACTTGGCTTTTTTATCCCGAAAACGGGATTTAGTTTTAGTTGCGGGATTTAGTCGCGTGCAGACGGCCGACACTAGTAGCAGACGCATATCTCACACTCACTGTACAGCGTTTGTTGTTGTTTACATTTTCTCATTTAAGGTGTATTGTGTAATAAGGTTGATTGATATTATTAATAACCAACTATTAGGTTATTATTAGGTATTTACTATTATTCTTTGAATCAATATTGCTCTTTTGAATATCATACTAAATAAACAATAATTTGTCATTGTTATTTAACATTGTTTATGCTTTCTGAATTTTGATTTTAAATGAAGTAAAGTTAAATTAGTTCATCTCTGTAATTTTGGTTGACAAACGTGCGATATTATATTTAAGGTAATTTTATCTTGTCAATTAACATTTTAATAAATAGTTCAAAATAACCGTTTTTACTGGTTCTTATTACTAGTGTTGTACATATAAACAAAACTGTTAGCTAGCGTATTTGTATTGTGATTCATATTTCATTGATGGTTATAATTTTATGTTCCTTTCTCATTTATTAGGGTAATAACTTACTCTTTATGTTGCAATTCTTGTTTACTAAGGATTATTCTACACTGTTTCATTAATGAGGCCTACTCTCATTAAACTTATTTAGATCCATTTATTATTTTTGTAAATAACGGTGAACTTTCATGTGACTCATTCATTTGTTCTATCATATCTCTTGTTTTATTGTGCATTATTATTACCGTACTTGAATACTTTCAACTAAGCTCAATTGTTGATTTATGGTTTGAAAATCGAATTAAACCTGCCACACTCATTTAAAAATATTTTATTGCTATTTAACGTGTTGATAACTTAGTGTTTTTCACTATTTGCCTCAATTAAGCTACAAAGTAGGTGGATATATGTTTTAGATATTTATAATATTTTATCTCTATATTATTCAGCGGACAATTAATTACTACATTGTTAAGCTAATACCATTCATAGGCCTAGCTACACGCCTTTTGTGTACCCACAACTTCCATTTTCGTGTGAATACTTTCAAGTGAACACTTCACAATGCCTCCTAAAGCATCTGATTTTAAGTCCGCAATCTACACCCGTTCTACGGCGCTGATTAAATCACGTTTTGAAAAACTTAAGGCTACAGTAGATGAATTATCAACTCAAATCGACCCTCTAACACCATTACAACTTAAGAAATTATCCGCTTACGCGTTGGAAATAAAAAAGAAACGCAGTGAATTTGAAAATAACCTTCAACGTGCCTTCGTTCTGGAAGATGAAGGGATCGATGATAAGACTCTTTCCAATGATCAAGATGCTATTGAAGACATGTTCTCTCACATTCAAGCTACGATTGAAACTCTGGTTCCCTCAGAACCACCAAAAACCCCTTCCGCGTTCAGTGAATCGTTTTCTGTTTCAGAAACTCATCCAAGCTCACAAGTACGATTACCTAAACTGGACTTACAAAAATTCTCTGGCGATCCATTAACGTGGACAAGTTTTATCAATCTTTTTGACACTGCAATCCACCGTAATGCTTCATTATCCTCTGTTATGAAATTCCAGTACTTACTCTCTGTCTTAAATGGAGAGCCTCTCAATTTAATAAGGAGTTTAAATCTCACCGCTCCTAATTATCTAGTCGCCTATGAATTGTTACGTGACAGATATCACAACAATCGAAGATTGCAATCATTGCATCTTAACCAATTGTTGGACCTGCCAAACATTACGGCAACTTCACTCAAAGGTTTGCGCCAATTTGTAAACCTGTTTACGGAACACACACAAGCTCTTAAGGCATTAAATTGTGACGTTAGTGACAACAACCCCCTATTGTCCGCACTCCTTTTGCGTAAAATGGACCAGGAACTACGTAAAAAACTTGAATCGTTCCGTTCCAGTCAAACCGAAGATCCAGTTACTCATTCATTACCAGAAATTGGTGAAATAATAAAATTTCTTAACCAAGAATGTTCGCAGACAGAAGATGCTAACATACATAACATGTCATCGGCCCACAGAAGCGTTCAACCTTCACCTCACAAAACCATACCAAAAAAGGTGCATTTCCGGTCTGACGTAGGCCTAGCCATGGTAGCTACTCCGAGATCTAATGCTCCCCCCTCTCATAGCTCTCAGATTAAAAATAGTCCTGTCTATAACGAATGTTTTGTTTGTAACAAAAATTATCACAAAGTTTACACTTGTGACGTATTTCAAAATAAATCTCCTCGAGAGCGACACGCCATTGTTAAAAAACATAATCGTTGTTTTTCTTGCTTGGGTGAACATAGCTCCAAAGAATGCCGCTCTCAGTTCACTTGTCGCACATGTAAACAGCGACACCACTCTCTCTTACACCTTGGTGATAATAATCAAACCTCTCAGATGTCTTTTCGACCTCAAGGTCAAAAAACTTCCCCGACCACTTCAGGTCCATCTCACACTCAGACTGGTGATGTTAATTCACAAGCCTCTATCTCCGCCACTGTCGCGGATGTAAGCAATTATTCTGCCCAAAATAACTCATGTACGACTTCGGGTAATTATACTGTATTACTCGGCACCGCCTTGGTCAAGTTGACTTCCCCTCAGGGTATCTCTCATGTGTTTCGTGCTCTACTAGATACTGGCAGTATGTGTGATCTGCTCTCAGAACGCGCTGCGAATCTCCTGAATATAAAACGCCAGTCTTCTC
This sequence comes from Macrosteles quadrilineatus, assembly GCF_028750875.1. Lineage (NCBI taxonomy): Eukaryota > Metazoa > Arthropoda > Insecta > Hemiptera > Cicadellidae > Macrosteles > Macrosteles quadrilineatus. The sequence goes on from NW_026542597.1 coordinate 12,961,969, forward strand.
AACTCAAAATATCTGGTCTTTCTCAAATGGCTTCCTGTACTAAAGGGTCAACTTACTTGAATCTTGAAACTCTCTCAGGTCGAGTAATAGCCACTGACCATCAATTCCATATTCTTGATAAGATTTCCGTCGACTTACCTCGCTCCCCTATATCACCGGAAGTGCTAACAAAAATCAAGCCCTATGTTCTAGCTGATCCTACTTTTCACTTGCCTGGTGGCATTGACGTGCTTATAGGTAGTTCTCTGCTACCCCTCCTCTGGACTCATGAAAGTTACTCCCTCGGCACGCACATGCCTCATGTGATAGGTACTCATCTTGGCTTTATTCTGATGGGTAAAGCTCCCTGTGCAACTAACTCGGAACCCGTGTCAGGTTTTGCGATCTCTCTTCTCTCTGTTAGTGATAATTCACTACACTCTTCCCTGCAACGTTTTTGGCAACAGGAGGAACCCCCTCACTTTCAGGTTAAGTCACAGGAAGAGCTTCTTTGTGATGAATACTATAAAAAATCACACTCTCGTGATCAATCAGGTCGTTATGTTGTGCGACTTCCGTTCAAGACGGACCCCTCCATTCTAGGCCAATCTAGGCCCATTGCTGAAAAGCGCTTGTTGTCTCTTGAGCAGAAATTTAAAGCTCAACCCCATTTTTCACACTTGTATAAGACGTTCATGTCTGAATATCAAACTCTCGGCCATATGACAAAACTAGATTTTGTTGAAGACATACACCCACACTACTTCCTACCTCATCATGGGGTACTGAAGGACTCTAGCACGACCAATTTAAGGACAGTGTTTGACGCCAGTAGCAAAACCAGTTCCGGTCACTCCTTAAACGATATTCTTTTGACAGGACGTAAATTACAAACTGACATTTGTGACGTAATTTTGAACTTCCGCTCTCATAAAATTGTGTTTTCATGTGACATTCGGCAAATGTACCGCCAAATACAAGTGCACCCTGACGATCAAAAGTTTCAACTGATTCTGTGGCGTGACGACCCTTCAAAGGAAATCTCTACGTTTCAACTTACTACCGTCACCTACGGCATGAACAGCTCCCCCTACCTTGCTATTAAAACTTTAATGCAGTTAGCGGAAGACGAAGGTGATGCCTTCCCTCAGGCTTCTCACTCTCTACGTCATCACACCTACGTGGACGACATTATCACGGGTGCTGACTCCGTTGAGGCTGCTCTTGAACTACAGGACCAACTTATCCAACTTCTACATCGTGGTGGCTTTGAACTTCGCAAGTGGGCCTCCAACTCCTCTGCTCTTCTAGAAAAATTTCCTTCGGAACATCTAGAGACTCCAAGTTTCCTGCAAGACGCTCAGCTTCCCCAGTACTCCATCCTAGGTCTCCATTGGTCTCCTGAAGAAGACTGTTTCTGTTACGCTTTCAACCCCCCGTCTGAAAAGCTGACTAAGCGCTCCGTGCTCAGCTTTATTGCCAAACTATATGACCCCTGTGGATTTTTGTCCCCATTAATCATGGTAGCAAAATGCTTCATGCAATTACTATGGACTCAAGGTCTTGATTGGGACGACCCTCTCCCTTCTGATCTCGCGCATAAGTGGCATGTGTTCACTAGTAACACTAAAGACCACCTCGGTCAAATTAAGATCCCCCGAGCATTTCCGCTCGCTCACTCCTCTGATATCGAGCTTCACGGTTTCTGTGATGCATCGGAATGCGGTTATGCCGCGGTAGTGTATTTCCGGTGTGAATTTAGTGACAAAACAGTCATTGTGAAACAAATATTGTCTAAGACTCGTGTTGCCCCGTTAAAAAAGGTAACTTTACCCCGCTTGGAATTGTGTGCAGCTCACCTCTTATCAAAACTAGTGCATTATTGTGAAAAACAATTTAACTCTCTTACTACGAATACCACTGTATTGTGGAGTGACTCATCTGTAGTTCTTACTTGGCTACAAACCCCTTCATACAGACTAAAGACTTTTGTGGCTAATCGTGTAGCCCAAGTGCAAGAAATCATTCCCAGTTATCAGTGGCGGCACATAAAAGGGACGGAAAACCCCGCTGATTGTGCCTCACGAGGAATTCTAGCCTCATCTCTCATTGACCATCCCTTATGGTGGACTGGCCCACCATGGTTACAGCTCCCTGCGGCCAACTGGCCCCCCTCATGTTTTTCGCCGTCTGAACTCACTCCCACGGACGAAATTAAAGAAACTCCTCTTAGTGTACTTAGTGCAACAGTCGCCCCTTCGGAATGGGACTTATTGTCTAAATATTCATCTTGGTTGAAACTAACCCGTGTGCTAGCTTATGTACTACGATTCATAAACTCTTCCAGGTCTAAAAACAAACTCTCTGGACACTTAAAACTCAGTGAATTAAATCTAGCGGAAGTGACAATTTTTAAACTAGTGCAAAAACTCCATTTCAGTGCGGATATTAAATTATTAAACAAAGGCTCAATATGTTCTGCACAATTACAGAAACTCACCCCCTTCCTCGACCCTAATGGTCTCATACGCGTCGGTGGCCGATTGTCACATTGTTCGCTTGCTCATGACATACGTCACCCTATTGTTCTACCCAAGTCTCATACTGTAGTGAATTTGCTTATAGACTTTTACCACCAGGTACACTTGCACTCAGGTCCGCAACTAACTCAATCACTACTCGCCCGAAAAGTGTGGATTCTATCGGCCAGGAGCGTTATCCGCTCGCGCATATTTAAGTGTCTTGTGTGCTTTAAAAATAAACCACGAAACAAAATCCCTCTAATGGGTGATTTACCTGCTCATCGGGTCAATCCTACTCGTCCATTCTCATCTACAGGCGTAGATTACGCCGGACCATTTAGTGTTCGCGTTTGCAGTCTCAAAGCTCTTAGACAGATTAAGGTCTATTTGTGTATTTTTATCTGCATGGCTACCAAAGCTAGTCATATAGAGGTAGTCACCGATCTTACCACCTCAGGCTTCATTGCCGCTCTCACACGTTTTGTGTCGAGACGCGGACTCTGTTCCGATCTGTATTCTGACTGCGGAACCAACTTTGTTGGTGCAAACTCGGAATTACGCAAGGTAATCCGTGAAACCATCCTTACACCTGATTCGCAGGACAAAATTGTTCATTTCACCACCCCCAAAGGAATTAACTTCCATTTCAACCCCCCCTCTGCACCTCATCAAGGTGGCTTATGGGAAAGTGCCGTTAAAAGTGCAAAATACCATCTGAAACGGGTAATTGGTGAAACCATTTTAACTTTAACCCAATTTCAAACTTTGTCCATTCAAGTAGAGGCAATGCTAAACTCGCGCCCTCTTACAGCTCTTAGTTCAGACCCTTCCGAAATTTCTGTGCTGACCCCTGGACATTTCCTCATCGGAGCTCCATTAGTTGCCCTGCCGGAACCTCACCTGTCTGAAGTGCCCTTCAATCGTCTTCGTCAGTGGCAGCTTGTCCAGGCTTTTCACCAGCGTATCTGGAGGCGTTGGCAGCTTGAATATCTCCACTCCCTCCAGCAGCGATCCAAGTGGACCACCCCTCATGAGAATTTGAAGACCGGAGACTTGGTGCTCATTCACTCCAATTCACCTCCACTCACCTGGCCTCTTGGACGCATCGTCTCCACTCACCCTGGCGCTGATGGAACAGTTCGAGTCGTCACAGTGAAGACAGCTTCTGGGACTTTCACACGGCCTGTTCACAAGGTCTTCCCTCTGCCATGCAATGAAGACTAAGTCCAAGAAACCTACTCTATGTACATATTAGATTTAAGTGTGGTTTACGTTTGCTCTTGTGTTTTTTAATTAATTGTCTGTTGAAGCTGTAATGCTTCAAGGGGGCCGGAATGTTCGGTATTCATATTTTTAGAGTATTTAGAAATTAATCATTATGTTAATTAAGTCACTGGTTAATTAATCATGCTAATGTGTATATAAATCACCACATTTATTGTAATATTATTTAGTCTCAGTAACAATTTATTGTAAATAGACTCCCGCTTTCAATATTCAAATGAGATTGCTAAGCCTGCTCGAATTTCCCGCCACAGTAAGGCCTATTTTCCTGTACTACATACCCATGAATCACCTGACGCCGTGTTTGCTTCAATCGCATTTCCTATTGGCCATCGAATTCCTAGACCCCTCTAAACCGCAATTGCATTTTTCAAAGTGTGAAGCCGGCGATCGGCGTCTGTCTGTCCACGGTCGGCGTCCATAACTCACGGTGTATTCCGTTTCTCGTATCTCGGGACATTAATTGCCCATTTTACCTCTCTTAAACGTATTTTTAGGCTATAGATTAATTATATCTGGCCTCCCTCTCCTCTATAGTACATTTAACTATATATACATTTTAATTTCCCCCTTTTGTTTGTGATTAAATTACTTAAATTGTGATCTAGTGCTTTCAGACTCTTCAAACCTCAAGACAGTGTGTGCGCGTCCGTGTATTACTTCTAGACTTTCCGTACGTTTTCACCGTGACTTCCGCGTATTAGTGAGCTCTTTGTGATTATGAACTTGGGTGCGTTGCGTACTACAAAATTCTACAAAACAGAAGCACTCGGTCTAAGGACTCCGCCATCCGCCATCGCTCCACCATAGACGACGCCGCTGCCATACTCTCCACCTTTGGACAATTGGACTCAAGGTACAACCTTAAAGTTTTATGTGTGTTTTAATTAGACTCTAAAACTAATCTCATTTGCCCCTCACAAGACATTTTATTCCATCTCGGGACCTCAGTGCCCTTCAAATTGCAGATTCGCCATTTTCTCTAATTTAATTATTTTTCTCTTGAACTATTAATTAGTTCTGGTCCTTCGAGTTATTAATTATTTTCATTTTCACCCATTACGCCCCCAACAGTCTGTTTTACGTATGACAACAGCATCTCCCTCCCGCTCACCTACCAACCACAGATCTCGACCATAATTGTTTTTCCCAGCCTTACGGTCAGCATCGGTAATGTTAAGTATCTTTTGGCCATTGGTAGATGACAATCTCATTGCCATTTCCATCATTAGCTGCTTAACACTCCAGAGCGTTTCACTGATGATGCATCTGTATCGATGACACTGGGAGGGTTAAGGGACAACATTGTAGGCTGTATTACATTATATGATTTTAACATATCATGGAGGTGATTTACTATTAACTAGCAGAGTACCCGTCCTTCGTACGGGGTTGGCATATAAGTATCAAATGCTTATAGCAGTTATGAGTGAGGACATGGTTTAAGAAATTTCGGTTCTTTTTGAAGTTCGTTCGCTACGCTCACTCACCTTTAGGTTGGAGCTCGTTCGCTGCGCTCACTTTCCTTCAGGTTAGCTCGTTCGCTACGCTCACTTGCCTTCAGGTTAGCTCGTTCGCTACGCTCACTCGCCTCCAGGTTGAAGTTCGTTCGCTACGCTCACTCACCTTTTGCTGTTGTCATAAATGTAAAAGAAATAATAGTGCTAGTGCTGCACCCTGTTGGTAATCCTTGTAACTTTTAATGCTATTGAACATCATAGAACATAACCAACTTGAAACAGCTGTTAAGATTCATTAATTCCATTTCTCATAAGGTTAACATGGGAAACTCCAGAGCCACTGGGGTGGAGCCCCGAAGGATTTTTTGGGATAAAAATATGCCTATATGTTAATCGGGAATGTGAGCTATCATCATGCCAAATTTCAGCCCGATCCGACCAGTAGTTTTTGAGATTAGCTCATACAAACACACACACAGACACCACCTCTTCTTTATAATAGTATAGATAGATAGATAGATAAAACAGAGATTAACAAACAATATTGCTAAACAAAAGTAAACAATCTTTATTCATGTGTTATACTAGTTTAAAAGTATTAAAAAGTGACAAACATTTCCAATATTTAACACATAAGACTGTGCCTTTTTAGACTAGATAAGTGGTTGCATGGAGGTAAATGGTTGAATTCCTTGAAGACATTGTACAAAATTGTAACAAAGTGTGTATGTATCATATAGATTAAAGCATTTTACTGTCAATAGTGCCAATTATGTTGAAATCATACTTATTTGTTGCATTATATACAGGTATTATAAGTTTTATATTTAATGTTGGGGATAAATTCGTTTTAAGATGTTTATAAGTGTTTTCTTCATCCTTTAATTTAATTTGAGTAAGGAAAAAAATTAAATCTGTAATTTTTACAATAAGCAAAATCAACTCTACAGATTATTTTGTTCTTAAAAACTAACTACAAAATGTAGATACACGTATTTGTCTACATTTACCTTTATTTTCAATACATACTGAACAAAATTCAAGCCTTAAATATACAAGTATAGGATGTAACAAAGAATAGAAACAATCTATCAATAAAATAGTTATTTGTGCAACTAGTGAGCAAAGGGAGCAATTGACTCACTCGAGAGAAATGCTTACTCGCCTACGGCTCGTGAGGAATGGTTTCTCGAGTGAGGCAATTACACTTTGCACTCGAGTTGCACATTATATTTTTCCTACAGTTACCATAAAACAAATAAATTGGTAAAGAAACGTGACATATTTTTACACAGAAGTGAACTTTTAATATTACATTTAATGATACAACATTACAACAGCTGACCAGCTGATTTATAGCCAGTGCTGCCAACATATTTCGCGCTCATACGACCTTGTCTGCATGTTACGCGCTCACTATTTCGTGCCTTCACGTTGCAAATCTGGAGTGAGTGAAACAAAGTAATTAGAGTTAACATTGTTAACATTGTCTCACTAATGAGCAAATTGGACACTTTGATTTCTCAAATCAGTGAGAGAACATGTACATTGTTAGGTAACTGTAGAAAAATTACTTGTCCAATAGTATTATCGTAATATGATCGAAGAGTGAAATGCAAAACTTTAAATGAGAGAAAACCATTTAGTCAACATAAGCACAAACAGACCAATTTCAAATATTCATATAGCCTACACATGAAAAATAGGCGTTAATTTTAGTTAGCTACTTTAGTCTGTTTTTGGATTTACCAGATTTTAGCAAGAAAACTGGTACTAAGGAAATAATCGAAAATGTAGGTTACAATTTATGCTGGGTATGCAATTATTTCACAGTGATCGTAAGAGACAAAGATGATATTGTATTTGGGATCGCAGAAGATGTTCTCAATTTTGACGAGACTATAGGAGACAATGCCTTTGCGATCACTGGAGACTTTACCTGCAATAACCCCTGTAAATAACAAAATCCTTCTACTAATAATAAACCTTACACAAAGAAACTGGTCATTATTGTGGCTTTAGCTAAATGGGTAGTTTTATCTATTTAAAACCGGCAATGAATGGGTAAAACAAAACAGAACCGATAAAAATTGTAATCAACAGATGTGTCTAAATACTTATCCTTGATAAAGTGATGACTAATACACTAACTTTCTCAGGGATAAAAATAGCTGTAAAAATGTTCATTTTGAAAGGAATTGTGTTTTTGGTGGGTACCCAGACATCTCACAGAAGACCACAAAGGAAAAAGGTTCTCACAGCCATTTTTACACTCCATAACCATCAATTTCAGACTAGAGTCTAAACCTTCGCTAAATCATCACGATGTTGTCGCCTGGCACTGCGGAGTGGGGGAAGCAAAGCATTCTATTGGCTGAGGGAACACCATTACCGCAACGATACGGTTTGTAGCCACCGGCCTTGGTGGTCTAATGGATAACGTGCCGGGCTGAGGATCTGAAGGTATCAGGTTCGAATCCTCTCGGTAGCACTAACTTTTTGTCTAAGATTTTTGCATTATCAGCAAGTTTGGTTAGGTTATGACAGTTTAATTTGTTAATTGAAACATTATAAAATTCAATTTGAGCTATTATAATTTTAGAACTATTTTTTTTCTATTAGTAAACCTTGTTCGATTTTTCATTATCAGCAAGTTTGGTTGGTTTGGTTAGGTTATGACAGTTTAATTTCATAATTAATAAATTCTAAAATTGAATTCAAGGCATTTATAATTTTATTTTATGAACATAACTATTTTTTTCGATTAGTAAACCTTCATTCGATTATTATTATATATATTTTTTTATATAATCAGCATGTTTGGTTGGTTAGGTTAGTTTATGACAGTTTAATTTTATAAATATTCATTTTTTAACTTATTGAAAAACTGCAGCATAGGTATATGATATGCATGTAAAACAACGCGGGCTTGTTTGGACGCCGTCTAAAGGGGAGGTGGAGGGAGAATCATTTCTCCCACTCCGCAGCGCCAGGGGAAAACATCGTGATGATTTAGCGAAGGTTTAGACTCCAGTTTAATTTCAGCACTTTACTCTCACTCATTGCGCTTGCCCCATAACTTTCAATCATCTGTCGGCACCATATTTCTTTCTTGCAATCAAAAAAACGTATTACAGACCTTTTCTCACACGCGGCGGGAGATTTAACTATTAGAACAATTTTTTAAACACAGCAAAATGTACACATCATCAGCTGATTGAACGTTTGGAATGTAAACATGAGCTGTAAATGGTGTCATTCTATCACAAAAGATGTCAGTAAGCAGTGAGAAACTGTGGAGCTATTTGCAAATACGACCCTTACTTAAAAAACGACACTCGTATAAACTGTATCAGTCAACATAAAAACACCATTTGCGTTAACATCTATTCATTCAAACCAATCACAGCTGTATTCATTGGTTTCGTTTTAGCTGATTTCAGTTCCAAACAGTTTACACAAGACCAATTAAACTCTAGGGAGTTAGGAAAGTAAAAAACAAATCTACAAAACGTACAAATATAATTACTCGTCATCGTCAAACAGTGACTCGATGAGGTTCTGACTGGCCTCCTGGTTGAACAGGTGGTTCCACTCCTCCTCACTGACAGCGCAGCCGAGCACGTAACGGACGGCAAGGTTGTGCAGCTCGTCCACGGGGAAGGTGACAGCTGCGGACGAGTCACCAGGGTCGAACGACTCATGGTCAGGGTGCCACAGTGACCACTGCTTGTAGTGGAACATCGCCTCTTTGTCTCCTAAACAGGGCAAACTCCTGTAATCTCCCCACAGTCACAAAGTGGAGATCCAAAACTGATTCCTCAGTTGCTATTTGTTGCCATATCAAATCAAATCGTCAAGCACAGAAACTATTGTGTAACTCTTCTATAGTTGATGTGTAAACAGAAAATAAACAAGGAATTATCAGATTCCTACAGAAGTTTTAGATTATCTACTGTATGAAGCTCAATATGAATAGCTCACATACAAGTGTTGTCTTCAATTGTAAAATATACTGCTGCTAGTACCTTACCTGGTTTGTACGCAAGAGATCTACGGAAGTAGTGAACTGCATCTGAAGAGTTGCTAATCTTGGCTTTGCGTAACATGACACGACACAGCAGCCAATCACACAGCTGCATGTCAGTCTCACACTTAGCCTGTTCTCTCCACTCAGACAATGCATTCTGACATCTGGAATGTAGAAACTATGTGTGTAACTCTTTGTAACCCTAGGAATGAAAAGGATTTTTAACAAATCGGTGTTTGAGTCAAACCATTAGTCAAGGAATAAAAAAAAACCACCTGAAGAAAATAGCTCAGGTATTTTCATTTTTATTTGTATAGATATGGTCCAGAAACAAAACATTTTAAAAGTACAGTAGTGCCAGTATTTTGATGCAAAAACTGCTGCAAAAAAATGCTTGGAAGAATTTTTCAGTTCAAATTAAGGATTTAGTGAGAGCAGCAAGCTTACTATCTTCATGAAAATTCTAAAAATCTAGATCCTTGGCTAGTCTCTTAAGTTAGACTCTTTGAGTTAGGTCTAGACTCTTAAATCAAATACCATTTACCTATTTAGTTCTTCAAGTGCTTTCCTCTTGTTGCCGGCAGCTACAAGAAGGTCAGCAAGCAGCACTAGAGTGACAACATCATCTTCCTGTGTGTATAGGTAATCCTCCCACACACTACATTTACCACCAGAGTGTGGCAGATGATCTTTGATCAGCTGACGACACAGCTGTTCACCTCCTACAATCATATGGGCTGATTAATACGTTTCCCAGGTTAGAATAGGATGATGACTCAGTCCCTGATGGCCAAGTTGAACTCAACCAACTTTACTGCTTGGGTGTTCACTACTTTGTGGAACATGTGTTCTTCCACTGTCCACATTGTGATATGCCTGGAGGCCACTCAACAACTTAGGGTGCTGTCGGTTCAATTGATTTGTAAAATCATGATGCAGGGGGAGAAGAAATTTGGTTGCACTTCCGAACCTCCAAGTAGAAACTAAAGACCTAGATTGGATTGCAGTCTAGGTTGTGTAAGAAATGAACGGCTAAACATGGAGTGAGTCCTTTGGGCACAGGCATACTCGTCCTTGTTCTGAATAAGAGCAACAATTGTTCCCAATCTAGTGTCCGAAGAGTACAAAGGTTTTTAATGGGTAGTCTATGGGTCTTAAAGCCATATGAGCGAATCCCACACTACAAACTGGCCACCTGTGTGTGTGTGTAAGTAAAAACATTTATCATCGTACTGCTTTTAATACAAGCATTACGGATCTAAAGTAGATCTTTTACTCCCTAGGGTAAAATTAACTCAGCATGGGCGCCCACAGGGGGGTGCACTTGCATCCCCCGGCTATAAAAATAAGGAATAAATTTAATACCGTACCCAAAAATGTTTTTTAATCCACTTGGGTTTTACAAAAATTATAAAAGAACGTTAATAATGGTCATTTCATGTTGAACTCAAATAAGTAGTTGACACACACAGATTTACTTTTATACTTTAACAAAACTATTCAGAAAACTAAATATCAACTTTCTTCCCTGTCATCTAAGCTTTATTCAACTGTAAATTTATTTTCCCTTATAATTGTTTGGCTTGTGGATTTAACCATATAAATTATACATAATAACTTCAAATGGCTTATTAGTTTTTAATGTTGGCATAACAACGATGACTTTTACCCTCCTTAATGCACAATATACTATTTTGTTTTGGTTGGTTCTATGTGTTACCAAATAGCATAAAAATATGTTTTAAAACATTATATTTTCAGACATTTTCTGGGGAAGGCCGCGGACCCCCAGATGTTCATTAGACCAATATAATGTACCCCCCTGTTCCAAATCCTGCGGGCCCCCATGAAAGTTTTTTACCAATTTTAAGTTTAAGCGATCCCATATAGGCCTATCAAAATTAAGTATCTAATGATTCATATTGACATATTAATAGTATAATTTGGAGACTAACATAATCGTAATAATGATAATCAATCGTAATAAATGATTGAACCACTTACTCAACAGCTATAAGTTTGCATTAAACAAATTTAAATCAAGTTGGAAGTTGTTTTGAGGAGTTATTTTTACATTAAAATATTTTGTGAGTAAAAGTGTTGTTCATCACATAAGTGTCTTTTTAAGCCCTCGTTTATTTTCTTCTCAGGTCAAAAAGAGTCACTTTATGCCCTTGTGATGAAATATATCAAAATATTTCCTTCCTGACCCTAAAAAAAAAACACATTACACATTACATTTTTACAAAAACTATAATGGTTATTTGCTCAGTTCATCCCTCTAAAAAATAGGCTCTTTCAATTTTTTAAATCACAAGTCCTGTATTACACAGTCCCAGCGCATAAAGCACCAGGAGTACACTAGGCTGGCATCAGCCATGAATTAAAAGACCCCACTACTACCAGGTTAAAAGCACGGGTCACACTAGGCTGCTTGCAGTCACAATACTCGGGCGCTCGCCTAATCAGTTCAAGTCGCTAGCTGTCCGTGGGACCTCGTAAACGAATACTAAAGCGATTATTGATTGTGTGTGAAAAAAATCTGTAGCAGGCATTCCAGCATTCCTGAGGTTTTGCAAAAACTCACTGTAAGCTGCTTCTTTGAAGTTCCTAAATACTACTTTGAAGAAATGTCCCACAAGCACGGATCAAAATTAAAAATAAATAATTGCCTGTTCCCCGACCACTTTAGCTCAGTTTTTCTACACTACAAATTACTAACATAATCATATAGAACCATTAAAAACAAATCAAGGACACAACAAACCACCGTGTTACTTTGGTCACCGCTGACACGCTTCTAGAGGTGGTAAGACTTTGCTTTTGGCTGTCTTTAGCGAGTGATCATGTGACCAGCTGACTGATGTTTGCCTCCCAAAAGCTGTACATGTCTGACTTCGCCAGCCGCCGACAAATACTTGCGTGGCTACCGGTGCCACCTGCAAATTTTGTTGTTAAATTAAGCTGATTAGCAGCTTCTTTCAATTTGACGGCTGATGCCAGCCTAGTGTGGCCCATGTTGGAGGCTCAATCTAATTTAAATAAACTAGCTGTTCTGTTACCCACGGGCTTCACCCGATTTGACTTTATAAGTATTAATAAAAGGTTAAGTTAAGCTGAAATAAACAAAACAGAATACAGTAATACAAACAAATAATAAGTACAGCTGAGGTATTTTTAACATTAGGTATATGGAAAGTTCTCTTTAGAAAGGAATTACTTTAAAGGGCAATTTATGAATTAATGGATAGTTTTGCGCAACGTTTCTCGTCATAACGAACATTTTAAGTATATGGTTTATGGGGGTGTGACTTTTATCTCAAAAGTTCGTGGGTACTTTTGGTTTTTATATGTAGCCTAGATAATTTTTTTTTTTTCATTCTAAATTTCGCTTAAAATTTATACAATAGAAATGGAATGGCTAGATCTAGCCATTCATTGTAAAAGGTCTAAGGTTCTTGAACAACAGCATGTTAGTAAATAATTTTATGTCTCCATAGAAACGATTTATTTCATTCATTCACTGACACATTAAATTGATGCAAGATTAAATTTTTCCTCCTGCTAAAATTATTTTGAGGAAGAATACAGATTCAGGAAAGTTAAGTGAATTTGCTCCATTCCAGAGGGGACAACATAGAGCAGCTCTGGAAGATAAAATATCACTGAAAGCTTGGCAGTATTCTTCCCTTCTTGTCACTATTGCTACATAAGATCTAGCAAAGGGTCAATATAGTAAGCAACCAAGTAGCAACTCCTGGGAAAATGAGAGATTAATAGAGCTACACAGAGACCTTACGTTGTATTGCTCCAGTGAAACAAAAAGGATCTACATAGTTGAAATGATTGTTTAGAGTAAAGAGTAAAGCGTCAATGATGACATTTAGGAGATGATGCAACTATGGATGAGAAGATGGAATATCTGGCAAACTTTAAGAGGAGGAAACTGAAGAGTTCTGCAACAACACTGTGAGCCGATTGAAGACAAGCAAACAGGATAATACCCCCGCCGCAGCAAACCTGCCGACTAAGCGAATTTCCATTTGTCTGAATTGATTTTCAGTTAAATATATTTTAATAACATTAGGTTTAACGAGTACCTAGGTTTGCTGCTACAAGGAAACTAATAAAGTGTGTTTTTGAGGAAAATATTGATAGCTTAGTACAAAATAAATAAATTTGCCAAGTTTGATCAAAATATATCCATAAACAAGCAAACTACAACATTTGACAATATTCTCCATAAGAATAACATGGGAATTTTAAATTTTAAATTTTTTAAATTTTCTCCGTTACTAATAATCGAACAAAAATACTTTTATATACTAAATTATTTGGTTTTTTAAGCTCTTTAAAAAGGTCTAAAGAGAAATCGGGAAATTTTGTATTTTGAGGGTCAAAAGTGAGAAAAACCAATTTTTACCCCATAAAACCCCCCGTAAAGCCCCGTTTCCATGGTCCGATCGTGCTGGTTCGCGAACTCATTCAAGTTTATCCCGCTTTACACCTTTAAACCAAATTTCATCAAAATCGGACAAAAATTACTCAAGTTATCGCATTCACGGACGTATATATATATATATATATATATATATATATATGTCTATATATATATACATATATAAAAATTTGAACGAATAGTGTTTTTGGCCTCTGGGGACATCAAAATGAAAAAGTAAATCGGTCCCGGGTCTAGGTCTTACCGTGCCACCTACGGTAATAGCTACTTCCCTATAGGGAAATTCGCTAAAAGGACAAGACCTGAAGAAGATGAAACAGTATATGAATTAGAACCAACTCGTTAGTTAAGGTTACAGTCCAGGATGTATATTTGGCTATGAAGTCATGTATATAGTATTAAGCATATTTTGTACCTAGTGTTAGTATTTTATGTATGTAGTAATAAAGTATCCGTGCGCTTTCCTACTTCAGCGTATACGGAGCGTCCCCTGGGTGGCGGATAGGGGAAAGGTCGGTGGATCTGCTTGTCAGTCCTCCCGGCTAGGTTCGATGGACCCACTGACCAGAAGTAGGTCCTCCATTTATATTGGGGGTTGAGGCGATGGGCTAACCACCCTCCCTTGTAAAACAACCCTGGTTACGGAATGCCTCGTATAGGATGAATCACATTGGACAACCTCGACCAAAGCTGGATATGACTCGAGATTTGGAAGCTGGAACGTTGTCACCGCTATCTGCAGGTGTCAGGTGCTATGGACATTATCAGGAACTGGAAAAGTGCAAAATGAATGTCGTAGCCCTGCAGGAAATTAGGTGGCCATTTAAAGGAAGTATTACCACTTGAAATTTCACGTTCCACTATTAGTGGTAGAGATGATGGCATACATCAAACAGGAGTGGGATTTGCCATGAATGAAAAGATTCTAGATACTCTAGTCAAATTTAAGGCTGTGAATGAAAGACTGTGTTATGTAAGATTAAAAGGAAAATTTAAAAACGTATCTGTTGTAAACATTTGTGTTCCAATGGAGTTGTGTTCCAATTGTGTTACAACTCGGATAAGAATGATGACGGGAGAGATGATTTTATGGTCAATTAGAACAGTTATTAGTGAGTAAAGCGCCTAACTAAAATATAAAAGTATTGGAGGTTAGGATTGACAAGATCATAGCCATGCATCTAACTTCTCCAATGTGTCTTTGTAAATATTTATGTATAATCAGTGTTTATATTTGTAAAAATTCTATTCAACCGACAATATCTCAAGTAAGAGATGAAACACAAAAAGTTTAGCTTAGCCTAGGACTGACGATAACGCTCCGGCGTAGAAACCTAGGTCTCCACAATAAATCAATTGGATAGTAAGGTAAGCCTTAGATTAAAATAATGATTAATAACGATCCAGAGGCTATTTC
Organism: Macrosteles quadrilineatus; assembly: GCF_028750875.1. Lineage (NCBI taxonomy): Eukaryota > Metazoa > Arthropoda > Insecta > Hemiptera > Cicadellidae > Macrosteles > Macrosteles quadrilineatus. Next base: position 12,977,120 of record NW_026542597.1, read on the forward strand.
TCCAAATCTCCAAATATAAAAGTAATTATACTAGTAGATGCTAAATGCAAAAGTTGGCAAAAAAGATATATGGAAAGACTATTGTGGAAAAGAGAATTTACATAGTAACAGTAACAAAAATGGAACTAGGCTCCTTAGCCTGGCATGAGCCACAAATTATACAGTTGCAAGCACCTCATTCCCAAGGAAAAACTACCATAAGAAACATGGGTATCACCAGACGGAGGGACTAGAAATCAAATTGATCACATTTTAGGTGTTGAATGTGGTTCAGACCATTTTTAGTGCTAACAAAAATAAGGCAAATCTAACCAAAGAAAAAAAGAAATTGACAAAGTGGAAAAGAAATGAGGTGTTAGCAAACTAAAAAAATTTGATGGATTGAAAAATTAATTCATTCTTAGATATTTGTAAAGTAAAAGTTTGGTTGGGTTACATTTGTGATACATACATCCCCTTCGGGAGCTTCAAAGGTTAAAACCTTATTTAATACTATTATTAGGAAAAAAATTTAAATTGAACTATGTTAAAAAGTTAAACTTATGTTACCAGAGATGTTGTTGGACTTGATGTGTGCAAGAATACATTCCTGAGTAATCTGAGATCTGTGAGGCAGCTGGGGGGAAACTTCTGCAGACTGAGAAACTAGTTCCAGCAACTCTTTGTAGCTGTCCAGTGACTTTACATGATACTGTAAAGTCAAACAGATGATAAACAACTTAATAATATAACAATTTTAGTAGGAATGACTTAAGGCTAAAGTTTTTGTGGATTTTGTAAAGGATAGTTACACCAGGCTTACCTTACTGACTATGCAGATGATAATGCACAAATAAACACAACATTTTCTGAACTAATAGCTCCTTCTTCAGTAAAACAGTCTTTCTATGATCTTGAGACTATGTACTAGGACTAACAAGAACATAGAAAGACTCTACTACCGAAGAAGAAGCTAGTACCTCTGAAGATTCGATGTGTTTATTGTGCATTTTCAACTTTCATCAGGAAGGTAAGCAAGATGTTAAACCTACCCATTATAAAATCCTTAAATAACTCAATGAGTAACCTACTCAGCTCAGACAGAAAAATACAACTCTGATTAAATAGGTGTCTATATTCATACCCTAAATGCGAAACTACGAACTAAAAGTCTGGGTGTCCGTGTGGTTATAGTGCTCAACTTCAAATCCAAACATTATTCTTTGAAGACTATTTCTGGACCCAGATGCCATTGTCGTTGGGGTATAAATTAATAATGATGCTTTCAAACAAGACGTTGACATTAAATGGTAACAAAACTAGAATTTGTCACGTTCCCTTTCAAAACGTAAAACAGTTTCACTGGCATAGCAACCCAAAACACAAAATCTTCCTTAAATATAGTCGAGATAATTCAAAAACTCTATAATTAATATCAGTTAACCTTCTGCTCCCCTTAAAAACATTAACATGTAGATTCTCAACTACCCGAACTTCAGTAATTGGACCTTCTGTGGTCTTCTATTAAGTCTACTCTACAATTATGAACTATTTCTGATTGGCATGACTGTACACCTTAATAGATGCATCAAGACAAACCCTTAAGCCACTCTGATTCACTTTGAAGATACACGTAATGCTTTAATTACCTGAACTTGACTGTACCTTTATTTTCACATTCGTCATACCCCCATAAATAAAAAAAATACTCGTCAATCCGTTCATAAATAGTTTGTCAACTCCTCATACTTGCATACCACTCTGCTAACCTTTACGACTTCATCACTATGCGTGGTCTTAGACCAGTATACGTCCATATTGCTTTATCTTTACTGTTTCAGTACTGGTGTTACTGTATTGATCATAATACAGAGTAAAAATTACAAAAATTAAAAATAATACAAAATTATTTTGATACAATAATACTTACATACCCCAGTGAGGTAGAGCTGCCTCGCCAGCGTGTAGACCGCTTCTGGCAAACTAATTGAGAATTGTCTCGAAAGAGTTAAAATGCAACATTCTTCAAAACTTTCAAAATGTCCCTTATCTTGAGATAACTCAGTTTTCAAACTCTGTAAAAATTAAATCAAATATATAATAAATGTTTTTGTAAATTACAGTACAACCCCTCATATCCGGCCTACATGAGACCGAGCCCCTGACCGGATAACATTTTGGCCGAATGACCAAACTATATTGAAACAATAATTTTGATCTAATACTAATAACAACTTTTGTATGGTTAAAAGTAGTTTTTAAGTCTCTTTTTAGAATCTTCTAGCTCAACTGAGTAGTGAACCCGCTAAAAATTTATTCAAAAATGTACAGGAAAAAATGTAAAAAAAAATTAAAAATGTACAGGAAACAGATAAACTATGAGAACGTCCTGGAGACTACATGTACAGCCCTGGGAAATATTTTTACTATCGATTCTGTTCTGGGAAGTGACTGGGTAAGCCGAGGACCGGAAATTCCGAGGCCGGATATTAGGGGTATTACTGTATTATGTTTTTGACATGTACACCCTGAGCGACTTCTAAAATAGTGTTCATCCAAACCCATGTACTTAGTTTTTAACTCAAGATTTTAAGCAATTCGGTAGTAAATTGTAAAGTAACAGGTGAATTTCAAGCAGTTTCTGAGGCAGTGGATGATTTAAAAAATTTAAGCATTAAATAAATATTACCTTTATAAAATATAATTTTTGTAATTAGTTGGTTATGTTACGTAAATTTAACAATTTCCCTAAAATTCTGTACAGTTTGCTTCAGTATAGGTAATCAGATTAGCATTACCTAGGAAATTGGTCACCAGTATTTCTAATTATGACAAACATCGCAAATTTTATGATTTTTTGTTTATTGGTTTTTTATTTAGAAGTGGGGCTTACAACACATTATACCTTCCTATTATATTATTTTAATATAAGCTTAGCCATTGTCTGTGAAAAGGACACTCTTCAAAGGATCAGAATATGAGTAGTTAAACACAACTTCAGATGGAGAGTTAAAATCAAGAATGAAGGACATCGTGAGAAGAATGCAATAAGAGGGAATCCCTAGTAAAATGGGGGATGTTTATAGAAGGAAAGGAGACGGAGATGAAGGCCTAGAAGAAAGGTGGACAAAAGAAATGGTAAAGAAGAGAGAAGTGAGATGACAGATTTTAGAGGAACAGCAGTGATAATGTATTGGGGCAGAAACGTGTGAAAGTGGTATTCCTACTCTGCTTTTATCAAAAAATACTTTATACTAATAGGTGACCCAATTTTTTTCTGAGACAAAGGTATTCTTGCACTGGAAAATTTTTAACTCCACCACTGAGAAAGTTGGACTATAGATGGATAGAAAAAACCAGAATGTAAGAGGTAATAGAGATAGGTGACAAACCAAGGATATTGACAACAAAATTCAAGAAAACTCAAATACCATAAATAATACCAAGAGTGAACGCAGTAAAAAAATTCAATGTAGGCCTACAACAAAATTAAAATATTTTACCGGTATCTGGACATGCAGTCTGAGATAGCTAACCTAGAAAAAAAGTATAAATGTGATGATAAGGGATATGGAGAAGATAGAAGTGGTATGGTAGAAGTTGGAAGAGTCTATAGATAACAGAAGAAGTCGAAGATGCCTAGTTAAACCGAAACGCAGGAACAACCAGAAAAGAATATAGTATCTATACTTATAAAAGGCAAAGCCCTCACTGACTCATCACTAATTCTCCCACTTCCCATTTACCTAGGAGGCTGAAATTCAGTACACCGATTCTTTGGGCATTAAATAGGAAAACTAAGTAGTTTTTATTATGATCGTGCTTTTGGGTGCTGCCCCAGTGGCTCTGGAGTTTCCCATGTTAACCTTAAAGTACTCATATTTAAATGGAATTAAAGAATCTTAACAGTTGGTTCAACTAAACAAGTTGATTCTGTGATGTTCAATAGCATTAAAGAGTTAATAAGTTTACCAACAGGGTGCAGCACTATTATTTTTTTACATTTATGACAACAGCTTGCAACCAAAAGGTGAGTGAGCGTAGCGAACGAACTTCAACCTGGAGGCGAGTTAGCGTAGCATACGAACTTCAATCAGGACGTGATTGAGCCATGAAGTTAAACGGGGCAAAGCCCGCGGGTACAGCTAGTAGTACGTAAAGTAATATTAATAGGACTAGGGTTTGTAAAATGTATAAAATAACCTTAAATGATACCACTGGTACACAATACATTGAGATTAAACTCTACATGAAATTAAAATATCTTGCCTGTACAAGCTTCCTGAGATAGCTGAGCCTCACGGAGCTGTTTACCAGTTGTGACGCAAGATGTGCAGCGAGGCTAGCCAGCCTAAAGTGGTCTGGGTGTGAGGCTAGCACGGCGTCGCACTGTGCCAGAGCTGTCTGGTGCTCGCCCTGTGCACCGAGCAGTCGTGCTAGCAACAACCTGTAGTGCGCCAGCTGCAGCGGGGGCACTGGCCCTGACATGACGTAGGCTAGGCACAGCTTTGCCTCTATTAGCTGTTGAGACATCAAGTTACAGTGCGCTGAAAATAGTGATGAGAATTGGTCAGTCCCAATGTACATATGACCTTACAGTATGGGTATTGAGGTAAGCAACCCAAATTATATAGACTAGCTGAGACTAATTCTTTATTAAAAAAAGAACACAGTTAAATGAGCCCCTTATGTAGTGTACTGCTGTCAAAATAATACATTATGTTATCTTAATAATAACTCAGCCTTGTAATTTGGCATCATGGTTGGAAATTTGGCGAATTTTACCAAAATCAGTCATTTACATATGCAGACTCCATTGATGGTTCAAGTCAACTAAGCCCATGTTTATTTTTAAACTGACTAATACTACAATTCTTACATGAAAATGTGATGAACACTACTATCAACAGCTAAAGGTAGAACAAATTTTAACTTTAAAATTATCTAAGTTTACAGTTGTTTATTTCCATCAACAGTAAGTTTCAATATATAATTTACATTCACGTGTAGTTTATATTGTTTTGTTCCTACAAGCTCCATGATAAACACGTCACAAAGACTCGAGTTGTATTTTGACTCGTCTTATGAAATTGTTTGTGCATGTAACTTGTAAAGGATCATTGTTGTAAATGAAAGGCACAATTTGAGCAATCATGGCAGCATTTTGGGCACATCTGACTGGAAAAGCACCTGTGCTTCTCCCCAAATGGGGGTAACTTATGACTTATTTGTCATTTTGGTATTAGCATAGACAAATAGAATAAATAGAGACCGTCAGCTGTGTTGCGGTTAGTATAAGTTCTGGCCTCCACCGCTAGGATTGCCGTGTAGTTTCGGCACACACCACTGCAGCGTCTGCTGGTAGCATACGGCGAGGAGCCGACAACGGCAGCGAATTGAACACCGAGCAGCACATCGTGGAACCTTCCTTTGGCAGTCTATATGTATTCTATTTGACTATGGTATTAGAGAGAAATAGTTTTTCTAGTTATTTATTTCAACATATACCGGTAAAGTTTGAAACCTATTATCCATACTGCACCCTTATATAAATAACTCAAGTCTTTAGTCCAGATTTTTGGTTTAGGAACGAAGTTAAAACGAGCTACGTTTGAAATGTAACGAAGTCTTAACTGACTTATGGGCAAACCAACAAAATTTATCTACCAACAGACTCACCTTTTAAATAATTCATCAAGAAATTATCTGAACTATCTTCCCTAGACACTGCTTCCAAACATTTGATTGATTGCTCATATTCTTTATTCAACTCACAGTTCATACTACTAGTGATAATAAAGGCATTGATGGAATCAGTACAGTCCTTAAGCGAAGCTGTAGAATTTAAACATTTGAAACCAAATTTAAAATAAAACTCTTCTTTGTCAGTGGTTAGACCTATGCCTTTTTCAACATGAAGACGCAACACGTCAATTTTATGGACAATTCTAGACATCATAGTCAAACATTCTGCGGCAGTACCAAATAACGCCTCCTTGAGTAACACTTGGGTTATGATTGTTATTACATCCAACAATCTGACACAAGCCACCGGGCTGAGACACAAGAGTTGGTCGGAAGCTCGTTTGAGTAAACTTACGACACTTGACACGTCGTCGGAAGCATCTTCGCCTAAAATCACTTCTCCTCTTGATTTAAGCACTGTAAAAACAAAGAATAGTTTTTTATTTATCTATATACCGGGTGTCCAAAACCACCCGTACACCCCTTTCAAAACGATGGAAACCATTTCTTACAAACAAAAAATAATAGAGAACTAGCTATATTGGGCACGGTCTACCAAATGGTGATAATTTCAAATCCAAAATCACACCGGAAGTGGCTTTTTCAGACCGGAAGTTGACTTTTTTAAATGTAAACTACCAATTTTGATTACAGAATTGGATTCTACGTTGAAAAATACTTAACTTTTGTCTAAAACATTTTTTGAAAAAAACTTGTTTTCTACCTCTAATGCCAAATTAAAGTCAATAATTTTTGGTCATTCATCTGTCAAAGTTACTCGAAACAATAATAGAGAAAAACAAATAACAAAGATTACATAAAGACATGTGATAAATAGAATCAGTCAGGCTGTTCATTGTGAACACCTTAGCAAATAACAGCTGGTCGACACATTGCTTAGTTATATTTAATTTTAAAAATAAATTATTTGTTTTTACATTTAAGAGGTCAAATGTAAAAATAATTTATAAAAAAAATTAAACTTACCAATGTGTAGACCAGCTGTTACTTAATTGCTAAGGTGTTTAAAATAAACAGCTGATTCTATTCATCATATGTCTTTATGTAATCTTTGTTATTTGTTTTTTCTCTATTATTGTTTCAAGTAATTTTGACAGATGAATGACCAAAAATTATTGACTTTAATGGCGGATTAGATGTAGAAAACAAGTTTTTTCAAAAAATGTTTTAGACAAAAGTTAAGTATTTTTCAACGTAGAATCCGATTCTGTAATCAAAATTGGTAGTTTACTTTAAAAAAAGTCAACTTCCGGTCTGAAAAAGCCACTTCCGGTGTGATTTTGGATTTGAAATTATCACCATTTGGTAGACCGTACCCAATTTAGCTAGTTCTGTATTATTTTTTGTTTTTAAGAAAAGGTTTCCATCGTTTTGAAAGGGGTGTACGGGTGGTTTTGGACACCCGGTATTTAATACACAGTTGTAACACTGTTTTCTCAGTAATTACTGGACCGATCCACAAGTTCTATGTATCAAGTTAAAGGGGATAATGCATAGATTTGCCGAACTTCATTAGAATTCACGTTTTTTCTAAGGGTTAAGAACTACAGCCCTTCAAAGGTTGAGTCAATACAATTCTTATTGAAGAGTATAATACACAGTTTATAAATTATTCGTCAGCTGTTTAATGTTTGCCAGACATTTGTTATTATTTGTATAACCTCATATTCAGTATGTAATAATTATAATCTAGGAATTCCTGTAAAAAAAATACGATTTGGAACAAAGAAAAGTGTATTTGTCAACTTTTTATACCACAATGTATTATTTATAAATGTATTTGAACATTATTTGTAGCCTATGGTTTGGTGCAAATTTTGTATTTTCGAATAAAGTGTTAGTTTTCTGAAGGAAAGTGGTAATTGAGTTTAAATTTGAGCATGGAATGTGAAAGAATACCCATACGACGGAAACTTCCGCTTGATGCAAGTTGTAGCCAAAAGAAAATTGCTAATGAGTGGGAAAAATACAAACATATTTTACTATAGGGATGAATCTTACTCAAGGTCAGTGTTTGATGTTCTTCTTGAGATGGCGAGTACTATGGATATGCGGAACTACAATTTATCAGTGAACTATACCCTATAACTATTTTTTCAAGTACACAGGGAAGTGGCTTGAGAAACTGATTAATAAAAGTGATTAATGAACTATTTGATTAATAAAAGATCATATGCCTACAACTCTGCATTTGCAATGGTAAGTTTATAAGTCTCACTTAGATGAATCAATATCATTCTGGAAGTCTATATGATTTTGAGATCTGGGACTCCTTTTACCACCACGGATTTGGCCGTTAATACAGTATTACATTGTTTGTGGTTAATACCCTTTAAAATTGAACCAAAGTATGCTATGAACCAACTTTATGTATACGACGTAAACACAGCTAACTCACAGAATGGGTCTAAGATTCGGGAAATGCGACCGACTGCTGATGCGTGATTTAAGAGATTATTTTTATTCCACACAACGAATGTAACGAACAAAAAAACAACGAATGTGGGAATATACATGAACAAATTATCTCCATAGCATAAGTAGCTTATTAGGTTATCAGCATTGCGCAGTTCGTACTCTATTTATTTTTTAAACGAAACTGGAATTAATATAAAACATTCATTTGGTTAAACTAATATATTGGTTAGATTAACATAAATAGTTTATACAGGCCAACTATCAGGTCTATGCCATGTAAAAAATCAAGCAGTTGCTAAATAAAACACAAAGATAAACGATATTTGATGAATAGGCTATTATGTCTTTTATTGCTGACAATATTCCCGTGGCGGAGCACGGGCGGTTAACTAGTTGTAATTAAATGGTACCTATTCAATCATTAAGGTTTAATAATTCATTTCAAAATGACCTCAAGTTGAACGACCGAGGCTGAAAAATTATCAATAATTGAAAAGATACTTTTGGCCAAGAGAAATAACTTTTTTTACATTTCTAATTAGTATGATTGTTGACATCGGGATACTTGTTGAAAAATATACTGAGTAACAGGATGATAACTAAACGCCAAAATTGATATCCCATACGATAGTTTAATTAATTATCAAACATGTATAGTTAGGAGACAAAAATTCTTATAACCAACTTATTTTTATATTGGTCTGAGGGTCATTCAGTAGGATGATAAAAAGAAGAGATATTTTTGAGTGAGGCTACGGTGCTGTGATAAGGTCTAAAAAATGGGCAAAAGAAGTTTAAATGAAAGGTTGCAACACGATAAAAAAAGCAAAAGGAGTTCGAGTGAACTGCATTACAGCAATAAGGTTTTACAAAAATGGGTAGGAGAGATTGATTGAAACACTGCAGCATTACAATAAGATCTCAAAAGCCATCCTCTCAAGGGCCAAAGAAGTGTCTCTATTTTGGGCTAGCATTGAGCAATGGCCTTCCAGAACACTTAATTTCATAATTGTCATAGGTAACTGCAGGACAATTTATTATTCAAATAAGTTCAGTTCTGTCCACCGACACTTTATACTTCATAAGATAAAGATTGCCTGTTCAAAATCAATATGTCGACACCCTACTGGTTGTCATCTTTAGACAAATAGATATTGTCAAGTTAGTAGAATACTAATTACAGACTAAGAAGTACCAAGTCAAAAGTCAATTAATACCCTCCGCTTTTTTACACCTAACAATTAACATTTTGCATTGATTGAGCAAGGTTGGACTATGGCTCAAACATTAGGTTTGGCACTGTGTATGAAAGGTTTTCTTTAATTAACGAGGGTGACACCTACAATGTTGGCTTTAGAATTCCAAGGACTTGCGTTTCTCTCATGAGAGTTGGCTTAACACGTTCAAATGGCGGGCATATCCCCAGTGCGGCGCAGCCCTCAGCGTCGAGCAAACCCGATTGCCGTGTGTGACTGGCTTTCCAATTTTGGTCTGACAAATAGCAAATAATGTGCGGGGATGTCCTGCTTTACAACGAGAGTCGACGTAGTTCGCTAAACACCCACAGATAGCAGCACTGCTTGGAACGTAGCCGGTCCCATTGGAATTGTATTGCCAAATGGAGGGAAAAAGACGGGACAAAAATAAGACTTTTGAGATTGCCAGACGGGGATTTTACGGGGAAATTCACTACCAACCTACACCACAACAAAATGCAAGTCACATACTACACGCTAATGTGGTATAGGTCCGCTTTCGGCCGACGCTAGAGCAAAAACGAAGATATACAAAAGGCATTGCCGAGCGTTCCCGATGGGGCACGGACGCACCGTACGGGGGCCAAGCGCCGTACCCGATCGGGAACGGCCGCACTCTACGTGTTAAAGAGCCAAACCAATAAAACAGTAAAACTTATACAGAAAAATATTAGCTACAATTGTTGAAGCCACAATAAATCTCATACCTTTAATCAAGCAGCAAGAAACGGATTTCCAAAAATTCTCTAAATGATGTGAAGACGTTGGAAACACGTTTGGCTTGATCCAAAACCACCACAGTGTATTGTATATCACAGTCATCTCTAGCTCTATAGGAATCACAAGTAAACTCTTATACTTAGAGTATAGTTGTGTAAAGCGATATAGAGATTCCAACCACGTCTGTTTACTTCTTTCAAACTCAACCTGGAAAAACAAACAAGTATTACAGTAAAAGGATCATTTAGGTTTTGAATAAAGTAACCATACGGCAATAGTACTAGATTATAACAGGTTACGTACCTTGACGTCCACAATTCCTTACTCGGTATCCGTTGACTATAGTTTCGACTACTACGTAGTCATTATCAAAAACGGAACGTTGAAATATTACATTCCTAGAATGTCGTCAAGTCTTAAATACATCGAACACACAAACAAACATAACACAAACACAGTAGACATTTAACATAATTGGCCGGCCGGCACATGTCACTGACCGTTTTTGATAATGACTACGTAGTAGTCGAAACTATAGTCAACGGATACCGACTAAGGAATTGTGGACGTCAAGGTACGTAACCTGTTATAATTGATTACCAATTCCAGAAGGCTTCAACATGAATAAATAGTACTAGCCTTTATCAGGCTGCAACTTTATCTTCATTTTTTGCTTCAGGGGCGTGTGGCTTGAACAGAGAATCAGTCGTTCTGGGAGGATAAAACTTTTTGGAGAAAATTATTGACGTTGTGACAAAATTTGTTAATATAGGCCTACCTAACTTACATATATAAAAGAAAAGTTGGATTTTCTGTACAGTAGACTCGGCCCTCTTATCCGGAGACCTCTTAACCTGGACAACGCTACACTCAACAGAAATTACATCTCTTTAACCGGACTAGATCGGCAGGAAGTGGGCAGTACTGGAACGATTTTTCTCGTGGGAAAGATTTGAGACCAGTGATCACCTGTCTAAATACAATGCTCTCCTAAATTTAGGTCGAATATCACAGTAAACAGTCTGTTTTAACGAGTTTTTGGAGACGTCGGTTTAACCGGAAAGCCCATTATCCGGAATGGCCTCGGTCCCGAGGAGTCTGGATAAAAGGGAGTCTACTGTATTCAGCTTTATTTTTGTGACAAATAACTTAGTCTATAAATTATCTCTAGCTATACAATAGTGTTAACAAGAGGCCTATTATTGTTCCAATTGTATTCTACAGTAGGAAACAATTAGATATGTACTAGTATGAGTAATATGAGCAATTCTGGTAAGAGTGTCACATGTAGGCTAATTGGTCCTGCAAATCACCAAACAGGATTTTTGACATCCACACATTTACCTACCTTACCGTTATCCCTGTGTCATAATGAGATATTTTTGTGATCTTCCAACGACCTTAGACAAAGTATGCAAAATGATCTCAAATCCACTTTAACTTCCAAACGAATAAAAACTACATAGTAATTACATTTAGGCCTAGGTAGGTTCATATGACAGCCTATTTTGGAACTTTAAGGTGCCATTTAAACCGACTAACTTATATAGAAGTTAGGCCTAACAATTTTCATCGATGCCTATTAGTACTAGTCAACCACTATTAAATTGTCTTTTAAGTGTGAACTAACAGCAAGCACACAAGCAATTAGGCCTATCATAAGATAGAAGGTCTACATGAATAAAGTAGGGTGATGTTTGATGTTTTAGCGGGTAGGGGCTTCGACCATTTCTGTTCCAGGACGCTTCAAACCTGTTAAACATTTGGGTAGGCCTGCCTAATTCAAGGGAAATAAATGCGTGATTTGTGGTGGGGGAATAATAAGGTTTACGGGACGAGTTTGAAGAATGCGTGAAATGTTTTTCTTAGGCTATTTATTTATTTACGGAAAACTCCATTTTACATCAGCATATAACATGCCAATTAAGATGGTAAAACATTATAGATTACAGAGCATGAGCAGATAATTCACCAGAGAATGGATGAATAAATAACCAATGAATATGTGTGGATAAATAAGGTAAAAAATTAGGTAACTCATATAGACTACCAAAAAACATTCATTTTGCCACTTAATAAAGAACAGTTTCAGTTGTCAAATAACTAATTCGTAGGTTAAACGAAAATAACGAATGAAAATGCGACACGGATAGTTTTACAATTGAATGAAAACGTGGACCGGGTGGATTACATAGATGAGATAGTTGATTCGGCTGATTCGCAAGTTGAATGGATGGTTTATCTGGATGAAAATTAAAGTAACATAACCATCGGATGAATCGGTTGGCGGCAACAACCGGATGAATCGTTTGTTTCTATCGGATAGTTCCCCATCACTAACCAGTAGCCTAACTTACTAAATTAGCTTAACTTATAGGCCTAATATACATAGTTTGCTACCTACTTACAATTGAATGACAAAGAGCTTCATTATTTTCCAAGATAAATTCTTTAGTAATTTGATTTAAAATTGCCGTATCTTCAGTAGTTTTTGGTAAATAACTCAGGCCTAATGACTTATTGCCAAAAACATGTAAACAGTGTCTGTAATCGCCAAGGCGGTATGACTTCATAACTTCATTTGTGTACCTCATATCTATTGTATTTTTATTTTATAATAATTAATTATAAAATCACATTTCCTTACTATAATCACTGACTTGGCTTCACTTGGGATGAACCCTGAGTTCACTTCTTGACCTAACACCCACCATAACGGAAATTTAAGAATGAAGGGTTTTAAACATGATTGTATAGTAGAAAATTTCAACACAGGATAAATTGATTATTTCACAATAAGAGCAAACAAATGTATAAACAAATAATAAATATAACAACGAATAACAAATATAAACAAAGAAGCAAACAAATATAAGTCTTAACTTAACAGTTTTGAGATTCAAGTAAAATTTTAATCAACTTCCAACTTCCCTACTTGTAAGGTTTAGGTTATGTTGTTAAGGTTAGGGTTAGGTTATGTTTTGTTTAGTTTTTGATCTGGTTTTTGTCTCTTCTCCTTACAGTAATCCAATAGGTTTGTAGCACTCAACAAAATTATTTTCACTCTTGACCATTGATTATAAAATTCAATGATATTATGCAAGTGTACTGTAACGTGTACAGTATTATATACAAAAGGTGGTTTGGAGTATGGGCCTATATAGATAATCAATGTTATAATAGTAGGCCGATTAATATACAACCTAACCCTTTCTTAAAAAATATCCCATTCTGCACTCTCTCATTACTATGATAAAACTTAACCTTTAAACGTTAACGTGTGCACTCCAATAAAAATGGCTATAAAAAAGTGTTTTTTTATATTTAGCTCTTTAAACTTTAGACGTAATATCTATAATCATTTTGTCATATTGTTATGGAAATTTTACGATGGTACCTTATCCTTTAATTGATTTGAAACTAATAGTTTTAACCCCTAATTTGTTAATCATGAAACGTAATAATGGAAAATTGTAGTTAAACAACGTTTTATTGTAAACAAATGTTATTTTTAATTTTGCAAAAGTATAATATTTGTATTAAACCATGGAAACAGTAAATATTTAATGAATTAATCCATTATCCGGTTTGTAGAAAATACTATAAAAAAAAATTAAAAAAAATTCTTTTAATGTATGTACACTTCACAAATATTTTAAATTTACCGCCGGAATAAGGGTTTTTTTTACGGTTTTACACTTAAATTTGGTCTTGGCGTCTTTTTGTCCAAGGCAGATGGTTATCAAGGCAGACGTGCCTTTGCACTGGGAGGCTAGATCAGTGGACTCTATGGTTGGACATTTCTTTTTGAAAGAAAACTATTTCTTTTTAAATCAAGAAAAAACCCAATCTATTGTTTTCAGTCTCCGAAACATTGAGCATGAGGTAACAAGCGTAAAGCTTTTAGGTATTTACCTAGACTGTAAGCTGGATTGGAATAGCCATATTTATTATGTTTGTAGCCGACTGGCTAGGGTTGTGCACTTGCTTCGTAAGTTAAGGTACTGTGTACCAAAAGAGTGGTTAAGGACTGCGTATGTGGCTTTTTTCCAGAGCATCATAGCTTATGGACTGAGACTTTGGGGTGCCGCTCCTGGAGTCGAGAGAGTCCTACTTCTCCAAAAAAAGGCTATACGAATAGTAGCAGGGGCCAAGCGCCTGGATCACTGTGAGCCTATCTTTAAAGCTGAATCCCTCATGACGGTTTTTAATCTGTTTATCTTCCAGACCCTCATCAAAACTAAGGAGGAGTTGGGCGCTCTCGAGCTCAGGAGCGACATCCACTCGTACAATACTAGAAGTAAACAGGATTTAAATGTACCTTTTGTTAGGCTTAAGAAATTACAAAGTAATTATGACATTGTAAGCCTAAAACTATTCAATGTGTTATCTTGTTCAGCCCGGAACCTTCCAAGCAACCATTTCAAAAGGGGCGTGGAACGTCTCCTCCTGGCCAACCCACTGTATAGTATTGACGATTTCTATAAACTAAAAAAAGATTATGTAAGTACTTTTTTTTGACTGATGTTTGCCGAGTGTGCTGTTTTGTTTTCTTTTTCATTCTTTGCATGGTGAGTTGCAGGTCATATTGTGTATGCATTTCCTTTATTATATGATGTTGAAGGAATTTCTTTTTATTCATAGATCTCATGTATATTTTATAATGTATTTTATAATGTAGAATTTGACGTTTTCCAATGACTTGTATATTGTAAGTTTTGCAGGAAATAAATTGATCTTATGTCTTATGTCTTATTTCCATCCAATTGGTTTACAGATACTAAGCTTTTTGGCAAACTTTCAATACTATCGAAATTATAATGATAAAGTCATTAATACTAATTAATTATGGTAATAAACCTGAGACACTACTATGCGCGGGGGGGGGGCACTGGATTCCCTAATGAACACATTGAACACTGTAGGCCTACTGGTAACACAAGCACGCGCGTGGGGGTATGTCAGACCCAGGGGGGTGATAACAGGTCAATGACTTGGTCAAGACTAACAACCCTACAGCCAGATAATAGCATATGCTATTTTAGGAAGCTACTGTTATGCTCATCGTGGTTGCCAGCATAATTGTAAAATTATAGCAACAACGTGCGGTGGGGAACACGGAAGATTTCTCAGGTGCCGTTTGACGTCACTAACTGCTGACGTCACTAACTGCTGCGTCTGAAGAAACAGACAATTTTATAATTTTTCTATTATTAAATTAGACTGTCATAACCTAACCAAACTAACCAAACGTGCTGATAATGGAAAAATCGAATGAAGGATTACTAATCTAAAAAATAGTTTTGTTCATAAAATAAAATCATAAATGCCTAAAATTAATTTTTTAATTATGAAATTAAACTGTCATAACCTAACCAAACCAACCAAACTTGATGATATGACAAAAATTTTTGACAAAAAGCTAGTGCTACCAGTGGGATTCGAACCCGGTACATATGGATTATCAGCCCGATACGCTATCCAATACACCACCGAGGCCGATGGCTCTAAACAGTATCGTTGCGCTAATGGTGTTCGCTCAAAGTGACGTCGGCAGTTAGTGACGTAAACGGCACCTGAGAAATCTTCCGTGTGCCGTTTTGAACGTCCGTGGGGGTATGTCATACCTCCGCGCTCGCGTTTAAGGGTTTATCTGATTGAAACCTTTTTTCTTACTCTTTATCAAAATTCTTGTTCTCCTGTCCTGCCACAATAAACAATAACCATCACCCATGGTGGAAGGAAAATTACCCACCTATCTGGGCTGACTAGGAGAGTGAATGCTTATGCATGTCCATTAGTTACAAAACTAACATGGAAAAACATAATTGGAGAAAACGATAAAAGCTAAATTTAAAATCTATTTTAAAAACATCAGGAGTACCTATTAATAATACACCACAGCTAGAAATTCCACAAATGTATTTTAGAAAGGAACATAATATTACTCAAAATAATGTTCCTTTAGGTTTAAAAACTATTATAAAGATCGTCATGATAACTGAAACTGCAGAATAAAACCACAAAATGGGTGCTGTTCCCAGGACTTCTTTAACTGGAAGGAAAGCCACAACGTTTAGAAACATGCTGAAGAAGCCAGCACTCAGAGCTACTACTCGCCCACAATCTCGACATCTGTCAGTTCCCTCTTCCTCTTGCTTATCAACAAATCCTGAAAAAGTATGAATCAAGACAATGTTAAAATACAGTACAAGGTTATGGGAGCTCAGATTAAACAAAAAATATACCCTACAATTCTTTGTCAAGGGTAGCAAATTTAAACCCTCCAGGAAAAACTTGCTAGACACGCCTTTTTGGGTCAGAGAGAAAATAAATGCAGAATGCCAGAGGAAAAACAATTATTTGTCCAGTAATGTTAGTAAATAACATGAATCTACATTTGTATACCAATAAAAGTAAACAAAAGAAATCGTATAGTGAAATAATTTACGAAAAAATGCCAAAGAAACCATTAACCAATATTTTTATATTCTAGACATTTTGGCTACCTATGAATTCTCCCTCCCCCAACATAGTTAACCCCCTCCCACCAAGCTAAAAACCACTTCTCTGAATAATTAATCAATTTCTTTATTGAGGATTAATAGGGTGTCCTTAAAATAGCTTACTGTTAGGGACAAGGGACATATTCATGCTGTTGGCAATTTAATATTTATTCTTATAGTAGAACAATAAAAGTAAAGCATTATTGTTACAGTAATATTTACCGACTAGGAATGCTGCAGCGTAGAATGTAAGACAAATCGTAGGTATAAAAAAAATATGTGATACATCTTGGCCGCTTTCAAAATAAAAAAAGAAAACTCCAAGAATCGCCTGAAACAGAATTATACTGATTCAAATACAGGTACCCAAAGAAAAATATTTAAAAATAAAACCAAAAACCATGTTACATTAGTGTAAAAAATTATTTGAAAAGGAATCGACGCCAGTTTTGGCTCATTGTTTTGAAATTTGAATAAGAATTAAAACCTGGCATGTGATTGATAAAGTAATTTTATATTTTCTTCGTTTTATCAGTTTGGACTTAACATGGTGCAAATGCCAACTTCACACTATTCTTTTAAATATTCTCAATGTAACATACTGTTTGGGATTCTCAGATAATCATTTCCGGAATAGGCTACGTTTTGGCAGCATTGTCCTGATAAGCAAGATATTGTTGGGTTGAGGGATGAGACCATTCTCTTATCTCTGGTCACCACTGGCTTGATTCTGTGAACTAAACTATACCTCAGGGGCGTAAAGTATAGGTTTTTAAAAGAAGAGAGCCCCCACTGTTGAATTCTGCCCTATGCAAATGAAGGTGATTAAGTGGTTAGGTAGGGAAAACTTTAAATAGTGGTAGCCCTCTTTTTCATAGACCTGCTTACTGTAAGTTATTAAGGTCGTCACAGATCAGTAACCTATTGTAGGGGGTAGTTAAGATTAAAGGAAGAGAAAGAAGATATACATTAAAAATGGTGCAAAAACAGAAAAAATGAAGGTGAATTAGCGGATAAGAACCTATTTTATCTAATAGCTTCAAAACTACCTCTCAAGAGCTCTCACTGACCATAAACAGAGACATGAGTGTCGATGAAGTCGCCATCTTTGTCCTAGAACTGCAGCAAGCGTGGAACATCCAAACCACTGGCATGAGAGGGAGGCTGACCGTAGCAATCATGAAGAGAGAGTTCCAGATTAACTTCTTCTGGACCTCTCTTATCAGCGGCTCCATGAACATGAACACCACGGGGAAGCCAGTGAGAGAAAGAAGAACGAAGAGAGTAAGGTTCGCCTTGGCAATTTTCGGGTCTTTGTGGAATGGAGGAAGAAACAACTCTGGCCCTCTCTTCCTTGTACCTTCCTGCACAATAAAATCAAGTTATCTCGAGATTTGAACGATTTTTACCTTGATGGTTACCCCCAGTGAGTGGTGGATGGGCTGCGTGTGCTCCCACTATCTCCGCGTTCCGCCATCTCCGAACCCAAATCTGTCCCGCCACCTCCGAATTCTTGAGTGACGCTTATAATCCCGTCACTGCCTGCGTTGTTAGCTGCCATTGCATCCACGGCTGCAAAGCCCCGTGGATGGAAGATTTAATGAAAATTTAACCCGTGGGTTAGGTTAGGTTAGGTCAGGTTAGGTTAGGTTAGGTTAGGTTAGGTTAAGTTAGGTTATGTTAGGTTTGGACGGAAAGTCTTAACGCAGGAAGTAACCGAGGATTATAGGGGTCACTCTGAAATTCGGAGGTAACGGTACACGGAGGTGGCGGGACGCGGAGATAGCGGGAGGTAACCGATGGGCTGAGCGGCGACTCTCAGGTAGACGGGAGGGTCAGAAGTGATTGGTTTTCAATGGGTGTAGGCACTTGGGTGTCCTCCTGATTGCGAACAGTCCTGATTGCGAACAGTCCAGACTGCGAACATGTTTGGGTCTACGAGGTGGAGGGGGTCGTCCGTGGGGTGGGGAGGATTCCTGATTGCGAACACATTTTGAGTGGTTGGGGTTTTCAACCCTTTCATAGAAACCCTTAACAGAATGATTTAGCCTAAATCACAACTTAAGACTGGTAATATACATAATGGAAAGGATGAATGTTCTTGAAGACACATATCTTTATGAGACGTAGTATAATTATAGGTAAAGCCCCTTATTAACAGACAGATTCTTCCAGACTCACAAATTCGTTCCGATAATAGGTATTTAAAGTGGATGTTTATTTAAAATTAATTATAATATGTTTGACTTGAACTAGCAACTACTAAACAATCTCAGAGTAAAAGAAATAAAACAATCATTTCATATGAACTAAGGTACCTGTTGCTCGAAATCGAGCAACTGTCAAGTGCCGGTATTTTAGGTACAGAAGTTATTTTAAAACTACAGTAATAACAGTAATAATTTTCGATGAGTTTAAAAGACCCGACTAAATGCTCATATGACTAATTGTAATACCCACGCTATTAAATAGCTCTTTGAAATAATAAAGGCTTCTTGTATTTTAGCATTTTTTAGACCAGGCCTTATTGTTTAGTGTTTTCTACAAATGTTTCCCGACTTAAAGCTTTTAACCAGTAAACATTTCTTGCATGTATTTATTTGATCGGACTTTAGATAGGTTTACTTTATCACTGTGACAACATCTGTTGTATATTCTTCATGTTTTTAAGTTGCTTAGCATAACTGACAAAACTGATTCATCTCCCCAAGTCAGTGTGTACCTGGATTCCTTACTGTGAGACCAGGCCTCTCCACTACTCTTCTTATTCGTATAAGATTTCCTATTAATTGTCTCCTCCTCCTGTTTTCAACATTTCTCCTTTAAACTCAAGAAATTGTCTGTTCTTCCAACAAAACTGATTGACTGTTTAGATTTGTCTATTACCTCATAAATATTACAAACATCAATATTTACTCCCAAAAAGCTGGTGAGTTTCTTTTTATATACAGTTGTTTTTGTTTTTAAATTTGTTTTCAATGTAATTCTTATGGGGAAGATGCGGCCTTTGATAGCGTCTCGTGCCCTTAAGGGTAAGAGTTTTTTTTAAGTTTCAAAACCCTTTGTGCAATACTACAAATTGAGACAAATTATTTGACACCTCAAACGTTAAAATTGGTCCAGAAATAACGGAGGAGTTTTGTTCACAAAAATAGCCTCGCATATTAATATAAGAGAAACTGACTATAGT
Organism: Macrosteles quadrilineatus; assembly: GCF_028750875.1. Classification (NCBI taxonomy): domain Eukaryota; kingdom Metazoa; phylum Arthropoda; class Insecta; order Hemiptera; family Cicadellidae; genus Macrosteles; species Macrosteles quadrilineatus. Next base: position 12,996,955 of record NW_026542597.1, read on the forward strand.
TTAACATAATTAGCCGAAATATCATGTATTTGCCAATATCACATTCCAAACTCAATCATTACCTAAAAAAACATCGTCAACGAGCAATTTAAATAGCAACTAAAATAAATACCATACTTACATACATCTTACATCCGAAATAACATGTATTACACATTACAACATCAATCATTCAATCACATTCCCAACTCAACAAGCAATTAAAACTCACGTTCAACAACAGCTACTAAACCATCTTTACAGATTCAAAAATATTTGTTCGCAGTCTGGACGACTCATGTTCAGGTAGTCCACAGCATTTTTGAGGTGTTCGCAGTCTGGACGATTTTACCCTTGTTCGCAATCTGGACTGTTCGCAATCAGGACACAACCGGCACTTGACCGAGGCTGTAATCCTCTTAATCACGGTCGGTTGACCTGTCAGTTCTAGGTTGGTGTCGAACGCTTCCGCATCATACCGTGCATAGCCGAACTGTTTAACGATCAATAATATATAATTTAATAATATAATAATAATATAATAAATAATTTAACGATCATAACCTAACCGAACTAACCAAACTTGCTGATAATGAAAAATCGAATGAAGGTTTACTAATAAAAAAATAGTTATGTTCATAAAATAAAATTACAAATGCCTAAAATGCAATTTTTAATTTTTTATTTCTAAAATTAAATTATCATAACCTAACCAAACCAACCAAACTTGCTGATAATGAAAAAATCGAATAAAGGTTTCCTAATCGAAAAATAGTTCTGATCATAAAATTTAAAATTCTAACAAAAGATGTACCAGTTAAGAAGTAGGCCTAATCACATTCTAAGCGAAATCTTTGACAAAAAGTTAACGCCTCCGGTGGGATTCAGAATTCTCGATTCCCCACCCCTCCTCCGGTGACCACTACCCTCAGGCTATAAATCAGGGGATCAACCCAAACAAAGATCTGGTCCGTTGTCCTCTCCCGGTTTTCAATACAGCCCTTCCTGTAAGTGGCAGATTCTTGTGTCACCCTCCTTGCACACGTTACTGGCACTATTGTATATCGGTATAGTGTAAGATAATAAAACTCTTATTGCCGTAATAAAAGTCATACGTGCCTTATCAGCCCACCCAGCACCGCTCACTGGAATTCATCGTTTTGACTTTGTCTTTGTGTCTTCCTAAACAACAAAATCAAGTCAATCTCTTAATTTTGAGGATTTTACACCATAATAACTTCAAATTTGTGTGGTTTATAGCAGGATTTAAGTGTAATGTTTTATATTTTGTTATCAGTCAAGTATCCCTTTATCTCACCCCCGTAAAACACGCTGTTGTGTCTAGATTGATTATGTCCAACGACATTTGTCTTGTTTTATAAGCTGCGAATAAAACTACAATGGAAATACCCATTTCAAAAGAATACTTTCTAATTTATTCTACCAGATTTAGAAGTCTTTGGTTGTTGAACTTCGTGGGTGCAAAAGTAGATCGAAAAGGATAAGCCCAAAAATGAATACTTTACTCTGCAAAGACAAACCTGAATAAGAAGCATCAGCTGATCGAGTCCCCGAGTGGATATCCCTCTGTGTAAAAAGTCAATCGATTTCTCGGCTGTCGCCATGTTGCCATTAGCCACGTGGATATACGGGGATTCAGGCAGCCAGGTCAAACAAATCAAGAATGAAACTGGTACGACCGCAAGCATCAGTAGCATCTGAAACTCGAGTCAATGTAAAAATTTTGTCTTTAAAATGTTCTACTAGTAAAAGTTAATCTATTACAAATCTATCTGAATCCAGACTCTAAAATCTATTCCAAAGCAAATTATACAGTATAGGAAAAGTTTTTGGTTTTGAGTTGTTAGCTCTTAATTAGTAGGTAATAAAAATGTTCTTTATATTAAATTCTCTTTCATCTTATCAGCTAATTGTATTTGCATTGACCATTCAGTCTACATAACATAACATTACAGGAAATTTATGACTGGACAATGTTGATTGGTTGCATCTTTACTCTGACCTAAATCGTTCCACTGCTTTTAAAACTGCTTTTATATAAAGAATCGTTAAGAAAATCTCAACGTTCACGCTTTTCCAAGCCAAATTAGTATGATATTCGTTGTTTATTGGTCCAACGTTTTTTATAAACTTCTCAGAAAAGTCTTGAATGCAAATCAAAAATCAGAAGATTACCTCAAAGTATGAGAAAGTCGAGCCGTTTGCATAAACCAAAAGGAAGCCGAGCGACGTGAATCCGTAGTACAAAGGCCTCAGAACTACTCTCACTTCTTGCTTCAACAAAACATGTAACAAAACGAGTGAAAACAATAACAATATAAAAAATAGTACACAAGCATTGTATGAATTGACATTTTTAAAGGTTCTGGACTACTTTGACATGCTGGAAGACCTGTAGGCTTCCTTATCTTATTAACTGGTGTATTCTAATGACATCAACATACGATATCACAGAACGAATAATAGATCGCAAATATTCTCGATTAGTCGAGGCGCTGAGGGGGTTTGAGCATGCATAAAAGTGTAACGAAATTTGACTTTTGATTGTTGCTATGGGTACCTAGTAGATAAAGAAAATCGATGTTGTCGCATTTCTAGGTGGTTAATAACATGGGGGGGAGGGGGTGAAGTTGGGGGGCCGCCCGGGGGGCCGCCGCGCACAAAATAGCTCATATCTCGAGAACCAAAAATCATATGAATACGTTAGACACCTCAAACTGTGCAGAAAAATGCATTCTACAAATAGATTATGTAGTAGTTTCACAGAAATTGACAAGAAGTTACTAAAAATTATATTTTTAAAATTTACGATAAGTATAATCAGGAGTATAATGGTTTTTGTTGTTGTTTAGAACCATTAATTTTTTAATTGACAACTTTTGAGAGTAGTACACTATAGGTAAATAGTACTTCTGTATAATGAAACTATTGCGGTACATAACTTAACAGCTATACAATCCTCAGATCCAATAAACATAACACAAACAAAGGCGCAAAACGCGTCGCGGTCATTGTTCCTGCTGCCTTAACTATTAATGGCGAGTACAGTTCAAGCTGAGACTTATATTATACTTTTAGAACGATGGAGATTCTGAGGATTCATTTTCATATATATAAAATAGTATTGAGGGACTATTATGTAGCGAGAAATATAGTTTGTAAAAGAAGAGAGTTTATAAAAAATTGGGTAGTATTTATTATAGTTGAATATAGTTGAACGTTTCCATCATCTGACCAGGCTGCACAATTGGTGCAACAGCTGTTTCGGCGATCGCGTAAAGGTAGTGTAAACGATACGAGTAGAAAATGTTAAATACAAGCCTTGGTGAGTGCCTTAAAAACTTCTACGAGTGTCGTTAACACTATTTACGCGAGTTGTGTGCATTAATTAACCTGCAACAGTATTTTAATTACCAAAAACCACTACTCAAAACTTAAAAAGAGAGGTTATTTTTTCTTTATCCCTCATTGTCTCTGACAGTAATGCAACGAATCATCGCACCAATCGTTAACAATTAAATTGACCTGAACAGCTGAAGTTATAGTTGAAGTTCGAAGCATTATAATTTTACTTCTTATCTCTCAATCCTTGACCCTATCTGGGTACCAGTGGTGGTTATATTTTGGCCCTTTTTGTAGTGGTACCATATAATTCACCAGAGAACAGTTACATGCCCATATAAGTAGATATCTATTATATATTATGTTTCAGTGATAAATGTAGAATATAAAAATATATATTTTTCAGCAATGCTTTTAGGCGTAGTAGGTAGTAGGTAGTAGGTGTAGTAGGTAGGTTTGCAATTTTTTGGATTATTCAACTTAGAAATGTTTAAATCAACCCGCAAAAATCATAAAAATAATGTTTTTATCCATATTATCCAAATGTTAAGGTTGTGTAAAATATGATTCCTTACGTAGAAATAGCAATGTTTTTTTTTAATACGCATAAAAATAAAATTATAAAAAACTACCAAACTACTTTATTTACCAAATTGTATTTAATTGTCGTATGAGAAATAAATTTATTGCATCAACAGTAAATAAATATTATACTGCGGTAACAATTTAGTATTTTCACAAAAATTTTCAATAGAATATAATTTAATTTTTACCATATGTTTTTACTTTTATCAATATGTCAATCCATCTCTCTTTATCAAACCTTGTATAATATATGGCCAAACAGACCAATAGGTAATTGATTCAATACATTATAATATAGAACATTTTCAAATAACCTTATTTAATGTAAATATATAATAACCTATAACTTTTTGTAACAAAGTTGCTTCAATTTCAATATAATTTTACTTAAATAACTTGTCAAAATTCAAATTTAGCTCTATGGCAAATGAAAATTGTTATAATATATGTGTGAACAGTGGCCTACAATTTTCCGTGATAAAGTCAGCATTGACATATGTGAATGCAACAATGCATCAAACCTTCCTCACTTCTAAGAGTGCTGAATAGTATGAAGATATAAATTGTAAACTGCATATTTTAATATAAATTTTTTTTTTAAGTGCATATATTTGGAATAAATTAGTGAAATTTGATTAAAGAAGATCCGTCCTTGTTACAAATATTAATAACTACACAACATCAAGAAATTTAACTGTGAAGAAGACGTCAATTTTGGTGAGATCACTCCAGTAGACATTTTCTTTCCTTGGATCGAAGCCATTACAACACTTTTAAGCCTAACTTTTAAACTTTTGTACCATAATTTAAAAGTCAAGAAACTAATAGAAGCTTATATAGAACATAAATTAATTAACCTTTCAGAAAATAATTCGAACATAATTTATATTTCAAAACAAAATTTAATTAGGCTATATATAATCACAAAATTAAATTCAAACGCCGCTCGATCACCCCACCTGAGATAAAGATCCATGCAATATAACCCCTCAACCTAAATTAGAACTATTGTAATAGGCCTAGCCTAAAGCTTAATTTAGTAAATTCATTTGCACCCTTTGTAAACTTTTATTGTGAACCCTTAGTTTCTTTTCTTTTACAATCAATTTTGTATTGTAATTAAATAAATTTAAGTTTAGATTACTGTACATGGAGTTTCCATTGTATTCCTAGCTTGTATTTGTAGCCTTGTTACACTGCATAATTTAAGAGTAAAAGCTCTTTCTAAAAATGTATAGTTAAATGTTGTTGAAATCGAAATTTCCTGAGTAATTTACGTCAGAATGTGAAATGTTAACATTCTTTTACGAAAACATAATTTTTATCACCTTTTCAAAACTACATAAAATTGTTATAACCAACCTCAGATTCGGAGATGTATAAATTGTAGGGAATTTATTGCAGTTTCAGATGGTGATGGAAACGATCCACCACCAAAATATATTTTGAACTCTCTTCTTTTACAAACTATATTTCCCGCTACATAATAGTCGCTCAATACTATTTTATATATATAGATATGCAAATGAATCCTCAGAATCTCCATCATTCTAAAAGTATAATATAAGTCTCAGCTTGAACTGTACTCGCCTTTAATAGTTAAGGCAGCAGGAACAATGACCGCGACGCGTTTTGCGCCTTTGTTTGTGTTATGTTTATTGGATCTGAGGATTGTATAGCTGTTAAGTTATGTACCGCAATAGTTTCATTATACAGAAGTACTATTTACCTATAGTGTACTACTCTCAAAAGTTGTCAATTAAAAGATTAATGGTTCTAAACAACAACAAAAACCATTATACTCCTGATTATACTTATCGTAAATTTAAAAAATATAATTTTTAGTAACTTCTTGTCAATTTCTGTGAAACTACTACATAATCTATTTGTAGAATGCATTTTTCTGCACAGTTTGAGGTGTCTAACGTATTCATATGACTTTTGGTTCTCGAGATATAAGCTATTTTGTGCGCGGCGGCCCCCCGGGCGGCCCCCCAACTTCACCCCCTTCCCCCCATGTTATTAACCACCTAGAAATGCGACAACATCGATTTTCTTCATCTACTAGGTACCCATAGCAACAATCAAAAGTCAAATTTCGTTACACTTTTATGCATGCTCAAACCCCCTCAGCGCCTGGACTAGATCTTGTTTGTTGAATTAGAGAGTTAAAATATTTAATCTTATATTTTTACTGTGACCAACCTCTGCGATATCCTTAATGTAAGATCCCATGTAGCATAGAACTGCACCTGTTGCAACTCCTGCTAAAATCCTTGCCAAGCAGATGATCCAGACTTGGACGAACGAGAGAAGCAGAACTGATAACAGGCTGAGGATACCGAAGAGGAGAAAAATTGATTTGTATCCATATCTGAAAGTTTTTAAGAGATAAATCTGTAAAGTGTAAACATTCCAAAATACTTTAAAACAACTCACTCCCACGTCCAATAGTAAATTTCCCTTAGTTTAACACATTTACTGGACAAACCTTCGTGCAGATCGCTTCAGCCGTTCAGGAGGAGTATTTGTAAAACAAAAGCAGGGGTGTAGTATAAGAGCGTGCGAACAAAATATTATCGTCAGCTGACGAGTGATGTTACTTTGGGAATTAGTTTTCTTTTTGCATACTCTTAAATAGGGACAGGCGCAGGAGGTTTGTTGCAGACATTTTACTTTACGATTGGTCAAGGTCCTTAAGCTTTTGCTATTTTTTGTATCTAGAATATGATCCTGTCTTCATGTGAAAAAGAACATAAAAGATAAGTCCACAAACCAATCCAAAGATGCAAAATAAAAAGACACAAAGATAAAACAGTAATTCTAGCATCTAAGTTACCTTGGAGCTAAGAAGTATCCTACGGTTGGTCCCAGCATCATCCCTAAGGGCAGACTTCCCAAGATGGCTACTTTGTCTATGGTCAACACAGTCAGAGTCGTCTCCAGGTATGGAATCATCAAGGAGCTCCAGGCCAAATTCATTGCTATGTAAATGTACGCTGTCTTTACTGTAAAAATATAACAAACAAATAAAACAAAATAAAAAACCGTTACAGCAAACCTACAGAATAGGCGAATTTCCATTTGACAAATTTAATTTTCAGTCACATATGTCCTCAAAAATGTTAGATTTACTCCCTTTTTGAATAAAATTAGGTTTAATGAGTAGACCTACTTAGGTTTGCTGCAACACTGAATGTAATAAAGTGTGTATTTGGAAAAATATCAATAACTTAGTCATGAAAAATATATTATACCGAATTAGATTAAAGTACATCCATAAACAAGCAAACTACAACTGTTAACTTATGATCCATAAGAATAACATAAAAGTTTTTTAATTTACAGTTTTTCTTTACTTTTCTTCGTAACGAAGTGTACAACTGTTTCAATATACGAAATTATTTTTAGGCCTACCCAGTGTTTACTCCATGAAACCCTGTACCCATAGTCCGACCATGCTGGTCTGTGAACTCTTTCGAATATTCGGTTTACACGTTTGTACAAAATTTCATGAAAATTGGATCTGGACTAAATTCTCATCAAATGAATTCAACGGATGGTGTTTTGGTCTTTCGGGACCTCAAAATGAAACAGTAAATTTGTCTCGGGTCTAGGTTTTACCATGAAACCCACGGTAATAGTTTATTCCTTATACGAGAATTTCGTTAATAGTGTAGCAAAATACAGTAGAACCTCGATAATAAAGCTCTCATGGGGTTCATTAAATAAGACTTGTTATCAAGGTTTGCAATAACATTCGATTGGGGGTAAAATAAATACTAGGGGATTTAAAAATTACACTTGTTATCAAGGGTGACGTGTTATCAAGGTTCCACTGTATAATAACGAGGTAGAATATTTTCGTATTTTTAGTTTTGTAAATGGTTGGTTAAAAAGCTGGGCAATCAAATAATGTTTTTAAGACAACTAAATCAAAGTAAAATTGATCTTTTCACTTCTCCTAGAGAATTACAGATTTCTTTGCCGTTTAAAAGTACATAAAAAGCATTTAAAATTTAAGTAATAAAACAGCATAGATTTACCACTCCCAACACCCGCTTTTGATAGTAAATTTACTTAATTAAGTAATGAACTTTTACACTCATTTAAACTTTAGGACATACGCAAAGGGACCAATTTTTTTTAGAAAACCATTGTTATTGCAACTTTTACAACTCTACCTTATCTCTTAACAGAAAATAGATGTGAATGAAATCCATGTTAAATTCAATAATCTAACAAAAACCTCTAATGTGTTCAGTAAATAACTTACCAACAAATACACTTAGATACATATTGCGAAGTGAGTACGATTCCATGCCCAAGCCACTTCTGGCAGTGTGTTGGACATCCATTAGAAGATTTCAAAATCCTGAACAGATTAGTGAATCATATTTAGTATTTACAAGAAACTTTTAGGAAAGAAAGGATTGATCTTTTTCGAACCTAACTAAGAGCAACATAAACTTGTTTGTGGTAGCAACTAATGAGGTTTTATAGACACAAAAGAAGGTTGACGCGAATGCCAGCATAACATAACAGTTTTAATATTAACTTGGTTTTGATCAGATAATGATTTTGAACAGATTTAAAAGTATTATTCATGTTTTGAACCTGAAGTATAAACATGATTTTAAAAACCAAAATAAAGAATTTTAAAAATCTTTGATTTTATCGTTAGTCCAGTCAAGGAATGAGGTGTAGAGTGCGTGAGCAGGTAACTAAGCGATTCCTTCAGAAACTTGTTCAGGGGGCTTAGGGTGTTAACATACCAAAAGTCCTGACTCCTAGGTGGTGAGCCAGGGGGTGGAGGGGGGAAAAAGGGGGGGGGGAGAAAGGTACGCATTTTGGGTTTTTTGATTATATCTTGAAAACTATCAACTTTTTGTATACTATAGTAAATTATAAAATTGAAGAAGATTAAATTTTCTACAAGAAAAGTATATAATGTGTTTATTTTGGTTCAACAGATTACGAGTTATAACTTATTTAATTGATATCTTATTAAAATCTCCTTCCATAAGAAATACATGTAAATTAGTATGCGAAATGGGGCGAATCCTATCCGCCCAAAAGGAAATATAAATGATATTCTGGAAATCTTGACAAAATTTCCAGTAATTTGACACTTTAATCATTAAAATTGATCCAAAATTAAGGCGAGGGCGAGGTAACAAAATGTCGAGTTTTGGTGTTTTTTTATTGGAAATATAAAAAAAACCTTAAATCATCCCATTTTTAAACTCTCACCCTCGCTTTAATTTTTGACAAAATTTCATGATTAAAGTGTCAAATTACTGGAAATTTTGTCAAAATTTCCAGAATATCAGTTATATTTCCTTTGGGCGGATAGGATTCGCCCCATTTCGCATACTAATTTACATGTATTTCTTATGGAAGGAGTATTTTAATAGGATATCAATTAAATAAGTTATAACTCGTAATCTGTTGAACCAAAATAAACACATTATATACTTTTCTTGTAGAAAATTTAATCTTCTTCAATTTTATAATTTACTATAGTATACAAAAAGTTGATAGTTTTCGAGATATAATCAAAAAACCCAAGATGCGTACCTTTCCCCCCCCTTTTCCCCCCTCCACCCCCTGGCTTACCACCTAGGAGTCAGGACTTTTGGTATGTTAACACCCTAAGCACCCTGAACAAGTTTCTGAAGGAATCGCTTAGTTACCTGCTCACGCACTCTACACCTACTTTTGGATCATTCATTGACTGGACTACGTGACTTGTTGATGGACATGTGCTTACGTCCCACCAATTTGTTGTGAACTGTTATACATAATTTTCCAAGAATATAACAGATTGTACAAAAATAGATAACAAATTTTTGAAAACATAATATGTTTATAACAAAAATATGTTTATAGCATTAGTTAATAAAATGCATTCTAAGATGAGTTGTATTAAATACACTTGAAAATAAAAGACGATGATTATTTAATAATTAATTATATTAGAAACATAGGCTGTGAATATTAGAAACATAGATTTAATCTCATAAAAATTATATTGCGTATTATATTAAGGAACACTATTCAAACTAGGCCTATACCGATTCATTGAGTTAGAACGAAAAGAAAAACAAAAAGGGACAGGAAGATTAAAATAGTAAATACAATATTTGGGTATGTATACTAATAACAACAGATCATTTGAAATGTATATTATTTATATACATGAAAATGAATCCCTTTTTTATGGTATTCCATAACTCGAGAACGAGTGCAAGGAATTGGATGATTCTTTTTTTGTGTGTTCCTTAGTGCCAAGGGAAGGGTTTTATGTAAGGAAATTTTTAATCCATCAAACCGTGTTGTAGTAATTTGATTTTAAAAATTCCAAAAACTTGCCTTTACACTAGCTCACTCACTTCAACCTGGAGGCGAATGAGCGTAGCAAACAAGCTTAGCCAGAAGGCGAGTGAGCGAAGCGAACGAGCTCCAACTAAATGGTGAGTAAGCGTAGCGAACGAATTTTAACCAGGACGTAATTGAGCGATGCGAACGAGCTCATCTTGAAAATGAACGAGCATTTGACATAAAACCACATTAGTACAGGACGACGTCTGTCGGACCAGTTAGTTAACAATAATAAAAACGAAAAACATTACTTATTGTGAGTTTCCTTCGTATTTACAAAAGCACGTAGTAAATAAGTTATTTTCACTATTCTGTAAACAAAAGTATTTGCTCCCATAGGAACATGGTTCGGATCACCGAATAATCTTTGATAAATTATATCCATAATAACTTTTTAACTTACAAAGTTTATGATCTGTGACTAGAACATTGATACGACATATAGCTATAAAATACAAGTTAGTATTCATGACCTATAAAACTATACTACACACGTTTACTTAAGTAAACAAACTATCATAATGATTATTTAATTTTAAAAACCCTCAGATAAACTCAATTAAATAACTTTGATTTCACTACATACCTATTTTGTTCCAACAAAAACCACTCAGCAAAAACACTTATCGCAAAAACGTTCAATATTCCAAAGGTTTAAAATAATTAGTTGTTCACCTCATTGATCGCACATTATGACATTAAGTTCGTCCTAGAACTCCGACAGTGGATCATGCTACTGAATACGAATAGACTAACAACATTAGTCACGTGACATCGGGCATTAGTCATACTTGTTATCAATGTTAGTCATGCTCTCAGTCACTTACAACGGATGCTGGCATAGATTAAACCAAATCATTAACTTGAACAGTAGTAGACTTCTCATCCAATCTGTAACATTATGGTGTGCGTTTCATACCGATGGATTTTTTGTCACATAGGGCGCTAGTTCTAGCCCGGAACTGTTTTACACATTATTCAGGCCTAGTGGGTAGTGGTATTATCACATGGATAAAATCCGTTGGTGATTGATGGGATTTGAACCCAGTACCTCGGGTAGCGACGCTCCGCGCTCTACCACTAGACCAGCTAAGACATCGCGTACGACTGGATCTCTCCCTTACCTTTTTTAACTAACAAAACAATAAAAAAGGAATTTTAAACATATATAACTGTGATACTAATCCAAATAAATTCAGTTGAAACCAAAACAAATCATTGACTGAGAAAAATAATAGCCTAGGAAGTACTGCTTGGTAGAAATACTAAATAATAATATTCCATCGTCAAAGTAGACGATTATTCACGAAAAAATATAACAATATTTAAACTACATCAAGTCAAAGTTTATTAAAATAAATTAATCAAACTAATGAAACTGAATAAACAAATAATTATATAACGATTAAAATCCTTAACAGTTTGTGTAATCAATACAAACTGTGGTGGTAGTTCTGTAGTTTACCGATAGAATGCAGGAGCTTGTACTCATGGATTACAAAAACTTGATTACTTCCACTTTATTAGACACCACTGTATTACGATGTGTTAAAAAATAAATTATTTCTTATATTAATACGTGAGGGCTTTTTTGTGTGAACAAAACTCCTTCGTTATTTCTGGACCGATGTTAATGTTTGAAATGTCAAAATGTTTGTCCCAATTCATAGTTTTGCATTAAGGTTTTCTTTTTTAAAAATTATTTTTCAGAAATGTACAGAGTGCACCTAAAGTATGTTTTTTCTTCCATAATATTAACATAGGAAAAAGTTTGAAGCAAGACATAAATGTTATTTTTTGCTGATAATCTAAAAAAACATATGATTTTATTTATTTATTTTATCATGTATATTTACATTCATGTGAGAAAGTAAATAATTATAAACCTTAACTTATAATATCATAAAAATGTTGTTATTCGTTTTTACTGAAAAAATACTATAATACATTATGACAAGAGTAGGAAGAGTCCGAAAAGTAAATAAGGAAAACAGGTAGAGACGGAGATTGGTGCGTGGTTTATGCAGAAGAGAGAAGACATCCCTTACAAAAGTGACTATACGTACAACGGTACAACGTTATAGTTACTTTTGTTTAGGCCGACCAAAAATATAAATTTTCAATGCTACATGTTAAAATAAATGTTTCGTGAGTCAGTGTATGTGTATATGTGAACTTCAACTATGACCAATGCTATTAACAGTAATTTAACAAGACAGATAATTTGATAATGGCCGAACATGTAGTCATTATAAAAGACGACTTGGATTGAAGACGTAAATAAGGTATTTAACCTATTATTATTATTATTATTATTATTAGTCTTTATCAATCCACGGAGGCATAAAATGGATACAATATAACGTGTTTTATCCTACTACTTGTCTTAATTCTTAATTTATTAACGTTTTTAGAACTTCGCACCTATGAAAATACACTATGTTATTTCATAGCTACGAATTAAACTATATTATTTTTATATAAAAACTCTACAGCAGGAGTTTGTCTATTTTTTCTTTGTAGAGAGAAAGTCTACTTCAGTATTCAAAAGTCGATAGTAGATAGTATAAAATCGACCATTTTAACATTGGTAGGCCTAACATCGGTTACAAGTATTGAGATGGAATCAGCGCTAATATGGCGTCGTGGGCACGCTTGAGTGGCTAAAATGAAGATACTAGCAGCGTACTCACTGTAGTAGCCCCAAACGTAGGGGTGGCCCACCCTCCTACCCACCGCCAAACCGCCCAACCGCCCAACGTGTTCTGTTGACGTCACTAGCCAGTACCGCCCGGCTCTTTGACCAAAACACTCGTGTTATATTACTTTGCCGTGTTTTGTTTCGCTTCTCAATACGTGAGTAATATTTTTCTATACCCAAGGCTATTTATTAGTTTGTAAATTTAGACGTAATATAAAAAATATCCGTTTAATTATTGAAGTCGTGCAGTTAAGTGTTGTTAAATTCGCGACACACCTGTTGATTTGAAAAAAAATTAGAGGAATTATTGAACATGTGTTTTCAGTCTTGAATGTTGGATGATTTGATTCCTCTTTAAAAGATTTTAATGACTCGATTGGAGTTACAACATTTTAGTAACAACAAATTCGTGAAAAACGTCAATGTTTTTTACTGTCCAAATAAATGAGGTAGAAATTCTTATAAAATTGTTTTTTTTTATTCTTGATTCTTAGAGTACTAGACATAGACCTTTAGAGAACTGTTAATAAAGGATCCATGGGTTAAAGGGAATCCTGGAATTCTGGAGTACTGAAGTTACCTACTTTATTAAGCTATACCTGGAATACCCACTATATTTGGCTTGATTCCAAGTAACCGGCCTATAACTATTATATGTCCTACGATTTTCACTAACACTTATTGATACTAAATTAAGGTGTATGAAAGTTGAATACTGTTGCGTCAAAAATTTTAAAATTGTAAAACGCTTTACCAATTTTAGTAGCTTTTACTCCTTGATCAAGTTAAGTCGTGTGTCATCTATTTTTGATAACTACATCACACATTATCAATAACAATCTATCTATTTATTAATAGGCAAGCATGTTTCTTTAAAACCTTTTCTCTCAGCTAGTGTGCATCGCAGGGAAAATCTACGCATACTGTCAGAAAGATATTTACCTGTAGATGAGCAGAATCTCTTTAAAAATTAAAATAGGCTCAAATACAAGCACAAAAATTGGTTTGAAATAAAAAAAATTAACATGGGCTTTATGGGTTGCCAAGCTGGTTACGAAATAACAACGAAATATAAACAGAAACTCAACACAAATGGAAGAAATTACAATCACATGTTTTATTTACAGCGTAGGGTGAAAATACAGAAGCCTATACCTTTGACTTCCAACTAGACATTCCATACCTATGTTAATGTTGTCGCCAGTTTTAATTAAAATCGTCTTAGTTGATGTGGGCCACCAAACGGGTGACTAATATCTCTCGAATACACGACGATTTTTACCAAGTCAAACTTATGGAATGACTTATTAAGAGCTATAGCAACTAAATATTTTGGCCCATCAACATTGCCAGCAACAAAAAATAAGATGACAAATATAATTTTAGACACGAATACTGTGACAAGTTCACACAACTACATGTTTTTAATAAAAAAATTGCGACAACCGGTCCATATAGATGGAAAATATAATTCAGTAAACAATATTCAATACGGGTACATTGCATTTTTTTGGTCGAGTTTTCGACCACTGTACGACCACTAGTCTATATATTAATAGGAAAGCATGTTTCTTTAAAACCTTTTTTCTCAGCTCGTGTGAATCGCAGGGAAAATCTACGGATACTGTTAGAAAGATGTTTTCCTGCAGATGTGCCGAATACCTCCATAAATTAAAGTAGGTTCAAATACAAGCACAAAAAGTGAATTTAAAATTAAGAAAAAATTAAAATGGGCCTTATGGGTTGCCATGTTGGTGACGAAATAACAACGAAATATAAACAGAAAATCAAGACAAATGGAAAAAATCCAATCAGATGTTTTATTTACAGCGTGGGGGGGATAGAGAAGTTTGTGCATTATGTATTTGTGGTCGAGTTTTCGACCACTGGACGACCCCTAGTATTTATAAATAGTCTAATTAATTTTACAAGTAGCGAAACCATTTTACAAAGTTTTATGAAATTTCATCAGCTGGCACAAAATAATACAGTATACAGAAATATACCGGACAATTTTAATGATTATTTTATAACTTTCAAGGAAACTATGTGTAAACTACTTTGCCATTGGTTCCATTGATGTACCACATTTAGTGGCTCTTCTCTTGGATAAGTAAAATATTTTGACATATATTTTTAAAAATTATACCATCTAAAACTATACAACGTTTGATTTTAATAAGTCTTAATAATGGTTTTCTACATTTTGGAGAATTTTGTAGTTCTATTTTCTTGCTGTAATTTTACAATGGACACGTTTACTAGTTTCAACGAACGTCCGATGCAAGCAGACTATGACATTTTACTTTGCCTCTTTCAATAACATAGGGATTTTAAGAATACAGTAATCTTTAATCCTACAACGCTTCAATGTACCAAATTATTGATTTTTCAAATTACGATGGTTGTAATGAAAATTGGTCATTTTATGTTAAGGGTAAAAATTATTAAAAAACATAACAATCATAAACCCCCTTAACACCCCCATGGCCTGATCTTGGTTCGCGAACTTCAAGTTTATTTACCTGTACAAATGCATGCCAAATTCCATCAAATCGTACCAACATAATTTATCGTTCACAGACACATACATATAAATTTAACAAATAGTGTTTTTTGCCTCGGGAAAAAGTAAAACGGTCCCGGGTCTAGGTCACTCCACTTATAACTACTTCCCTGGGAATTCGCTAAAAGCAACGAATCATCTCATACAAGCAAAACTTATAAACTGTTATAAAATGTAAAGTTCCATAGAATGGAGGTTTCAATAAACGTGGCAAGG
The DNA here is from genome assembly GCF_028750875.1 of Macrosteles quadrilineatus. Taxonomy (NCBI): domain Eukaryota; kingdom Metazoa; phylum Arthropoda; class Insecta; order Hemiptera; family Cicadellidae; genus Macrosteles; species Macrosteles quadrilineatus. The sequence goes on from NW_026542597.1 coordinate 13,012,749, forward strand.
TGGTGTCGTTTTGACAAGAAGGCCCTAAGCAAGCAAATTGTGGTCTCTAGAGTTGTTAGAGCTGCTTGATGAAGGTGTTAAACTGTATTTACCCAGACGTTGTCCCTTTGAGACTCTGTGCCTGCAGTTTACACTGGACAGAGCAAACTGTTGACATTGCAGACAAGACGTTTAGTCGGATAACAGCTGCTTAGCACAACATGCAGGGTGTCTCGAAATTTAAACAAGGTGTACAATGCAGTTGTCTACTTCCATTATTGAGTGGAGAAATCATATTAATCCAAAACTTTTCCAAAGTTAATACTATCTATTTTACGTAAATGATATGTTTATTTGTAGTATATTTAAAGTCAATGGTACAATTGGTTGTCATAAATTAAATGTCTACTTACAGTATCCAAAGTCAATGGTATAATTGGTTCACAAAAGTGGAATGCCTATTTACAGTATGTCAATGGTACAATAGCCTAGATATTCATTTTAAAACGTTTTTATTAGCTCGCTTTCTTGTCCGGTAAAAATTTTGCCATCAATTTTATACTAACTTCCCGATGAGCTAGAGACTTTAAACTTGAAACATAGCTCACAAATGGAAGACAATGCAATATTATATCATTTAATTTTCATATTTCCCTTGGGCTACGCCCCATGGGTTTGTTTTTATTAATTCGCTTTCTTGCAAATTTTGATACTTCCCGATGAGCTAGAGACTTGAAACTTGAAACATAGCTCACAAATGGATGGACAATGCAATATTATATAATTTAATTTTCATATTTCCCTTGGGCTACGCCCCATGGAATTGTTTTTATTAGCTCGCTTTCCTACAAATTTTGATATCAATTTTAAACTAAGTTCCTGATGAGCTAGAGACTTGAAATTTGAAACATAGGTCACAAATGTATGACAATGCAATATTATATAATTTAATTTACATATTTCACTTGGGCTACGCCCCATGTGCAACTAAATTTTCCATGTTTACATTTTGAAAGAATGTAAATATATCAATTAATATAAGTCAGCTGTAAATACTTAAATTTGACAGTTCGAAGAGCAGAGGTTAAGAGGTACAGGTTATGCTCCCAAGAGGTTCTTTATACAAACAAACATTTCAAAATGAAAATAAACAATCTGATTGCAGATATAAAGGTGTTTGTTTTTAGTATTCTATAAAGTTAACAAGAAATTAAATAGATTGATTTATTTATAGTTAGTATAGGCCATACATTCAATCTAATACATAATTATATCAAAAGTAACTCAAATAAACCTTAGATTTCCCACATTCCTCTGTCTTAATCTGATATAGATGCTTGACATAGATTGATTTAACATCCAAAAACAAAAAAGTAGAAAATAATTTATAAATAAAAAGCTTTTTTAAAACAAAACATTTTTAAACGCACTAAAAGTAGAAAATAATTTATAAATATGTAGATAGTATAAAAACTCGGAATTTTGGTTTTCATTATTTTTATTTTCAAAATAACAGTCAAAGTCAAATTTATAATTATTTAAAATGTACTTTATGGACTTCAGAGTATTGACGTCCAGGTCAAAAGAAACAATAATATTTAACGACAGTGCTCAGAATTATAACAACTGGGCTAGAATATTGATTTTGCTAAATTTTGCTGCTAATTCGATATACACCATATTAATAAAATATCAAACTCAAATGCAGTTTCAGTTTGATAAATTATATTCCTAAACTAAAATACGAGTACCGTATATAAAACTAAGACAGACACAATAATGGCTTTTTGAGTCGGAACACTGTTTATATAATACAGAATAGTATCTAAATGAATTTAATATCTAAATGATAAAATACATAAACATCAGGGGGGGGGGGAAATAAGTTATTACACTCAACTGACATTTGAACATGTATATTGCAGTTTTTCTCTTTAACTCAATTTCTTACCTTTTGACAAAAATTAGTTCCACAAAATCAAGTAAACCCTATTTTAATTAAAACTATTACTTAAAACAATCGAATGGATATATGCTACTCATTAAACATCTAGTTTATAACAAACAAAGATATTTATTTCTTTTGACGTAGGTTCTGGTGGTTTTATATAGTAACAATTAAACTCGATACAATGGTATAACAATTTCATTCCTTACCCAAGATTGTTAAAGAATCCGCAATTTTAAGCTCGCAAACTCGATAGTGTAGAGATAGCATCGTGTTAATGGTTATCCAATCTCCATCTCCATACACTGAGCATTGATTTTCGCTTGGGGTTTGTTCCTATGTTGGGGGATTGTTGTATGTGTTCTATTAAAATATGCAGTTTGTACAATTCATAAGCCCACTTTTCAAAAGCGTTTTTAGGATATTTCAAGTAGTAAATAATTGTGTTGTTTCTCTGCAAAACAGAGATTCAATTATCAATCATTTATCAATTATTTAAGATGGGGACGCCACTATGTGCGTATTTTAACCCAAATATGAGTGAAGGATGAGTGTAGAATGAGTGGTGCGATCTTGGTAATGATATATGTAGGAAAACAACTGTGTGTTTTCCTCCATATTGTGTTGATAGTTTTTCATTGAATCGCTGTTTTTATGGTGATATTATAAGACAACTAGCTGGCCCGACAGACGTCGTCCTGTCCTAACGTGGTTTTATGTCAAATGCTTGTTCATTTTCAAGATCCTGGTTGAAGTTCGTTCGCTATGCTCACTCACCTTTAGGTTGGAGCTCGTTCGCTGCGCTCACTTGCCTTCAGGTTAGCTCGTTCGCTACGCTAACTCGCCTCCAGGTTGAAGTTCGTTCGCTACGCTCACTCACCTTTTGGTTGCAAATTAGCTGTTGTCATAAATAAAAAAAATAATCGTGCTGCACCCTGTTGGTAAACTTATTAACTTTTTAATGCTATTGAACATCACAGAATCAAATTGTTTAGTTGAACCAGCTGTTAAGATTCTTTAATTCCATTTAAATATGAGTACTCATAAGGTTAACATGGGAAACTCCAGAGCCACTGGGGTGGAGCCCTTTTGACGGATCTGCACCAAACTTCACACAAACCATCCTTGAACAATGCTTAATAAGGCCTGAAAGTTTCATTACAATCTGTCAAGCGGTTTCGGAGTCCATAAAGGACAAACAAACATACAAACAAACATACATACAAACATACATTGGATTTTATATATATATATTAAATGCTAGTTTCGATATACCACAAACAAACCAGCAAATTCTTAGGCCTAATACACCCGTTGTGGGTCTAAAAAATACCTCTTTTGCTCTGGATAGTGTAAAACGTATTTTTTAGTAAAAGTCGGCCTTTGTTAACACAGGTGTAAATTTCGGTTATGAGCAATCGTAAAAGAAAGTACGTATCGATTGTTTCATTGGTTGTTGCAGTAGCTTGTCGATAATTCGACTTATCGATGGTATAAGACTAACACAATCTTAATAGACGAAATTATTGCGTCACTTACTAAACAGCTGATTGTATACATTAGCGAAATTAATTGAAAAGAAGTTTTGAGTCGTTTCTTTACATGAAAAGTGTTTTCGTTTTGTATCTTAGTTTACTTATGATGATCTATATAGGCAAAGCTCCATACAATTATCAGACCATGCACTAAGTAACAGTTATTTCAGATTAGTATATGTTAGCAATTTATTGCTAAGCCATTTATTCAGCTAAACAGTGTTTGCCTACTAAAATCATAAAATGGCAGGTGTTTAATGCCCCAAGAAGTTACTTTGTAAACGTAACTCTAATCGCTCCAGCGATTAGCTGGTTTGGCATTAATCCCAAACAATTAAACTTGTGTCAAAATCTTCCCATGTAATCATCTCAGCCGGGATCGTCTATCCAGTTAATCCTGAACCAGCGGCAGGTGGGGCTTAACGCTCAAACCTCATTTACCATAGTAATTTGCTAAACTGACTCCCTCGTTCATAAGTCTATTACTTATAGTCTTTTACTTTAAAAACATTGAAACACCGGATTAAAAAAAATAAACAAAGCACATTGTAGTTGTAGGAGCAAGGATCTCGAACTTCAGTTCCCGAGGTCGCGGGTTCAAATCCTGCCAATCACAAATGGATTTTCTACATGTGATAATGCCGAGACTCTCTAATAATCTAAAGTAATGTGTAAAACAGTTCCGAGCTAGAATCTAACGTCCTAGGATGTGAAGGCGGGGAAAAATAATATCACAATGAATAAAAAGACGCACCCAGGATGTGCAATTATATGCACGCATAGCTATACCCGCAAGTATAAACACAAAGAAAAAAATTGTAAAACAAGATTTTCAAAAACCTAACCTCACTAAATAAAATTACAAGTGTAATTTCAGTCTTCACATCAAGCCCAACCGATTACTGTCTAATACTCAATGTTTTTAATATCTAATAGTATAAAAATCGATCGTCACAATCGATTTAACCAGCTGAGTTGTATATCGAAGTTCTACTAAGTGACACGAAGTACTCCTATTTAATCTCACATTCCTCTCAGGTCTGTTAAGTTCCACACCCACAGTTTGCCAAGTTCACAAGAACATCATTAAGTGGTCAGTGTACACGTCGTCAAAGTAATTTGGCCTCCTTTGATCCAATTTTGTCCTCAAGGATCGTCTTCCCGCGCAAATTACCTATCGCTTCCGTAAAGGCGGGAATCTGGTCGATAATATGTAGTGACAAAAGTTTCCATGCAAAACAGAACTTTGTATCTGATGTACGCAGGCTAAAGACGTTATTTATTTATTTACTGAAAAGAGGGAATAGTAGCAATTTTCATTGGTATAAAGTTAAAACATAGAATTTGAATAGGTACGCCTCTATACAACCTTTACAGCTGATGGCAGCTAGATCCTTTCTAGACAAACTGTACGATTTATGCTGTACTCTTTGCTTTCATGTACTTTACTTTCTCTTTACTTTCATTTGAGCTTTACCTACAACAACCATGGGCGAAGCAATAGTTTTAAGCGATAGATTTGTTCGGTTGAAATAAATGTTTGATAGTTTAAGCAAAAAGAAACAAATACTGACCACTGATACAATTATTAAAGGCATGAAGATTTTTGCTTTTGTTTAATGTGAAACGTGTGAGTTTAGTTTTTACCGCAATTTCTCTCTTTTTAAGGCCTAGGTTCAAGCAATGGTTAACAAAATTATTATTATTTGGTAGTATACCCTGATTATTTTAAAATTAGTAAGACCTATTGATAAAACGACCATTTAACTCCAACACTACCGGGAAAGACATATAAATTAAAAGCTGAATCATAATATTATGGTAAATCTTAAAGGGATTTTGCTCAACATATGCTGTAAGTCTATAAGTATCCCCAGGAGTAAAAAGAGTATACATAATAAATAGCCTACATATGGCACTAGAGGGTCCAACATTTTCTTCTTACTCGGAACCTTCTTCTTAACCTCTGTTACTGCTACATATTTCAAAACAGTACAGTAAAAGCTATCCCGTTACATTTTTATGAAGGTGTGTCTGACTTTAACCTTCATAAAATGTCGAGAGAAGGGGATTCATGACTCGGGTATAGTCAAAAAGTGTTTGACATTTGTCATTGGATAAATCGTAACTAGCTTTTAAAAATCAAACAATGAGATTGAATGCAAATTTAAATCCACAAATTACAATACCAAATAATAAGGTTTTATGTTTAGTAAATTATGTATTTCAAGCTATGTGACTAAATTGAAACTATTACATCAGCCCCCGTTGCAGCAAATCTACAGACCAAGTGAGTTTACATTTTCATGATCTGAATTTGTCTTAAATAAGTCTTTAAATACCTATGTCTATACAGGGTGATTAATATAAGTGTGCCAGCCGTTTTATTCGAAAACCATAAGAGATAAAAAAAAAAGTTAAATGGTAAGTGCCTTGGACTTTTTATTCAAAAAATTGTAGTAAAGTAAAAAAAAATATTTTAGCCGCCATTTCTCCAATATGGCCGCCAACTTTGACTTTTCTTATAGAACACTCTGTATTTTATAATGTATTCTGGTATAAAATGTAATTTTAAGACGATTTTATTCTTGTGATTTTTTCCATAAACCTAACCGTTTCAAAGGTAATAATGGTTAAAGTTTTGAAATTTCTACATGAGAAAGAGTTTCGATAAAGGCCTTAGCAAGCATGCCAGCTGTTTTATTCGAAACCCATTCAAAATTTCACAACTTAAACCATTATTATCTTTAAAACGGTTAGGTTTATGAAAAAAATTACAAGAATAAAATCATCTTAAAATTACATTTTCTACCAGAATACATCATAAAATACAGGGTGTTACTTAAGAAAAATCAAAGTTGGCGGCCATATTGGAAAAATGGCGGCTAAAATATTTTTTTTGACTTGACTACAAATTTTTAAATAAAAAATCCAAGGCACTTACTATTTAACTATTTTTGATATCTCTTTTGCGAATAAAACGGCTGGCACACTTATATTAATCACCCTGTATAGGTCCCGGGTCCAGGTCTTACCATGAGATCCACGGTAATAGTTTTCCACTATATATATGTATAGGAAACACTCTAAAACTAAAACTATCCGCGATTTCTATAACAGAAGTTTACGTAGAAGCAAATTAAAACTAAATAAAATGTTATATTTATTTTAAACAATATAAAAGTGCATTGAGTATGAATGAGTAATATATTAAAATATTTACTCTAGTATAATACCCGGAATATTTTAGCTAGGTTAGGTGAGTTTTGTAATCCAGACTGTAGGAAACACAAGACTCGGGGCGAGACTTCAGGATGAGGCAGAGTTAGAAGGGGGATCATCCCGCAACAATGGAAGCTATAACTGTAAAAATCAGATGTTCATCACTTTTACAACCTCTCTTCGCTCCCTACTAGTGAAACTATCGCATACCGAGATACTTTTATGTTTATACCAGACACTAGTTAGCAGAAAATAGTTTGTATTTGCATTGGCTTTTATTAAGTTGCCAAAACACATATTTTAAGTACGCTTCTATTTATTATCGAAATGCAAAACATTTTCTAGATTATTTTAGGGAGCAGTAAGGTATAGGTATAAAACTGTTCTTATTAAAGTATTTTAGATTTTTATATGGTAAACTGTTTTATAGATTGATTTGAAGGAATATTTCAAAATATTATTCATATAGACGAGAGCTCGCCCCTGTTATTAGTAGGAAACTTTAAGACTTGTTTGGAAATTAAATTTAACTTTTAATAAACAGAAAAGAACACCACACCAATACAAACTGAACAATTGCACATTATAAATAATGTCATATGTTTCATGATTTATATGACATTATAAGTAGGCTTATTGAAATTGCTTTAACAACCCCGTGGTCGAAAACTCGACCAAGATTAGGTATTCAAGGCAACGTGTGGCCTTGATGTATTGTGTAAACTTCTATGTTTTCACCCCACGCTGTAAATAAAACTTGTGATTGGATTTTTTTTGTTTTGATTTTCTGTTTATATTTTGTTGTTATTTCGCCACCAACATGGCAATCCATAAGGCCCATGTTATTTTTTTTTTTATTTAAAAGTAGTTGTTTGCGCTTATTTTAGATTTTTTTTTATTTATAAAGGGATTCTGCACATCTAGAGGAAAATATCTTTCATTTGTTAACCAACCACGTGTAATTCGGTCCAGTAGTCCAAGTTGTCATAAGTTGTACAAAGGTTTTTTAGTATATAAGATTGCTTTGCCAATTATTTTATGTATAAGATCAGTAATAAAAGTTGTATTGAAAAGACAACATTTTTCTGAAAAACCTCTTACCATCACCTCCTCTAATCATATCAATATTACTATGACATAATTGACAACATCGCACCGGCCGACTGTTGCTATGGCAATACTGTAACAGTATAACAACCGTGTAGACATAATCATAGCGCAGACGCTCCATTATGAATTGGCGCACCAGCTGTTTGTGTAAGCCGAGTTTGCGGCGTTGCCACTTTTCACCGCGGCCTTCTTCAACATTTTGATCATCACCTTTACCGTATGATGTATAAACTAAAGTACTTCGTACACTTACCAGAAAATGCACTACTTATCCTTATACTACTATTATATGTTTCAACAGTAGTAGACCTATAGAATAATATTTTAGAAAAAATTAGATTTGATATTTGATTAATTAATTGTATCTTAAATTTTAAACTACTTCAATATCAAGCCAATTCATTCAAACTAACACTTTCGTAACACTCAAGAGCTTTCCATTACCGTTTATGTAAGTTAAACAGTAATTGTACCATTAAGGCGCTTGGAAGTGATGTAGGTTACATATTGGGGGTAACATTTATTGGGGGGCTTAGGATACAAGTCAGCAGTAAAGGAGGGGAGAAACGGATAAAAGAGGATACATTATGCAACGCACTGAGTCTTACCGAACGGGGAAATTACCCTTTTCATCTGGTCGTATTTACTGTCTGTATTTCTCATTGCTTTCTCAGGCGGAAACTGTAACCGAATCTAAAATACCTGGTTATACATCACATGGTAGGAAAATGTTGTTCAAGTGGAATTGGCTAACAAACCGTATCATCACATGTATACAATCCATTGGTTGTAGGCGGGATTTGAGCCTATGACCTTTAGGGCCGAAGCCTCGAGCTGTACCACTAAACCAGCTTACCCCTTTGAATATAGAGTACCTGGGGACCGAGCTTTGCTCGGGGAACATCATTATTTTACTCTGAAAGCAGTGTAGAATTTGCAGATACATTAATCAACTCCCAAACTCCACACTGCTCACCTTTACTACTTCCTTCACCACTCCCTACGTCGTAGACCTGTTTGCCGTCCTTCCCTATACCATTTTAGAATTGAAGATACATAAATGCCACAAACAGTTTCCACACTCTGCACTGCTAGCCTTACTACTTCCTTCACCATTTCCTATGTCATGGACCTGTTTTCCTCCCTTCGCATAGCATTTTAGTATTGTAGATACCTTCATCTAATCTCCATTAACAGTTCCCACACTCCAAACTGCTCACCTTTACTACTTCCTTCACCACTTCCTACGTCACTGACCTGTTTCCTTCCCTCCCCATAGCATTTTAGGATTGTAGAACCTTAATCTAATTGTCATACCTGGTTAAACATCACATCTGGTAGGAAAATGTTGTTCAAGTAGAATTGGCTAACAAACTGTGCAACTCTCAAATTATGTTTACTACATGTGATAGTTTGTATGTTGTTTGTAGGCTATTATGGTATATAGTTAACAAGTCTAAGTTTTGGGATGAAAATGTGGCTTACACAACCGAAATCAATTATTCACCGCAGAACACTCAATCCCACAATGATAATCTTTTTCTTAAACCAAGTTCAACATGGGAACGTAAAAATATATTATACTACACATAGTCAATTTTCACTCAAAGCTAAAACTAAAATCCTAACATAGTTTCAACAGTTTCATTGTTATTAGTAAACTAGAATCAACGATACTATAAACAATGAATAATTTTGTTTTCAGATAAAAATGTAATGTAATATAAGATGATTGTAAGTATTTAAATCGGTTGTATGACAAAATAATTTATACATATCTCCCCTGATTTATTTCTTTAAGGATTCTCCCATCGCTTATATTTTCATCCAAGTGGCATTTAAGAATCACTAATGATTTCAAAGGAAATCAGTCCCAGTCAAAAATCAGTCTAATCTTTGCTGATATGCCGGGAAAACACCCGTCACTCTTACCCAACAAAATCCACATTACTTCGCAAAATTTTATAGGTGTCACTATTGAGTTGTATACCAGTTTACTATAATCAGTTTAATATATGTTTTTTCTATTAATTTCAATAAAAAGTTAACGTTAAAATACAAAACGTCAACACAAATAAATAAATTTACGCAAAGAACATAATTGTGTTAGGGGCCTTCCTAAAAGCCAAACTAGAGGATACTGAAAAATAACATTCCTAATCTCTTAAAGCCGTCCCTTTAAGTTTTCCTCCTGAAATTCACTTCCCACACTTCACCGTGTTGTATGAATTCGAGATACAAATTAGTAATAATGTACGTGTTTAACCGGAAGTCACGTGATTAGTACAGGTTATTTACACCGAACTCTGATGAATTACGTAAGCGATTCAGCTCTAGAGGGGTACTGACTAATGATGTCTGTATCGGATGACAATAGGTAGAGGCGAGATGCTTTATGGTACACAAGTATCCAAGACACAGTTATACGGATGATAGTAGTTTAATTCATAACCAAGGCCTAATAAAGTGACTCTTTTAAGCACGAGCTCAAGTTTAAAGGGTGAAAATAAGCAAAGGCTAGAAAACTGTCCAATCCTTGTGACAAAGAATATTTTTCGTTTTACTGTGCCAAGCTATCTAAATTACAAAATTATAATTTCGTACATTTAACCGTTTTAAAATTACTTCAAGTTTTCTTTTGCTATTGTACATGCACAGCTGTAACCTTTATTTATAAGATAGATTATAGATAGATTTATAGATTAGAAGATACGCGTATAACCATAGCCTCCTCTAATGCATGGCCACAACGTTGGTGTGTGGCAACGTCGCACCGGCCGGACTATTGCCATTGTCATACCAGTTGTAACACACGTTATTAACATTGCGCAGACGCTCTATTATGAATTAGTAAAACAGCTGTTTCGTAAGGCCGGGACTGCGGTGTTGCCGCTTTAGTCTCGACGTGGCCTTGTATCAGAGGAGGCTATGGTATTTCGCCAAGAGAGCATACAATTAAATCATTTTAATTTGTATAAAGGACGTAAAATTAATTGTAGGTCTAAATGTTGATATTATTGTAGTGAAACACACAAATGCTGAACGATAAAAAACACTGGTGAGTCCGGGGGTTTATTATCTGTGGTCCGGTGAGTCGGTGGCTCAGTTGGTAGCGTCACGGCATTCGGGTCCAAGGTAACGACGGCATGGGTTCGGATCCTGACCTTTTATCAGTAAAACAGTTCACCCTTGTAGTACTGTGCCAGCTAACCCTTTCTTTGCTGGATACGTTCCACGCACAGGTCCATAGCCTACGTAGACGGGCAAATGCAACGTTAAAAGAGGTCACCAAACTCTAAAAAAATGTAGATATCGATTATATAATATTATTATTCATAATTAATTTCCTCCACAAAATCTGCGGAATAATATTTTTAATTCAGAAAATAAACAGCAGTTTTTTACTGCAAATTATTCTTTGTTACCCTAGGGAGGAAGAGAGCTACTTTACACCCGCAACGAATGCATTGAAAACATCCGTTTCCGCCGCAGTGAAAATTTATAGCATTTATTTTTTTCGTTTTTAGTGAAAATTCGAAATAATCTATGTAGCTTCTCGTACTATTTTCCAAACCACTGAAATTAAAATTAGCTATAGGTTTTTAAGTGAATTATTATATTGAAATGATTAAATACATAAATGTTTTAAACATGATGATTACATTTTCATAGTTTATATTGATATTTTATAACAATCAAAAGCAGTCTTTATACACCACCATCTTGTTCGAGAGGTATTTTCCCCGTAATACCTCCCCTGCGTCATAACCTCTAAGATTTGGTGTTCGTAATCCAGTCACGTACGACCTTTGTTACTTCATAACAAAATCTTCAGTTTAAGTCTTCTTGATTATTACTCGAAGATACCTAATTTGAATGAACTCACAACACAAGTCATATTTGACAACTGAAAAACAAACTAAAAAAGTTAGTTTGCTCAATACCATAATCAACACGGACTTCTCATCCCATTGTAAATGTTGACGCTCGTTTTTCTTGTCTAGTTCATGTTGGTGACACTGATCGCTAGTGTCGATAACATTTATTTATATTATTTTAGGGTTAATTTAATCATTTATGATTTACCGTTTCGTTATATAACCAGGGGACGATTAGATCGTGTTATTTGGTCAAACGAGATTTTAAATGGCTGCAATAACAAGAAACAAAATGTAAACAAAACACGGCCTCTACAGTACACCGGACAGAATTGACATTGAATTTCAATATCAATATTTTTTTAAACATCAACAGTTATTTATTGAATCGTGTTTCATAAAATGAAAACAAAAGTAGAAGATCAGTCAAGTATGACATTTCGTTGTCGTGAATAACCAAGATGACAACCTGTCACTTATTTACTTCTCTCAAAATAAATGTCACAAGCGAGTATATTTAAAATGTACGTCATCATATATGTTTCAGTAAGTCGTCTTTATTTTGGTACACAAGGTTCATCGCAATCTAATAGTTATTGAACAAAATTGAACAATTTGACATAATATAATATTACGATTCGCCATATCTGATGATATTACTCAGGTGGTGTTCTTTTCTTACTTTGGATGCTAACATAGACGGAAGATTCAGCTTGGAATTAGGTATTCTTAGTTATGACGAGAGTTATAAATGTGATTCCCAAAGTGTATATAACTTTCTTTGACACTTTTCCTTTAGTTAAACTTGTCTGGGCGAGGCTTGCTCCACGTTAATCACCACTCATTTATAGTACAGCAACCTGTAGAAAAATCCCAAAAACTATATCAAACTGAAATTGAATATAGTCTTTAGGTCTTCCATAGTGCTATTGTAATATAACGGGAGCATGCATGGATGGGCATTACTATTGTATACATAGGATTGTGGCAAATAATTTTAAATTTGTGGGGTATATTATTTTATAACCGTACACAAAGAGTTTGACCTATACAGATTCTTATAAGGGATTTTGCTTTGAACTTATGTTTATATTGTAAAAATATAACGGATTGCATTAATCCTGTCATAAACTAAATATTTTCAGGGGAGATTTTTACTAGAAACATTTGTTAATCAATTTTTCTGTAGTGTAAATTATTTTACTTGGGCCTACAACCGTTTTTAAAAGTAGCCAAACGGATTATGTAGAGGACAGTGTTACTGATTATGTACTTATTATGAGAGGTTATGTAACACTTTTCAACTCTAAGAACTGATCTGAAACCAGTTAAGTGCTTAGATTTGAAAAGTTGCACATAACAGCATTGATTACTTTCATAACAGCATAGTTTTACTCATAACAACACGGGTAACGGAGCGACAAGGTTCAAGGATTGAGAGAAAAGAAGTAAAATTGTAATGATTCAAACTTCAACTAATCAGCTGTTCAGGCCAATTTAATTGTCGAGTGGTGCAGTGTTTGGCACAATGATAATGTTTCGTTGCATCACTGTCAGTGACAATGAGAGGTTATAAACGAAATCATAACCTCTCTTAGAAGTTATGAATAGTGAAATTTAGTAATTGAAATACTGTCGTAAGTATAGTAGTGTACGAAACTCGCTTAAATAGTGTTAACGACACTCCTTTACGCGAGTTGCGTACACTACTGTATAGCACTAGTATAAAATTAGCAACTTAATAAAAAAATAAATACCTGACAGATTACGTTCTTTGCGAACATACAATATAGACTAGTTCTAACACATCGCAAATACATAACCCAACTAAGATGAGTAAACAATCTTGACATTCTTGTAGGCGGACATGATGGATTACTTGGGATCAGTATTCAGAAATCTGAATATCCACGACCTTACAAGAAAAGTTGGAAAAGTACTACATATTTTTATTCATTCTTATTGATAACATCAATCACCAACCCGACCAATACCCTGTAAAACTAAGTGGGAAAATATAAATTTATTTGAAAAATAAATAGTTTTAGTTTTGCTGCATGGGCTTTTAAAACAATTTGATGATATGTAGAAATTTTTGCTTTATTTAATTTTATTTTACTTCATAGTGTTTTATTGAAAAATGATTACGTTTTACAGTAAGACGTTATTAATTTAACCACTTTGAACCCATTACTTATTTTATTTTTTCTTAAAATTACCATTTCTTAAATTTGGACATGCTTTGTTAGTTTATCTTACTACTAAACCATGAAACGCTGGAGCGTTTAAATTAAGATGACGTCAACTTAATCTTAAGAAAACCCAGTATTTTGTACGATTAAAAGTGGAAACACCAATTATTTCCTCATTGGCTCTCACTCTATCGTTGTGGATGAAAAAAAAACTCACTTTAGAAAAAAAAAATAAAAACTACACATTATCACTGCATTCTTCTCCCAGTTATGCTTTTCAGGTTAAACTAAACACCAGTCCCAAAGGCAACGATAAATTACTTACTTAAATTTATAAAATGTCTACGAATAAATGGTTATTTTTAAATAACAGATTCAAAAACCATGCTAAACACTATAGCACCGGCATAGTTCTAGTTGAACCCTAATTAATATTCACTGAAGGCCAAGTTCAAGTTAAACTTGCATCAAGGCGGGAACTTTATACTGACGAGGAAATAATTTGTATAATAAACGTTTTCCAACACTAACGAGTCTGACCTTCTTCTTTTTGGTTGATTAATCTTTTAATCATTGCTTTACAACTCGAGTCACAGATCAAAGAGATTAAAGGAAAAGTTTTTGGATACATATTTTAACGATTCTTTTACTTTACAACCCCTTTACATACTTTTCAACACTGTTAGTTATGATAATTCTTGGTAAATATCAAATATTAGGTATCACACTTTTTAAATACGTTATTTAATACTTTCTTATGAAATGGTGGCCATACTAATTTAGGTATTTTAAGCCAAGTATAATTGAAGGTGGGATTAGTGGTGCGATCTTGTAGTCGTGTTAGTGACTAAGGCCGACTTGTTCCTTAGACACCGTTTAATAGCCCATACAGCCGATGACAACTAAGGGACCTACAGTTTATAGTGGAATCCGAACCACATTTTTGCCTTGTAATTAACAAATAGGTCTAATCATCAGGATAGTAAACTGGATTATATTGACACAAACTTACTTTAACTAAAGAAACGCAGTACAGTTTCTAAAATAAATAGAGTAAGATATATTTTTACAGGAATCAAGAATCAAAAGTTTAATGTACTTAAGCAATTTAAACCATCTATAAAACTTAATGCCAAAACATATGAATAATTTAAGGACATGCAGTCGAAAATGGTTTAGGTAATTTGATTCGTTGGAGGGTTAGTTTTGGTAAATTTCCAATGTCGGAAAAAAGCTATTACATTGTACGGTAATTCTCGTGGCAAGCCTAAACCTAGGACCGATCTGACTTTTATTTTTTATAACTCCGGAAGGGGAGATCACCATCCATTCGAATTAACTCGTACATAAATGTCCGTTGTATATAAATAGTTTATCCGAACTAGTTCGCTAACCACCATGATCGGACTACGGAAACAGGGTTTTATGGGGTAAACAAAGGGGTTTCCCAAAATTAAATAATTTCGTAAAGCATAAAAAGACTAATTATTTAGTATATTGAAGGGTCTTGTACGTCCAATGGTTAAAGGAAAGAAAAATTAAAACTTCAATGTTATTCTCATGGAGATTAAATTAATGATGGTAGTTTGCTGAAAGCTCATGCTAATCTTAATCATCAGCATTACAATACAAACACATATTATTGCCCGGTGACAGCAAATCTAAACTACTAATGTTATTTGACTATGGAATATATCTGACAATTATAAGGCAATATTTGAGTGAAAATCCAACCAATTGAAATTTTCACTTAGTCTGCAGGTATGCTACTGCGGGGGACATATTAGTTTAGACTTGTTTCTCTGTAAAGTCTATATTCAGGTGTTTATGTTTTAGGGATTTAAATATCTGTTTTACTCTCCATACATTTCCGCACCATACATCACATCATGCTCAGTTTACAAATGTGACAAACGATCCTTGAGTGACAAACTGCGAAGACCCTCGGTAAATCTGAATATGCTTTTGATAAATTTAGCAAACCATGATACATCGCTTGTAAGTGGGACTTCGGCAGTTGTTTATAGAAAGTAAACCCACTGTTGAGAAATATTCCTATACTATTATAGTATCCTATTCTCTAATACGAGCTATGTCTGTCTGTCTGTTATGTATCGTGAAATCCAACGGAAGGAGTTTGACTAAATTTTGGAATTGAGAACATAAATCCCTAAAAACTTGATTGGTGACAGCCACTATCTCAGGAAAATTCGTATTTCCCTACACAACTCATTTGAAAATTTAAAGGTTTAACATTGCCCTTATCGGTTGCTAAGTAACAATGTTGGTTGAACAAAATAAAAAAGAAAAAGTAAACAAAATAATTGTCACCACTCACATGTGTTTATAACAAGCCATCCATAGTACAATAGCAAATTACAAAATGCAGTAAAAAGGGAAAAACATCAGTTGTAACTATTGAGCAAAGATTAAGATTACACTTAAGATTACTCGATATAGGAGAAAATCTAATAAAACCAATCAACTACAACCGAGCAAGGCTCGGTCCCCTAGTACTTAAATAAAAACAAAAAATAAAACAACAATAGTAGTACACTCTTTGAGAGGTTCAAAAATACACTCTTTTCTAATTGATCATCTTGCTTCACCTTATGTGTTTACGTCAAATATATACTTCACCGTTAAAAGTCAGAATTGAAATGTATTTGTGAAATAGAACCTAGGTGTGTGTGGTAAAAAGAAGTGATTAAGGCTTTTTGGATGTACAATCGTTGAAGTCAACTGCCAGCAAAACCTCTTTCGTATATGTGTTAATTGTTTAAAAATATAAATTCAAAATTATAATAAACTTAGTGCATGTAAAAATAAAATAATATGATAACAATTGACAAAATTAACGTTAATAAACATATAAAGTCCCTATTTTTTTAAATTTCCAAGGTAAATTAACCTGGTTTGTGTGATGGATTAGGTGGGTCTGAGTGATACGCTTTATTTAAAGACTTCACTTCCAGGCTAATTACGCTTCATAAAAAATGTACCACCTTTCTCTGTATGATGTGTAATTATGTTCTCTCCCCTTTAGTTCTTTATAAGCTCATACTTTTATAATTTTTTCAGTACAATTACCCCCGCTGCAGCAAACCAGTTGACTAAGCGAAACTTCATTCATGTCTTTATTTGTGTTTTTACTAATATATTTCAAAGTTTTTGTTTATGGAGAAACTTGCCAGATTTATTCCATATTTATGTAACATCAGGCTCATCGATTACTAAAGTTTGCTTCTAAGGGGAAAGGGAAACTTTTTTATTATTTTAAAATTTTATAGCATATTATGAATGAATTTGATCAAAATACCCCCACAAAGTTTGTTTAACAAGTTAATAAGAACAATTTACTCTTTCTCCATATAATAATACCCCCGCCGCAGCAAACCTGCAGACTAAGCGAATTTCCATTTGCCTGATTGGATTTAGACTAAAATGTCTCCTTAAAAATATCACATTTATTCCCTATTTAAATAGAATCAGTTTAACACATACTTAGGTTTGCTGCAACAGGGAGGGTAAAAGTGTTTTTTTTATGTAAAATGTTAATAGTTAGTAAGAAATAAAAACATTTTCCAAATTTGGGCAAAATATGTTAATAAACAAGCACACTACAACGGTTTACTTATTCTCCATAAGAATAACATGGGAATTTTAAATTAACAATTTTTTGGAATTTTCTCCGTAACCATTAGGCGCATTATAACGCTTCAATATACTAAATTATTTGTTTTTTTAAGCTCTACAAAATAGTTTGGAAAGAAATTTCAAAATTTTATGTTTTTTGGGTCAAAAATAGGAAAAACCCATTTTTACCCCATAAAAGCCCCCATAAACCCCTGTTCCCATGGTCCGATCATGCTGGTTCGCGAACTCGTTCGAATAAACGTAGGTTTACACGTTTGTACCAAATTTCATCAAAATCGGATCATTTTTGCTCGAGTTATCGCGCTAACGGACACACACACACACATATATATATATATATATGAATTTGAACGGATGGTGTTTTTGGCCTCTAGGGACCTCAAAACAAAAAAAAAATCGGTCCCGAGTCCAGGTCTTACCATGAGTACTACGGTAATAGCTTATTCCCTATATGGGAAATTCGCTAAAATGAAATTTTTTAATTTACAGTTTTTTTTTAATTTCCGCAACCTTTATTTGTACAACAACGCTTCAATAAACAAATTTTATGATCATTTTTAATCACTTTAAACATTTTCTTTGTTAATTTCGGGATTTAAACCCGTCCAGAATCCCACGTTCTTATCATTTTACCTGCTACGCCCCGTTCAAAATCGCATGTAATGTAATTAACTGAGTTTTAACGTTTCTTTAATTACAGTTGTATTATAAATTTACTAACAATTTAAATGCATACAAACCTCGTATTTTATTAAACAATGATTAAACCCAACAAAAATCCAACTAGTATCTAACCATACGAAGCGAAATAATTAAACTACAATCCCAAAAGTGTGTGGATTGTTGTTGTCCCACCTTAATATCCTAGGAATTCCTAGAGAATCGTGGTATCATCACATGTATACAACATTGGTTGTAGGCGGGATTTGAGCCTATGGCCTTTAGGGCCGAAGCCCCGAGCTGTACCACTAAACCAGCTTACCCCTTTGAATATAGATTAGGGCTATTATACTATCCTAGTAAGACATCAAGTACGCTAAGTAGGCTAAAAAGTAAGTTATACCATTGACTATTGGATACCAGGTTTATGGGTTGCTATAAAAGTTGCTCATTATAAGTCATTCCCTATGTTTGACTTGGTTAAAAATATTATGTATTTGGCAGAATTTAGTAATTTAGATCAGTGCAGTCTGTAGGTGGCTCACATAAACTACGTCGATTTTGATAAAAAAAAAGCTGGCTACAAATTTAACATAAGGATGGAATGTCTAGTTGTATTGATAGTCAAAGGTTATACTTCATAGTTTAGGCTTGGATTTTACTCAGTTTTAAAACGGAACCATGAAGAGTTGATGTTTTGTAGCTTCCACTAAGAGGCAGACTTTCAAAGCCGAATGAAAAATGATGCGCGATTCCAACTCCACTCCAAACTCTTTATTCATGTTCAGATGCATCGGGCGCAAAGAATCTCCTACAGCTTTGTTCGGATGTTTCAGGGGTTTGTATAATTCATCCCCTTTTCATAATTTCTCATGGACGAAGCCCACCGCTTCCTCAAAGCGGGGAATCTTTGCAGTGAAACTTATTAATTAAGCTTTTACCTTAATGATTTAACTGAAATGTTTTTACCTTCACTTTTTGTAAATATATACAATATACAATTCCATTATGTATAACATTTAGATACATATTGAATAGGTGTTTATTTTATAAAAAGTTACTTATTTTAAAATTTAATTTCTCAAAGCATGTATTTAAAATTATCTTCGTCAATGTAAATCATTATGTAATCAATTATAATATTAACAAGAACTATACAGAAAGATTTGTACACTTAACACAATAAAGGTTTTCTGTGTAAAATCCCTTTCAGCTGTCCTACTTATCCAACTTTTACGATTGAGGTGTAATTTCAAAGCTTATGATCTAGTGCAGTGACGTGTGGTAACTTAAAAGGTAATTTACTTTAGGGCTTCGCCCACCAAGAATTTGATTAATTCGTAAAGTTTACTTTAAAATAAACAATGATGCTGGTAGACTTTCCTTATGCCGCTTTAAAGTAACACAACAGTCAAATCTGGGATAAAACAATATTATTTAGTTTTGTAGAACAGATTTTTCTGAACACATAGATACTAAAATAAAGGAAGAAAAATGTATTTTTGAAATTTTCTGCGACTTTTATTAACTCATGCAGCTTAATTTAGCATGCCCAAGGTACTACTACTAATCGCGAGGCTATCGTACGCCGTCAAATACTAAAATCTTTGTAAACATTTGTTATCATTTTTTTTTTTTAGAACAGACTTTTCTGAACACGTAGATACCAAATACTATGGGAAAATATTTTTTTAGTTTTACAGCGACTTTTATAAACTCTTACTTTAGGTACCCAAGGTCCTACCCGTGACAGGGGTCACTTTTTTCGTTTTCCGAAAGTCAAGCTGATTTGTTTTCATTTGTTTTTTGTTGATAAGAGTCAGGTACACTTCTTCTTCCTCAATTATAATCCGATTTCAATACAAATTGGTGTGTGTGCGTGTGTGTGTGTGTGTGTGTGTGTTTCTCATAACAATAAGGAACAATAATAGGAATTAGTTACCATGACAACCAAAAACCTTTTAATTAAAAAAATATTTCATTTTTATATAAACTATAAAATATTTTATACATTTTTAAAATTATACAAAAAAATATTTTTGCTCAAAAACTTTTTTTACTCCTTATTATATTTGGCTAATGTAATAAAACTAATAAAAAAAATCAAGTTCATAGGATGTAATTGTAAAAGCTATGTTTACCTAAAAACTGCCATTTTAACATAGGCGAGATAAGGACTGCTGTGTCACCTTTTATGGGAATTGTAATTCAACAGCTGACTGCTAAATTGAATGTTTAAAACACGATCGGAATTATGTAAATGTAAAGAAGAAACAAAACATGTGGAAATGGATTTTTAATAGTTGCGTTCTAAATTGAGGTAGGAAAATCACTCTTTTTGGCGTTGGTTTAAAACCTATATTATTGGGTTTAAACTGTCTAAGGCAAATATGGTCTTTGAAAAGTAGAAGAGTAAACGAGTTTTGCATTATTCATTTTGCTTGGGAAAAAAGTTTTGAACCCTATTAAAATGCACAATTTGCATCCCTCATCTTTTATTAAATCGTTTGGGTTTGAGCTATCTTATTTTAATATTTAACAGTTCTAAAATTACTAAGATACCTAATATAATGTTCATCATGAAAGGAGAAAACATTACAGCTTTGGTATTCAAAGTAATTTACATAAATTAGTTCAACAAAACATGGAAATGCAATTAAACTGTATCACAGCTATAAACAAGAACGTTGACTTGTTTTTCTGTTGCATTGCCTCTATCGATTACGTCACAGGAGTTAGATAACAGCAAATAAAAGAGTAAAACTTAATTCAAACTAATTTCCGAAGCGAACCGAAAATATTTTTGATAAAACTAACTTTTTGTTTTTACCTAAAAAGTATTATGTATTATATTGTGTTTTAAAGTTCACCAGTTTGTGGTAAAACTCATGTCCTCTCAACAATATTTATGTGCATGTCAAGTCTGTGTTTTGCGTTTTAACTATGGTAAAACATCACCTGTGTCATTCCATTATGTACTTGCGTTTAGTATGCAGGGTGTCCCGTAAGTAAGTACAAACAATTTAGGAATAGGTGTACTGGGTCAAAATATAACGAAAATTAGAAATGACATGCATTCCAAAAATACCTCGTTAGCGAGTTATCCGCATTTTTTTGTTATAATCTTATCTTCAATATATATTTTTTATAAATTAAAAACATATATTTCAAATACAGGGTGTCCAGCTTAAAGTGTTCCAATAGCTATGTTTTTATTTTATGTCTGACAGTAAACTGCTTACTGGAGACCCACTTGATTTTTTATGCAGATTTTATGAATTTCTCTCAATTTTCAAAAATTTTCACAATTTTTTAATTTGACCGACAACTTTGATTGTCTTATGGAAGTCTCTGTATTATATGAATTTTCTAGAAAGTAAATGCAACTTAAAAACGTTTTTATTCTTGGAATTTTTTCTCTGAAGCTACTCGTTTAGGAGTTAGAGCGTGTTTACAACTAAGAAAAAATTACTTACTGTGTACATTCTGCGTCATGTAGCTCCTAAACGAGTAGGTTTAGGGCGAAAATGCGAAGAGTAAATTAGTCTTAAAATTATATTAAAACTTCTTATAAAACCATGAAATACATAAAAAACATTTATTTAACTGTTCAAAAATGGCTGCCATTTCCCAGAAGGTAGATGCAATTAGTTGTAACACCCTGTAACTCTATAGTGAGTAGCTGAAAAGAAAAATGCCAAAATTAAAAACGTTTTTTTAATTGCATTTTACTTTCTAACAAAAATCATAAAATACAAGGTCTTCGAAAAAATTAAAGTTGGTGACCAAACTGAAAAAATGGCGGGAAATTTTTGAAACTTACATTACTAAATAAAAGCAACATAAAAATAAAGGGGGTCCTCCGTACATAGTTTACTGTCAGGCGTAAAATAAAAAAAGTTTGCTATTAGAAACTTTAGAATGGACAACCCTGTATATATTTTTTTTTCTCAAGAATTATTTATAAACTTTGGTATACAACTTCATCGGGCCATAATCTATTTCTGGAAAAGTAATCATTAAACATGTTAGGCCTATTCAGTTTCAATATGGCAGGCATTTTAATTTTATAACCTAACTTACTAATAAACAGCTGATAAATAGTTTTTTCTCGCTCGAGTTTTTGCATTCTTGATATCTTATTACACTGATTTTTAACACATCATCGATATATTTTAAAACTGTATTCATGTAGTTATAATACAGACGTGACGTTTTCATTTTCAAGAAATTATTACTAACAAATAAAATGTTGTTTTAATTTAATACTCTTATTAGATATAGTTGACTGTCTGCCCAACCAAATGGGTTATTTTTAAGTATAATGAATAGTAGTAAAACAAACCTTTTCTTCACTAGTTTATACCTTTCTTACTTTCACGTGTTAACCTCTAAATTAGTAATGTTTTGTTTAACTATTCGAAAGAATATTGTAAAATAAAATTTATCCGACCGTGACAGGATTCGAACCTGCAATCTTCGGATCCGAAGTCCGACGCCTTATCCGTTAGGCCACACGGTCGTGGTAATCAAGCATAGTTCCTTAACACCAGGATTCAGAATAAAATTACTTCCATATAATCACGAAAGTTAAAATACTATGGTTTTCACCTGTAATACAGTTTATACGAATTTCGTTACATATTATTACACAAATCACTGATCTAATAATTTTGTGCTACAATATTATCAATAATATCAAATACATATTTCAAAACAATCTCAATATATATATCTGGAATAAATACACCGTGTCTTTATTGTATACATAGTTAACAATAAAAACATGGAACGATTGATTAACTATTTTTACTATAGTAAACATTTCAATAAGTATAATAAACTTAAGCTAAAGACTAGCAGGAGAGACATTTTGATTAAGTGATGTAATTCTGTTTTATGTTATTTTAATTTTAACTGGTATCCATACAAAATACCCTATTGAGATATACTATATCCAAAATATACTCTAA
Source organism: Macrosteles quadrilineatus (assembly GCF_028750875.1). NCBI lineage: Eukaryota > Metazoa > Arthropoda > Insecta > Hemiptera > Cicadellidae > Macrosteles > Macrosteles quadrilineatus. The sequence goes on from NW_026542597.1 coordinate 13,035,903, forward strand.
ATGTATAAATAAAATAATTGAAATTATATAATGTATTTTTACAAAAATCCAATAAATACTTTATGTTTAGTTTGTTTTATGTCATAGTATATTATTTAAAGTTTGTTATGTATATTCCCACGAAATAGAAAATGTATACATCTATCTTTTGATATTTCATTTATTGATAAATCTATAATGATCCTTCAAATAACATAAAATATGGTTTTTCCATTACATTATTCATTTTCTTGGTAAAATTTATATAAAAATTTAACTTTCAAACAGTAGACTCTACTATGGAACTTTATAAACAGTATTATACCGATGATTACCAACGGAACGAGAACTTAAATTTGTTCCAGTTAACTTAATCGATTTTAACTTTTACCTAATATTGATATAAGTTATCTTTTTTAAGAAACATTCCATGATCTTTTGCGTGCACAATATTATAATCCCACAAATATTATGATACTACTCCAGCATTTAGAGGGAATCAATAAAAAATGGATAAATGACCTTATCCATGATAATTCCATTTACTTAACACATACAAAGTTGCCTGTCAAATGAGTTTATGATGTTTAAGTACGAGTACTTCAAACAAGTACCTACCAACATTTTTTTTAGCTATCTTATCAGGCTACTTAAAGTATATAGTTTCCGAATGTTACTCCAACTCCAACCATAAAATATTATTTCTGCGAGCAATTTAATTTTTTTTCTACTCACCGTATAACGAAAAAGTACAGTTCATATTCAGAGAATTGCTTTAATACTTTCATTATTTAAATCCTAGGAATCAGGAGTAAATTGGAATATCGTTTTGAACAAAGAAAACTTGTCTTTTATGCGCGGACATTTTGCAGATTGTCAGTCAAGTCTACGACCAGCTCATTAGGCTCTTATTTCAACTTTCCAAAGACCGCTAAATTACAGAGTAATTACCACCATTGTGCTTCCCGCCAATTCCGAGCAATCATCGTCCACGGACCTTTTTAGGTCTTTGTTTTCGATTTACTCGAATCACCACATATTGTTGCTAATGGTAAGTGAGAAGTAAATTACTTTGTTTTAATGAAATCTTTGTGAAAGAAAATATTTAAATAAAACTGAAATGTATAGCATTATAGTAGTATTTTCACAACTCAAGCTACTCGATAATAACTGGGATAACAAAATAGAACCAATATTTAATGCAAAAGTGCCTAAAAAAAATAGCAAACAAAATAAAAGCTCTCTCTTTGAGTCAGCAACTTCCAGCTGACTATAAATAGTGTCAGTGTAAAACTGAGTATGGAAATGTCATGTTTTTTAACGGACATCAGCTGTTTTCTAAGCCAGGGCCACCAAGGACAGCTGATTCAAGTTTCGGAATCGTGTAATCATTCAATGTTTTTAATGTACATAAACAACAACTCGTTGGATTTTTACTAAAATATTCACCTAAAAATTGTCAGATTTATTTTCTAATTAAATAACATTAATTTTTATGAGAAACTAGGTTTGCTGCTACAGGTGAGGTAATATTTTGTTTTAGAACAGTTTATTTATCCTCCTAAAGAATAATATGGAGGTGAATAGAGTTTTTGGTCTATGGGGCATCAAAACGAAATAGTAAATCTGTCCCGGGCCTAAGTCTTAACATGACACCTACGTCAACAGTTTATTTGGGAAATTCAGTAATAGCTTTTTCGTCATACTGCAGCAAAAACGGCCGTTTTTAATGCATGTGTTGCGGGTCTAAAGTATCATTTTTACTGTCTAGAGAGTAAAAATAATTTTTAGTCCCCAGGGGGTAAAAATCAGCTGTTGTAAACAGTTGAAATTTCGATTGTGTCAATCATATCGATTGATTTATTAGGTAAGGTGTTAGCCTATTGTTGTTATCGCTCTAGTTATTGATGGTATAATGTAGTTTAACACAATCGTAATAAAAAAACTGGAATCACTAAACAGTTTCTTAATTATACCAGCAGAATTGAAAACAAGCTGGAAGTTGTTTTGAGAGGTTATCTTTACGTAAAATTATTTCGTTTTCTAGCTTAATGTTAATTAATGATGCAATATGACGAAAAATATAGTTTACCACACGGGCAAAAATTGTGTTTTTAGAGAGAGTCACTTTAGGCCATAGTGATGAAATATACTATTATGAGTGTCGGGGTCTAGAATCCCGTACTTAGAAAAATATCACATCAAAATAACCGAAACATTGTCATAACCTCGTTCTAATCGCTATGGAAGTGTCCGCAACAATCATTCAAACAAAATAAAATAAAAAAATTAATTCCAAACCAAGAGTTAAATTAAAACCGAGCATGCAAACGCACACAATGCCGCCAGAGATCGTTACAAACCGTGACGACAATGTCCTACAGATGCAGTGCTGCACCCATCACCCCCTCCCAGCTGACACCCCGATGACGTCATACCCTCCCCTACACAACAGGTGACAGTGTACCGATCACCTGTCATTCGGTTGTGTCGTATTGTCGTGTTCTGTTGCATTATTTGTTTCTGCTTCTTTTAGCAAGGTAAATGCACAGTTAGGTAATTTGTTTCTTGTAAAAATATTTGTGTAGAGTGACAAGTGTAGTGATTGGTAGTATTTTTAGAGGTTATCTGTGAAAGGAGCATGTGATCCTTAGTTCGCCTCAATAAAAAAGGATTTTCATTTTCAGTAGTAATAATTGTTAGTAATATTTATTTAACGGTAGCTGAGTAGGTATGCTCGTTTGGTGATCGAAAGATTGTCGGTTCAATAATTAAAAAGTCTGTATTTATTTATTTGGTCGAAAACTTGGCCTAGCTTTCTTTGATTAGACTTTTAATAAATGGTTCTTGACTGAGCAAAGAGCTAACCATATTCAATTACAAAACTATCATTTAAGTTTTTATTCACGTTTTCTTCGCTCAGATTCGCGCTAAAATTCACACCACGGAGTAACGGCGTCGTTTGCTATTTTATTAGTTATGGTTTAATATTATTTTATCACAGATTTGAATAGTTCAAAAGCCATTACAACTAAGTCATTGTTTCTAGCTAGATAGCTCATGATTAATTGTGTTCCTCTGGTCATAAACGAGCAAAAATAATTTTTCGAAATTGCTATTGATACTAAACACTGTTGAAGTGAATTTTGCCCTCAAATTGTGACAAAGTACAGTAAAGAGTTAATTGAATTTGGAAAGTTACTTATTTCAGCTCTTTTAGAGGTGTGCTGGAGTAAAATCTTTACCGTCTGTTTCAGATTGGAGAAATAGAGCTGGACTCGTAAGTAAGAGTTTAGTGAATGTTTGAAGGAACTATAAAATAAACAGGACTGGAAGTAAAGAAAATAATTGTTAGTACTGTAACTAATGGTAGGGTAGATGAGTAGTTATAGCATTGACTATATAACACTACACTACAATTTGTAGTGTTATATAGTCAATGGTTATAGTTCTCGCCTGACAATCAAAAGGTTGCCAGTTTAAGCCCGAGGGAAGTCAGTACCTTTTTGATAAAACTGGACTCAGCTGTTCCTGATCATTGGTCATAGTTGAAAATTGTTGTGTAAATCGACAAAAATACAAATAACCTTTATTCGAAACATCTATAACAACAATAATGAAAAATGAATTTTTATAAGTCTGAACTTTAGGTGCTCTTGTCTGCAGAAAATCCTAGTTTTTGTAATAAATTACTATCTTAGTAAATTCATTATCTATATCTATACTATTATATAAAAATCTAATGGTGTCTGTCTGTATGTGTATTACTAATAGGTGCAAAAACTACTGAACCAACTGGGCTTAAATTTTACAAAAATATACCTACCATACCAAGGACCATTATAGGACTATTCACATTTCGATACTGACCGTAGGCTTTGCCCCTTTGGCTTTAAAAGTTCTGAGGTGAACATTTTAAAAGTAAATATTGATTGGTCTCCATGGCTGTGATGAGAACACTAACAATGTTTGTTTACATTTGCCTTGACATTTAAATGTAAACAAGAAGAACTGCTAAACTGCATATTTCACAATTTCAGACAGCTGATACAAAGAAATTAAATATAATATTTTCCATAACTATGAGGTAGGTTTATTTTAATCTAACCTTTTATCATGGATTATTTATTCTAAAACTATGTCAATGATTATAGAAAAAAAGATTTTATAACTGACAACCGTTGCTGTATAAACTCCGTCCCTGCTTTGGATTTTTTAAAGCGTCTAAGTTATGAAAATAATGTTATTGATATCTTTCCATGGAAACAGTATTAAAATTACAAAGTATAGATGTTTTATATGAATTTGGAGGCTACTTTAAATAAATTCTAACTGCTTAACATGTGTTATATTAACTTAACATAACTTGCACATCACATTGTTTTTTATACGTATATTTAGGTAAATTAAGTTATTGTGTTTTGCAAAACCTATGCTTAAATTAAACTACAGAATATCATCAATAACTAAATTGTACGTTGATTTTTTTTTCTAATATGTGTTGTATATATAACTATATTTAATTATCAAATGCTAATACAAAATACTCTTATTTTATCTTAACATAGCTATCAGTTCAGATTTACTTTATTTGATACATTTATTATTTGTGTTTTGTCACACCACTGATTCAATTAAACCAAGGAAAATATCATAAAACTATGCAGTACACAGTGTTCTTTTGTTTCTAAAATCAATGAAATATCTGTTTCTATGTTTACTTAATGGTAAGTGTGAAAATGTAAAGGCAATGGACGTTGGAACTGATTAAAAGAACGAGTTTGTATATTAAGTTGTTTGTTGATATTTTTGTAGAGTAGAATCAGAGATGCAATGAAACATATACTGTATTTGCTATTGCATTTTTTAGTCCTTGATGCTTTGATAATCATATTAGTTTGTCTGCTGTCTTTAATGCTAAATTATTTGTTTAACATTTTTTATAGTACCTATAGATGTAGTTTCTTTAATATTTCAAAAAACTGTATTGATAAGGCACAGCAATATTTCTAAAGTTTATAACAGCTGACTTAGATTTGCTAATGGTTTATTGTGAGTGAAGAAACTGAAGATGGAAGGATTTGTGATTTAATATAAAGAAGAGTGAAATTTAAAAAATGTTCATTTAAATTTAATAATTAGTATTTTGCAACTTCAAAATTTAAATTTAAAATGTCAATAATAAATTAAAAGATATGTAATATGAAGGTAAATCATGTATGTCAATGTTTTATTCAAAGATTTGGTAAATTTCTCTCCTATCAGCCTACACAAGATTTAAAATTAATCAAAACCAAAATGGTGGTATCCACTACTTACCAGATTTAAAAGTCATATAACTTAAACGTTTCTATTAAGACTATACAAGTTGAATTTTGTTTCTAAAAGCGTTGGCGGATGTGGAACTATTATTTGCAACAGATGTAAAGAATAAAATGTTTCTATTTTGTGTCCTCTTCCCGTTGCAAAGCACGGGTACAACAGCTAGTCATACATAAATGCAAATATTCGGATATTAGGGGATTACATAGTTCCTTGTTCATTACAGTAATTTAATAACATTGAATGAATAGTATAAAAAGTAAACTTACACTTATAATTCTAAATGTAACGCAAGATGGTGTCTGAAGTGATTTCACTGGAATTGTTGTCATAATAATCCCTTTATACAAGCAAAAACTCCTATGATACAAGGGATAAAAGAGTGAAGTATAAACATTTGTTCAAAAATTAAAACACTATGATATTTATGTAACATTAACAAAACAACCAACTATTAATTGTACACAACTTTCAGGCTTGTTCTGCATAACACTGGGAAGATTAAGCACGTTATCTAAGCAAAGTTCTTGTCTAAGTAATGTGAAGCGCAGACATTCCAAGAAGTAGCTTTAGTAATAAATGGACTGCACTACTTTTAAAACTAAATATATTACAGGGGGTTACTTTATTGGACTGAACTGTACAAGATGTAAAGTACTGTGTAAAGTTATTTATTATCATTACCTTGAATTAGAAACAGTTTGTTAAAAATGTTGTCACAGCTCTGCCATTAGAATGGTTAAATACATAAAAATTTGAATATAGGAAAATATATAAAATACATGTAAACTATAGACTACGAGGAACAATATGTAAATTATAAATAGAACACAGTGAACGTTAATGGAACCATTAATTTATACTAGTTAAAAACAAGTTGTTCGCTCGTTATTTTTTATGAATATTCATCAAAACCAATGTTAAGTTAGAAAATAGGCTCATGTGGCAAGTCCAAGGTCGTTCATGACGAAGGTTCGCTTCCCGTGAGTCGGTCATAAATTTACTAGATCAATTAATTTACGTAATGATCGGTTCATCCCTTATTTTGCCTTACACGTTCCACGTGATGACCTTAAAACCCGTACATGATGTTGTACGGTCAAAAACAAGTATACGTACAACCCGTACCTGATGATAAACGGGCAAAAACAAAATTAAGTACATGATGATGTACAGGCAAAACAGGAATAGGTGTATCCCATACATGATGATGTACGGGCAAAAAACAAGTTTACATACAACCCATACATGATGATGTACAGTTAAAAAACAAGGTTAGGTCCATCCCGTACATGATGATATACGGACAAAAACAAGTTTACGTACAACCCGTACATTATGATGTACGGTAAAAAACAAGATTACATGCAACCCGTACATGATGATGTAAGGGCAAAAAACAAGGTTACATGCGTACATGATGATGTAAGGGCAAAAAACAAGGTTACATGCAACCCGTACATGATGATGTACGGTAAAAAAACAATATTACATACAACCCATACATGATGATGTACAGTAAAAAAACAAGGTTAGGTCCATCCCGTACATGATGATATACGGACAAAAACAAGGTTACATGCAACCCGTACATGATGATGTACGGACAAAAACAAGGTTACATGCAACCCGTACATGATGATGTACGGGCAAAAACAAGGTTACATGCAACCCGTACATGATGATGTAAGGGCAAAAAACAAAATGTGCAATCGTAAACGAGACAAACCTTTAAAAAAAATTAAAAGAATGCGTCTAGTGTATAGTTTAACGGTTTAAAACTAACTCAGATATTATGGTCACCAAAGCGAGAACTGTCCAAACAACGTTTAAACTGTGCAGTTGACATTCCAAACCACAGTTTAAGGTTGCTAAACTATTGTAGCCAACCAATTCCAAGTCTGGGGACTGGAGGTAATGGGGTCGACAGTATTCTCCCTAAGTTACACTTTGTGATGTGTTTATTTTTGATTTATTTTTTATTGATACTGCTGGAATGTGCGATGCTGTAGCTTTTGAAAGTTATAATCTGCTAACTTCATTCGTGATGCTTAAGTAGTTTACTGCTTCGATCGAAATATAATTGAACTAGTTTTGGAACTTTGAAAAGTTAATTCGTAAATTATAGTGGCCATTTCAGTTTTGTGTGTAAAGATATGTGTGTAAAAATTGACCACGTTGCTTTAGTGTTTGTGAAGAATTAATGTTAATCGATTGTGAATTCTGAAACTATTGTAGAGTGTTTAAGGCTAGACTGGCTAGAGTATTAACAACAACCAATGTGCTAATTGCAAACATAATCGTAATGAATTTTAAACTATTCCCATCTGGGATCTAATCACATAAACTATGGCTATGGTAATAATCACAAAGAGAAAATGGTAGACAATGTCTACATTGTAGGTTAGAAAAGCTAGACAACGCCGTTCTGTTTTATGTGCTATTCAATACAGAGGTTTGAGCCTTGTAGATGTGTATTGTTATAGACTTTTTCCTGGCTTTGCAGCTTATACAGTACTGAATCTATAGTATAAAATATCACATTTATTACTATTTAAATATAATTAGTTTAACGAGAACGTAGGTTTGCTGCAACAGGGAGGGTAAAGAAGTGGTTTTTGTTGTAAAATGTTAATAGTTTAGTAAGAAATGAATGTATTTTCCAAATTTGATCAAAATGTGTTCATAAACACAACAGTTGAATTATTCTCCAAAAGAATAACATGGGAATTTTAAATTTACATTTTTTGGGATTTTCTCCGTAACCATTAGGCACATAGCAACGTTTCAATATACTAAATTATTATTAGTTTTGTAAGCCCTACAAAATGGTTTGGGAAGAAATTGAGAAATTTTGTGTTTTTTACCAATGGGAAAAACCTATTTTTACCCCATAAACCCCCGTTCCCATTATCTGATCATGCTGGTTCGCAAACTCGTACGAGTAAATGTAGGTTTATACGTTTATTCCAAGTTTCATCAAAATCGGATGATTTTTGCTCGAGTTATCGTTCTAACGGACACACACATAATATATGTATATGAATTTGAACGGTTGGCATTTTTGGCCTCCAGGGACCTTAAGACGATAGCTTATTCTCTATATGTGCAATTCGCTAAAACGTCCCTCAAACTAGATGAACGTGTGTGAAGAAACAATTATTTCACTTCTCAGAATACCATGTCAATATATCGTACTATAGTCAATATATGAACTATAGTTTTTTCAAATAGTTTTTGTAAAAGTTAACATATTGTCTGATTTGTTTTTTATCTAATTTACTATTTTTCCTCCATGGAGGAGCAGTAGCAAACGAAAATCTGATCATTATTCATAAGGATATCAAATTCTGCACCACAAGCCGTGGATAAAGTTCACTTGACCCATATGAAGAAGCTCAAGCTCAAAACGTGAGGTGAGCTTCAAACTGGTTATGAAACGCTTCTAAAACGACAGTTGGGGGAAAGGACTGATCTCAAAAATGGCTCGTCGTGACTGGAATCAATATTGACAACTCGAGAGAAGTCATGTCCACTTACGGGTCTTACATATTACGTGATCGAAGTACCTATTGGATATGTTATTTAGGAGTTTCATGTGTATTGCACAACCTTCGATAAAAAAAAAAAAAATTTCGATCATATTTACGTAATTTTAAACATCAAAAATAATTTTCGATGCACCAAATCTTATAAGTTTCAGGTAGGTGAGGATTTAAAAAACTTTCAATCGAAGATAAAATTGACCTTATAGTTTGTAAGAAGAGGTTAGTATGTCAAATAGTTGACTAGCATATTACAAAGATCTATATATTAATAGGCAAGCGTGTTTCTTTATACTTTTTTCTCACATCGTGTGCATCACAGGGAAAATCGACGCATCCTGTTAGAAATATATTTTCCTGAAGATGTGCAGAATCCCTTTATAAATTAAAATAGGCTAAAAATAAGCAATGGAAATTAATTAAAAATGTAAAAAAATGTACATGGGCCTTATGGTCTTCCTGGTGACGAAATAACAAAAAAAATATAAACAGAAAATCAAAACAAAATGGAAGAAATTCCAATCACATGTTATACTTACAGCGAGGAGTGAGCATAGAGACGCCTACGAATTACTTATTTTTGGCCGAGTTTTTGACCACTGGACGACCTTTAGTAAATAAATACTTGAATAAAAACAATTTGTGTAGGAGAAATGTTGTAAAAGAAACGTTATTTGGGAAGGAATCTGTTCTGTTTTAGTAGTAGACTACCAACAAAACTACAGTAGAAGTTTCGTATTCATTGCTATTGAGTAGTTATGATTCATTAATCCATGAAATGCAAACCAAGGATATTAATTTTATAAAAAAAACTAAACTAACAAGAATTTTTAATTTAGCTTACAGAAGAAAATTACCAAGTGGTTTAATGGTTAAGATGTATTATTAGTTTGTTAGATTGTGAATATTTGCTAGTTGCAATACATCTGATAGTTTGTTTTATAATAATATAAAGACAAGAGGGGGTGATTATGGAGGCGCATGTTCAAATTCCGCCAATCATAAAACATGAGAAATTGCCATAAAATAAATCCAGAGGTTTGAATTATATTTTAATCTGTTGGGTTTTTTTCAACCGTATCTATATAGACTGTAATTTTTCTATATAATAAATCTTTCAGTATTTATATTTTTTAAATATTTAAAAAATTGTAAAAGCAGTTTTAACTTTCACGAGGATATAATGCGGTTGGATTAGTTTAAAACAAACAATAAAATATGATTAAATAATACAGATTTATGATTAAATAACAATTAATTACCTCATTAGTGAGTATTTCAATAGTGTAATCACTTAAATTCTGTTTCAATCTGTTTACAATGAGACGTAAATTAATTTGATAAAATCAGCAAAACCAATTTATATTAACATACAATACAGGGAATGTGAATTAGAGTGCAATCGATAGTGTAAACAATCTTCCACCCTTAGTCTGAGCTTTTACTGTTATTGATTTTACACCTAAACCATTTTATTGACACCTTAAACTCTCCGAAACCTTTTGAAATATTTTAATTTTTGCAAATTGATTCGCTCAAATAGCAAATGAAGTTCGAAAACACAGTATTATCTTGATAACGAACATTATAGTTGAAACATTTTAAACGTAAGAAAATATTCTTATCTGTTTAGTATTTTATAAAAGACATCCAACAAATTATTTGTATTATTTGTAAAAAATGCATGTAAACAACAAAACAGTTCCTTTAAATTAGTTCTAATGACCATTACATCCATTGGATATATCATTTAATTTTTCAACACTTATTCGGAATTTGTGTTGTAGTTAATAAAAAATAGTTATTTGTGTAACTAGTGGTGAAAGTGGCACTTTGCTGCACATGAGAGCAATGTTTACGCACGAGCCGCAGGCGAGTGCGGAATGATCTCGAGTGCAGCAAAGGCCCTTTTCACTCGTGTTACACATTATATTTTTCCTACAGTCACTATAAAGCATATAAATAATTAGTCTTTCAAACACTATACAACACGTTTTTAGGTTCAGCTGGCGACACAAATGGTGCCCTAGAGAAAGTAGTACCCGCGGTCCATATCACTCCGCTACTTTTCCTCGGCAAGAAATGTGCTCCGCGTTTTGAGAATATAGTTCCGTATGTTTTTCTAATTTGAAGTGGTTTCCGCGCCTAAAAAAAATGCTTTAAAGGTATTTTCTTGTTTATTAAGACCGTAGGAATGTTTTAAAAACGTTTAAAAGAAAAGTCCAGAAAGTTCAGAAATACCAAAACTATAAACACGAAATGACAGGTTAAATCGTAGTTATAATAGTCAATCAGCTGTTCATAGTATTATTATCTTTAAGTGTTGCCAACCTATTTCCAAGCGTACACGGATTACGTGCATAATAAAACCACGCTGTTTTGTGTTGTTTGGTTGGAATCCTGATGTGCGGCAAAGTATAAACCGTGCGGCAAAGTATAAACCGTACGGCAAAGTATAAATATGCAGCAATTAGCAGCTTTCTGTACTATAAACAGTACAGGGAAGCCAACTTTGTCGGGTGACTGTAGGAAAATATTATTTGTAACAGGACTCGAGAATATGCAGTAGCAAAAATAGATTGACTATGTGCTATGAGCACTACATTGACTATAATAACTGCATTATAATAATTGTGTATGTGTGAGTATTCTACAGTGTGGTAGAAAAGTCCCGGAACGGTTAAATATTTTTTAAAAAATAATGCAGATAGAGCTAAAATACTTGGTACAAAGTTACAGGGCATAAAACTCTATTTCAACACATATTCAGTGATCCAATAATTCTTCAGGGGGACAGCCCACAAGGAGTCGGAAGAAAATCTTAAACGGAAGCATAGGTCAATATGCACACAAAATTAAAGGTCCTTTTTAGTAGAATACAATGCCGCAAACCGCACTTCAAAAGGTTGATCCTGCGCAAAATGACAGTTGTTCAAAGATTCATTTAATTTACATTGCTATTATACGCTTTCTCCTCTGGGGGCACAGCCCTAGGAATCGGAAGAAAATTGTTAACGTAAGAATAGGTCGATATGCATATCAAATTAAAGATCTTCACTTTTAGATTACGATGCCGTAAATTCAAGCTCAAAAGAATGCCTGAGTAAAAAATGGCAGTCGTTCAAAGATTCAAAATGGCGGATTCAAGAAATCTTTGAACATCTGCCATTTTGCGCAGGATCAACCTTTTGAAGTGCGGTTTGCGGCATTGTATTCTACTAAAAAAGACCTTTAATTTGACCTATGCTTCCATTTAAGATTTTCTTCCGACTCCTTGTGGGCCGTCCCCCTGAAGAATTATTGGACCACTGAATATGTGTTAAAATAGAGTTTTATGCCCTGTAACTTTGTACCAAGTATTTTAGCTCTATCTGCATTATTTTTTAAAATATTTAACCGTTCCGGGACTTTTCTACCACACTGTATATTTTCAACTTAACCATGGTGATACAGAAATAATATTTTTCCTACAGTCACCCGACAAAGTGGGCTTCCTTGCACGGATTATGCAACGGAAAGCCTTACTTTGGCGCACACCAATATTCCAACCAAACAACACAAAACTGTGCTTTTATTATGCACGTAATCTGTGTACGCTTAAAAATAAGTTGGCAACACATATTTTGACTACGATCAGCTGGTTTAGCGTTTGGCATTTCGTTAAACGTTTGGATTTAACCTAACCTAAAAAGTTTTGTTGTGTTTGAAAGACTAATAATTATTTATATGACTTATAGTAACTGAAGGAAAAATATAATTTGTAACACGAGTGCAACCTGCCTTTGCCCAATAGTTACACAAATAACTATAGACGAATTTTGCAGCCTGGATACTATGTGGCAGACATTTAACAATAACAATAACTACTGTCATCGCTACTAATGCGTACATTGGACATCGCTGGAAATAAGTGCGTGCTTCAACTATCTGTAAATTCAACTTGCATGAAAATATGTTATTACCCTAGTTTGATATCTCGAGTAATGTTACTATTGCTAAGTACAATTGAGATATTCTAGAAGCGGATTAACACTCCTATGAGATGAAGAGACACTCTGAAGTCTAAGAACGCCCTCAGGCAGATGGGGAATGTAGGAGAGCGAAGGAGAGAATTAATTTACCGAACACAACAATCCTTTCGCCGCAAGATAATGTTGAAGCGTAATTGTTACGATGGGGAAATCGCTTAAACTATTATACACGACCAAAATTATAATATTGTCGATAACTATAATTGCAAAGGATTAGTACCTAAGTGAAAATTAGTAAAACATGGTGTGGGTTTCTATTGGACAGAGTAGTTTTTTACTAGAATACACAGAAAGTGTCTATCTTCTGAGAGATATTTTTTCTCTAAACTTATGAATTTATAGTTTATGGGTTTTGAAAAGATAAAAACGACATGGCAGGATCTGTACGTGGGTGTATGATGGGAAAAATCTCTTTATGGAATTTCAGTTTCTAGCTCATACAATTTTCATCACGCATATTTTAACATTCTACCTGAAAATAAAATAAATTAAAATATTAATATACCTAATTCGTTATACTTTAATACGTTATTCTGAAATTACGGCCATACGAATATAGGTATTTTAAGCCAATATAATACTAAAGCCTCTATTATTTTCGTATCGCGTTGATTTATTAGTAATGTTTATGTTTATGGATTTTCAAATTACTTACAAAACATCAAACTAATACCAAATTAAAATTACTTACAATGCATTGGTTTAATGATGTACAATTAACTTACTATAAAACTGTAAAGGCAATTTGCTGATTAATTAAAAAAAAGTTAATCTGTGGAAGAGTTATACTTGTATACTGTAGTTTCCACTAGGGCAAAGTATTAGATTAAGAAAGTCTGTCAGAAACGATACTGTAGTAATCTGTTGGAAGTACCGTTATTTTATCAACTTTCTTACAAGTCTCAACTTTCTCCCTTTTACAGTATACTAAATTCTTTTACGTAAATATAAAGCGAACTTACAACAGTGCTCAACTTATTCTTTTAAATGCACAGTGGAGTCAGTGTACCATAACCTAATAATTTAAATGTTTCTGCAGATTTTCCTTTTTCTAAGCGCCACTCATCCTTCACTCATATTTAGGTTAAAATACGCACATAGTGGCGTCCCCATCTTAAATAATTAATATAATTAATTAATTGATTGAGTCCCACAAGTTTTTGTGAATATGTTTTGAATACAAATTTATGCATCTCTCTAAGCTAACTAGGGCAGTAGACCATACATAAAAGGTTAATGATAAAGGTCATACACCACACGTTGCCTTATAATGGCAATCGATAAGTAAGCTAAACAATATTATTACAAAAATATCCTCCAAAACTATTATAATGTTTTTGGCCCTTTGTATGATGGAGTTTACATATCCTTAAATCTCTTATATCTGAAGACAATTCAATCTATCTATACTATTAAATTTTAAATCTAATGGTGTCTGTCTGATGAGAATATTGTAAAAACTACTGGTCCGACTGGGCTTAAATTTTACAAAAATATAGCTAATTACTAAGAATATTAATAGGACTATTCACACTTCGATACTGTTCATGGTCTTTGCCCCTTTGGCTTTTACATAAAATTCTGAGCTGGGGATTTTAAAATTAATATTGATTGGTCTCCATGGCTGCAATGAGAATACTCACAATGTTTACATTTGCTTTGACATATCAATGCAAACAAGCAGAAATGTCAATTTATTTAAAGTTAAATTTAAATACGAAAGTCTAAACTATATTTTACAAAATCCATCTTAAAAAACAAATTAAAAACAGAGTATTTTTAATGATTAATGAAGGGATTATGAAATGTTCAACCACTATCTTTATTGCTTAACAAATAAAAAATAATTAATGATTGTTTATATAACTATTCTAATTGAATTTTATTTTTCAAGATTGCAAAATAAACGTGTAAGCAAGACTTTAAAAAAATGTATTTAAGTAGTGAATTTCTGCGTGGTTATATTTGTACACAACTAAAAATAAAAATTGTATTTAATTGTGAATTAAATGATTACCCAACATTGCCTTGTTCCCACCTAAGTTTTCAATAATGTTTTGCATTATTTTGAAACCTTTATAAAAATTCCTACCCCACCCTTAACTTTATTTGTGGATTGTATTTGGTACTGACTATTCATCGATCGCGTGCATGTATGCAGCTAACCCGTAAGACTCGAAATAAAAACTGTGGATATTAAGACTATTAGATGTTTTCTTACTTTGTATTTTTGTCATCAAACAAATCTGGTACTGAAGGATGTTATATTAAATGAATTCCTGCATAGACTACGTTTGTAAAATTAGTAAATCTTAAAACAAATTAAATAAATGTGCTCGATTTCGAGCATCAGCTTCATACTAAAGCGCGGATTGACGCACAATCAGATATCACCTGTCAAAAGTCGTCTTTACATAACCTGTATCTGAGAATATCAATATTTGTGAGGCTTCTGCGGAATTGTGTCTATCAAGGTTTTATCGACTGAGTAAAGAAAGTTATTTTAAGGTAAATGATGTTTACCCATGACCCTTTTTTAAAACTAGCCGTTTCAGTTCAGTCCTTAGAATTGAAAAGTAGGCTATCCCATAACAGCATTGTTTACTTTCATAACAGCATAGTTTCACGGTATTTACTCAGGGGAGGTATAGAAGAGGCTACGATGACAGCTGTGGGCTTCTTATTAGCTGAGGGAACGCCATTACCGTAACAAAACGATCGGTAGCCATCGGCCTCGGTGGTCTAATGGTTAGCGTGTCGGGCTGATATACTTTAGGTTCCGGGTTCGGATCCTACTGGAAGCATTAACTTTTTGTCCAAGATTTGTTATTATCAGCAAGTTTGGTTGGTTTGGTTCGGTTATTACAGTTTAATTTTATTATTAAGTCATTATAAAATTTTAATTGAGCAAATTCTAGTTTTATTTAATAATCAGAATTATTTTTCCGATTACTAAACTTTTGTTATATTATTTCTTTATCAGCAAGTTTGGTTAGTTCGGTTAGGTTATGATAGTTTAATTTTATAATTAAAAAATAATAAAATTGAATTTGAGACATTTATAATTTTATTTTATGAACAGAACTATTTTTGCGATTAGTAAACCTTCATTGCCAAAGTGCTCTCTACTACAGCGCTGTTCACGGAGGAATTTTGAACTAAATGCCTCATTCGTACCTCCCCTAAGTCAGACCCTAGTTTCACTCATAACAACACGGGTAACGGACCAATGCGGTTCAAGGATTGAGAGAGAGGAAGTAAAATTGTA
Source organism: Macrosteles quadrilineatus (assembly GCF_028750875.1). Taxonomy (NCBI): domain Eukaryota; kingdom Metazoa; phylum Arthropoda; class Insecta; order Hemiptera; family Cicadellidae; genus Macrosteles; species Macrosteles quadrilineatus. The sequence continues at coordinate 13,052,048 of NW_026542597.1, forward strand.
ATGGTTCGAACTTCAACTAATCAGCAGTTCAGGCCAATATAATTGTTGCGTGGTTCAACTAGTGTGTGGTACTATGTTTCGTTGCATCACTGTCAGTGGCAAATGAGAGGTTATAAACGAAAACACAACCTCTCGTGATTTTTAGTCATTAAAACACTGTCGTAGGTAAATAAGTGAACACAACTCGCGTAAATAGTGTAAACGACACGAGTAGAAGGTACAAGCTTTGGCGAGTGCCTTAAAAACTTCTACAATCGTTGCGTAACTTCTATTTCAGGAAATGGATCCATTTTCTATTATTGTTTTTTTCGTGTTGTTTCACACGATGCAAAAGGTGTTACTCCGAAACAATATGCTGCAAAAAGAATTAGTCATCATGGGACTTTTCTAAAAAATTGTACCACTAAAGCACTCCTCCGAAAGAAAGTGCATGGCCATATTCCAAAAAATACTGTAGCCCAGGCACTGCTCCGAAAACGTGTGAACGTCCGGCCGCTGCTCCGAAATTCACTGCTGTAAAAGGTATTGTTTTTAAAGACCTCGAAGGTTTCAACATTTTGTTCCATAGAGACGTCTTTTAAAATTACGCTTGTAGATTACTGGATATCGTTTTAAAATGGTAGATTTACAGTACAATATACAATATTGACTGTAATAAAATATAAATATTTTTAAGGTATAATACATAACAAATTTAGGTATATGGATGTTGCATTGGTACGCTTTAGGATTTTAAAAACTACAAAAGCGTAAAAAACTATGTTTAACACTACACTTTTTTATCCCTAACTAGTGTACATGTTGCTCGAATTCGAGCAATTACAAAGTATTACAGGAGTTATTTCAGATTGAATAACAGTCATATTTACAATAAGTTTAAAAGAGTCAACTCAAATATTACCGTTGTGTAACTCAGACCCTGTTTATCTTCGTTATTGATAAATCTAAAGCATTCCGGACGGTTCTCTCCTTCTCAAAATGCCTCGCTGTACAGGCAACACAGGTCATTAATAGAGGACCAATTGAGTTGAGAACGAAAAGTCGTTTAGGGGTAGTGTTAGGGCGCATTTGTAACCAAATAGTTGAAGTTGTCCAGGTTCAGGTTCAGACTGTGATGAGTTAATGGTTTCGTGCGGCGCGCGCCGTACGGCCCTCCTAAATATTTATTATTTTCTGTTCAGTTGTGGCTTTTAAATTAATACTCCACTTAAAAGTTCAAATAAAATGAATACTGTAGGCTAATTTAATTTCCGTTCAGTTGTGGCTTTTAAATGAATACTCCACTTAAAAGTTCAAATAAAATTAATACAGTAGGCTAATTTAAAATATAAAAACTAGTGCACCTGTTGCTCGAATTCGAGCAATTGCAAAATATTAAAGTAGTTTTTTTTACGAATAATTGTCACAATTTCCGTCGACTTAAAAGAGTCAACTCATAGATAATGTAACCAATCACTCCACTCCAGTTATCGAAACTGGAAACGAACTCACTCTGAAAACGAACGCTCACTCCACTCCATCTATCGAAACTGAAAACGAAAACTCTCTGTGTATCATGTGTGTACTATGAACAGTTGTAATTAATACTAATTATTCGTCTGTTTAACCATAGATAAAAAATACTCCCCCTAAAATAATAGAAACAAAATTTCGTCGACACTAGCGCCCAGTATGGCGTACATGAACTAGACATGAAAAACGAGCTTCAAAATTAACAATGGGATGAGAAGTCTACTTGTGTTGGTTAGTCTATGGTTTAACTAAACAAAATCTTGTCTTCATAAGATATACATTGGGATTTTCATGGCCGGAGGGCAAAGCCCGAGGACTTTTACTACAGGAATTGGTGAAAGGGTACACAACAAATACTTAATTTTGACACATCGTTTGTAAAAATCCGTCCATTATTAACAGAGGAGTAGTATTTTATAGAAATAGCCTTCACGTATTATTGAGCGGAGCGAGCGAAGCGAGCGAAGCTCTTTGGGATCAACTTCAATGCAAACAATATAACACCATCACTCAATAACGGCTGAACACATTTCAGCCAAACTTAACAAGACTACTTAGACTAATAATGAGATGGTTTGTAAACAAACAAATTTCAATTAGATAATGCTAATGCAATTTAAAACGAACTTAAAATTTAAAATTTTTAACATTGGGCTTATGGGACTAAAGTAGCTATGACAGTTTTTTTGTTTACAAGAAAAATGTAAACAAGAGAATCATAAGGTATTTCTGAACTTTCTATACTTTTCTTTTAAACGATTTTAAACCATTCCTATGATTTTAATAAACAAGAAAATGCCGTTAAAACATTTTTTTAAGGCACGGAATTCACTGAAAATCGAGAAAATATACTGAACTACTTTCTCAATGCGCGGAGCATAAACAAGGAGCGGAGGGATACGGACCGGTGACTACTTTCTTGGGAACCTATTTGTGTTGCCAGCTGATTAGAAACAGCCAATGTTAGAAATCAGGATTTAATAAGCGATATATCGAACCGCATCGAAATCGGTATCTAATCCGATAATACCTCATAGGTTATATTATGTTTAATTACATCGACGGTACAGTAAGTTATTACACTTATTGATAAAACGCAGATTGAACACTGATTTAGGCATGTGGGGAGGTAGGTCGGGGTTTATGAGTATTCGTGACTACATTAAGTGTTTTGAAGTAAGGTTAGATTAGGAAGGTATAGTGTAGGTTATAGGTAGGCGATCGGGTTGTTTATTTGTGTTGCACCATATAATTTTTTAACTTTTGGAATGGAATAGTTGGTTAAGGTTAAACGGGGAAACGATTTCAAAAATGCTTGCATATGGTCTTAACTTAACAAACCATCTACAGTATTCTAGCTTTGACTTTATATAAAGTCAATGATTCTAGCAAATTATTACATACTGACAAAAAGAAAAGAGAACATTTGGATTTGTACCTTTGACCATAGCAAAACTAACATATAATTATGGAATGTGAAAAGTTGTATATCATTATATACTATTCTGTAATATTAATAATTGTTCGGCAAATCCTCATTTTAATGGCTCGGCTGAAAATGGAATCTGCATTTTGTGAAACAGTTATTTGGTAACAATTCAGTTATTTCAAATGTTGATAACAGTAGCCCATCCTATACAAATACTGTTATTTGATTGCCAAGCCACGGACTATACATACGTCCAGTTACAACCGTTGATAAGTAAACCTGGGCTTATAGAAGTACACTTTTAACCACGGTATGGATAATTGTCTAGGCCTGTCCAGAAGTAGGCTACTAATTTCTAATTATATTATCTACATTGTATATTTAAGGCATGTCTTCCCTACTTATTATATTATTCTGTTTTCACTTAAATCAGCTGAATGCGATTTTACTTATTACTTATGTTTAGGCCTACATTCCAGCCATTTTATGTTGCACGGTTGAATTTAAATGTCAAATTTCCCCTCCTGTTGTTATACTTTAATACTCGTTTTTTTATAGTTACTGTTTTTTTTATACTTAAATACTTTAACCGATTGTAAGGGTGAAAAATGTAGCCGTTGCATTTGAATGTTAAATTACCTTTCTCATTTTTATACTTTACTTTTTGGATGTTAATATCAGATTCCAACTACTGTAATATTTTCCTGGTCAAAACTACCATAATGCACTTCTCGAAGAGGTAAATTTGAGTTATTATAATTTTAATCTTTAAAACCAGCATTAGTAAATAAATCTATTGACCTTTTTACATTTAGTTACTTATACAAATATCAAATCACGTTTGTTCCGCTCAACTGGCTTTCACCTCTCTGAAAGCAACCCTAGTATATAAGTATTCGTCATATCTGAAAATATTGTATTCTAGAAGTTAAAAAAATGTTACATTACGTATAAATTACTAAATTATTAACTTAATACTAAATATTCTCCTCTAGTTATTAAAGAAAAAAATTTGTTTTAATACTTTAAGTTGACCGATTTGCATGGGATGAACATAAAAATATATGTTTTGTAATAGCTTTAAATATATTATTTTCCGATACAACGATATATAATTTCTTAATTAACTGTTGCACCTTCTTGGTCAGGTTGTTTGCCTAAATTGAGACAGCGTAGGGGTTGGGCCGTGCGGCGCGCGCCGCACCGTGTGAAAGCTCCCATAAGAACCAATGCACCTTCACCAAGTGGTCCGGCGTGGACGCCGCGCGGCGCTGTCGTCCGGCTCAAGGTGCATCCGGCGGTTCCCGCGCCGTGCGGCGAATTCGCCGCGCGGCGCGCGCCGGACATAGTGTGAAGGGACTCATATACTCCCATAGCCCTACGCCGGATCCGGCGGGCGCCGCACGGCGCGCGCCGCGTCGTGTGAAAGAGGCGTAAGTGTGAAGACACACGCTTGTCCGGCGCAGCGCCGCACGGCGCGCGCCGCTTCGTGTGAAAGAGGCGTTAAGCCTATTACGCCTCTTTCACACGACGCGGCGCGCGCCGTGCGGCGCCCGCCGGATCCGGCGTAGGGCTATGGGAGTATATGAGTCCTTTCACACTATGTCCGGCGCGCGCCGCGCGGCGAATTCGCCGCACGGCGCGCGAGTACCGCCGGATGCACCTTCAGCCGGACGACAGCGCCGCGCGGCGTCCACGCCGGACAACTCGGTGAAGGTGCATTGGTTCTTATGGGAGCTTTCACACGGTGCGGCGCGCGCCGCACGGCCCAACCCCTACGCTGTCTCATTTTAGGCAAACTACCTGACCAAGAGGGTGCAACAGATAATTAAGAAATTATATATCGTTGTATCGGAAAATAATATATTTAAAGTTATTACAAAAAATATATTTTTATGTTAATCCCATGCAAATCGACCAACTTAAAGTATTGAAACCAAAATTTTCCTTTAATAACTAGAGGAGAATATTTAGTATTAAATTAATAATTTAGTAATTTATACGTAATGAAACATTTTTTTTAACTTCTAGAATACAATATTTTCAGATATGACGAATGCTTATATATAATACGTGAAGGTGATTTCTACGAAATACTACTCCTCCGTTAATAATTAACCGATTTTTACAAACGATATGTCAAAATTAAGTATTTGTTGTGTACACGCCCCCTTTCACCAATTCCTGTAGTAAAAGTCCTCGGGCTTTGCCCCTCAGGCCATCAACCCAATTGTATATCTTATGAAGACAAGATTTTGTTTAGTTAAACGGACGAATAATTTGTATTAATTACAGCTGTTCATATAGTACACACATGATACACACAAGAGTTTTCGTTTTCAGTTTCGATAGATGGAGTGGAGTGAGCGTTCGTTTTCAGAGTGAGTTCGTTTCCAGTTTCGATAACTGGAGTGGAGTGATTGATTACATTATCTTTGAGTTGACTCTCACACGTCAACGGAAATAGTGACAGTTACTCGTAAAAAAACTCCTTTAATATTTTGCAATTGCTCAAATTCGAGCAACATGTGCACTAGTTTATTATATTTAAAATTATCCTATTCATTTAATTTGAACTTTTAAGTGGAGCATTCATTAAAAAGCCACAACTGAACAGAAAATAATAAATATTTAGGAGTGCCGTACGGCGCGCGCCGCACGAAACCGCGGTACTAGTGTGAAGACACACGCTTGTCCGGCGCAGCGCCGCGTGCGTGTGGTTGTCCTCTAGGGGTAGCGGATTTCTACCCCCGGATATTTACCCCCATGAAAAAACGCCTACGTCATTTTGACGTCACGAGGGGCGGGGCCTATACACAGTCGAGAAACAGCCCGCGACTGGAAATTTACCCCCAATATATTATTAAATAATCAACATGTAATTGTTTGATTATAAAGTGATTTGCCATAGCACGGAAATCTACCCCCGGATATCTACCCCCAGACATTTACCCCCGGATATCTACCCCCGGACATCTACCCCCGGATATCTACCCCCGGAAATCTACCCCCGGACATCTACCCCCAGATATCTACCCCCGGACATCTACCCCCAGACATCTACCCCCGGATATCTACCCCCGGACATCTACCCCCGGATATCTACCCCCGGAAATCTACCCCCGGACATCTACCCCCAGATATCTACCCCCGGACATCTACCCCCAGACATCTACCCCCGGACCTCTACCCCCGGACATCTACCCCCGGAAATCAACGGCTCTTCGGTTAAGCATTGTCTTGTAATATCCAGTATTAAGCATGCGATATGGCATTGTCTTGTTTAACATTATCTATCTTCCTAATTCAATAAGCTGTAACAGTCCTTTTTTCACCCGACCTTCTTCGCCGATTGTTACGATTGAGGTGTCATTTTAAAGCTTAAGATCTTGCGCAGAGCAAAATGGTAATTAAAACGGATATTTCGATTAACGCTTCAAAAGGTTGACCCCTATGCCTTTGATTTATTCCTAGAAGGTGCTTCCAATGGTTAACCAACTTTCACACTATACAGTAACAGTTATAAAGGTGAAATGTGAGCAGATTACTAATCAGTTCCATTTTTAAGTCAGGTTGAAAACCAGAATAGATCGTCTGCAACTGTAAACAAGAGATGGAACACTACCCCAAAACGACTTTTCGTTCTCAATTGGCCCTCTATCAATAACATGTGTTGCCTGTACAGCGAGGCATTTTGAGAAGGAGAAAACCCGCCGGATGAATGCTTTAGGTTTATCAATAACGAAGATAAACATGGTTTTAGTTACACACCGGTAATCTTTGAGTTGACTCATTTAAACTCATTGTAAATATTCATTGTTATTCATTTTGAAATAACTCCTTTAATACTTTGCAATTGCTCGAATTCGAGCAACATGTACACTAAATACATATTATTGCACTTACGATTTATTTGATCCGTTGATTTACGTGAGTTACAACGTTTTTAATCTTACTTGGTTTTGGATTTTATTACGAAACATGATCGGAAATGGTTGCAGTATTTGTAAACTAAATGTAATAACAAATTTCCTGTGACAGCTAGAAAAAATCATCTTTATCCAGCTTTTCATCTTTCACAGCTGTTCGTTATTTAATTGATGTCGTATTCTCCAAACAAATTATTAGTATTTCATTAATTACTGGTAAACATTAGGAGTATCCTAAACTTGACAAAAATGCAAAAAATTGGGGTTTTGAACCAAATTTATTTTGATTCAAAAGTAGTGAGGCCATTTTAATGGCTTAAGTTACTCGTGTCAATCCACCGAATCCAAAAAGACTATTTAAATCGAATCACTACGAATTGATGCTCTAGTTTTTGAGAAGAAGGCCACGTAAATTGCCTTCTGGGCCTTGACAGACAAGACAGAAATTGAGATAAAGACTTGTTTTGGCTTCTTTAATGTATTAAACGTAAAAATGACAAAAATAAATAATTTTAAGCAATGTTCATACTAAACTCTAATTTCATTAAAATAAATTCGTAAAACCAAAAGAACCATGAGGTAAAAATACCTTCCCTATCCCGAAATATCAAATTTTATTCTTTTACATTATTCTCCGTTATTTCACAACCAGCATTGACAACCAGAACCAATCATAAAATATGTTTATGTTTTATTTTTTACGATTAATTATATGTGTAAACAACTAGACTTTTTAGCCAATGTAAAACTCCGGACAGTGTCTACGACATAGAAGGTAATTACTACTTATTACTAGGAGGTAATTGATAGTGAAAAAATTATTAATTCATTAATCAACCTGTGGCAGGCTTTTTATCAACATTTAATTGCATTTTTACCACTAGTAATCAGAAAATAACCTCCTTCAGTGATATGTTTTAAATTTCACGATCTGCGCTCGTGCATGTGCCGTTAGCTATGAATGTACGTGAAAATTGGTTAACAATTTAAATCACTGTCTGAAAATAAATCAAATAATGCTTATGGGTTACACTTTTGGAGCCCTTTATCAAAATATCCTTTTTAATTACCATTTGCGTTGCACTGAATCTTAAGCTTAAAAATTACACCTAAATCAGTAACAGCTTAATTAATTGGGAAGATAGATGACATTAAACAAGACAACGACATATCACATGCTTAATACTAGATATTAGAGAGTAATTATTAAACGAAGAGCCATTGATTATTTTTATAAACCAATTACTAAAATAAACTACAACAATGAATATTGACCGATACGTAGTGTTGCACGGGGGTAGATTTCTGGGGGTCGGAAATAAATAATTCCGGGGTCGGACATTTATAAATCATAAATGTCCGACCACTGGGGGTACATTTCTGGGGGTAGATTTCCGGGGGTAGATATCCGGGGGTAGACGTCTGGGGGTAAATGTCCGGGGGTAGATGTCCGGGGGTAGATGTCCGGGGGTAGATGTCTAGGGGTAGATTTCCGGGGGTAGATGTCTGGGGGTAAATGTCCGGGGGTAGATGTCCGGGGGTAGATGTCTGGGGGTAGATGTCCGGGGGTAGATGTCCGGGGGTGGATGTCTGGGGGTAGATTTCCGGGGGTAAAGTTCCGGTGTCAGGTTTATTAGCATTTTGATTAATTACAACTGTTAAGTAAACCGTGAAATGCGAGTTGATTGAATATACAATAATTTATCCATCCTAAAAGTTCGCGGCCGGAAATCTACCCCCATACATGTGACGTCAAAGTGACGTAGGCGTTTTTTCATGGGGGTAAATATCCGGGGGTAGAAATCCGGCGACCCCTCTAGGGGTAGCGGATTTCTACCCCCGGATATTTACCCCCATGAAAAAACGCCTACGTCATTTTGACGTCACGAGGGGCGGGGCCTATACACAGTCGAGAAACAGCCCGCGACTGGAAATTTACCCCCAATATATTATTAAATAATCAACATGTAATTGTTTGATTATAAAGTGATTTGCCATAGCACGGAAATCTACCCCCGGATATCTACCCCCAGACATTTACCCCCGGATATCTACCCCCGGACATCTACCCCCGGATATCTACCCCCGGAAATCTACCCCCGGACATCTACCCCCAGATATCTACCCCCGGACATCTACCCCCAGACATCTACCCCCGGATATCTACCCCCGGACATCTACCCCCGGATATCTACCCCCGGAAATCTACCCCCGGACATCTACCCCCAGATATCTACCCCCGGACATCTACCCCCAGACATCTACCCCCGGACCTCTACCCCCGGACATCTACCCCCGGAAATCAACGGCTCTTCGGTTAAGCATTGTCTTGTAATATCCAGTATTAAGCATGCGATATGGCATTGTCTTGTTTAACATTATCTATCTTCCTAATTCAATAAGCTGTAACAGTCCTTTTTTCACCCGACCTTCTTCGCCGATTGTTACGATTGAGGTGTCATTTTAAAGCTTAAGATCTTGCGCAGAGCAAAATGGTAATTAAAACGGATATTTCGATTAACGCTTCAAAAGGTTGACCCCTATGCCTTTGATTTATTCCTAGAAGGTGCTTCCAATGGTTAACCAACTTTCACACTATACAGTAACAGTTATAAAGGTGAAATGTGAGCAGATTACTAATCAGTTCCATTTTTAAGTCAGGTTGAAAACCAGAATAGATCGTCTGCAACTGTAAACAAGAGATGGAACACTACCCCAAAACGACTTTTCGTTCTCAATTGGCCCTCTATCAATAACATGTGTTGCCTGTACAGCGAGGCATTTTGAGAAGGAGAAAACCCGCCGGATGAATGCTTTAGGTTTATCAATAACGAAGATAAACATGGTTTTAGTTACACACCGGTAATCTTTGAGTTGACTCATTTAAACTCATTGTAAATATTCATTGTTATTCATTTTGAAATAACTCCTTTAATACTTTGCAATTGCTCGAATTCGAGCAACATGTACACTAAATACATATTATTGCACTTACGATTTATTTGATCCGTTGATTTACGTGAGTTACAACGTTTTTAATCTTACTTGGTTTTGGATTTTATTACGAAACATGATCGGAAATGGTTGCAGTATTTGTAAACTAAATGTAATAACAAATTTCCTGTGACAGCTAGAAAAAATCATCTTTATCCAGCTTTTCATCTTTCACAGCTGTTCGTTATTTAATTGATGTCGTATTCTCCAAACAAATTATTAGTATTTCATTAATTACTGGTAAACATTAGGAGTATCCTAAACTTGACAAAAATGCAAAAAATTGGGGTTTTGAACCAAATTTATTTTGATTCAAAAGTAGTGAGGCCATTTTAATGGCTTAAGTTACTCGTGTCAATCCACCGAATCCAAAAAGACTATTTAAATCGAATCACTACGAATTGATGCTCTAGTTTTTGAGAAGAAGGCCACGTAAATTGCCTTCTGGGCCTTGACAGACAAGACAGAAATTGAGATAAAGACTTGTTTTGGCTTCTTTAATGTATTAAACGTAAAAATGACAAAAATAAATAATTTTAAGCAATGTTCATACTAAACTCTAATTTCATTAAAATAAATTCGTAAAACCAAAAGAACCATGAGGTAAAAATACCTTCCCTATCCCGAAATATCAAATTTTATTCTTTTACATTATTCTCCGTTATTTCACAACCAGCATTGACAACCAGAACCAATCATAAAATATGTTTATGTTTTATTTTTTACGATTAATTATATGTGTAAACAACTAGACTTTTTAGCCAATGTAAAACTCCGGACAGTGTCTACGACATAGAAGGTAATTACTACTTATTACTAGGAGGTAATTGATAGTGAAAAAATTATTAATTCATTAATCAACCTGTGGCAGGCTTTTTATCAACATTTAATTGCATTTTTACCACTAGTAATCAGAAAATAACCTCCTTCAGTGATATGTTTTAAATTTCACGATCTGCGCTCGTGCATGTGCCGTTAGCTATGAATGTACGTGAAAATTGGTTAACAATTTAAATCACTGTCTGAAAATAAATCAAATAATGCTTATGGGTTACACTTTTGGAGCCCTTTATCAAAATATCCTTTTTAATTACCATTTGCGTTGCACTGAATCTTAAGCTTAAAAATTACACCTAAATCAGTAACAGCTTAATTAATTGGGAAGATAGATGACATTAAACAAGACAACGACATATCACATGCTTAATACTAGATATTAGAGAGTAATTATTAAACGAAGAGCCATTGATTATTTTTATAAACCAATTACTAAAATAAACTACAACAATGAATATTGACCGATACGTAGTGTTGCACGGGGGTAGATTTCTGGGGGTCGGAAATAAATAATTCCGGGGTCGGACATTTATAAATCATAAATGTCCGACCACTGGGGGTACATTTCTGGGGGTAGATTTCCGGGGGTAGATATCCGGGGGTAGACGTCTGGGGGTAAATGTCCGGGGGTAGATGTCCGGGGGTAGATGTCCGGGGGTAGATGTCTAGGGGTAGATTTCCGGGGGTAGATGTCTGGGGGTAAATGTCCGGGGGTAGATGTCCGGGGGTAGATGTCTGGGGGTAGATGTCCGGGGGTAGATGTCCGGGGGTGGATGTCTGGGGGTAGATTTCCGGGGGTAAAGTTCCGGTGTCAGGTTTATTAGCATTTTGATTAATTACAACTGTTAAGTAAACCGTGAAATGCGAGTTGATTGAATATACAATAATTTATCCATCCTAAAAGTTCGCGGCCGGAAATCTACCCCCATACATGTGACGTCAAAGTGACGTAGGCGTTTTTTCATGGGGGTAAATATCCGGGGGTAGAAATCCGGCGACCCCTCTAGGGGTAGCGGTATGTTGGGTAGCTCGTGTATGGTGAGCTACCCCCTACCCCCGCTACCCCTAAGGGCAAAATTTTCAAAATTGACCATAACTATTGTAGCCCCTCATATCTAAGAAGGTTGCCGCAAACAGATTTCAAATATCTCAAATGGTTGAAAAGTTAAGTGGGGGTGCAAGTTACTTTTCAGCCACCCTGTATATATACATGTATAACAATTTGAACGAATTGTGTGTTTGCACTCTAGGGTCATAAAAATGAAAAAGCTTATTGGTGGTCTAGGTCTCAAATCAAATCAAATCAAATCAATTTATTGACACAAATTGTTTAACGTTACATTTGGTGCTTATAGCAGTAACTGGTGTCTCGTCAATTACATAAATCTTTTTAATAAATAAAATGGTGAAAAAAAACATTTATATACATAACAAGAAAATTACAATAACAACAAAAATGTACAATGACTAATCCAAGGAGGTGTCTGCTAAAAATTCTGGGATGGAATAATAAACCTTATCCAGTAGAATTTCTTTGATTTTAACTTTTAAAACATTTACTACCAATTGTTTAAATTTATTCGGCAAATGGTTGTACAGCTTTAAACCTGTATAAAAAGGACATTTTTCAAATTTTGTTGTCCGATGGATTGGGTAACTGTAAAGGTTCTTGTTTCTAGTGTTGTATTTATTTTTTAATAAGAACTTCTCATAATCTTTCTTATTTTCATGGACATAATTAAGGCTTTCATTAATAAACAGACTGGGAAAAGTTAATATGGACTGATTTTTGAAATGTTTTTTACAGGAAGCTCTAAATCTAACAATGCCATTCGCTAAAATCACACGGTGTTGTATGATTGGCAAAAACTGAACACTCTAATGGATTTGTACACGTCAGCATGCTAACATAAACACGCTACCTTCATGTGAATTATTTATGTGCAAATGCATTGGTCAACTCAGTTTAAATGACAGCACTGTAGCAAATGTAAAACTACACAAATTAACTTGCCTTTCGTCTCGCTCACATAATACTTTTTTATATAATTTACGATGAAATGGTGACTATACAAAGTAGGTATTTTAAGCCAAGTATGAATGGAGATGAGTGTAGGATGAGTGGCGCGATCTTGTAGTCTTGTTTTGTTAGTGGCTAAGGCCGACATATTCCTAAGACACAACTGTTAATTAATAGCCCATACAGCTAATGACAACTAAGGGACCTACAGTTTATAGTGGAATCCGAACTACATTGCCTAGGTATATACGAATTGGTGTAATTATCAGGACAGTACTGCGGATAGTTGTAGTACTCACTCGTGCGGACGTTAATCCACACCAGAGAGTTAATCCACAGTGCAAGCCTATAAATATTCACAATTGTCAATTCGTGACCTAGTAGTTGGATTACAGGACGACGCCACCCGTTCCAGTGTTTTGGATATTTCAACAAACAACAGAATAATATATGGAAGTTATTACTGCTTGGTGATTCACTAGAAACCCGCCTCAGCCAACTGTGTGTATGAAAAAATAAACAGCTTAAAACAATGAATCCTAAGTTAATTGCATCAGACCAATCGGGAAAATTCTAAATAATTCATTTATGGTAACACCCCACCATGGAATGCAAAAAAATATTCTTTGTTAAAAATTGAGTATTCAAAATAAAAATTGTTATTCTAACATGAGATAGCAATTTTTTTAAACGTCTAATCTCATCAAATTACAGCTGATCAGATGTATAAACGTCCAATACCAGCTGTTGCAATGCTTTTACCGTGATTGAAGTCTTTAAGAGCTTTCAGTCCAGAGAAATCGTGCTTTGTTCTTATCATCTGGTGTATATTTCAGACGATCCTTCAACAGAAATTCATAAAACCAGAGACCAAAAACGTTTGGATTAAAATGCATATACAGAACTGATTGTTCTCTTTTTAAAACCAGCCTTTTCTACAGATTTCTTTTTAACTTTCCTAAAAATCTAATTTACCGGACAAACAAACTATACAAACAGCTGATACACTACGGATACAGCCATATTGTTCATAGACATAACCTACGTTTATTATTAAAATAGCTTATTACCTACGAGAGTTTCACCAAAAAGATACATTATACTGTATATAGTAATGAAGTAAACAAATAGATCACGGCTAAACTTTCTTTTGAAATTAGTAAATTGTTTAAAGAGTAACCTCATAAAAATTAATATAAAAATAATTAGTCGTTAAAGTATGAATACAATGAATTGAAGTACACTAAGTTTACATTAGTTTAGTAACATTGGGTAATTTTTCAACGAATTCCATTGTAATTAAAAAATTACTTAAAGATTTTTGAAAACATACAATCAAGACATTTTTAAGAAAGGTAAACTGAAAATCTCATGTATTCTTAAGTTTACATATAGTCTTTCAAAACACTACCGTGAAATAATAATAAGATCATATAATGTTTAATGACGTACTATCTTAAATAAGTGTTGCATAGTTTTGACGTTATATGTATGACTCCAATCTACTAACAAAAAGTAGACTAAGAGTACCAAAAAGTTGTTGTTCCTCCAATCCAACTTCATTTCTATCACTTGAAATATTGTAAATGTAACTACAGTACAGTGAGTGATAAAATGTGTTAATTGTTCTGAGCGAAAATTGACAATACTGAATTTTGAACGGGTCCTCAACACTATAAGTGGTATCATAGGCGCGCTGTCAGCGTTTGAGTGTTCTTCATACACTTGGGCCTGTCAGTTGTGCTGTGAACTGTCTATAAAGGTCACCAGGTTATGTGGTTCTTGGACTATTAAAATGAAAACCATTTAATTTCATTTTAGCTAATTTCCCTACAGGGAAGTAGCTATTACAGTAGGTGGCACGGTAAGACCTAGGTCCGGGACCGATTTACTTTTTCATTTTTATGTCCCTAGAGGCCAAAAACGCTATTCGTTCAAACGAGTTCGATCAACTGAGTTCGCGAACCAGCATGATCGGACCATGGGAACGGGGTTCTACGGGGGTTTTATTGGGTTTATCATTTTTGACCCTCAAAACACAAACTTTTCCAATTTCTCTCTAGACCTTTTTAAAGATCTTAAAAAAAGAAAAATAATTTAGTATCAAAGTGTTTTTGTACATTTATTGGTAACGGAGAAAATTTAAAAAATTTAAATTTAAAATTCCCACGTTATTCTTATGGAGAAGTCGGCAGGTTTGCTGCGGCGGGGGTATTTTAAGATTATACAATCGCTAGAAAATCAGCGTGAACCTGGCCTTGGTGTGTAGAACCATTGTCGACTGAAAACGTGTAAGTTATCTTCTAATACGGATAAAAAGGTCAAGTTAGTTCATTTGTGTACTGGATCTTTACGTTTACATGTGAAAGTCAATTTAAAACAAACCTAATGCTTTTTTCGTTCACTTTAGACACTGAAGCTCTCTATGTATATATATTTTGGTTAGTATGTAATTATCAACGCTCTAGAATTAAAAAAAATGGTTTTACTATTTTATAACGTCAAGCTCTCTTTCAGATAGCAATAAACGATTAATAGACGTTATACATTTTATTTCTAAATTGGCTAAAAATAAAGTATATTTTGTTAGTAAATAACAGAGCATCGTTGAAAATCATACAAATAAGGATATTCTTCTTTTACAAAGAAGTTTAAGGGGATGTTTTACTTTTCAGCAAAAGCGTTGCTCTTGGCAACTGTATAATTAACATTATCCGTGTAACATGTTAATATAAATATCAAAGCGGCCAACTTGTTTTTGCTGAGCAATGGCGTTTTTAAATCTGGCCTGCAAACAAGTTTAAAGCACAAAAAGTTCTTCAATGCATATATTGACAAGTTTATAGAATGTTTTGACATTGATGATGGAGCACCTACTCGTTGAAAGTTATTGATAGGAATTGCTTTGGTTATTGTTTAATTTATTTTTGTTCATGCTTTTATTTAAATTTTTAAAGTTAACTAGAGGACCCATGCTGCTCCGCAGCGTTAAAATAATTATTATATTCGAGAAATAATCAAATTTATAATTTTTGATTGAGTAATACAGTATCTTGAGCTTGACTAAATCAAACGATCAATATCTCAAATTAAATCCTATAATTTACTGATTATTTTGTGTCTAAAACATATAGAAATACATGAACAATACTGGAGCTATTGATTTTTTAACCATAACCTTATGAAAAATAATTTTTATATTGGTTATTCACCTTGCGTTTGCTTGAAACTCGTCCAATTTGAATAACTAATAGCTTAAATGAAAGCCAGTATTTAACTAAAGGTTCTTAGACTAAATTATATAGGATTATAAATTTATAACTGGTAAAGGTACATCTTAAATTGAAGTAAGAATTATAAAATAAATCAAATTATGTGTTCTGGTCGTGTAATACTGTAGGTAAATATTTGTAGATGATTGATGGCAAATTTGTGCGTGCATACCTTCAATTCGAGACCTCAATCATGAAAATCGGTCGGGCAGAAGAGGCAAACGAACTCGGCAAAGAAAAACCAAAATTTAACTTCATTAAGGAATACATGGGGAGCAAATTTCATTTGCGTATACACCGAGTGGGATTATAGATGAATATATGCCGATGCTTGATGGCAAATCTGTGCGTGCATACCTTCAATTTGAGACCTCAATCATGAAAATCGGTCGGGCAGAAGAGGCAAACGAACTCGGCAAAGAAAAACCAAAATTTAACTTCATTAAGGAATACATGGGGAGCAAATTTCATTTGCGTATACACCGAGTGGGATTAAAGATAAATATATGCCGATGCTTGATGGCAAATCTGTGCGTGCATACCTTCAATTTGAGACCTCAATCATGAAAATCGGTCTGGTAGAAGAGCCCAACGAAATCGGCAAAGAAAAGCCAAACTTAACTCCCATAAGAAATCCATGGGGAGCAAATTTCGTTTACGTATAAGCCGATTTGGATTATAGATAAATATATGCCGATGCTTGATGGCAAATCTGTGCGTGCATACCTTCAATGTGAGACCTCGATCATGAAAATCGGTCGGGTAGAAGAGCCAAACGAACTCGGCAAAGAAAAACCAAATTTAACTCCCATAAGAAATACATGGGGAGCAAATTTAGTTTACGTATAAGCCGATTAATACTATAGATAGTTATATGCCGATGCTTGATGGCAAATCTATACGTGAATACCTTCAATTTGACACCACAATCATGAAAATCTGTCGGGTAGAAGAGCCAAACGAACTCGGAAAAGAAAAACCAAATTTTTTTAATATATAAAATTTTGTTAAGGTTAGAGTTGATTACAAACTAAATGATTATAAACTAATAATTTTCCCATAATGTTCACATATAAGGGAAATTCGCTGATATTTTACTGGAAATACCCTTTTAAATCCGTAAAAGGTTTACATATTTTAAATTTAGACTAATAGCTGTAATATTTAAAACTTTTATCTAATAGTGGTTCTTTGTTTGAAATTAATTGTTGGAGATGGTGAGTTAATGTTGTTCAAATGTTTATTGCGGATATTTTCCATCGAGTTGGTAAAAATAAAATACCATCATGATGAAAATGTCCGTAATAGTGGTTGTTTTTTCAACCTTTTTTTAACTGTTTAAGTTACGAATGTGGCTTTTTTTCTTTAGCTTTTGTGTAGTTTTAGGCACTATTACACCTTTTTTATCTGAGTTTAGCAATGGCAAACTTGTTTTATCGAATACAATTAGTCATAATTTAAATGTTACGCTAGTCAAAACTTAAACGGGTGAAATTCCTAGCTGTGAAGTTTGTTAGGATACCTGTAACTTCAATGCTGCATTTTAATGTTTATTGCCTTCCATACATTCTATGTTAAAGCAATTATTATCCGTTTAAGCAACCATTGGCCAATATTGTCCTGTAAAAGTAGACACAATAGTTTAACTTCTGGGAAGGACCTTAATGACCGAGTGAGACAAGATTAATCAATCCTGATCGATACAACAACTCGCACTCTTGGGACCAGTGTCAGACAGAAACTGTGGGCTACAGAATTCTTTTACTTTCTCCCCCTATATATCATATTTCATGGAGAAAGTATTGATTTCGTCAAAATTCCTCCTGAACAGAAAACGTGGTTTTCAAAGATCATACAACACATTTATAAAGGGATGATCTATAGTGGTACACTTGGGGTTTGTAGTTGTAGTGCGGGCTTTTTATAATAGTGGATTTCATATTTTTTATGTCATAACAATAGTTGAAGTTCTCCATTTAATGTTTTCCTTGAATATACTTTGTGAGATATCAATGACGGAATAGTTCAGTAGTCAACCCTGTATGTGAAACTTACAAGACGATTAAAACAAACTTGTGGGAGATCTTAGATACACATCAATTTTGACCAGTCACAACAGTATTATCAGACGTAATCAAAGATTAAAAATGGCTTTTGTTCATGAATATAGTCTGTATAACGGAACCCATCTCCTGAACCTCTATCATTGGCCTTAAATCATTGGTTAGTCCCAAGACGGAGGGTCTGGAAAGAAGATCCATCATACAGACTACAGTCAAATTCGATATTTTAGAACGAATTGAAGTTTGTCTCAGGAATACATACTCTAATATTGTTCGAGGAACTTCATTCCAATTTCTCAGTTTTCGTTGAGCCTGAAAATGACAATAGTGAGACTGGTCAAAATCGGAAGATAATGCAAAACTGTTTATAAATACAGCCTTGTAAAGAGTTAAAGTATAAGTGCATATATCAGTTCTTGCACAAGTGTTTTATTTTATCCTTATACAGATGTATGGTTTTATCTTGTTTACAGATGACTAACTATTTGATTAACTATTTCATGGCTGCTGAAATTCTTAACAATAAAACTTTTTTCTAGGACACTAGGCTCAAGTCCGGGGTAGTTTTTCACCCCGTTCTAAGTCGCGACCTAGGGGTTATTTGGACGGATTTTAACCCGGAACCTCAGAGTCCGATGTCCCACGCTCTACCAATAGTCCAACTCACACCCCTTACAATACTAATTTTACACTAGGTGATATATTTTAACATGTCATATCAGTAGACCGTTAGGAAGAAAACAAAGGTTTGAGCTCAACGTTGTTCCTTATTTGAATAATATAGCAATTTATTGCAAGCGCTTGTATTTCATATGCAGTGCACGTGATGGGCTTCATTTAGTCATCAACTGGTTCTCTCTTTGTTAAACCCCAAAACTGAACTGGGATGATTCACGCATAAAATTGCTAAGCATTTAAAAATGCTTAAAAAATTCATCGGTGCTGAGCTAAATTGTTCTCTTTGCTTATCAGGTACGAAAATATAGTATTTTGTCCCTATTATCTGTTCTGTGTTAATATATGTTCATCACTTATTTTTATTAAATACCTCCAAGACCTTATGTTAATATTATAACCGCAGATTTATTATATTGAATCTGGTCGTCCAGTGGTCGAAAACTCAACCAAAAATATGCAACGTACAGGTATAGACTTCTCCATTTTCACCCACGCTGTAAATAAAACATGTGATTGGAATTTCTTCTATTTGTTTTGCTTTTCTCTTTATATTCGTCCCCATCATAGCAAACCCCTAAGGAACATGTTAATTTTATTTTATTTTAAATTATATTTTGTGTGCTTATTTTGAGTCTATTTTAATTTATATAGGGATTCTGCACATCTACAAGAAATTATCTTACAATATGCGTAGATTTTCTCTGCAACGCACACGAGCTGAGAAAAAAGGTTTTCAAGAACCATGCTTTCCTAATATAGTATATGAGAACCGTAAATTGAATATAATAAGTCGTATTGCCATAATTGAAATAGCAAGACACTGTGTGAGGCTTTGTGTATATATTTATGTTTTGCTAGTTTTTATACAATTTGGTTTATTTTATTGCAATCCGATACAATATAAGTAGTTACAAGCCACTGATACATTGGTTTGTAACTAATTGTAACATTGCGAACAATAGTTGAACTATTCCCATCTGGGACCAAACAGTGCTATTAGTATTGCCAATCATCACAAAGCAAGCAGTAGTGAATGTAAACTTCCACTTCACTGTTGTAGTTCCGATGGCCACTACAACAAAGTTCGGGGGTTCAAGTCATATTAATAAGGAACCAAGCAAGACAGATCGTCTCAATCCATTTTATTTTAAACTACACACTTTACAAATGTTAATTTGTATTTAACTGGATGTACCTTAAAATAATATTAGATTTTGTCACATGGAACACAACTTGCAACACAATTAATTACAGTACTAGGTTAGACTCCGTCATGAAACGCTGCACTCGTAGGAGGGTTTGAGAACCAGTGAAATTGTACTCATAAACTCTAAGTCGTTAATATTTAAAAAAGTTGCTTCGAAAAATAGTAATAATCCTTACACGTGACGAATACTATTGACATTTTTTCAACAATCACTTAGTTTCTTTTGCAAGCATTGTTGGCAGAAGTTTTAAAAAAATTAAGGATATATCCCGCACATCGACGATTGTAGGCGGTTTTACATTACATGAGTGTAATACCTTAAATAGAATTGATACCCATAAAATATATACATTTATGGAAATACAAAAATACTTAGATTACGTATCCTATGTAACATCCGGTAAGTTGACATGACTCTCGAGTTGTCAATGTGGATTCTCGTCACGGCGAATCAATTTGAGCCGCCCTCCTCCCTTCCTAGAACTGTCGTTTTACCTAAGAGCGTCTCAAAACCTCATTGCCATAGTTTGTAGCTCACCTCACGTACTGAGCTTGAGCTTTATTTATACAACTGGGTCAAGTGAGCTTAGTTCAGCGTGTGATACTTGGTAATCCCTTCAGAAGAAGTTATCTCTCGCCACCGTCATTGCATTTAGGAATTATAATTTACGATGTTTATGAAAGTGTTTGATAACATTACAAAAATGCAATAGTTCAAAAACTAATGGACAGGGCGTGGTAGTACTGTAGTTCTAAAACTAGCCCTTAGACGACTAATATCAATTATTGCAAATTTCGATCTTTTTCAGGATAAAAGAAAATTATGATGTGATTATTTCATCTAACAACTCAGGAATAGCTAATGATGAGAAACTCACCTCTGAAGAGATAACGCCTTTCTACTCGAAACATGAAAATTAAAATGGTAGTCGTCCCCGGTTTGAAATGTGGCCCAAAGCTGTTAATCCACATATTACTATTAAAACACAAAAATTCTTTCCTTGAATTTTCAGTACATTTATTTCTTTACAAAAATATCCATGCATTTTAAACATAAGAACACGGTTTTTATCTCCAGATTCATGTTTACTAGTGTACCTGTTGCTCGAATTCGAGCAATTGCGAAGCATTACAGGCGACTCAAAGATTATGGAAATACTCACGATCTACACAACATTTAGATATGATCAAAATCTTTTGTAAATATCTTATATTTTTCAAAAAGCTTATCTTGTTTTTTTAGTGTTTTCTACAAATTTTTCTCTCTCATAGCCGCATTAGGTTGTCTATGACAACGATTATAAATGGGAAAAAAATATTTCTATTTCTTCTACTTGGTTGTGTCCTATGTTTCCATTGTTTGCAAATCGATGATTTCAATGATTGCTCAAGAAATGTAGAACAGTGTTAATTCAGTTTTATTTTTAGCCTATATCAAATTGTCCAGGATTTCTCGCTCTTTTCCATTGTAATAATTATACCAACCCAATTTTCATCTACAGATGCAATATGCCAACAAATATCACCTACGTACAATCTCCAAGAAGTGGTAAAAAAGGCAGAAACCAACCCATACAATAGATATAAGTTAACTCCAAAAGAAATAATTTTAAGAGTTACTGTGATATTAGGATTTTCCACTGATTTGGTAATAGAACATTATATTGCAAAACATGACATGATGTAGAAGAAAATCCAATTCAAAATCAGAAAAACCCATTGCAAATACTGTACTTCATTTTGACAAATTCAATAAATCACTAACAGCTGTTTCATTAAAAAGTAGTGTAGAGTTATGCATATGGTCGTAATGTAAACAAATCTGAAGAGGCAATTTTAAAAGCTTCTGGGGCAGAGCCCCAAGGGAATTTACCTCGTTCCTCTTTTGATGGCTAATCTACAGACCAAGACCTTTCTTTAGAGACCCCTACCAAGTTTCTACGCCCAGCCGTTCTCTCAAATTAGCTATGACAAAAACCCCGTTTTCCTCCATAAGAATAACATGGGATGGGAATTTAAAGGCCACTGGGGCAGAGCCCCAAGGGAATTTACCATGTTTCTCTTTTGATGGCTCATCTACAGACCAAGACCTCTCTTTAGACACCTCTACCGAGTTTCTACACCCAGCCGTTCTCTCAAAATAGCTGTGACAAAGAAAAACAGTTTCAAATTAATATATAGATAATTTATTATTTATGGAATTCAAATCATCAGGAAATTGTAAACAAACTCAAATGAGCAATTAAGTAATTGTTAATTAGTGTATTTAGGTACTTCATTGTACTTCAATCTGTACCATTCAGTATATATCTATAAATAAGAAGAGTCTATTTTTTAGAAATAAACTAGCAAAATCAATTTACACACTACTACACGGTTGAAATTATGAGTTTGCAGTTCAATCGATATTGTAAACAATTCTCCACCCTTTTATTAGCTTTCGCCGCTACTGCTATTGATTTACACCTTAAGAACTTGATATAATCCGTGGAACATTCCATTTCAGATATTTCTTATGCCTTTGTCATCTCTCGGTGTGTGTTGTCTCACGGAGTGACAACGGATTCGATTCCCGGCATACTAAAACATTAAGCGTTGTTGGAAAACGTTTTCTCAAAATCGATTGAGTTTACACAAGAAATGCCACTACAAATATCAGTAAACCACAGTTTCTGTCTGACACTGGTCCCAAGAGTGCGAGTTGTTGTATCGGTCAGGATTGATTAATCTTGTCTCACTCGGTCATTACGGTCCTTCCCAGGAGTGAAACTGTTGTGTCTACTTCTTGTGAGGTACCAAATTTTAAGGGGGGTAAAAACGTACTACGAATAAATGAACATCAGAACTTACCCGATTTTTAACCACAATAGCCTACTCCTAGGCCTATGTGTTGGCCATAGCTTGGGCTATTTTTAATAACAGTGAAGTACACAAACACACCCACAACGATATATTTATTCATAATAGCACTTCGTTTCACATAATAAAGTTAAACCGGCCGATTTTACAGACATTTAACGCCGCCGACGACATAACCCCAAACTGGTGTTTATTTGTTGACCATCAACAGACGACAACTAGACCAGCTCAACAGGTGAATTTCCGATCAGCTGTTGGCTAGTTCTCAAACTCACCACCAGAGCGATTAAGCTTCGACCGAGGAAATCATGATTTGAGCCGGACAAGATTATTCGCTGTTCGACCGTCGACTCGTTAACGAGAAGCCTCTTCGCACAACGAAACTAACTTCGTCATACGATATCGATTCAGGTTAGCTACGTTTTCAGACTTTCCTACTTTCTTTTAAATATTCTTTTTCCAACATACGCATACTCGTCTGCCATTTATTTTATCCGTTTACGTTCGATTATAATTTTCTAAATTTTATTAACTTAGTTCTTGCCGACTCGTACAAAACCCGCCAGTTCCTGCCTGCCAGTGACTAGCGGTGGATATTTTTCGGCTCTTTTAAACCAATTGGCTATTAAATTACGTTAATTCGGTTCGTTTCACGATTAAATTATTACTTAAGTTACTCCAGTTAATTCGACGTTTTAATACCCCGAGACTCGTCGTCTGAGTTCTAAACCCCGTCTTTGGCGGGTGAAAGAATCGAGTCTTGGGAGCAGGCTGAGTTGAATAATCAGCTACAAAAATTAGTATTAAATTTATTTTAAACCACTCACGTTAAATTATCCGTCCAATTATATTAATTAGGCCCCGACGACTCTGTAGGAATTGCTTTTTACATTAGATTCGATTTTATTATCCACCACCGTCTTTAGCCAGATAGTTTATACAGTTTAATACGAGTATTTATATCACATTGGCTTAAGATTGAATACTCGTCGGCCCTACAGAGTCATTCTAAAAGTTAGGCAAAATTCTCCAAAACACGTTAGCGAAGGTGAGGATGAAATAGCTCCTACTGAGCGTCTGCAGGATTTCCTGAGCGCTTCTAGAGCTCTGAGCCTTCGATTAAATTTTAAATAAATTGATCAGTCAAAGCCGTGACAACTTCGTATCGACCCCTGGATTTTTCTCGGCTCCTTCTGAGCACTCCGGGGAAGAAATTTGAGTGTGGCCGGTTCTAGGGGTAGGCCTAGCCTGACTTGGTGAATACTAGTTTATTCCCCCCCTAGAATTTTGCGTCTCATCTCTGGCGCCCGAACATTTGGACTCGATAACACGGTTTTGGACTTTGAAATTTAGACGAAATGACTGGAGAAACAAAATCAACGACTTCGAGTACCCCGACGACCATTGCCCGACCCGATACGCTACCGATCGCCCACGTGACGGTATCCACGGTGGGAATTCAAACGTCAACGACGACCACGACCACGACGACGATCTCCCAAATTCCTTCGACGATGGAGAACATCCCGAAATCACCGTTGGACGACCCGCGCGTCAGTTGGATACATACGCTGAGCAAACAGCACCTGATTGCTGAGATGACAAAATATCAGCTAGATACTGAGGGTAGCGTCGCCGAGCTCCGCAAACGTTTTTGCGATTATTGGAAGAACCCGTTGGGAAGCATCGGTCAACCGATGAACCCGACGGCGATCGCGGTATCGGGGCCTACTGCCTCTACAGCCTACGATACACAATTTCGACCACAGTGGCTGGCACCTCCTTCAACGCAACAGGAGATGGCCAGCGTTCGAGAAATGCTGGGACTCCCACCAAACGCCGATTCTGAGTCCGTTCGACGAACTCTCGCGACGTTGGTGAAGCTGCCGGCTAACGCCCCGTCACCTGGTCAAGATATTACGTCACGTCACACACTTTTCGGACCACTGGCGGAACACGACTATCGTACTACGTTTGATAGACCCAACGAACGGCCAACAGCTTACCCGACGACCTACGAAACGACCCTGCCTCGACCGTACGCCTTCCAGTCGCAAACCCAGACGTCTCTTTACGATTTCGGCGACCGGACAAACCACTGATCACAGCCCAACCAGGACCCGTGGACGTCACGATTCCAACCCGGCTTCTCAACCTCACGTCCAGACAACCCTAACCCGTGTGGTGGGACGAGAGTGGGAGACGACACGCCGTCGTTGTGCAATCGGGTTCGCAAGTGGAATCTGCGGTTTGACGGCAAGAAGGACCCGGTATCGTTTCTAGAACGTCTGGAGGAGTTGGCGGAAGCCTACTCGATCGACCTCAACGAAGTGACGAAGGCGCTGCCGGAACTTCTTCACGGCCCGGCTTTGCTTTGGCACCGTAACTACCGCTCGTACGGAGATTTTAAACGCCAGTTCGAGGATCAATTTCTACCTCCGTTGTACCATCAGGACCTAGACGACGAGGTAAGGCGACGGACACAAGGCGAGCGCGAATCCATTCGGGACTACGTCGTCGCGCTCTCAACGCTGATTCGGAGGAGCGGTACGTTCTCGGAGCAAGGCAAACTTGACCTCATCTACCGCAACATGCGCCCGGAGTACAAATTAACTATACGTCGTGCCGATTTTTGTACTCTGGAGGAGTTGCTGGAGAGAGCTGAGGGCTACGAGGCATACGTTCGCAGCCGGCAGACCTTCCGTCCGCCACCACCACCTTCGCTGTCACTGATTCCGGAGACCGCCTACGTTCGCGATCGGAAAGTCGACCGGGTCTACAACAGCGCGGCAATTGATCGCTTGTCGGACGACCATGCCGAGGAATCCGAGGTGACGGCCAGGTCTCGACCTGGTAAACCCTTGGAGGACGGCCGCAAGAGAACTACGTTTGCTCGGTCCAACTCCCGTGACCCTTCGCCACGAGACGATTATAGGCGGAGGCGGACGCCCGACTCTACGAAGACCAGATCACCCGGTACGGCGGACCAACGATCGGCAAACTCACGGCAATTCGTGTGCTGGAACTGCGACGAAACCGGACATATGTTTCGCGAGTGTCCGAAGCCCAAGGTCCTGCGTTGCTACCACTGCAAGAGGGTAGGTATCTCCACGCGTCGGTGCAACTGCGTCTCGGGAAACGGCCATCGGGTTCAGTCTGCGGGAGGTCGCCTGAGCCCCGTAGAACGAAACGCCGTACGACCTCCGAGGAGTGGAATCGCTGGCTCGGCTTCATAACGGAATTCACTGGAACCGTCAGCCGCGAACGCGCCCCCAGAGATGACCGACCCTTCGTCGACGTGGTCATCTCAGGTGAGACGTTCAGCGCCCTCGTCGATACCGGCTCGTCGGTCAGTCTGATTGGAGATCGCGCCGTACGTCACCTTCGGGCGTGCGGCAGCGTACCCGACCAGGCTGACGTCAACCTACGTATGGCCAACGGAGCGAGTTGCCGTGTCTCGGATCGATACAGAGTGGATGGTGAAATCGCGGGCCAGACGTATTCGTGGGATGCCCTACATGTCCCGAACCTGAGTGTGGAGGTGGTACTCGGCATTCGGTGTATTACTGACCTCGCTCTTGTCAGTGTACACACCGCTGTACGAAACCTCCGCAACGACGACGTTCCCCCGTCCTATCCGGTAAACGCTCTCGAAAATTTGACCTCCGAAGAAGACGCGAGACTCACAGAATTCCTGGAACGCGAACTACCACTGTTTGACGACGTTTCGGGGAAGACGGCGTTGGCTGAGCACACGATACGGCTCAAAGAAAACGCCGCTCCCGTCAAGCAACGGTATTATCCCAGGAATCCCGCGATGCAAGCTATCATCGACGAAGAGGTGGCGACGATGCTCCGCGATGGTGTTATCGAACCATCGGATAGCCCTTGGAGTTCGCCAGTCGTGCTGACGAGGAAGAGCAACGGAAAGTTTCGGTTTTGCATCGATATGCGTAAAGTCAACGAGTGCTCTGTCTCCGACGCGTATCCGCTGCCCAGAATCAACGCGATTCTGGAGAAACTACGGCCGGCGAGGTACATCAGCACACTGGACTTAAAACAAGGCTATTGGCAGGTGCCGTTAGCGAAGGAAAGCCGACCGATCACCGCGTTCACCGTACCCGGGTTAGGCCTATTCCAGTTTACGGTAATGCCCTTCGGACTCCATTCCGCCGGAGCGACCTTTGAACGCCTCCTGGACAAGGTCATCGGTCCGGAGCTTGAGCCGAAGGTGTTCGCCTACCTCGACGACCTCGTTGTGGTGTCCGCCACGTATACTGAGCACTTGCAGATCCTCCGGGTGGTCTTCGAACGCCTTAGAAAGGCTGGCCTACGTTTAAAACCAGAGAAGTGTAACTTCTGCAAAAAGGAGCTCAGATATCTCGGACACGTCGTCAACAACGAGGGGATATCGACCGACCCAGAGAAGGTCCGTGCTATCGACGAGTTCCCACGACCTACGAACGGCAAAACCCTTTGAAGCTTTCTCGGTCTCGCGTCCTGGTACCGTCGTTTCGTGGACAGGTTTGCCCAAGTAACCGCCCCGATGCGACAACTGTTGAAGAAGAACGCTCGGTGGCTGTGGGGCCCTGAACAGGAGGACTCGTTCGAAGAACTAAAACGACGCCTCACCTCTGCTCCTGTCCTGGCCTGTCCCGACTTCTCGGTCCCGTTTGTCCTCCAGACCGACGCGTCGACCATCGGTCTTGGAGCCGCTCTCACGCAGAACCAAGAATCCGGCGAAGTCGTAATCGCTTACGCTAGCCGACTGCTTACGGACCAAGAGAAGAACTATACAACGACGGAGTTAGAGTGTCTTGCGTTGGTTTGGGCGACCCGAAAATTCAAGCCGTACCTCGAGGGTTACAAGTTCGTCGCCATAACCGACCACGTCGCGCTGAAATGGCTAATGAGGCTACACGAGCCTAGCGGACGTCTTAGCGCGGTGGGTGATGGAACTTCAGCAGTACACCTTCGAGATCAAGTACCGGAAGGGCACCCTGAACCGCGTCGCTGACGCTTTGTCGAGGCAACCCGTGACCAACGAGGGCCAATCGGGCCTGGTCGCGGTGAGTCACCTCACATCGGAGGTGACAGACGCGCCTCGCGAGTGACGCACGACCAGACGCAGGGAATCGACGAGACCGGAAAACCAACCGAGTGACGCGATGCAACCCGACGAACGCCCCAACGAAGCCAACGACGTCCCTCCGACTGATTGGTACGACCGGTTGTACGCAGCTGTGACCGCCAACCCACGACGCTATCCGCGATATCAAATCGTGGAGAACCGCCTTTACCGAACCTCCCAACGCCATGGGAGTGGTGGTAGGCTGTCCTGGAGAATGTGCGTTCCTCCAGGGCAAGTAGAGGCGGTACTACGACAGAACCACGATGACGCTACGGCAGGACACCTTGGTGTCAAGAAAACACTTTGCCGTGTAGGGCCCGAATATTTTTGGCCTGGATGGCGTCGGGAGACGAAAGCCTACGTGAGATCCTGTGATGCATGCCAAAAGTACAAGGTGGCGCAGACGAAACCGGCAGGGAAGATGTACTTCCGGGCTCCAAAAGGTCCGTGGTACACGGTGTCCGCCGACCTAGTGGGTCCGCTACCCAGGTCTGGCAAGGGCCACCGCTTCCTGCTGGTGATCCAGGACACGTACAGCAAGTGGGTTGAGCTATGTCCTATCGGGTCGGCAACGGCCAAGAACGTTGTCAGTAAAACTAAGGAGATGCTCCTTCGATACGGAGCACCTGAGTCCATAATCACCGACAACGGGACTCAGTTCGTTTCGAACCTCTTTAGAGACCTGGCGACGGATTGGGACATAGCTTTCACAAACACAGCTCCCTACAGTCCGCAATCGAACCCGGTGGAACGAGTCAACCGCGTTGTGAAGACCATGATTTCTCAGTTTGTGAAAGAAAATCATAGGTCATGGGACGCCCATATCGCCGAGCTCCAGTTCGCCATAAACACCGCCGTCCACGATTCGACGGGTTACACGCCGGCGATGCTAACGTTAGGCCGCGAACTCAGAGTCCCGAAAGCTGTCCGAGGGAAAACGTTGGAGGCGACACCCGACGTTGACGGACAGCCAACGCTCGCCGAAGTCCACGACAGACGAACGCAAGAATTCGGACGCATCTACGAGAAGGTCCACGCCAACCTCAAGACCGCCTACGAGCAGCAGGCAAGGTACTACAACCTCCGCCGGCGGGAGGTGAGGTACCGCAACGGCGATCGCGTGCTGCGGCGGATTCACACGCTGTCTTCCGCGGCCGACGCCGTGGTCGGGAAGCTCGCCCCCAAGTTCGACGGACCCTGCGAGGTTGAGGAGCGGCGTGGGGCCAACCTGTACACGGTTAGAGACGTGCGCACGGGGGTGTCACACGTGGTTCACGTGAAGGACCTGAAGCCCTACCACCAACGTTGAGGGCCGACCCCTACGGATGATTCAGAAGTTCTTTAGTTTTATCGTTCTTTTATTCGTTTTTCGATTTTACGAGAGGTGTTTTTATACCAGTTGGTTTTTATTTTCGTTCAAGAAGTCCTTTTTATTTTGTTTTCAAGAAGATTTTATTTTTTCGTTTACTTTTCCCTCTCGTACACGACCTCTTCTTCACGACGCCGTTTCTTCAGCTGCCCTTTTTCGAGACCCTTTGGACCATCTCCCTCACGTTAGAAATCTTTTTTTTCTCTTTTTTTGTGAAGTTGGTAAGGGGTGTGAGGTACCAAATTTTAAGGGGGGTAAAAACGTACTACGAATAAATGAACATCAGAACTTACCCGATTTTTAACCACAATAGCCTACTCCTAGGCCTATGTGTTGGCCATAGCTTGGGCTATTTTTAATAACAGTGAAGTACACAAACACACCCACAACGATATATTTATTCATAATAGCACTTCGTTTCACATAATAAAGTTAAACCGGCCGATTTTACAGACATTTAACGCCGCCGACGACATAACCCCAAACTGGTGTTTATTTGTTGACCATCGACAGACGACAACTAGACCGGCTCAACAGGTGAATTTCCGATCAGCTGTTGGCTAGTTCTCAAACTCACCACCAGAGCGATTAAGCTTCGACCGAGGAAATCATGATTTGAGCCGGACAAGATTATTCGCTGTTCGACCGTCGACTCGTTAACGAGAAGCCTCTTCGCACAACGAAACTAACTTCGTCATACGATATCGATTCAGGTTAGCTACGTTTTCAGACTTTCCTACTTTCTTTTAAATATTCTTTTTCCAACATACGCATACTCGTCTGCCATTTATTTTATCCGTTTACGTTCGATTATAATTTTCTAAATTTTATTAACTTAGTTCTTGCCGACTCGTACAAAACCCGCCAGTTCCTGCCTGCCAGTGACTAGCGGTGGATATTTTTCGGCTCTTTTAAACCAATTGGCTATTAAATTACGTTAATTCGGTTCGTTTCACGATTAAATTATTACTTAAGTTACTCCAGTTAATTCGACGTTTTAATACCCCGAGACTCGTCGTCTGAGTTCTAAACCCCGTCTTTGGCGGGTGAAAGAATCGAGTCTTGGGAGCAGGCTGAGTTGAATAATCAGCTACAAAAATTAGTATTAAATTTATTTTAAACCACTCACGTTAAATTATCCGTCCAATTATATTAATTAGGCCCCGACGACTCTGTAGGAATTGCTTTTTACATTAGATTCGATTTTATTATCCACCACCGTCTTTAGCCAGATAGTTTACAGTTTAATACGAGTATTTATATCACATTGGCTTAAGATTGAATACTCGTCGGCCCTACAGAGTCATTCTAAAAGTTAGGCAAAATTCTCCAAAACACGTTAGCGAAGGTGAGGATGAAATAGCTCCTACTGAGCGTCTGCAGGATTTCCTGAGCGCTTCTAGAGCTCTGAGCCTTCGATTAAATTTTAAATAAATTGATCAGTCAAAGCCGTGACAACTTCGTATCGACCCCTGGATTTTTCTCGGCTCCTTCTGAGCACTCCGGGGAAGAAATTTGAGTGTGGCCGGTTCTAGGGGTAGGCCTAGCCTGACTTGGTGAATACTAGTTTATTCCCCCCCTAGAATTTTGCGTCACATTCTACAGGACAAGATTGACCAATGTTGCTGGTAGAGAAGGGTTTACATATTTAGGACTTGTATGAATTAAAAGAATATGTGGGAAGCGTTGATTTTGCACCTCTAGAAACAATAGGGTCAAGATTTGTACTCGTGTTGAAGTACAAACAAGTATTTTAAACAAGAAGTATAAACAAGAAAGTAACATAAGACATATGACTGCTTGATCACCAAAGAACCAGTAGATATGACAACCTAAACGTGGATAAAATCTGGGAAGCAAATCCGGGTTTATTTGTGGTTAATCAGTGTGGGAGCGAGCCGGTAAAGGTAGAACGCAGGACTTCGGCCAGTCCGGGTTTAAAATCCCGCCAAATCACCGATGGATATTATCTAAGTGATAATGCCGCCAACCTAGGTCTAGTCTGAATGTGAAAAACAATCCCAGTCAATCCCTAACGTCATATGGAAAAAACCATATAATCTGCAAAAATCGTACTTTCATGCAAGTTTAGTTTTATTCTTTTAAATCAGGCAATTGTAAATGAATCAATTAAATACCTGCCTATGTAGTATTAGATTCTTGCAGGCAGCGTAATTTTATTTTTACCAACACAAAATGGTATAAAAATAAATCAAACAATAACCGAAGCAATTCCTATCAATAACTTTCAACGAGTAGGTGCTCCATCATCGGTGTCAAAACATTCTATAAACTTGTCAATATATGCATTGAAGAACTTTTTGTGCTTTAAACTTGTTCGCAGGTCAAAAGCTTACAAACTTTATCGCTCAGCAAACAAAAGCTATCTGCTTTGATATTTATATTAATATGTTGAACGTAACTTTAACTATACAGGAACTATGATCGACTCTGTTACTTAGAGTAGAACGTCCTTAGTCTATTTTTAGGTGGAATTACTAATTTAAGAGATTTGCAATTTTCATGTATATTTTAGAAAAATTGTCTATATAACTTTTAATTATGGTAGTGATTCGACTGAATAAACAATACAGGTCTTCTTCAAATGAAGACTTATCGAGCTATTGCATCATGTATTCGTAGTGCTTGTTATTTTTGAGAGAACTATTTTTCCATTCTCAATTCATGTTTTTTTTGTATCACTTCTGTAGAAACAAATTAAGCAATCAATATATATCTTTCTTTTTGCTGTTTCCAGTCTTCTATTGGAAACTAGCATTTCTATCCATCTCATAAGTTTTTGTCAAAACAATTATTTGAATGATAATTTAAATACCTTTTATGATGCTTATCATATTTGATAATTTTTTTATAGTATGCATACAATTGTATGGTAACAAAATAATAATCTCATTACGTTTGTTTTTGTTTGTGTGTTTCTTCTCCATCGTTAAATTTTGAGCACATAATTCATTCTTGTTAATATTTTACAAACCCGTGATTTATGATACTATTCTTATTAAAACTGCACTTATTGTGACAAGTCAAGGTTTCGACAGGAATTCCTATTGACTGATTTAGTGTGAAGTATTTAAGTGTTTCCCAGTTATTTGTACACCAGGCCTTTTTGTTTTGTATGGATGTATGTAAATAAAAAATAATTACGACTTTTCAAGCCGTTTCAAACATATCTGAGCTGTCAGTTTAGTCATGTACTAGCTGTTTGCCCGTTCTACGTACGGGAATCTAAGTAGTAAGTTAAAACCTTATATTCAGAACAGGAGTTGCTTTGCATATTTAGTGTGCATTTTTCCAGATATGATGGCAAAACCATAACTGTTTAGGAATACTTATAAACCTTCTCAAATACAATATCTGACAGTTTCAAAGCCAAAACGAATGCTTCGCAATTAAATGTCACCCGATCGTGTTAGTCCATATTTTATATCAAACTATGAAAGGCTTTACAGTATAGATCTATGAGGCGTAGCCCTAAGGTAGGCCTGTAATTTAAAGTTACTTTTCACACTGGTTAAAAGTAGTTAAAACACTACCTCAACCTCACTACTGCACACTTTATTCGGGTTGAAATTTTTATTAACAATGGTGCTCTTGTCTTTTCCACGAAAAATAAGGACATTAGTGCGTTACCAACAGACATACGCACACAAATACAGAATTGAGTCCTCACATTTTTGAGTCCAGACAGAAAACGCTAAAAATTATACAGTAAGGCATCAATTAAATTTAATAAGCAATAAGGTGCAGTGTTTATAAATAAATAGTGAAAATATTGATGTGTTTGTATGTAAAAATGATTCTTACTGCTACCACCGGCTCTAAGGAAAAGTACAGTACCAACAACCAACGTTTACATTTGAGAAAAGAACTGTAGTACTTACGACTTATTCAAACTGTCCTTCTAATCAAACTGTATTATAGGTGTTAATTAATCTGTTGGCAAATATATAAATAAATAAATACACAGGCCACAAAACATGTAACATGTAACGTTAACAACTACAAAGCTTTGAAAACTTACTATGGTTTGCTAAAAAAAAACTTTAACTTCATGTGGTGCAGTACCGAAGTTATTAATCTACTTTGGTTTTAATTTTTTTTAAGTTTTCGAAAATCAAAGGTATTTCCCATTAATTGCATTATTTGTAAGCAGCTTTTAATGTTAACATATTAATGGCATTTTGAAGAAACCACCTTTATCCAAACAAAGGTTTCTAATTTAAAAGATTACGTTATCTCTAAACGATAATCGGTACATATATCTAGCAAACATTCATAGGGAATGTGACAAAAAACACACAAATCTGGGGTTGTGCACTTTTGTAGTTTTATTTCCTAAGTAGGAAAAGTACCGATATCGTTGTCGAAATGTAAGTAAGTTTAGTAAGTAAATAGAAACCAAAAGTGACATAATTTATTGGAAAAGGGAGTTTAGCTACATCTGTTAAGTTAAACCTCCGTTACGGTACGATCACAGCGAAATAAGAAAGATCTTCCAAGATCGCAGCAACATCCACGATCACCCACTGCAGTTGTGATTTTTTACTTTGCACTTTACACAACTGTCCTTGAAGCGCCGTCAATGAGTGGAAACCTTTGTAAGCTACGGTATTGGTGGCGATGATTAAATAAATGTAAGTTTCCTTGCACTAATACAACACTGATTCACGGTATTTTCCCCGGCTATCAAAACTCAAGAACAATCAATCGTTGCACTTGCGATTAATTAAACCGGTTAAGTAAGGCACAACGTTTTTAATCTCACTTGGTTTGGATGTGCTAACTAAACTTGATCGGAAATGGTTGCGGTATTTGTAAACAACTTTTAATGTAAACATATCAGTGACAGCTAGAGGTGAGAACTAATCCAAACAGCTGATCGTTATTTCATAAAATGTAATAGTAAACATTTAGAGAAAATTTGACAAAAATCGAACAAAATTGGGTTTTTGGTGGTTCGTTATTTTGTTTTCAAAGAAGCGAGGCCATGTTTTTATAGCCAAAGACACTCTCACCAATCCAGTAAATACAGAAAAATGATTAGAACCTTGATCGGTACTCTAGTTTTCTGGGAGTAGGCCGCGTAAAATGACATTTTGGCGTTACAGACGAAGTCACAGAATGGACAAACAGACAGACATACTGACAGAAATTGAGATAAGACTCGTTTCGGCTTTCTTAGGCTATGAAACGTAAAAATAACCAAAAACTGCATGATTCTAAGCAATGTACAGACAAAACTGTAATTTTATTTATATAGATAGATATGTTGTGTACCCATAGTGAATATGTTGGACTTCACTAGTCCACGAGCCTCACCTGGTGACCTTATCTATAAACAGTCCAAAACACAACTGACAGGTCCAAGTGTATAAACAACACTTACACGGTGACAGCGCGCCACTGACACAACTCCTGGTGGTGTGAATCCGCACATAACAGCATTGTCAGTTACTCCTACTCATTTAAATATTATGTTGTTAGATAATACTGTATGTCAATAAACGTACCATGAACTTTACATATTTCATAGTAAAGAGCTCCACAGACTATGAAAAGGTAAAAATATAATGGAACTCATGGAATGTAACTAAAGTTATCATTAAAACATTTATTTAAGTTTAACAATACGATATGTTGAACCAAATAATTTGGATTCATTATTATACTCACTAATTAACTAAAGCAAACCACTGTATTCACCCTTCCATAGTATCTGAATTTTCCGTTAGCGAACTATTTTAACCCCAATTTTATGAAAAGGATCGTGTGAAATATACACCAGATGATAAGAACAAAGCACGATTTCTCTGGACTGAAAGCTCTCAAAGACTTCAATCACGGTAAAAGCATATAAACAGCTGGGATTGGACGTTTATACATCTGATCAGTTGTAGGTTAAGAGCTGATTTGATAAGATTTCACGTGTTTTAAAAGAACAAAATTTGTCTAAGTTTCAGAGTAGGACTCTATACTGAATTCAGACCTTTCAGACTATTTTTACTCCGCCGACTTTTATTTGTTAACTCAGTATTTCCAAAGTTCATACTCTTACGTGTCTTTACACAAATTAATCGAATGAATCTTCCTACAATGTGATCCCCAGTACGAAAATGTTTTTCTCTGCATTCATGAATCTTCTTTTAATTTACGTACAAAATACATTTTAAGTCATTTAACAGAATAGTTTATTAATCGATGTCAGTGCTTTAACTGCCCTTACAGCAATATCGTAAATACCAAAAAAATTTAACAATTCAGTATCATCATCAATTGTTTTTTAAAAATTTCCGTAGTTACTCAACCAATGTTAAAATTCAACTTTTCTTGTGAATTTAAAGTAAGAATATAATAGAAACGCATTAGGTGTTTCAAAAATCCAATAATAATTTCCCGACCAAAAAACTCTGAATGGATAAGCTGTGTAAATATACGTTTAGCAGCTCTGTTATTTCAATGTGTGCGTCCAATGCATTAGGACATAAATAATTCACACGAAGATAGCGTGTTTAAGTTAGCATGCTGACATGTCAAATACCCATTAGTTTATTTCATTTATTCCATACTACAAAGTAGGATTTTTAACGATTCATCTTTCAATTATTGTATGATTCATATACATCTTTAATACTTTCCAAATAGCGCTTCCTAACGTTGTTGAGATAATATGACACTTAGTAACTAATTTGGCTACAGAGCAAATTTTATCGGTATAGGAATAGTCTCATCTGCCAACGTTAAAAAAATTAACCGCTACCATAATAGATATAATCATGATTATTTTTTTTATTTCCATAATTTTGTTATTTGAAATTATATTTTGCAATCGGGGATGAATATTGTTGAACTGGTTACTATTTTAGTAAACCACTTTTGGTGTATTCTCCATGATGTAATTTGAAATGCTGTAAACAATATTAACAGTTATTTAGTTTGATTGGAATTAATTTGTTAATCGACCAAGCATTGTAGCTATTAAAAAAAACTTGTATTGAATATGGTAATTTATTTCGAATTTTATCTGTATGTTACGTTATTATTTGTGTGTATTATTTCTACGTTTGAGATGAAATATTTTACTTCAGTATTAGAGCTAAGCCAGAGTATTTTTACTTCCAAAGAAAAGTGAAAGTATCAAGTTAAAGAATCTTTTTATGCGCCAATCGACGATTTCAGTAAATGCGGGAACTTAAATGAAGACGAACACAGATTTACTTTATGCTTTGGGTTCTTAATGCGTATTAAACCATAAAGCACGATTAGTTTTAAACATGTTAAAAATATGAGGTAATTCTAGCAGTTAGCGAGTGTTTTCATATATCCATCATGTCCTTTCGCTTAGTTTGTAAATTTGATTAACGATTATGTGACAAATCCGAGTAAATCTGAATCTGCAATTCTGTTACATTTTGCATCACATGATACATAGTTTGGAATTGTTTTACCATGTTGTTAACCATTCGTGGGGAACTAATTTTACGTTTCGAGCCAAATTTGCATTAGTATTTCACCAAAATTAACAAATTATGTGTGGATAAATTAACAGTTGTGGATAACATCGGGTATTTTAATATTCATTTTTATGACATATTAAAAACTTTGTTAAAAGTTAGGTCCAAAACTAACTACTATTTTGGTATGGATTTTGTCAGAGAAAAATGCAAAGTATGCTTTTTTAAAGACGTTAAATAACCAAGCAAGTTTATTTTACCAAACAATAAATCATCTATCAATGAACAAAACAATAATGAAATTATACAGAATTATATTTACAGACAACTAATTGAGTGAATTATTAAAGCAATTCCCTGGAGTTCCGAAATACTCAAACGTTTTATAAGTTTTTGTTTTATTTAAATATAGGTTTTGTATAAAAATGCTACAAATACAAATGTTGTTTTAAAAACAAATACGGGTTTTTAAATGTGTTACTCATTCTAAATTAAAACACTCCGTGTCTGCAGAAACAGATAAAGTCATAATTAGCAACGCGTTTGATTTTTAATTAGTTTTGCAGAAAAATAGCAAAAAAGAACGGCATAATACAGAGGGTGTTATAATGTAAAACATTTGTTTAACTATGATGGTGAGAAAATTACAAATGTCCTTTGGCTCGCTTTAGAGAGAAAATATTACCTTGGTAAACACATTCGTTGTTAACATCACAACACTGTAATTATGTTTATGCTTTTTCGTCATACTGCAGTAAAAACAGCCGTTTTTAATGCATGCATTGCGGGTCTAAAGTAGCATTTTTACTCTCTAGGGGGTAAAAATCGTTTTTAACCCTAGGGAGTTAAAATCAACTGTTGTCAACTCAGTTGTAAATTTATTTTATAAACAATTGCATGTTCGGAAGTATGTATCGACTGTTTAATCGATTGTAATTAATTGTTGTCTTATTGTAAATAGTTGACATATCGATAGTATAATGTACACTAGTCACTAACACAATCGTAAGAGACGAACCGATTGAATCACTTAATCAGCTGCTTATTTGCATTAGCAGAATTGAAAACAAGCTGAAAGTTGTTTTAAGAGGTTATCTTTACTTACAAATTATTTCGTATTCTAGGTCAGTGTGTTAATTAATGATGCAATATGAGGAAAAATATATTTCACCACAGGGGCAAAAAGTGTCTTTTTCACCCTCGCTCAGTTTTCCTCGAGGTAAAATTTGACCTCGGGCCAAAAAGAGTCACTTTAGGCCCTAGTGATTAGATGTACTATTTTATAACTCTTTCAGATATTTAAAAGCTTAACTTAGGTTGTTTTGTTGTTCAGATGAATTGTTCGGATTAAGCAACGATTTTGATCGGTATTATAATTTATTTAATAAATCAACACCTCAACACTCATATATTTGCACACTTTGCGCTATATGTACATCGTTATACTTAATATTGTATATTCTACTTTATTACTTATTCCGCCTTTCAGAGTGTTTTCCCCGTAAAAACCCCCTTAACGAAAATCCCTTAAGATTGCATGAACTCCCAACGTACATTGTCCTATATTGACGATCTTTACTCAGTCGATAAGACCTTGATAAACACAATTCCGCAGAAGCCTCACAAATATTGGTATTCTCAGATACAGGTTATGTAAAGACGACTGTTGACAGGTGATATCTGATTGTGCGTCAATCCGCGCTTTAGTATGAAGCTGATAGTCGAAATCGAGGAAAATTGCCTTGGTTCAGTGTTTAGATTCACTAGTTTACAAATTTAGCTAACGAAACCACCACAAAATAATGCGCAAAATATTTGACTAATACAAATAAACATATTCATATTCATTTGATACGATAACCGATGCTTACAAAATGTTGGCGTTGGACATTTACAGTTAATTTTTCGACCGTTTCCTTTCAATATGCGTAAAAACGCAATCGGAGAAGAACTACCATGTAGAAAATATCTTACTAATATTATAAATGTGAAAGTTTGTGTGTTTGTTTGTTTGAAGTTCAATCACGCATTAACTACTGGACGGATTGGGCTGAAATTTGGCTAGATGATAGTTCATATTTCCGATTAACATATAGGCATATTCTTATATCAAAAATCCTTTTGGGCTCCACCCCAGTGGCTCTGCAGTTCCCCATGTTAACCTTATGAGTATTCATATTTAAAGGGAATTAAAGAATTTAGTCAGCTGTTTCAACTAAAAAAGTTGGTTCTATGATATGCAAAATTATTAAAAAGTTATGCTATTTACCAACAGGGTGCAGCACTATTATTTTTTGCATTTATGAAAACAGCTAATTTGAACTAAGCAGCAACAAAAAACTGTGATAGGCAATGAGAACTGTCAAAGTAGGATTGTTTACACTTATGTTTATGTTTTAATTTCATGGATAATTTGTGATATTTGTGAATTGAATTTAAAATAATTTATTTTTCTCTATTGTTCTGAGTAGTTGAAGAGATCCACCGACAAATTGCGCTGATGTTAAGATCAAACGAGCAAAGATTAAATTTGAAACTAAATTACTTTTTGCTCTTTCATTCAATTGCACAAAAATATACTTTATTTGCTACCAACAAGGATAATCTGTATAATGCACAACCTAACAAATTTCTAATTGGTGAATGCATTGAACAAATCAATGGTCTTGAGTCGAAATATTGTATGTAATTAGTGTTTATATCTTTAGATCTTATTGCTTGGCTTGTGTTTGATTGTCTACCTTTACTTTGATCATGATATAATAGTGTAGATAGTCGATGTTTTATAGTGCCAACCTTCATTTCTACTGGTCGATTTCGAGCAGTATCGATTGTGTACCTAGATGCATTTGTTCATTGTGCTATCGCTATCAATATTTAATAATGCTTCACGAATGCTTTTTACCAGGTTTTGACGTAAAAATAACGATGCTGTAGAAAAACAAAACTCAAATTTAATTATTTTGTTGTTGTTTTCAGATCAAGAAGATTTACGAGCTGGACTCGTAAGTATTTTTTGTTTTAATTGTCAACTTACTGTGTATCCTAACATTAACGATTATTAATGATTTATAAAACTCATATTTACTGTAATTTCCTACTCTTAACTGACATTTTATACTTCCCATTCAAGACCAAATTAACTACCCCATAAACGAAATAATGAGATTTGGGGACTATTAGAGTTGAGTGTACACATCGAACCACCTCTATGTCTTTGTCCGTTTCGAAACAGCTGTCTAGAGAAATCTCTATTTTATTAAAAATATATAGTTATTCCCGCTATACAGTATCTCTGGCAAGGTAGCAGGGTGGTTAGAGTGACCACATAACAACCAAAAGGTCGCCGAATCGATCCTGGGAAAAGCAAGTAACATTTTGATAGTTCAAAACTGGACTCAGCTGTTCCTGACCCTTGGGCTTAAAATAAAATGATACTGGCTAGTAAAACAGCTGATCTTAGTCAGTAACAAAGCTACACAGATCATCTCACTCCATTCTAAACCCATCCTTCACTCATAATGGTGTCCCTATCTAAATTATTTGGCAATTGAAATAACTAATTGCAAGTGTTTCTGAAAGATTCAAGTGCAATATATTTACGTTCCCAGATGAAAATGATGACCATCCCATGATTAAAAGTAATTTGTCTATATATAGTTTAAAAATTCCCATTCCCGAAGCCAATTCAATGGTTGAATTATTACCAACCTTAAAATCTTTAACATGTTACACTCGTACTTCTCACTTTAAACTAAATCTGTGACGTCATATTGGGTTTCTGACGCCATCATCACTACGAAAGCCTTCCACCGAATTATGTATGTCCAGTAATATTATTATAAAAAAATTAATGACGACATAATACAACCTGCATATCACATTAATGTGAAAAATGAGTCATGAAGCGTCATGTTTGCGCTGCAGCACTCAAGTGTCCACTTGTATTACAAGTGTTTCCTATGTAATCTCTCCAGAACAGCTGATGTTTCCCAGCGGGTCTGTAATTTCCTCTAAGCTATTTGTTTCTTGTAATCCGAGTGGTGTGTAAAACGATTTCTATTATGAATATGTTTTGTAAAATATTAAAATTATACTATCGAAATACCTTGTAAAGTGTTATTCACTATGAAAATACTGTATAAATTTCTAGACAATGTTTCTGTTAAGATGATGTTCGAGTTGGTAAATTATTGTGTGATCTACATATAAGTATAAGTATAAAAGAGGATGTTTGTATGTATATTTGGCAGTGATAAACTCAGACACCGCTGAACCGATTGCCACGAAACTTGGTACATACGTGTAGAATTTCATGGAATAGGTTTATACACCATCAATTTCGCATGTCAGTTACATGGAGTTTCCCATGTCAACCTTATGAGAATTAATGAATCTTAACAGCTGTTTCAATTAAACAAGTTGGTTCTGTTCTATGATGTTCAATAGCATTAAAGTTACAAGGATTACCAACAGGGTGCAGCACTATTATTTCTTTTACATTTATGACAACAGCTAATTTGC
The DNA here is from genome assembly GCF_028750875.1 of Macrosteles quadrilineatus. Lineage (NCBI taxonomy): Eukaryota > Metazoa > Arthropoda > Insecta > Hemiptera > Cicadellidae > Macrosteles > Macrosteles quadrilineatus. Next base: position 13,093,344 of record NW_026542597.1, read on the forward strand.
AACCAAAAGGTGAGTGAGCATAGCGAACGAACTTCAACCTGGAGGCGAGTTAGCGTAGTGAACGAGCTAACCTGAAGGCAAGTGAGCGCAGCGAACGAGCTCCAACCTAAAGGTGAGTGAGCGTAGCGAACTAACTTCAACCAGGACGTGATTGAGCCATGCGAACGAGATCATCTTGAAAATTAAGAAGTTAAATGGGGCAAAGCCCGCGGTTTACAGCTAGTATTATTTAAAAATATGCTATATGAATGTATATGATAGGTATATGGTATGGGAAAATATGAAAACTAATGGTACCACAATATTGTGGTTATACTTTTACCATTATACTTCTCACAATTATTGGTAACTTTGAATTTTAAAGGTACAGAAGAAACCTATACCGATGTCATGAATGGGGGTAGTTTTATTCTAATAGGTAGAGTAGACTATACCCATGCAAAATTCTACCAATAGTTTTTTTTACAAATTATTTTGTGGGTCTCATACATCCGAACATATGCCTACTCGCTAGCAAAAAAACACATTATTCAAAAGCAGGAAATCCTTACTTTCTTTTAATTGGAGAAGATGGTTTTAAAATAAAAAGCTGTACCAGTTCTTCACCTAAACTTTCGTAGCTGGGTGGTTGATTTTTAACAGTGCTTGTCAGATATTCAAAAAGGTTGCTGAATCGATCTTCAAAATACTGTTGGTGCTGCGAAACTATGCCCACCCAATTGATAGCTGAGCTTTTAGAAAAATTAATAGTCATAGCTAAATACAAAGATGGTCCTATTAGTCAAACCCACGAATATTACAACAGTAACGGTATGGATCATAAACATAAAAAAATTACTTCACTGTCCTAAATGTCTATTCTAATAGCCGTAACAGCTGATTAAGAATATTTTGACAGTTCCATTCAAATATTATTAACATGTTTACCTTCCGAGCAGTAACATTTGTTTTCACCACACTATCATGTTTTTGGCTGTATTACATACGTTAATTGGTGGCCGAAAGTTACGTTTTGCTGGCGATGCCAGCTGTCCATAATTTGGGGACCGAGCAGGTTTTTACAGGCCGGGGCCGCAAAATCAGCTGTCCGCTTACTTACTTAAAACATGAATGCATTTTAAATACATAATCAAAATCCATAGCATTTCAATAGAATTGTGTTATTGTCACCGTTGCCTAGCAACTATATATTTTTATTTTTGCTGATTCCTCAAATTATTTCTTCACATAACCTTAAAGTTGTAGTTGTGTTGACTATCAGTGTGCATTATTATTGTGGTGAATAGTGGTAATAGGGTATAGTGTGGTGAAAAATAGCGTTCGTACCACGGACCGAAATGGTTTTGCGGCTCTCGATCGATTTAAGTTCTCGACTTCGTCTCGAACTTAAAAACTATCTCGAGCCGGCAAAACCTCATTTTCGGCCCTAGGTACGAAATATACTATTACGTTAATCCACACTGTTTCTGTAACAATATTTGTGTGCCTTGATAGTCAGTTTAAAATACGGAAAAGTAACTGAAAAAGTCAATGATAAATTTGCATGATGACAACTACGGTGATATTTTACTTAACAGGAAATTTAACTGTAACCTGTTTAGATAGAAATATCTGTTTTCACAAACAAATCAGAATACGAATACATATATTCTGTCAAAGGTTGAACCACTCAAAGAGTTTAATATAGCTCAACATCTTAGACGGGAAAACGTAAAAAGAGAAATGCTTGAAACAAACGTTCACTTTGAAATAAACGCATTCTTTCCACCCCTTGCTTCCTGTATTTCAGTGGTGTTACTTTACGTGGAAAATATAACGTTTTCGTCTCTCTTTATTTGTATTGTTGTTATTTTCCACTTTTAGAATTCAAGCTCTATACTAAAATCCACGTTCAATAGCTTGGATCCCCGTATTGCTATAACGGGTGATTTTTTGGTTGGATATATTGGGATTATATTTACACAAAATCGGAAAATTGCACCCATCACCAAAACTGTTCACTTCTGTAGCATTGGTGTTACTGTGTAAGAAGAGTCAAAGCATAAACAAACTACATTTTCAAAGTCAATGGAGGCGCAAAATTTTTATGCGTATTCTTTTTGTTTTTGAATTGTAAACAAAATTGTCTACACAAACCTTCGACTGGTAATAGAAGTATAAAGTATTATACAATACAATAATACGAAAAACCTGTAAGGCAGAACCCTAATAAAGCTCAAAACTATCCCCCCCCCTAAATTAATTAAAGTCAACCTGCATGTTCCTCGAGAAACGAAGTTCAAATCATCCCTTCAATACAGTAGTACCGGTACCATTATCATTTTTGCTGCAAAAAATAAGCACAAATCCTTATGCTAATGAATATTTCATATGCGTTTCCTTTCATTTTAGTAATTTAGCCCCAGAAACGATACGGAAAAGAATTAGGGAATAAAAAATATATCTGGCGAATGACACTGGAAAAGAAAACATTGAAAATTAATCGATTGTCACCCCAAGCCATCCGTCTTCCTGCCATTTCTATTTCGTGGATTGTTTTCTTAACTTCAACTTGGTGATTTCATTATTAGCCGAGATCCTCTTAGTTTCAGTATCCAGTTTGGTTTTATTTATGGATTTGCGAAAAATTTCTCCGCCGTTACCACCACTTTTGAAAATCATCGTTTACATCAACTTATCTGATATTAAATCTTAACTACGTTTTTAAGGCACCGCTAAAAATACCGTTGCAGCAAACATCTAAAAATTTTCATTTGTCTAAAGGGATTTTCACTAAAATACTTCCTTGAAATGTCAGATTTGAAGACAGGCACTATTTAGATAATTATTTCTTTTTGACAACAGTTTAAATTCATTACTAATCCAACTCAAATTTGGTTAAATATTTTTCTTTAAGTGGTATAACTTCCATAACTTCCTAGCCTACCGGATATAAAAAAACCTACCTTATAAAAAGTGTTGGTATCAAACTAAAGCATTGGATCAATTTCTGAGAAGGTGGGACTAAATTAGTTATTTAAATGTAGTCTGTTGCACTCTCTTGGATTTTCAGTTCCAATAGTGTTTAAGGTATAATAGAAAGTATGTACTTGAGTGTAAACTTGCAAAATACTCCACTCGTTTACCAACAATCAAAGCATACATTAAAGTACAATAAATAAATTATATCGTATAAGGTGGTAAATAAGAGGTGGGTTTTTAGCGAATTTCCCTATAGGGAAGTAGCTATTACCGTAGGCAGCACGGTAAGAACTAGACCTGGGACTTATTTCATTTTTCTTATTTATGTCCTAAGAGGCCAAAAATACCATTCGTACAATTGTTTATATCTATTCAGTATATACGTCCGTAAACGTGGGGATATCCCGGATAATTTTGGTCCGATTTTCATGAAATTTTGCTTAAAGGTTAATGGCTGGGTATAGGTTCGTGAACCAGCAAGATTGGGTCATGGGAACGGGGTATTATGGGGTTTTGAAATGTTCTAAAATTGTTTTATTTTATTTTACCCTTAAAAATTGAAAATGCCTATTTTTCAGTCGTCTTAGAACGTAAAAAATAATCGTGTATATGCAAACATTGTAGTAACATTAAATGTTACGGATAATATCCCGAAACTGTACATTTAAGATCACTACGTTATTCTTAAGGATAAAAGAGAAACTTTGTAGTTTGCTGAAAAATATAGTGTGTTGATCAAATTTTCAAATTTATCTATACTATTAACATTTTGTGAAAACCCCTCTTTTATCTTCCCCGTAGCAGCAAATCTAGGAACTCGTTAAATCCAGTGTTTTAAATGAGAGGGGGGGGTATGTCTTGTATCGGAATAATTTACTATCGCTCCAATAAAACAAAAATAAATTTGCTTAGCCTGCATGTTTGCCATGGCAAGAGTATTTGGATGAATGGAGAAACTCCCCTACGACGGTCAATATTCGTGTCAAGCCCCAAGTTACATTTTCAGCGTCATTGTTCATTGTTCTGCAATACTTCACCACTGAATCCCTATTTTTCCCCTCCCCCGTCAACTATTGTTTCAACGCCCCAGGCACTTTCGACGATTTGCGTTTTTCACTGCGACAAATCTTTCCGTAATTTTAAGATTCATGGAGAAATCTTGATTAAGTTTTTTGCAATCGCATATAGGGCTTAGGCTTAGTATATATTTCTAGTAATAATTAAAAACTACAGTATTAGTTTCAGTGCCAGATAACTATTAGTAAAGTTTGTAATTGTTGTGAATGTTCAAACCTGTTATCATTAGAACAATTTAAAAGTCCATTTTGTAAATAGGAGAAGAGTTACATGATATCTTACAATAATTGCATTAAATTTATACCAAATCCTTAAACAGTAAGCACATCTGCATTCACGGATAGTTTAACGAACTTCGGTTCTTATAGGCTCTTCGTGACTTAAAGTTATATCTAGTAATATTTGAATAGGTGGCGGTTTATAAACGGAATATCGAAAAATTAATTAATAAGAATGTCAAGAGATCTACCAAATATGACCTAAACAACAGAAGTTACCATCTATTATCATTCTAAGAGAAAAGAAGGATAAGCTACAATGATTTAAAAACGTACAACTTTATTATGATGTGACGTGAGAGCAAAAGCTGGAGGTAAAAATACGGACGAAGATGGTATGATAAACATAACGTCCGGCGAAAGTGAAGAAGAAAGTATTTACGAAGATGTTTGATAGTGAAAATGGCAGTCATGTATACTAGCGTTTCAGGGGTCCTGGTCAAAAACCGATGAGAATCTCTTCTGCGAAGGTGTGATGTCACTCTCTCCTTTTGAGGGAACACCATTACCGCAACGATACGAAGTGCAGCCATCGGTGTTCGTGGTGTAGCGGATAGAGTACTCGGCTGATACCCATGAGGTAACCAGATTGAATCCCACCGGTGACACTACCTTGTTGTGAAAGATTTTGCTTATAATGCGATTACTTCTTAACTGTACTTTTTTTGTTAGAATTTGTTATTATATTTTATAAACAGAACTACTTTTCGATTAGTAAACCTTCATTCAATTTTATCTTATATCTTTTTCATATCATCAGCAAGTTTGGTTAGTTAGGTTAGGTTATGACAGTTTAATTTTATAATACAATATATATAATGAATTTTATAATTTTTCTTGAATCGACGTGTGGCTCTCTAGTACAACCCCCACTCCTTCGCAGAAGAGGTTCTCATCGGTTTTTTATCAGCCCCCTGAAACGCTAGTGTCTATGAGTATGTGAGTTGTACCATAGACAAAAAGAATTAAATATAGACCGTCAGCTGTGCTGCGGTTACCATTGGTTCTGGCGCACACCGCTGGAATCGCCACGGTAGTTACAGCGTACGCGCTACGTAAACTACAGCGGTGTGCGCCGGAACTTATGGTAACCATGGTAACCGCTGTACATGAATGACTAAAGCCAAGCAACAAGAATACATCAGCAATCTAGGGTTTACCAACACAGGGAGTGAAGTGTATTTTTGTGTAAAATACTTTAAGCTTAATAAATTATTCAAATTTAATCAAAATATATCTTCAAAAAAGCAAACTACAACAGTTGACTTATAATCAAAAAGAATGCCATGGGAATTTGGTATTTCGCCAAAACTTCATGATTTCTACTTGAGTCATAGTGTTAACGGACATCAAAATTAAAAATAAAGTGGTCCCAGGTCCAGTTCTTAGACCTACGTTAAATAGCGTATTCCCTATATGGGAAATTCGCTCAAACGAGCGCCGAAACAGAAGACTTGTATCGGGTGGATAAAGGAAGATAGATTTAGGTAATGGTTATTAGGGGATTTGTTAGACTGAGGGTTAGAGAAAACGTGTAACGTGTATAGTAGAGTAGGTCACTCTTTAATGGCAAAGTGAAACAGCACCATAAACCCACACTTTGTAAAACCAATAGTTTTAAGACTACTCGTATCTGTTTTTTTTTTGTTTTTTTTTGTTTTGAGCTATCTACAGTATAACTAAATACTACAGGAAAACCTACATAGTTCATTTGCAAGTGCTTAAACAATAGCTAACGACTAACTTTTGGGGTGATTAAAAAAAACCGTACCATCTAGTTTGATGCCACTTTAAGGAGAAATTGTTTAAGGTTTACAGAAAGTTTATTTTCAGTGTAAAGGGTAAAAATTCTACTTAGTCACTGTGTGTGTTCTGAAGTTACTAAGATTAAAAGGGAAAATAAACCTCAAAGACTTTAAAAACACATGACACAGTCTTCGGAGAAAAAACTCGTTTATTAAAGTTATTAACATATAATTCAATTCTAAAATTAAATACCATACGTAATAAGCAAACTCATTTATAAATACTAAGTAATTTACAAAAACATTCGGATTCAACACTCAACAGGTTTCACATAGTGGAATCTCTACTCTTTTAATCATCATCCTCTGATATCTCCTCGATTTCCATTCGAACATAGTTGCTGGGATCGTGTTTTCCACTAACCACAAATTGGGTGAAATTCTTCAAGTTGCTACGGTTTAAATGTTTGACATCTTTTGGGTTGCGCAGACAATATTGTCGCAGATCTTGTAAAGCCATGTTCGTTTCTTTGATTCCTTGTTGCTTGAACTCTTCCTTTGTCAGAAAGCGAGGTTTCTTGGAAAAGCTTTTGGGAGGAGTTGTTTTCTTGAAACTATCAAGATAAGATAGGCGCAGCTCCTCTAAATTCCTCGATTCTATAATTCCGTGTTGCACAAATTCATCTTTTGACACAAAGTAAACTTTCTTAGTAGAAACGATTTTGGAAGGAGTTTGTGTCGCTACGGCATTGTTATGGTTCGTTGTTATAGGTTTTGGGAACTGAAACAGAGCCCAATTAAACATCGGAATCTTATAAAATAGCATAGTTGAAAGGCATGACAAAAAAGTTAGTTTTTGATTATGGCTGCTGTAGAAAACTAGTAGAATCGAGAAGGCCTGAAGGGACCATTGTAAAATGTTTTTGCTCCGTTGATTTGTTATAGGTCCAAATCGATAACAGACTGTCAGACTGATCAAACCGACTACGATCAAGTAACCGTACACAATCTTTCTGTGTGTTAGTGCTAGAAGATAAATATTGTTCACGAATGCTTGGAAACAATATATAATCACCGTCGACCCACCAGCTAGAAGTCCAATGGTCGCGGATTTCTTCAAGGGTAGAAGATTTAAAATGAAGTACAATACAATCAACAAAGATGCTAAAATGCCGAAGATGACTCCAAATATGTAGAAACATAGCGGTTCATGGACCAAAAGAGGAGCTAATAGGAAGAGTAAAGTCCCCACGATGAACATTCCTAGAAACACTTTGTTTACTCGAGTCACTGACACTTTGAGAGTATAGTCGTTCCCAGTATCTATTCCAAGACAGGTTGTATTGAAAGGATCCAATGAAATATATTTGCGCCTTCGACTAAGCACGTTGAATCCCCAAGATGTTTTACTGTCTTCAAAATAAAGCGTCCAGACTTCTTGTTCGTTAGCTCCTATGTATAAATCATATTTTGATCGGCCTTCCATATCCAATGACACTTCCACCGTTTGCCAAATGTTTTCCAACGACTTTTCAGTCCCATAATAGCAGTATATGTTGAGAGTATTGAATCCTGTTTTAGAACAACAGTGATACTCAGAATTTGGTAACAGGGTTACCGAGGGAATTGTAACTCCATAAATTGACCGAGCGAAGCACACAAATAATAAAAGAATTAGGTGAAACATTGTGAAACACGAAACAAACTTGAGTAAATTTGATCATAAACCAAACTTATTGTGCAATGTTTTGTTTTATATGAAACACGTATTCAAAACAAAACAAAATAATTGAAACGTTAGTCAGCTGATAGTCAAAATCACAATATTATTGAAATTGAATAAACTCCAAATCTATTAATACCATATGATCTATCAAGTATGAAAATAAAACTATGTTCTAGACTTGGGTAAATATCTATATATTAATTTGAAACTGTTTTTCTTTGTCATAGCTAAATTGAGAGAACGGCTTGGCGTAGAAACTCGGTAGAGGTGTCTAAAGAAAGGTCTTGGTCTGTAAATGAGCCATCAAAAGAGAAATGTGGTAAATTCCCTTGGGGCTCTGCCCCAGTGGCCTTTGAATTCCCATCCCATGTTATTCTTATGAAGGAAAAACTGGGTTTTTGTCCCAGCTAATTTGAGAGTACGGCTGGGCGTAGAAACTTGGTAGGGGTCTCTAAAGAAAGGTCTTGGTCTATAGATGAGCCATCAAAAGAGGAACGAGGTAAATTCCCTTGGGGCTCTGCCCCAGAAGCCTTTAAAGTTGCCTCTTCAAATTTGTTTACCATATGCATAATTCAACACTACTTTTTAATGAAACAGCTGTTAAATTGTGATTTATTGAATTTTTCAAAATGAAGTACAGTATTTGCAATGGGGTTTTCTGATTTTAAAATTGATTTTATTCTGCATCGTGTCATGTTTTGCAATATAATGTTATATTACCAAATCAGTGGAAAATCCTAATATCACAGTAACTCTTAAAATTATTTCTTAAGGGGTTAACTTATATCTATTGTATGGCTTGGTTTCTGCTTTTTTTTACCACTTCTTGGAGATTGTACGTAGGTGATATTCTTTGGCGTATTGCATCTGTCGACGAAACTTGGGTTGGTAAAATTATTACAATGGAAAAAAAACCAGAAATCCTGGACAATTAGATATAGGCTAAAAATAAAACTGAATAAACACTGCTCTACATTTCTTGAGCAATCATTGAAATAACTGATTTGTAAACAATGGAAACATAGAAAGAGCCATAGAACACAACCAAGCAGAAGAAATAGAAATAATGTTTTTTTTTTCATTTATAATCGTGATTTTCACAGATTACATTTCACCAGCCATATGAATATTTTAGATTTCTTTATAACCACCATCGTGTTGTTACACTTTAAAGGGTCAATCATTTGTTCAGAGATGGTAGTCTTTTCAAATTAACCAGTGGCGGGTGGTTCCAAGTGAGGGATATAGTGGCTAAAGCCCCCCCCCCCCACAATCGGACCTTGGAAATATAAATGTAATCATGTATTTCGTCGTAAGAATGCACCAGGTTTAGACAGAACCCTAGACGTTGGAAATGGCTTTAAAAGTCACCAAACGGCTATAAAAATGAAAAAAAACTTCCGGACGATGACCCCCAAATCCCCATCATGCTGGAAACGTCACTAAAATTAACGGTGTAAACTGAAAAAAATTAATGACGATTTAATTTTTTTAATCGCTAACGCGTGTGATCTATTTTTACAAAACACCTAACAAGAAAAATTGCAGTTGGTGTTGAAACATCATCCAAACGATGTGAAGACAATGTGATTTGCCAATCTATCTATGTGTAGACACATAGACAGATTGGCAAATCATCTCCAGCCTTTACACTAAAAATATCTCTCGATGCTGTTATTGTTTTTCTCTCGTTTATTTATATTTATGTACATTTTTAGGTGCTATATATTTAGAGAGTAGCAGCGTTTTGGTTGGTACAACCATATTAAACATAATCCATTATTGATATAGGCACATACAGTCATGAATCAACTGAAGAAAATATTGATGTTTGTTCTGTCCGGGTCTTGCGGAAGGCATTTTCTTTAAATATTGGTTTCATGTTATTTGTCCTTTAAAATTCCACGCAAGTAAAAAAACTCATTACAAACAAACACTTGTCCTTTGGTATTGAACTCACTAACCTAAATATTACTCACTCTTGCCTAAAATTTATGTACATTTTTAGGTGCTATATATTTAGAGAGTAGCAGCGTTTTGGTTGGTACAACCATATTAAACATAATCCATTATTGATATAGGCACATACAGTCATGAATCAACTGAAGAAAATATTGATGTTTGTTCTGTCCGGGTCTTGCGGAAGGCATTTTCTTTAAATATTGGTTTCATGTTATTTGTCCTTTAAAATTCCACGCAAGTAAAAAAACTCATTACAAACAAACACTTGTCCTTTGGTATTGAACTCACTAACCTAAATATTACTCACTCTTGCCTAAAATTAGATTCAAACGTCATCAACATGAAATTCATCAGTGCATCCTTCGGATTTTACTATATGATAACTTTATTTGCACAGTCAATTGTGATTCAAACTCGTTCTAAATATAATTTCTAATCTCTAGAACGTCTAAATAATTTTAAACATTTCTTAGTTCTGAACATTTCTGGAACCTCGATTGGAGTCGAACTAAAGCTTACAAATATAAGGATGTGACTATTAAGGTGTGTGTCAGAGGGGTTGCCCTTAAACTTTCACATCTACATAATATTTATATCAGAAAGGTCATTGCTCTTAAATGTGTTGTAAAGTCTCTTAAAACGATTCTGTAAAAGTCTTTGTTCAGTTGTCGTTATTTCAGACTTTAGTAGTAGACTAGTGATATAGCCCCTGATCTAGTCATAGAATTTTTTTTATATCGTTTGACCAATAATGCGTTATTCTAAATAGGCGTGTATTGTGGCTAAAACATCTTAAATCAACCGATTCAAGTGATTTAGGAAGTGTGGAATACAATATACCCGGGTTAGGTGATTGAGTTTAACGCTTGAATTTGTTTTTGTTTCTACCGATTTTTTCTAAACTTTCCTTAAGTGGAAGGACGCGCAGTCTTACATTAATAGTAGGAGATTTTAAAACATTTCTAGGATTTCACTTATTTTTGGACAAGAAGTGTATATTATTTATCATGTTGTATATATTGCCTGAAGGCTAAATCAAAAGTTAGTAACCAAATGATGATTCAATCCTTAATAATTCGTATTATAACCTGAATTCTTGTTTTCTCCTAATTAAAGTCAGGGAACATATGCATTCTTGAGAAAATTCCAAAAGTAGAATAACTATTTGTGTTTTCATTTTATAAATATTTTGGGTAGGTAGCCAAATACTTCTTCAAAATCGGATTAGAGGTTTCTGGTTCAAACCAAGCGAAGTCAATCTGGGATCCAAATGCAATGTGTCAAACAAAATGTTGACTTCTTGTTACTAACAGACAAGTAGCAAGAATAGGGATAGTCCTTTTCCTTCAAAATAACCATTTGAGTAGAAATAAATAAAAAATAGTTTATTTAAAAGGATTTCTCATACCTAGTCAAGTCATCAGCAAAGAAAAAAATAAAATCTCTATTGTTTCTTATTGATCGTAACACGTTCAACTTACAGATAACTATATCATGTACCGATTGCGTTCCTGTCTTACTATGTCTTAGCTAAAAAAGCTAAGCGATCAATTAAAGCGAATCATTTTCCTGAGCCCAGCTTTGTGCCTCATTTACAAAGCTTTTATTGGTCGTTTGTAAATGGCGAACCTAAATGACGTTACACCCTTTAACTTCATGATTACTCCAGGAAGCAATCCAATTAATGTAATTAGATTTGCTGAATACATTTCATCTCCAAGGGGAGGGAATGTTCTTTGAGTTAGGTTTGATTTGAATGTTTCTGACAATTTCGCAAATACGTATGGAAAGCATGACGTGTGTTGTGTAAAGGGAACGTATATATTTCTTGGAAAGCCTATTACAAATGCGTATCGTGGTTCTAACAGGCTGATTTCAATTTCGAAATAGTAATAGATTTGTAAACACCTCCTTTTCTGCAAACCTGCACACTCAGCCAATTCCTTGCCTGACATGATTTTTACTCAAATATCTCCTTAGACTTTTCATGTTGATTTCCTTACATTAGGTTAACGAGTACTTAGGTTTGTTGCTACAAGGGGTGTAACAAGCGTGCAAAGTGTTTTAGTCAAATATTAGTAGCTTGGCATGAAATAAGCAAATTTGCCAAATCTGATGAAACAAGCAAACATAGGTCACATATTCCCCATAACGGTAACATGGGAATTTTAAATTAAGTGTTATTCATCCGTAACCATTTGACGTACAATAACGCTTCAATATACAAAACTATTTCTTAAGCTCTAAAAAAAGGTTACCAATGTTACGTCAGGTACAAAAATCTCCAAATTTTATGTTATGAGGGTGAACTTGGGGAAAGATAATATTTACCCCGAATAGCCTGTTTCTATTTTCCGATCATGCATGGTTTGCGATAACTTTCGAAAAACCGTAGCTTTGCACGTTCATACAGAATTTCGTCAAAATTATACCACTTTGGTCCGGGCCCGTGGATTGTCATGAGAACTACGTCAAAAGGTTATTCGCCATATGGGATATCTATACTTATTTAATACGCAAGCAGGTTTTTTGTGACAATTACTCCTCCAAAACTACTGAACCGATTTACATGTTCTTGGTGTCATTGGAAAGAGCGTAACGTGAAGTTGTGCAGGAAACTTTCTTTTTAGGGAAATAATAAGAGGGTGAGGCCCTGGAGCCCTTTAAATTTCCGTATTTCTCTATAAGATTAACATGGGAAACAAATATTGCTATGAAACTCCAGCTGTTGTCAGAAATTAAAAGTGAGAAGAAGAACATATGTTAATTGTAAACGGTCAATGTTTGCTAATTTAACAGTTAGTTTGCTACAAACATTTACTTACTTGGTTGAAATTAAATTCGTTAGGCTACTATTTGAATTTGGGTTGGCGTAAATATTACAATGGGAAAAAACTAGAGAGCCTGGATAAATTGATATACTAAAAAGAAAACTGAATTAGCACTGTGCTGCATTATTTAGTAGGTCATTGAAAGAGCCGATTTGCAAATTATAAAAATAGGAAAGTCATAGAACACCACCAATAAGAAGAAATAGAAATAATGTGTTTTTTTTTGTTTTTTTTTTATAATCGTTATTATGGACAACCTGATGCGACTTTGAGTAAGGCTATTCATAGAAAACACTAAAAACAAATCAGCTTTTGAAAAATGATAAGATATTTATAAGAAATGTTGATTATATCGATCTGTTATGTGCATCATGAGTATTCCATAATCTTTGAGTCAAATCTTTTTAAGTCATCAAAAATTATGACTGCCATTTGTTTTAAAATAACGCCTGTAATACTTAGCAATTGCTCGATTTCGAGCAACAGGGACACTAGTTTTCTTAAAAACATTAATACAATTAGATATATACAAAAAATATAATTTTATGTGTATGATCTATTGGACACCCTCAGAAGACTAAATAAATGTACATTTCTTTTTCAGATCAAATTTATATCCATTACTTTTTGAATAAACAATTTTTACGTCGTTTCTTTCTAATTACCAAACTAAATATAAAGCAAGGTATCCGTTTAAAACATAAACATTAAACACTGTTACACTACAAAAATGATAATTAATCACCGTATACAAACCCCCACTGAATAACACCTTGAAAAATCGTTATTTCGCAAGAGTTTCGATTACATCGTAATAAGTTCTCCGTCTTCATCAGTAAAGTAGAAAGTAAAACATTAATAAGTCCTCTTTCTTCTACCCACGACTCAGCTAAGTTTTTAATGAGTGGCAATAAAGTTCTCAGGCAGGATTAGTGCGGTAATATTAAAAATTAAAGACATCAAGATGTATTAGTGTTTTAAAATTTATAATATCTTTATAAACATTTTAAAAGTATATACAGTAGAACCTTGATAACAAGACTCTCATGGGGATTGTAAAATAAGACTTGTTATCAAGGTTGACTTCTTATCGAGTTTTGTAATAATATGTGATTAGGGGTAAAATAATTTTAAGGGAATTTGAAAATGGCACTTGTTATCAAGGGTGACTTGTTATCGAGGGTCTTCTTATCAAGGTTCCACTGTATTCATGCTAAGGATGGACATTTGCTATTGTCGTTTTATTGACATTTTGTAGTTGTTAAGTGGTAAGAAATTTCTTTGGAAAAATAGTGGATCGACATTCACTGTAAGGTTGACACTAGGTTCAAGACTGTCTTTCTTTTGGGACAGTTCGTCTGTTTTTTGTAAGACGACTTATTTTTTTGCTACTTTTGTTAGTATAAAATTTTAGATTGTCCATATTAACTAGGTACTACTTTTTATGTCAATGACTTTTTAAATTTTTTTAAACCATTTATTGTGATTTTTTGTTGAGAAATGTATGTACCTACTTCCATGTTTTTCTATCAATACGTGTACCGAAGAATTATATCATTAGAGCTTAATAGACGAATTAGATTTTTTTACTCCTTACTGAAAGGAGCTTGTATATATTACTTAGATTTATAAATTATAAGTTTTAGATATTTTAAAATATTAAAATTGTTTACCTCTCACACTAGTTATTTATTGTATACGCCGGTCAACAAATATGTCCGTAGTAGTAGAAACAATTAACATGGACGCCAAATTCATTCAACCAAATTCTCAATGAGTAATTAACTAAACACATCTGGTCATCATTATTCAAACTGAGTGGTTTTATTTGTCCAAACTAACACATGGAGATCAAACAAACGTTGTTCCGCATGAGAGAATCGGCTTCGTTACCCAGTCCAGTGAGTTTGTACCCACTTTTACAGAATTCATCAAACACAGTTCGACCGTATCGACAACAATGATACCGTCCTGGCGAACCCAGCCCAGCGGGAAATTAAAATCTGGTTTGCCAATTGCACTGTGTTTTCCAATTGGTGGAAATGTTTACTATGAAGAAATATGGAGTAATTGGCTTTCGTTCCTTTGTTTAGGTGCAATAATAAAGTTATCGTAATTGAGAATAGTTTGAGTAGAGTTGATGAGGAGTTGTAGTACTTACGTTAAAACAAGAGGGCCACCGGTCCGATCCTTAGAGAAAACTGTAGGCTTTATCACGGATACTGGAACAGAAATGGTATGGATCATAAATACAAACAAATGACGTTAAAGGGATTCTGCAAATTTACAGGAAAATATCTTTATAACAGAGAATGCGTAGATTTTCCCTGCGATGCACACGAGCCGAGAAAAACTATTTTAAAGAAACATACTTACCTATTGATATATAGATTTAATTGTAACTGTCAAAAACGTCCAATCCATCGTTTTTACATATATTAAGAAGAAATACCCCCGCCACAGAAAACCTGCAGACTAAGCGAATTTCCACTTGTCTATGTACATTTTTACTCAAATATTTCCATAAATAAGACATATTTATTCCCAATTTAAATAGCATTAGATTTAACGAGTGCTTAGGTTTGCTGCAACGGAGAAGGTAAAAAGTGTTTTGACCAAACGTCAATAGTATAGTATGAAATAAATAGATTTGATAAATGTTATCTACAAGTAAACTACAACAGTTTTAATTTTCTCCAGAAAAATAACATAGGAATTGAAAATTTACACTTTTTTGAATTTTCTCTGTAGCCATTAGACATACAACAATGCTTCAATATACAAAATTATTTCTTTTTTTAGCTCTTCAAATGGTTTGGAAAGAAATTGTGAAATTTTGTGTTTTTATTGTCAAAAATTGGAAAACCGAATTATACCCCATAAAACCCCCCATACCTCCTTCCTATAGTCCGATCATGCTGGTTCGCGAACTCGTTCGAATAAACTTAGGATTACATGTTTGTACCAAATTTCATCAAAATCGGATTATTTTTGCTCGAGTTATCGCGCTAACGGACATTTATATATATATATATATATATGAATTTGAACGGATGGCGTTTTTGGCCTATGGGGAAATCAAATTAAAAAAGTAAATCGGTCCCGGGTCTAGGTCTTACCATGAGACCTACAGTAGCTTATTCCCTATATAGGAAATTCGCTAAAAGTTCAAGAAGGTATTAAATGTGTGTTCATTATCGATACTGCAACTCAGAATAGTAAGATTGAAGCAGTTAATAATTGGTGAAGTTTACAAAACTCATAATTAATTGTTAATTTATAAGATTTATACAACCCAAATATTTTTTCACCAAAGTTTTAAATCCAAACAATAAGTTTAACGAACGATTGAGGAGAATTTACCAACCAATGAGCAGACGAGGTCTGCAGTGGACGTGTTCAACAGCCTCCGGTAAAGTTTCGTTTTATATAATAAGCCTGACGCATTCAATTCTTTCTGATAATCAAAACGTGGCATTATTCTTTACTAAGACGTAATTTTCTAAATTTCACGTTTCAAAGGAACCCACAGTTTTCTGAAAACCTAACGTTTATGTTTAACCTTTTAAACTTTTGGAAGAAAGCAAAAGCTATTGATTATTCAAATTAATAATAGTTTTTTTACAATATTTTATCAAATTATGTATGTTAACCTAACTATACAGTAGTTTAAATATTTTTTAAACAATTTCAGTTTTATAAATTAAACAATCAATTGTGTTACGCAGTTTTTACACACTATCTAAAAACATTTTTTTGTTTTCAAACAGCTGTGAGTCAGTCTGGAATGAAATCATTTGCAGTATAAAAAGTTTTTTTCCATGAACAATCAATAAACACATTATCATGATATGCACACATTGATAAATCAACAATGTGTCAAATTGAATTTTACTAATTGTATATTTTACTGTATTAATTTAAGAACTTGTTCTTTTACATAACACTAATATTAGAACAGAAACTACATAGATCAGCATAACAAATGACATAACTGACCCGATAGTAAACACGTTTGTATCATTATTTAAAACTAGTTGTTCTGCCCGTACATACCTCACCATGGGGAGAGAACGCAGAGAAGATGGTGGTTCTTCACCAACTCGTCCAATGCAAAATGCTGGATTATTAAGCTCTTGTTCTTGACGTAAATTAGTTTTATCAATGTCCATGTCACAAGGAAAAACACTGTACAAAAGTGTGTTTTTCCCCAGTTGGGACACATATGCTCCAACATAGCTTCCAAACTCTATGGTTCTTGTGTCACTTAAATCCACAACATTTGTCTGCAACATAAATTGCAGTGTTTTAAAAATATGTAATACTGAACTAGTAAGTAAACAATCGAATCATAATTCAAAGGTTTGAACACCATCCCACATTATAAGAATAACTTCTTGATGCAATTTACAAATCTGTGGAAGAATCAAAAGGTTAAGTCAAGGAAAAGTAAACAAACAAACTAAAACTAAAACAAATCCAACAGCTGATGTATCTTCAATATTTTAAATGTGATAAAAAATACATCTCTTTTAATGGGGTTCCTTTCCTTAGGAGAGGGTTTATCGAAAACTGATATTTTTCGGAGAAGTTTCACATCAAGACCTTTCATTCGAGTGATAGGTTTACGGCTTACATTTTTCTCAAAATTTCAAATCTGTCCTAGCTTTGATACAACTGTCAAAAAAAGGCCAAACCATATGTGAATGTTATTAGCGTAGGATTTGGGCCTAAAATGTACATGGTCAAAAAATAATAGGTACCGTATTTATTTATACATTTTTGTGAATGGTTTTATAGGGGAGATAAAATAACAATACTGTTAAAATAATTTTGATTATCATGTCCAGTTGACAAGAGCGTATTTTTTATAGCGTAGAAGATTACAAGTTCCACAAAATTTATTGTGTTGTACATCATAAATTTAATCATAATTTTTCACATTGATTAGTTCATATTAATTACCTATCATAATGTGGGTTGCAGACATTAGTTATATTATACATTCCAAATATACACTGTTGTTACGTACATTCGGTACACTATTCCATGCATTAATATTGTTCCTAGGGTTACAGTTTTACATACAAATTAGTATGCAACATATCATTTACTCGACAAAGCCTGTGTATAAACCATGAAACAGCCTGTGGATATGCATTAACTCAATTGGATCTGAACTTTCCACCAGTAAGTTGTTTCTTGCGCATCAAAACTTTGTTCTGCTAAGATGTTTTACTAACCTCTTAAATTTGAAATAAGAAATATTTCTCTTCAAATAAACTATACACGAAATACAATTAATTGGCTAAAGTTACTCCATGGTTTATATTCGATATAAAAATATATTTTATAGACATAAGATAAATGTCTACTTCTCGTAAAAAACATTTTGTGCGGTTTTAAATTGATAAAAAATTATTGTTAATGAATTCTTAAGTTGCATGAACAAATGTTGAAAGAGGTATAATTTGTAATGCTAGTAATAACTTCAGGAAACTCTGTAAGTTTTCGATTTTACAATATATGTGCCAAACAAGACAATGACGAAATCAAACTGGGTTAAGAATTGATTTGAATCACACAAATATTATAAATAATAATTAAATAATTGAAAACCTTAAATATGAAAAATGTCAAACAAATTACACGTCATAGAGGATTTACAAACACCACAAGAACAACCTTAAAACTTAACCAAACCCCACGACAATACAGTTGAATTAAAAAATCAAAGATTGTATACTCCACGAATACTAGAAAAATACCGGTATGGATCATAAACAAAAACAAATGACGTTGTTTGCCCGAATCCTGTACTAATAGTATTGAACATATGTTTTGGCAGTTCCATTTAAGCAATGTTAATTAATGTTTATTTTCGGGCCAAAAACGTCATTTGTTTTTGTTTATGATCCATACCGGTATTTTTCTAGTAATCGTGGTATGCTCACAGTTGTAGCGAGAGGAGGAAACCCAATTAAATAGGTATCCAAGATTAATAAAATAAGATTTTTTAAATTATTCTTTCATTTGAGAAAGACTTCATAAATGTTTAAAACTGCAATATAAATTATCCTCAGTTATGCAAGAGATGAAATTGGTCTTCAACAGAAAAATTAAAATAATGTGTTCAAAATTGGTTCGATTAATATATTTAGAAATGTATGTTTGTTAACCGTAAATCGCCAAAGTAAAGTCAACCTCGACTGAAACAAAGTTGTACCCAGTCTCTGTTGTCACCGAAACAGAAACACAGGAAATGAATCTTGTAACATCATTCGCTCCAACATTGTCGTTATAATCACGTGTTCTGCCTCTAGCAAATGTTTCTCCAAAATGTTGCTGGAATTAAAATACAATTGACCTTCACTAATCTGTACACATGCTGTAAAGGAAATTTGTTTTTGAATAATACAATTTCAGTATGTTTATCCAATGGAATTGGGAAAATAGTTTTTTGTTCTGCTAAATGATTGAATGTAATATGTTAACCTATAAATTATATTAGTGAAATAGTAATCATTTGATTAAATTCAGGTAATTGTCTTAGTTATTTTAGTTGAATGGCCATTTTGGATTTTGACATAGACATTACATACATTTGGTCCGTTATGTTTTTTGTTTTCATAGAGAATCTCCTTTGATTTTTGTTCACCACATACACAGAGTTTTATTTTTGGGTGAAAATATCCATTTTGGGTCATGGAAGTAGTACATTTGTATGACTACAACAGTATGTCTTCTTTAGTAGGCAAAATCTAGTCAGAGATTGTGTCGACAAACGGGGTTTTGTTAGTAAAACTTTTTGAACCTCTAAAACTCAACACAATAATGTATAACATATAAAATAATTAATTTGATTTGTAACCAAAATCGGCCATCTACCATTATAATGCATGATAATGAATCTTCAACCAGGACGTGATTGAGCCATGCGAACGAGCTCATGAAGTTAAACGGGGCAAAGCCCGCGGGTACAGCTAGTCTATATACTATATAAAAGGTATATAGACTAGCTGTATATAGGTATATATAGACTATCTATATATATAAAAGGCAAAGCCCTCACTGACTCACTCACTCACTCACTCATCACTAATTCTCCCACTTCCCATTTACCTAGGAGGCTGAAATTTGGTACACCGATTCTTTAGGCATTAAATAGGAAAACTAAGCTGTTTTTATTCTGATCGGACTCTCGGGCTCCGCCCCAGTGGCTCTGGAGTTTCCCATGTTAACCTTATGAGTTCTCATATTTAAATGGAATTAATGAATCTTAACAGCTGTTTCAATTAAACATGTTGGTTCTGTTCTATGATGTTCAATAGCATTAAAGTTACAAGGATTACCAACAGGGTGCAGCACTATTATTTCTTTAACATTTATGACAACAGCTAATTTGCAACAAAAAGGTGAGTGAGCGTAGCGAACGAACTTCAACTTGGAGGCGAGTTAGCGTAGCGAACGAGCTCCAACCGTAAAGGTGGGTGAGCGTAGCGAACGAACTTCAACCAGGACGAGTGAGCGCAGCGAACGAGCTCACTTATGAAGTTAAACGGGGCAAAGCCCGCGGGTACAGCTAGTAGTATATAAAAGGCAAAGCCCTCACTGACTGACTGACTGACTCACTCATCACTAATTCTCCCACTTCCCACTTACCTAGGAGGCTGAAATTTGGTACTCTGATTCTTTAGGCATTAAATAGGAAAACTAAGTGGTTTTTATTCTGATCGGACTCTCGGGCTCCACCCCAGTGGCTCTGGAGTTTCCCATGTTAACCTAACGAGTACTCATATTTAAATGGAATTAATGAATCATAACAGCTGTTTCAATTAAACAAGTTGGTTCTGTTCTATGATGTTCAATAGCATTAAAGTTACAAGGATTACCAACAGAGTGCAGCACTATTATTTTTTTTTTATATTTGACAACAGCTAATTTGAAACCAAAAGGTGAGTGAGCGTAGCGAACGAGCTAACCTGAAGGCAAGTGAGCGCAGCGAACGAGCTCCAACCGTAAAGGTGGGTGAGCGTAGCGAACGAACTTCAACCAGGACGAGTGAGCGCAGCGAACGAGCTCCAAACCTAAAGTTGAGTGAGCGTAGCGAACGAACTTCAACCAGGACGTGATTGACCCATGCGAACGAGCTCACATATGAAGTTAAACGGGGCAAAGCCCGCGGGTACAGCTAGTAATTCATATAAAAGCCATGTCAGCATGTAGCTATTAAGTTTGTAGATTGTTTCAACAATTTAATTTATACTCAGTGTAAAATTCTCTGTTGAAAAGTAAAGAATGAGCTCTTGAACATTCCCCTTACCCTGTGTTACATTATGTAGTCCGTCTTGCAGTAAACTGGCCGCTTGTAATGGGAAATTAATTCACTGAAACACTCAACTTACTCAGAACTGTGCGTGTGGCGAATAAATAATACTGCCGGAATTCGGAGAAGACTACGAAATTACTGTAATATACATTTCGTAGTTATACCTTCCAGACATGTTCCTGCTGTGTTTATCTACATATGTACATATCTACATCTGTAGAATGCGAGCTAGGGGTTGACACGGTAATCCAAAATCGTCGTACTTAACAAAAATTGTACTTAACAAAAACTTTTTAAAATTGTACGAGGTGTTAGCCCGTCCTACGTACGGGATTAGTCAGTTAAAACTGTGTATAAATCCGAACAGCTAGCGTACACGTATAAAGACAAATTTTATTGCAGCCTACAGTAGAAAGAGTAATTATCAATTGAGAAAGTGTATAGGCCTAGTCAACGATATCACCTTCCAATTACATCGCATACCTGCCTCTTCCATAATCAATATCAACACAATACAATTACTCATACTATACACAATTTCCAGTAGGTCTGAATAGAAACTCCCTAAAATAAAACGAAAACATCCAATAAAATTCACAGTACACATAATTATAAAGTTGGTGTCCTGACATCATTAAACGAATCGTCCACACATATCCTTTATATCAATTTCACTGCATCAATTGCTAAATAAATAAGTGTAAACAAAGAAAAGTAAATACAACAACATATAGTTTGTTTTGGTAAACAGCTGAGTCAAAAATAAAATAATATTCATTTAAACAAAAGAACTGGTCACATGTTGAAGGAATTTAAAACGTAAAACACGCTAGTAAAGCTAGTGACGTAATTAATTGTCTATGTTTATTATCCATTCCTTCTAATATCCTTAATAATTAAACCACCCTCATTGAATCAATATACACTGTAATTCCCCGTATTCATTTATTTAAACTATAAAATATTCAGCGCCTCCAAACGTAACCACAACTAAACACATGCCAAACAACTTTTTTAGATTTCATAAAAAGATGGTTAGTCTAATTGCAGTATCCTAGGTCAATGATGACGTTGTGCTCAATCTATGTCATTAATCTGTATATCTTTGGATAACACCCACACAATACAATGCAATACAATACAATAAATCCTGAGTTCATTTATACAATGTACACGCAAAAAAAAACACTCATAAGTATTAAAACAAGCTCAGTTGTGGGATTAAATCCAAGCTAAAAATTTGAGCTATTTAATAAGCTTTTGTAAAAAACTGTGAGATAATGCTTTGGATCAACCAAACTGCTCCCAGGTTGGTGATAACACTAGCCATTACAACCCACACTGACCGACTGCTGTGGAGTAAAAGTGGTGTAAAAAGTGATGTAAAATGTAATTTAGACGTTTTAGGCTTTTACAATACCTAAAATACACATGAGTATGATTTTTTTCTGGAAATAATACAATAATTTACAATAATAACATGTACAATAATTTCGGACCCATCATTTACGAAAATTGATGTCATACCGAGGAGGTTGTGGTGTAGCGACGAAAAGGCACTTTAGAAATAATATAATATGTTTGACGTGTTTAGAGCAGTAAGCTGTTGAAAGTATTATATTTGTTTGACAGTCATAAACGTAATATCTTCCATATTCCACTAAAACTCGTAATATTACATAATTGGTTTTATTAACTTGTATTAAGGCAAACTTTTTTTAAACAGCCAATTGTTGTTTTGAATTCATATAATAGAATCAATTTCATTCCTTTCTATGAGTCATTCAATATTTACTTGTATACACACTTATTGCCTTGCGTAGGGTAGATTGAAATTATGTGATTGAAATTGCATTAAACATGTCATATGTTTTACTACTCATTTTGTAATACAGGAATCTTGCCTCTGTTTCAGATTTGAAAAATCGCCGAACTGGACATGTAAGTAATTTTAGGCAATAATTTTATGATAGTAAAACAAAATCCAAAACAAGAATAAAAATGCGGATATAAAAGTACACAAAGAAAAATGTAAATACAAGATCAGTATCGAAAACAACAGTTTGTACAATCTCTGTATTTTGCACACTTCAAGATGGCAACCCTTAGGCCACGTGATAGTTGTGCTTTGAACAATGAATTAGTATTTTAAGCATCGCACGTTGACATTTATTTTAATGGAGTCCTTTGATGTTTTGGAGAGGAGCGGACTTATTAGTAATTGAGCGAAGCTCACTTTCCCTCACTTTGTAACTTCTTTGTAAGAGCATCAGAATGTAATGGATTGACCAATTGATATGGAATTTGGCCAACAGCTAAAGAATACTGAGCACAATGTTTAGGTAAAAAAATATTTGCAAATTTCCTTCTGGATTTTATTTTATAGGTCACGCAATTTTGCTTGTTATTTTAATGTAAGTTGAAAGAAAAATGATATTGGGTTTATGACATATGGGTTTATCTCGTTTCATTTAAATAAGATAAACATATGTTAATTGTTTGTAACTGTTTTGTTTACATTTCAATATTTACTTTCATCCTAGGTTAGTTGGAATGTTTATCAATGGCAGTAACAGTTTTGCTGTATTTGTTTTGAGAAATGTTGATTGCACGAGTACATCCCGCTATGCGCATTTACAAAGTACAAGCAAATGGTCAGGATGGCCAGTTTCACTACAAAGGTAACATCATTAATGTTGAGCAAGATATTAATGAAATAGCATCTGTCTTACCTATACACTGCCCGAAAACTTTAAAGTCATCATTGTCGAACGTCAAGGCGTCTTTGGCCATATCGATTTCAAAGTTCGACGTGAAAAACTACATCAAGCACTTATTTGGCTGAAGGCAAATAACCCATTCTATTTTGACATAACCATTAGTGATGAAGCGCTACGCCAACTACCAGTCAATGATTTTGTTCACATGAGAGTACCGTGTGTACGTGAAAACCAAGAAAGTCCTGATGAAATCGAAGAAGACCAAGTTGAAGAAACATCTGTGCCTATATGATTGCGCAATCTCGTCAAAGGGATAACGTTCAGAGACTAATGTGGCCGACCGGAACACTGTTGAAAGGGAACATTTTGTAGGTTGTTAGCTGCATTAGCCATTGATTATCTTTAAATAATGCTTCGCTCATTTATGCGTCTAAAGTGTAACGGCAGACCACCCTAGTTGTATTCCTACTTAAATATTTGGAAGGCAGTGGAGTAATAAATGTGGACAACTGGTCTACCTACACAATCTAATCTAGGCTACAGTATTACGTCAGCTGTTTAAAATAAACCATTTATAAATTTTAAAGTGATTTTAAACAAGTAGACAATAGAATATTCCTGAATTTCAGTATTAAAGTAAAAAGTACTTTGGTGTGTAAATACTCCATTATATAATATTTAGCTATACACTTTTTCCTATAACTTTTACATTACATTTCCGTACTATATGGGCTTTTTAAAAAAGCCCCTACAATCCTCAGGGTTAATAAGGATATGTAGCATAGTACATTATAAGAAAATTAAAGTTATGGTATTTTTCCAGTCAATAACATAAATCCTCAAATATTACGTTAATAGTTCTAATTGTTGACACTAATGTACAGTGATCCTAATTGCAAAACCTTTCTTAGTCCCCAAATTGTTCAATGACACAGTTTTACTTATTATTTCCATAAGTCAATGTGATTACCTTTTGTGAATGATTTTCTTGTGATCAAAGAAGTTTGAGTACTTTCATGTGAATGTAAATATCCTGTGTCGTTTGTGTTATTCTATTATTTGTATATGCTTCAAATCCGTGGAACCGTGACGAAAATTTTACAATGCACTGCTATTAAACTGTCTACGCTGTTGATGATGAATTTTAACGAGTTCGTAGCATGTGTGATTAATACACTCCGCCGCAGCAAACATTTGACTAAGCGGATCTCCTTTTGCCTGAATGGAATTTTACCAAAATACTTCCTTAAAATTTAAGATTTATTAACCATTTAAATAACAATAGATTTAACGAGTACTTAGGTTTGCTGCTAAGGAGAGGTTTTGAGGGGCGATGTCTACTTGTACCTGCGTCTAGTTGTACCTGCTGCATTTTGGTGACAGGCGTCTAGTTGTACCCCGTCCAAAGCTGTAGAGACAACTTGACGATGGTGCGGACGTCTAGTTGTCTCTACGTCTAGTTGTCTCTACGTCTAGTTGTACCTCTTAAAAATCTACAGGTACAACTAGTCGGGAACGTCACCGTCTACTTGTACCTCATACGTCTGAGACTACTTGTACCTACGACTACTTGTACCTACGACTACTTGTACCTACGACTACTTGTACCTACGACTACTTGTACCTACGACTACTTGTACCTACGACTAGTTGTACCTACGCCTACTTGTACCTACGTCTAGTTGTATCTCCCCTTCAACTTGTCACCGGTATAAGAGATTTATTTTATTTCTTTAAAAATCATACAATCTTACAACAATTTATTATAAATAACTTGCTACAAAAGCCAGGAAAATTTGGCTTGTCTGCAGCTCATTGAGAAACCCCTGTTCTTGACAACAACGTACTTGTGTCCCTTGGTCAGTCCTTATCCATATTACACTTTGGTTTTCCTTATTTCTTGTCAAGATCTGCTATCATTGTTTTTTCCACTTAAACTCTACCTTTCTATAGAAAACTAACATTAACTCGCTTAAACAACAACTTTAAACAATTATCTTAAATAAATAAATTCTGAGTTTACAAAAACAAGTAATTGAGTTTAATACAGTGTTTTTGTACGGTATTAGTCACGGAGAATATTACAACAAGTTCAAATTAAAAATGTATATGTTATTCTTATGGATATTACGTAAACTGGCGTAGTATGGTAGTTGATGCATATACTTTGACAAATTAGTTTATTTCACACTTAACTACTAACTTTTCTCAAAAAAACATCTTAATTACCTTCTACGCAAACGTAATTAAAGCTCAGTATTGAAATACCATTTAAAAAAATAACCCAGATATGACTTTTTTTACGCGCGCTTATTAGTTCTTAGTAAAACTAATCTTGGTTTAGTTGCAGACTACATAGCCAGTGTACACATACCTAGCTCAGTATAAAATTTAGTTTATATAGTTTAAATGTAATGAAGAAATATATAAAAAGAACAAAATAATTATGAATGTAAAAAATAATTTACATATAATTGAATTTAACAAGAACATGTATTCAAAGGGAAAAATATACTATAATAGAAATTAAAATTCAGTTAAGTTTAATCATTACGAGCTGTTGGCCCTTCCTACGTAATAGCTATTAAAAGGTTCAGTTAAAACTTAAGGATAAATAAAGAAGCTTACTAATCCGTTTTGGAAATAATTATTTTTTCATTTCTGGTAATAATTTCAAGATTCAAAACAGACTTATTGTAAAAATAAAAAATATATATTATATATTATAAGTTTATTTTTTAGTCAATGTGGTTATTTCATGTTAAACATTCCTTCAACACAAAAATAACCTTCAAGTTATAAGAAAAAACTTCATTATTTTTTCAGCTATTCTAAGTTAAATTCCTTTGATTTGAGCCATCTCCGATGATTCTACTACTTATCACGTGTTTAACTAATTTACAAAAAAATACACAAGTTTGTAAATTGCACAGTTAAATAATGATTTCAACATTGTAAGACTAACTAAAAAGTCTGAATTATTATAAGTAAGGTTATTCGTGGTTTTTTATTGTGTACAGTAGGCTACATTGCAGAATTGGCTGGCAAATAAGTAGTCCTAAGGTAATATATTTAATTATTACTAGAGGTTAAAATACCTTATAATCCGTCAGTGTGATCAAAAAGTCACACTGACGTATTATAAGGTATTTTAAAATCTAGTAATAATTTAGATATTGTGGGAGGAAAAAACAACAAAAATTAGGTAACATATTGCTTACTGGCTTGATGATAAATCACAATCAGCTGTATTGAAGTAAACAAAAATCAGCAGCAAATGACTTCCAATGCTATTCTTATGGAGAATATTTTACGTTATATCTAATTTTGTGTTAACATTTCACTATTTTTCCCGCCGTCACGGGGTCAAGACCTTTAATTTGAGCCCTCTCCCGTCGTTCTACGATTTCCCAGTCTCTCACCACAATTTTGACGCAAATAATCGGCTTACGTAATTAATATATAGATAGAATAGATATAGTGTAGATGTAACAGTCGCTCATACATTACTAGACAAATTTTACTTAAGCCAAATTCAAGTCTGGAAATGTATGAAGCGGTCTTTTGGTCTTTTCAGTTGTATTCCTATATGCTGTTCTTACCATGTATACATTCTTAGCGGCCACTATTTACATCAACGTTATTAGTAATGTACAATATTTACAGTTTCTTAATTACAATTAATTATTTATCGCTCAATTCTGTTAGGTTTGAAGGTTTAACTAACCTGTTTTACATAGCTAAATGTAGTAACCATCCAACGCGGAATACAACGTCGCAATCCCTTGTTAAATATCTTTAACTGTAAAAGTTATAGTAACATATAAATACTATTTTTAACATACACAAATCTGGGTTTCAATCAATGTTGCTTCAGATAATAACGTTGAGCTACCATTAAACATTATTAGTTAGGAGACACTTTATTTTGGCTACGTTATGATTTCTGGTCGCTATCTTATGCTGGACCAAAGGATCGAAAGAATACGCAAACAATACCGGTATCAATACAATAGAGACATAGCTCCATGTTTAAAGCGATATTATACCTCCACAAACTTGGGTAGTAACTATATTTAACTATATATAAGTTTGTTAAGCCCAAAAGAACTGACTAATGTAAATAGTTTTAATTTAGAAACTGTACTATTGTAGATTACTAATAACGTTAATTGTAATAGTAGCCGCTAAGTATTTACATAATCAGAACTGTAAATATGAATAAAACTGTCAAGGCCGAAAGACCGCTTATACATTTCCATACGTGACAATTCTGTCTAGTGTATGAGCGGCTGTTACATCCAACAATCACATAAGACCAAGTTACATATACATTTATTTATCTAGATAGTAATTTAAAAGCGGTATATTTTTATTACTACTTAATATAGTTAGTAAGTTTTATTTAATCAGTGAGAACTGATTGGTTGCTTTAGTCAAATGTTAGTCAAATAGTCAACACCTAGCCGTGGTTCTTGTTGGTGTACGCAAACTTTGCTTGTCAAATTCCACTGACACAAAGGCCAGGCCTTGTCTCACCCTCGTCAAACATCAACCTGGCGGGTTGTACGCAGTCTTCGCTAAATTCCAGCTGTACGCAAACTTCGCGACACCACTTGGAACAGGTGTCCAAGGAAAGGTATGTATTGGTCTGTAGATGAGTTATCAAAATAAAAACTAAGCAAAATCCCTTAGGACTCTGCCCTAGAAGCCTTTAAAGATCCCTCCACAGAGTTGTTTACATTTTGGCCATGTGAATAATACTTTTTAATGAATCAGCTGTTTATTTTTAAATTGTATTTCAAACAACGGAGTTAATGTTATTTTCTTATTTTAAAATTGTTTTTCTTATTTTTCAGCCATGTTTTGCAATGTAACATTCCATTACGAAATCAGTGCAAAATCCTTTTATCACAGCAATTCATAAATTATTTCTTATTGAACTATCTTATATCTATTGTACTGGATGGTGTCTGCCTTTTTCACCACTTTTGCCTACATTTTATCATATTATTCTACACATATCAAATATTTATGTACAAATATCTGCTCTTATCATGTCCAATAAAATCCAAACATAGAAACATTGCCTAAAATGGTACCTATCTTGACAAATTATTTGCACCTGCCTATATTACGA
Organism: Macrosteles quadrilineatus; assembly: GCF_028750875.1. Lineage (NCBI taxonomy): Eukaryota > Metazoa > Arthropoda > Insecta > Hemiptera > Cicadellidae > Macrosteles > Macrosteles quadrilineatus. The sequence goes on from NW_026542597.1 coordinate 13,122,113, forward strand.
ACTTTGGCGCACTGGGTTGGTAACATTATTGAAAATAACACGACATGTTGGCTGTAAGATATGGTACAGAGAGAAAATACTATTTATGCAGCTACTGTCATGACAGAAAGGTCATATTCCATTTAAACTAGATCACATAATCCTTTATAAAATACGTTGATTAACAATATTTAAACGTCAATGTATACGTAACAGCCAATTTACAGTATTTTTTGTTTTTGGAAATGTCCCATTGCTATGTCATTTGCATTATTTGCTGCCAATAAAGTCAAAAGGCCGTATGAACTAGGAGGCCCCTAACAGTAAGAATAAAAATCAACTTCACTTCAAGTATTACACTACACCTAACATTCCGTAGAGAGATTATATTGACAACTTTATGTTATTGATAAGGCTGAGACAACTAACTGACATCCCCCATGTCAAGAAATTCCAGCTTCAACAGTAACCTCAAAATAAATTTCTCAAAAGTAAGCTAGAGGGTGTATTCGTTGGCACAGAAGTAAGATATGAACTGACGCGACGTGACGAAGGCAAAATTAAACTTACACTGTAACGGATATACCTCCCTTTGAATATGTCTTCCCAAAAAAAAGTTTTCTTTTCAAATAAAATCTTTTACACTGATGAAATCACGGAAGTGTTTAACTACAAAAGATCCACCAATACGATTTTAATACTATTTAAAGGTCCTTCCAAAGGAAGAGATACCAGATTACATACTAATAATAACTCCGATGACGTACGGTAAGGGGAATATTTTATTCATTGAATGATCAACCGAATTTGGCGACTAACGCAATTAATATCAATATTGTTTTTACACTTATTATTCTTTAAACAATGCTAAATGCTCAAAATATGTAGCCTATATTTTATCAAATTTATCGCAGTTAGGTGAATTAACGTAATCCTTGAAAGTAACCGTCGATTTCGACGGGTTTCACCTAGTTACTATTAAATAGTATTAGTTAATATATCGATGTTCACATGACCGGATGAGTCATCAGCTCTATCCCTAGTCCGTCGGTCATTATCCCTCGAGGCACCGGCCGATGGACCAGGGAACAGCTATGATTTACACTATCACCCCCTACTACGACATTTTTTTTAGGTAAACATTCCAACGCTCATGATGACATCGAACACTCATGCATATTTGTATATAGGCCTAGTCAGTCCAAAACCTGAATAGACTGTAGGTATGAATCAGACCGCTTATATCATAAACAACTAAATATTAAGGCTAGTTTCCTAACCAGAGAACACACAAGAATGGCACTTTACAAGACTTTTTATACCAAGCCTTCATAAACTAAGAGTATTTCATAAGTTACGTTGCCTGTGTAGATTTAGACTTAAAATCAGTATAAAATCAGTAATGGATTGAAAATCTAAGTGTTATTTACGTTTTGTTTGCACTATAATGTAGTGTACCTGTTTCTCGAAATCGACTAATTTTTAAGCTATGTGTATTACCAGGAATTATTTCAAAACTAATAAATAAATAACGTCTTTGTTGGGCAGCGTACATCAGATTATAGATCTGTTTTACATTAAAACTTTTGTCATTCAAGGAGTTTAAAATACTCAACTAAAAGCTTATGTTATTAATAAAAAGTCACACTGTTCATAACAGTTTGATATAATCAACATTTTTTTGAAAATGTTTAATACTGTGAGTGAAAGAGTTTTTTTTTAGCAACTACCACAGTACTACGTAAAATCAAAACAATATTTAGGTTGATTGGAGGTCAATCACTTTATCGCAACTACGCGATAGAGGGCTGACCCAACGATTCGCGGACCAAGGAGCGCACAATACCTGCTCTAATGGGAGGTCATAAATAAAATCCGTAGGGGTAGGACCAAGGAGCGCAGAGGTACCTTGCGCGCCTCGGTCCTACCCATGCAAGGAACTAATCCCCTAATTATACGGATTAAAAGAGACAATGGCTGGGTCAACCCTGCAAGTAAATCCCATTAGTCGTGCCTCATTGAAAACACTACTTTAAAATGAAAATGTAAGGAGTAATTTTGAAACTATAAATATGTTAACAGAGACAATGCAAGATACTGTATTATGCATTCGAAGTAGTTATCTTAAAAACAGTTGGTTTTTGTCCTACGTTAATCAGCCCATTTTCAATGCAGACAAACTGCATATTTTTCTAAGTGCAGTTTAATAAAAATTAAATATTTATCACTAAATAGTACGGAACTAAATTTGCATTATTCTATTATAATTAAAATCATATTAGATTATTCGAGACAGCTAAACTTTCTCTCTGCGTTTCAGAACTATAAAATGTTTACATTATTTTGTTTTGCAGGTATAGTTTATACAATTTTGAAATAGCTTTGAAGGCATGACGACTATTAATTGCTTGATTCTACGTGATTTGTTTTGATCATCGACCCGTGATTCAACCTTCGTCTCCGTCCTGTGGAAACACCTGACATTTTCTCTCGTGATAGAGGTTAGGATATTGAATGACTTAATATTACCGGACGTTCGTACTATTTAGGAGCAACGCATACCATTCTTGAAACTAATTCTTAAGAACAACATTATATTATGTTGTGCATTTCCAGATTAGGTGGGTGAGCCTACTGCTGAAAGTTATATTTGCCAAATGACAATGTGCCTGGGCAAAATTTACTTCAAAAAGTAGTGTTGTTTACATAGGCTTTGTTTAAATTTAAAAATACTTTTTGCATAAGAATTACTTAGGTTTTTCTGAAAGTATGTAGTTAGAAATGTCTGAAAATAAATCGATTATTTTGTTTCGTTTACTTTTAGCGAATTTCCCTATAGGGAAGTAGCTATTACCGTAGGTCTCATGGTAAGACTTAGGCCCGGGACCGATTTACTTTTTTCATTTTGATGTCCCCAGAGGCCAAAAACACCATTCGTTCAAATTTTTATATATGTATATATATATATATATATAGGTATATATATAGATTTATATATATATGTGTCCGTGAACACGATAACTTGAGTAATTTTTATCCGATTTTGATGAAATTTGGTTTGAAGGTGTAAGGCGGGATAAACTTGAATGAGTTCGCGATCCAGCATGATCGGACCATGGGAACAGGGTTTTATGGGGGGTTTTATGGGGTAAAAATGGGTTTTTCTCACTTTTGACCCTGAAAACACAAAATTTCCCAATTTTTCTCTAAACCTCCTTAAAGAGCTTAAAAAAACAAACAATTCAGTATATCAAAGTGTTTTTGTACAGTTATTGGTTACGGAGAAAACTAAAAAAATTGTAAATTTAAAATTCCCATGTTATTCTTATGGAGAATATTGTAAAATGTTGTAGTTTGCTTGTTTATGGATATCTTTTGTTCAAACTTGGCAAATATATTCATTTTCTACTAAGCAATAATTATTTTACTTAAAACACACACTTTATTGGTTTCCTTGTTGCAGCAAACCTAGGTACCCACTCGTTAAACCTAATGTTTTTTTAATAGATCCATTGAGAATCAATTCAGCCAAATGGAAATTCGCTTAGACAGCAGGTTTGCTGCGGCGGGGGTATTTTAACTGTTGTATTGCCGACAAAAAAGTGTCTCTAATGAAAACATTTACTCCTCAAGATCCTATAATTATTCCCAACTGTTTAGACAAGCACAAATTTGTTTAATCAGAATTTACTTGGCTATTTCCAAAGTAATGGTTTAAGCATCGTTTAAGTAGATTTTATAGCCTCCGGATTACCAATGAATATAAACATAATTACTCTATTTTAATGCTAAATTCAAATAACAATAACCGGCACATACTCTAAAAGGAATTCAAAAAAAAAGAGTAAACTACAAAAATTAAAACTTGTCTTTATTCAAGTAGTGTTACCAGTTACAAAGTAAATTATCTATTATAAAAAAATAAACTTTTGAGTCTAGAATCAAATAAGAGATAATAAGTAATGAGTAACTTACAATCAGTGACGTGGGTTTTTTTTTTTAATTTCTTGCTGTACATCTAATAAGGTGACCAATTTTACAAATTCGTTACCGGTGCAGATTCCTAAAGAAAGTTCTATTCTCGGTTAATGTTAACGGTGCAATTGGTACATTTTCTAACTAATGTCACAGATTCGTGGGTAAAAATACTTCATTGGGGCCGAGAAATCCTAATCAGAGTGCACCATTAGTCAGCACCCACAATGTAATATGCTGTGATTTTTCTTTAAATTAACAATAACTGTTTCATCTAAATAAGGCTAACTGATTATTTCAGGGCATAATAATCAAACTTATTTATCCAGCGAGAACAAAGTTATTTTTGAAAAACATCAAACCGTAGGCCTACAGTTTAAACATTTTTTAGGCCTATACAAACATCAGTAAAGCCTCGTTCACACGGTGCGAGTTTACAAGCTACTCGCCAGCGTGTAAGAAGCCGGCGAGTTGGCGAGTGTGCTTGTATTCGTTCACACGGAGCTTGTCCACTCGCCAACTCGCAGACGTGTGGAAAGACGCCGGCGAGTCGGCGAGTGCGCTTGTAGTCGTTCACACTGAGCTATTTTACTAGCTGCGTGTAAAAAAGCCGGCGTGTAGCTTGTAAACTCGCCCCGTGTGAACGGGGCTTAACAATGAATTATGTTGTTCGACGTTGTGACATGTTGCTATTTAGACATTGTGATGACAATGTTATATTATACATCATTTGTGTCATTTAACAAACGTTTTACATGGTGACAACATAAACGCCAAATATAGATGATAATTCGAAAACTAAAAGAAAGTAATACAAATTGAGTTTAAATTAGGAAGATGATTTGGAATTGCAATAACTTTAAAATTATATGGAATTTGATTCATGTCACCATATAAAGTGTTGGCTAAGTAACTTTAAAAAATTGTTCCTTTGTAAAATCTTTTTTTTTGTAATATTATGTTATCACTGTTGTCATTAAAAAGTAAAGCTTACCTCCTAAGAAATGTGAAATGAATTGAGAATGGCCCGTATTGTATTTTTGGAAAAAATATATGGGATTCGAAATAGTAAAAAATTTGTCTACATAAAAAGTCATCATTTTGACACAAATACAATATACATAGTAAAATTCTGACTCCGATCCTTGCTCTCGAGTCTGAGAAACTGCAAAGTATATCAACTATATACTGTATTGGTACGTATGTTTTGTATTACCTTTTCTTTTTATCAATCGATGGGAAAATAAAGTACTTCAATGGATATGCGCATTTTACATATCATAAAGAAGAGATGGTTTCTGTCTGTTGAATTTACCTATAAAACTAAGATGTAAAATTCAGGTTTTTTAATCAATGGTGGGTACACGTTGAAAGCATTTAATTGTATTCATGGATTTAAATTAGCTAAGGATTTTACAAACCATTCCTGCATAAAAATTAGTATATTTCATAGCGAGGGGTCCCATTGCAAATTTGCACATTTTAATAGGGTTCAACACCTTTTCTAAGGTAAAACTAACGGTGCAATACCCCTTTATTTTCAAAGATTATGTTTGTTTAAAGCAATTATTAAAAGTGAATACACTTACTAATTTACAATAATTTCCATTCATTGATTTTAGATCTACACCATGAAGACTAAAGTCACCTACAAGACCAAGTCGCAATTATTAAAAAGTAGCCTATTTAAAATCCATTTTTATAAAATAAAAAAAAATCTAAATGTGGTTTAACATTCAACTGAAGGATCAGCTTTTATATTGCAATTTAAATTCGAAAGTGAAAGTGTACGGCCTGGTAATTTGTTGATACATTAGTTTGGTAATAAGTTGCACTAGAAAAATATGCCTGAATCAATGGTGTAGTCAGTGAGGCGCGACTAATGGGATTTACTCACAGGGTCGACTCAAGCATTGTCTTGTTCAACCCTCGCAAGTAGGGGATTAGTTTCTTGCCCGGGTCGGACCAAGGAGCGCAAGCACCTCTGCGCTCCTTGGTCCTACCCCGACGAATTCTTCGGCCGAGGGGTTGACAGTTTTACGACTTGCGCTCCTCTGTCCGTTTCCCTGACCCAACACCCCAATAACTGGAATGGATTGTTGTGAAAGGAAACTCTAAGAATTTGCAAATGAAGTCCATTCTGAGTGACGTGTGGGGATTAACGGGACATTCTGTACGCTGTTTACAAAATATTTCCTTTGCCTTTCCAAGTACTGAATCTATATGGTTTTGCTTATATTAAACAATAAGTCAAATACGTTGTAGCAGATGTCTTTAGCTGCATTTTACAACAGGTATTTCGTTCACCTTTCTCAGAAATAGCTGTTCATGGCGGGTTCCTGAATCAACAATAAGGTATATTGTGTTATTGTCCTAATAAACACGAGAGACATTCGCCTATCTTTATGGTCGTATTATATAAATAACATTGAACTGATTAATTTAACAAATGATCATTGTTAATTTATTGTAACAATTAGGCTATTTATGTACTGTACATTTATGTTTTATGTTTTACATTTATGTTTTATATGTTTTTTTTTTTGTGCTGTATTTATGTTTTAGTATATATATGTACTGTTTAAATATTTATTTATTCAATCAATGTCCTGACTAATCAATACACAACCTAAACGATATTAAATAGAGATTTGATCATATTGTCATAGCATCTCTTTATAAGAAATCTGTCCGGAGTATGTGCAATTTTGGTTCATTAAACTTATTGGTAAATTGGTGTAAGATTGTTTTAGGTTTATTCGTAATCCGGACGCATACGAAGTTGAAGCTTTTGCTTTGGTATTAACAGTCAAGTAAAATAAATAAATAATTAAAATAAATAAATGATTAAATAATATTATAAATTTAAGAAAATGGGTTATTCGTTTGGCTCTGCTACCCGACCATTTTTATTATTGAGGTCTCAAATTAAAGGTATGCACGCACAGATTTGCCATCAAGCATCGGCGTATATTTTTCTATTATCTCACCCGGCTTATACGTAAACGAAATTGCTCCCCATGTTTTTCTTATGGGGGTTAAATTTGGTTTTCATGATTTTCTTCGTTAGGCTAAACAAATCATGTTAACAATTTAATTTTTGAGTTGTTCTAATTCTTATAACGTAGTTTTCTAAAGTTATCTGTTGTGGCTGCCAAGAAATAATCGGACGTTTGTTTCTCCTTTGAAAATGTATTGATAATTATAGTAGTGGTAGTTAATTATGTTACAAGACTATGACAAATTGCCAATTATTGAGTCAACTTGGTCCCCACGCACAGGCTTCGCATATGTGGGCCCTGTCGATTTTCAGAAATTACGTTCATTCTGTATCTATTATTCTTTTGTTATGAATTGCTTTTGATTTTATTTATTTGATTTAATTTTACTATGGTATTTTTCCGGACAAACTCCATTAAACATATAGCATGGTTCGAGGTTAATTTAACAACTTAAAACTAATTCATTCAACAATAGTTTACCTGAAAACTATTTTACTAATATTTGTTTAAAGTTTTACAGAATACACTTACACATGATGCTATTGTATGTTTTTATTTATACATGATATAGGTACTTACAACAAAACTTGTGAATTTTTGTGTTTATTTATACATTTATTGTATGGCAACAACGTAAACTTAAAGATAGGAGCGAGTGTATGCAATTCCAAGATAGAGTTTAGTATTCACCGATCCTACGATAGTTTTAAGAGTATATTTCGTACCTAGGGCCGAAAATGACTTTTTTTCAGCTCGGGATCATTTTTAGGTTTGAGACGAAGATGAAATCGGTCCGTGGTACGATTGCTGTTTTTAACCAAACTATACAAAACTGAGAAAATATATCAATAATGTAGGCAAGCATGTTTCTTTACAACCTTTTTATCAGCTCGTGAACATCACAGAGAAAATATCCGCATATCGGTGGAAATGTATTTTCCTGTCGATCTACAGAATGCCTTTATAAATTAAAATAGGCTAAAAAGACATAAAAAAAGAATTACAAATGTTTAAAACTAACATGGGTTTAACGGGTTGCTATGCTGGTGACGAAATAACAACTAATTATGAAAATAAAATCAAAACAAATGGAACATATTCCAATCACATTTATTATTTACAGTGTATGTTAAATGGAGAAGTATGTGTAGTACATTGCATAGTTTTTGTCGAGTTTTCAACCGCTGGACCTCAACTTCATTGTACACTTCATTGTTCATTGATCACTGGGAAATCCATTGTAAACTATAAGATATGCACACTAATCAATGCAAATACTTTAAGGTTATGTGAAAAAATATTTAAAGGAATCAGCAAAAATAGTAATACATAATTGCTGGGCAGCGGTCTATTGCAATTCATTAGGGATATACTGCTTGTATATTTAATGATATATATAAATGTTTTAATTAAATAAGCGATTTTCGGTACTAGGGCTGGAAAATTATAATCACAACTATAGCTGCTATTTCGACCCTGGACAGCAATGCGTAGCTTTCAGCCTCCAATTAACGTCTGTAAAACTACTAAAACATCGTATTGCGGTGAAAAATATTTGCCAATCATACTCAATCGACTCGGAACACTGCAGTTCCTGATTTAATTAAGGGTATTATTAAAAAGTACTCGTGCAGTAATCAATTAAACAGGGTAACGAATTGAAGGATAGATACAACTAGACGCAAAATACGCGTAGGTACAACTAGACGTAGGGACTACTAGACGGAGGGACCACTAGTCGTAGAGACTACTAGTCGTAGGGACAACTGGTCGCATCCGTACAAGCTAGGTGATACTACTTGTCGGTGGGATACACGTCTAGTTGTACCTACGTCTACTTGTACCTACGTCTAGTTGTACCTCCTAAAAATCTGCAGGTACAACTAGTCGGGTGAGCCACCGTCTACTTGTACCTACGTCTAGTTGTACCTACGACTAGTTGTCCCTAGGCCTCGAGGTACAAGTAGACGGAGGGACAACGAGACGGAGGGACAACGAGACGCGGTCCCGGTTTTGACAGTGTTATTTTGACCAAATATTAGCAGTACAGGATGGAATAAATTTGCCAAATTTGATCAACATACGTACGTAAATAAAGAAATAAACTGCAACAGTTTTCCTTTTCTCCATTAGAATAACATGTACATTTTAAATTTACAGTTTTATGACATTTGCTCCGTAACACTTAATCGTACAACTACGCTTCAATATACTAAATTACTTTCTTTTCAGCTCTACAAAATACTTCGGACAGAAATTGGGGGTTGAAAATGGGGAAAAAGTATTTTACCCCATAAAACATCGTTCCCATTGTCCGATCATGCTGATTCGCTAACTCGTGTGAATCATTGTAGGTGTACATGTGTGCCAAATTTCATTAAGTTATCGCCCTGACAAAAACACTAGGCTACAAAAATTTAAACTTAATAAAAAGTGTACTCACAAAAAATGTGTTTAAATATGAAAATAGTAACCATATTCACTATAATTTCTAAAATACATATAAATTTGAATTTATGGTGATTTTGGTTTCTAGGGACATTAAAATTTAAAAAAATTGATCATTTTGATGTCCCTAGAAGCCAAAATCACCATAAATTCAAATCTGTCCCAGGTCTAGGTGTTACCACGAGACCTATAAGGAAAATCTGCTAAAAGACAATGTTATTTTCTTTAAACTCGTCCATTTGATTATCAAGTGATCAAACCATTTTAAAACTGCTTACGAACAATGCGCATAGAATAATTAAAATGTTAAACTGTGAAATGTATCTGATCCATGTTATCAGCGTGTTCCGCCTTGTTGACCCTGATATCTAGACATATCTGTTTACACACCTTCACTCAACTGTTCCGAGGCTTTTACCCTGATTAAAGTTTTGCACCCAATACAACAGAATACTACTCCCTCCATTACCTGCTCAAAGCACGATAAGGAAAAGGGGTGTTTTGTATCTAGCCAGGAAGTTACTACTTCACAGTCTTTAAACTTTCTCTCCCAATACATAGTATAGGGAGAGAAAATTTGTTTAACAGGTTTTTTCATCAAAATTTTCGTTTGAGTTTTCGGTGGAGATATCCGTTTTGAGGAAGGTGGTTTTAAACAAACGGCAAGAACAATATTTATAAAATATTAGTGCGTTATGTCCTTCAAACTAAACAAATTGGTACTAGTAGCCCAGTCAATAAACACTAAAAACAGGCTCTATGCAGGATAGGATTTGTAGTACGTATATAGACAAACATAAAAAAAACAATTTTTGGACGAACAACAACTGAGATATGCGCGTTATAGCGAAAGCTTGCAAATAGCAAGTTGGGGAAAAGGGGTAAAGGGGAAAAAAGGTATAACAGTGGGGACTTTTGAGAAAATGTACCTCTTATCATGGTCTATCATCAGGGGGAAATCCAGTTTTCCCCTATTAGTTGTGAATAAAACCCTCAATTTACTGGGCTCTGGCCCCGATACAGTGAAAATTATGGTTCCAAAGCTATTGAAAGTATTGAAACTATAGTGAATTCACCCATAAAATTCGGGGTTGTTGACAAGCTAACGGGAGAAAGTGTGTGCCAGTTTGTTGATACCGTTTATTTATTGAAGGTCAGGCTAATTTCCATATGATTGCAACGCTCCTATTCCGCCTTGTGAATCCTCATTGCAGGAACTCAATCTTCATAAAACCCCAGATACTTCATGAAACCTGACATTTTCTTTATTATTCCCTGGCCATTCCCTTAATCTCCCTAAGGGATCCTAAAGGATCTCCTGCACCCAACGGAATAATAATGAATGCCTTGATAATAGGAAATTGAAATGAAATTAAACATTCTTTGTTAAAGCTACTACAGCACTAAAGGTGTAAATAAAAAGGACAGAACGCACAGCATACCAAACACAGCCCCAATTTCATACAAGTATTATCCTCTTAAAATAAACTGCGTGAATGCAAATTTTGTTTCAGCTTCAATTTATTTGTCCATGATTAAGACTGCAAAATAAATAACTTGCACATTTCTAAGCCTATCTTATTGAAATAAATATTGGAAAGCTTAGAATACGCATCAGCTTCACATTAATGTAAACCTATGATTTAATTCGATTATCAAACCACGCAATAGAGTAGAGCAGCACGCCAACAATATGTAAATGAAATACGCGTCGGGTTTAGATTGTGAATTAAATGAAAATGCAAAACGGTCTAAATATATGATGCATTATCATTTGATATTTTTGCATATTTCAAACTTTGATACAACCTCCTAACGAACACAAACATTTCCTTTGTATGAATTTCAAAAATGTGTTTTATTGGTAGTTATATAAAAGAAAAGAAATATGGATGAAAAGTGGATTAAATTAACGTTATTTCAAACGAGGACAGTGTCCTTTTATGTTTGAAAAGGTGTCACATTGCATATGAATGAGTGTTGGTTGTTTTCATATTAAAATACTGAAATAATACTTTGAAATCTATATATTGCTTATTTGAAGAACAAAGTAACTTTGTTATACCTCGTTCAACAATGAAATTGTGCTATTTAACTTTTTGGAAAATCTCCAATATTGTAAATACGGCTATACTGTAGTAAACAAAATATTCCTTACCCATTCTACAACCATAGTCTTTTAGACTGAAGTAAACATATTTCATTCATACTAAGAATATTTTTAAAAATATTATTATTCCAATATTCTCATTTTTATTACGGTATCAATCGTCAATTCATTGAGATGGGGACGCCACCTAGGTGTGTATTTTAACCCAAAATGAGTGAAGGATGAGTGTAGAATGAAGTGACATGATCTTTATTACTGACTTAGATCGGCTGTTTTAGTAGCCAGGATAATTTATTTAATAGGACAGGTCCGATTTAGAACCATAGAATACTATCTTGATAATTAGACCAATTCATTAATACCAAGGCAAAAATGTGGTTTGTATTCCACTATAAACTGTAGGTCCCTTAGTTATTAGTTGTATGGGCTATTAATTAACAGTTGTGTCTGAGGAATATATCGGCCTTGGTCGCTAACAAGACTACAAGATCGCGCCACTCATCCTACACTCATCTCCATTCATACTTGGCTTAAAATACCTACTTATGGTCACCATTTCATTAAAAATTATTAATAAGCTACTAATTTTAAAATACTGGCCCAATACCAAGCCTACAGCGATCCCCACCACCACACTCACCAACATCGAACGAATTTTATTTTTTTAATAACACTCATGGCGTTTAATTTATTTTTGATACGCTAGTTGTTTGCATAATAGATACTATTAGTTTCAATCTTTCATTTTCGGTCGATTAAAAAGATTGCGTATTCTACATAAATCAAAAATTGCCAACAGCTCAACCTCTGTTGGTACCTGTACCTCATAGACTACGTCCATTTTGGCTCTATTACTAGCTACAACCTTAATATTTAAAGGTATATTTCTATCAATAATCAAAGGTCAATCACCTATGAGTAATTTATTTCATTAATTATTATTTATTTGCAGTAGCAACATATGTAAACTTCGCTTGCTTGAAACAGGCTTGACAATTAATTACGTGAATTCACTAATCCTTATATTTACAACTTATCGCAGCTAACGACGGGTGTGTTGGTGTGCATGGGTTTAATTAATGTGGTGTTCCGCTTGTACGTGCTTTTACTAAATACATTTCTCCACGATTCCACTGCCGCGCTCTAACGGTGAAGTAGAAATATATACTTGTATACATCACTTACTGATGTGGTTGTAATAGTATATTACGTTACTAGTCCTGAAAATAAGTGTTTACCGGACGAGTGTGGTCGTTCCCGTGCGAGACGAAGTCGAGTACGGGATTACCATACGAGTCCGGTACACACATTTTGGACGAGTTACGTACGATAGTTTACGCCATACTACTAAATCCGTACAAATCCTTATATATTTCTACCAACTAAAGGACTAAAAATCACTAGTCATAACCTCTCTTAGGGGTTATGTTTTTGTTTATAACCACTCATTGCCACCTAAATACAGTATAATCAGCTGATTGGTGTCCGGTAAAACTCATTGCAGTACAGTAGTACGCAATGAAACCCCATTTGAATAAGCTGGCGGCAAACAGCTGTTTTCTGGACTAAATCCTTGCGTGGGAAGTTCGTCAAAATAATGTAGTATGGCGTAAAAACTATTTGGACAGACTTACATGAGTTCTGGTTTCACGTGTGAAAAATTATAGTTTGAGTATGTGGACATTTGCTTTAAAATAGACTAGAGGTCGTTCAGTGGTCGAAAACTCGACCAAAGATATGTAACGTGCAGACTTCTCTATTTTCACCCAGCGTAGTAAATAAAACATATGATTAGAATTTCTTCAATTTGTTTTCATTTTCAGGGTATATTTCGTTGTTATTTTGTCACCAACATGGCAACCCATAAGGCCCATTTTTTTAAAATTAATTTTTTGTGCTTATTTTTTAATTTATAAAGGGGTTCTGCACATCTACAGGAAACATATTTCTAAACAGTATGTGTAGATTCTGTGATGCATACGAGTTGAGACAAAAGGTTTTCAAGAAACATGCTTGTCTATTAATATATAGAGATGTATTTTGTTTGCATTTCTACAGCCCATAATCAGGTATTTTGTTGCAATGTTAATAGCTATATCCATACATTAAGGTCATCACGAAAAAAATATTTTACCAACTATTTATCTATTTAAAATTAAAATTTATATGGCACGGTTATTTTAAAATTCTCCATGCATTGATGTTGGAACAAAACTTTAGGGCTATTTTTTAATGCTTGTAAATATGATAACACATTTTAAAAAATATAGTTAATAATACTCTATTTTGTTTCAGATTTAAAGATTTCCCGACCTGGACACGTAAGTATATATACTAACCTATATGTAACTATATATCTGACTATGTAACTAACTATGTAACTAACTGTGTGTACTAACTACTATTAGTATAATATTTTAACGACGCACACACTATTCAAACGTACAATCTAATTTATGTAGTTTTTCCAAATTCTATGATTAAATTAAATTACTCCATGTCAACATTTTTGGATGGTCACTAATTAACATTATATTATAAAAAATATTACTTGGTGTAGCAAACTGTATTGAAGATATTTTATTCCATTTAAAATGAATCCCACGAATAAGCTTAAAACAAGAAGCATTTCTGAAAACCCAATATAAATTGCACAAGTTTTATTTTAGCGAATTTCCCATAAAGGGAATAAGCGTATTACCGTAGTACTCATGGCAAGATCTGGACCCGGGACCGATTTACTTTTTAGTTTTGAGGTCCCTAGAGGCCAAAAACACCATCAGTCCAAATTCATGTATATATATTTACAAACAAACAATATAAACAACAGTTAAGTGTTTAATGTATTTTGAAGTTTAAAAATTGACTAATGTCCGAAACATGTCACTTCTTTTTATAAAATATAAAATACAGGGTGCTCAGTTTTTACTTATTTACTTAAATATTTAATATATAAGCAGCCCTATTACGTGAACACCTAAATTAATATATTTATGTATATATATGTGTCCGTTAGCGCGATAACTCAAGCAAATATGATCCGATTTTCATGAAATTTGGTATAAACGCGTAAAGCTACATTTATTCAAACGAGTTCGCGAACCAGCATGATCGGACTATGGGAACGGGGTTTTATATGGGGTTTTATGAGGTAAAAATAGGTTTTTCCCATTTTTGACCCTAAAAACACAACATTTTACAATTTCTTCCCGAACCATTTTGTAGAGCTTAAAAAAACAAATAATTTAGTATATTGAAGCGTTGTTGTGCGCCTAATGGTTACGGAGAAAATTCCAAAAAATTGTAAATTTAAAATTCCCATGTTATTCTTATGGAGAATAAGTCAACTGTTGTAGTTTGCTTGTTTATGAACATATTTTGATCGAATTTGGAAAATACTTTCATTTCTTATTAAACTATTAACATTACAAAAAAAAAACACTTTTACCCTCCCTGTTGCAGCAAACCTCGTTAAACTAATTCTATTTAAATAGGAAATAAATGTGATATTTTTATGGAGGCAATTTATTGTAAATTCAATCAGGTTAATGGAAATTCGCTTAGTTTGCAGGTTCGCTGCGGCGGGGGTATTTACTGATACACTCATTTTACACAAATATTTTTACACAAAACCTATTCTTACAAAAGTACACAAAGTCCATTTCCTATACATGAATTTTCAATGAACTCATACTTAAAACAAAGTACTATTTTTGCTGATTAGCAAAACGGGGTTGTTGGTTTATTTGTCAGGCCGTAAAACGTATGTGCTGACTACCTGAGTTAAATCAAGCAATGGGAATTTGGTAAGGCTTTGTATTAATGCCATGACATGATATTTTGCATATAAAAAATTGACCCTCAATATCAAATATTAAAGGAGATATCACCAAGACGATGACAACTTCCTCTGTATTAGAGGACTTCCTTCATATTAGAGGACTTCGTCCGTATTAGAGGACTAACTCCGAATTAGAGGACTTCCTCTATATTGAAGAATTTCCTTTGTATGTGAGAGCTTTCTCTGTATTCAAAAACTCCTTTTGTAAAATAGAACTTATAAAAGCAACGGATATTTCTTACAATAATAATCCTAACCCGATATTTTCAAGCGTTAAATGTCTTTCACGTCACTTGAACTAGTTTGTCAGATGTTATAAAAAACAGTGACAACTTAACAAAAGTTTTAAGATTTTAAAGAACCAAGTTGGATAGACCCTTACAATCACGTAAACTCTACGATGGTTTAACGGAGCAATTCAAACAAAGTTGGACAAGAGCCCTGAGTTGGCTGTACTAGTCTAATATTTGATGTTTACTTAGTTTAAGTGGAAAGTTATCTTTGTTTATTAGACCCTTTGGATAGTAGACCCTTTGGACGTTTGATTTAAGAAACCAGCAAGTTTTGTGTAGAGGGGGAGTTTCAATTACTCTATGTCGTTGTATACATTGTAACCCCGAATTATGAAAAATTTGTGAGTGTTTCTAGCCTGCATCACAGTGTTAATCTTTAATGTACTTACTTAAGAAAAAATTGCGGACGAATTTCAAAGATTGAGAAAAGCACAGCTCCTCACAGGACTGATTATTTTCCCCCTAGAGACTAATTCAGCACCGAAACTCATGGGCTCTCCGTTTTTGCTGCAGTATAACGAAATTTTTTAAATAAACTATGCTTCCATCACTGCTACTCCACTATTATCATTTTAATCGTGTAATTATAATATAAGTGATTGAATTAACAAGTGTTCTGCCATTTGACGATCATTGTTCAGTTAGAACCTAATTTACAACTTAGAACAATGTCTGACATCACTAAAGCGGTCCTTTCAGGTGTTGCATTGTTCATTTGACGGAAGACGTCACCAACAATGGAGTTAGATTGGTCTAGTTACATTGTTACCAGTGTTGTCATTGTAAGATATCTTGTCAACACGTTATTGTCCTATCTTGATCTGTCAAATGTGACAGAGGTACTTTCAACAACTACTTTTACTGAAACAAGTAATTTAGGTAAACGAGCACTTAGGTTTGCTGCTACGAGGAAGGGAAACGTGTTTTAACCAAATGTAATAGTTCATGATTAAATCAATAAATTTGTCAAATTCGGTCAAAATATATCCATAAGCGAGCAAATTATAGCAGTTTTCTTTTTCTCGATAAGATAAGAAATTTAAGTGTACATTCTTTTGAAATGTTCTCCGTAGCTTTTAATTGTACAACAGTACCTAGTTTAGTATACTAAATCATTTGTTTTTTAAGCTCTACATGATGGTGGCAATGACAATTTGGCATTATTATGTTTAAAAGGTAAAAACTTGAAAAAATGTTTTTGATAACTTTTAAACCACCAAAGCACCCTATTCATATCACCTGATCTTGCAGATTCGACAACTCAATCAAGTTTATCCAGCTCTGCTAATATATATGCTCACACACATACATGCTACAATTGTAAAACCTTACACAATTTAAACTAATAGCCTAGTCTTTATGGCCTCAGGGGACACCAAAATGAAAAGGTTAGCCTACAGTAATACCTCTTATGTAGTGAAATCTTCTAAAACAATCAAAAAACAATTTTTGGATACCTATGTCTATCTCCAAAATAAATAAAAAATTACATAATCTAAGTCATTTCCGTACAAACTCACTTAAGATGCTCTTTATATTCAGAAAACTTCTCCAATTTTCATGTAAGAAGTTGTAAATGATACAAGTTCTGGAAGGAATCTACAAAACACCATCACAAGCTAAGTTTGCCGCTAACCCTTACACTTCCTTAACAACGCTTTTAGTAACAGAACTTATTTCCCACGCATATTCATCATAACTGTGTGTCAAAAGTAGCATGTTACTGTACTTTTCTTCCTGTTCCTATAATTATCTCTTCTTCCTATTACAATTCTTTCTAACGGCTCTTAGGAATAAACCTTTCTCTATGGTACTCCATTTTAGGGCACGAGCAAAGCTATTAGTTTTTAATAAGTCTTCGATCAGCCATTCCATAATATGATGGAATTGTCTATTGTGACGATGAATTGAGCTCTGGAATGCACGACGCAATATCTAGCGTCACACAATTGGAACTTGGAATATCACGTTCCACTTTACGTCCTTGAGCAATAATTCATTATAGGCGAAAATAATTACTTGATTTTTTAAACAAACCAGATAAATAAAATTGGTGATGTCCTCTAAAATATTTGTTTACCAAATCTGTCAGAAAGAGTGACATACAAATGTTTTTAATGTTCTATTGGTGGAGTAAAATACTAACCTAACCAAACTCAACCTAACCTAAACTAACCTAACCTTACCAAACCTAACCTTAAATAAAGCCCGCATTCCACAATTTTAGGTTCATTTACTTACAAAACTCATGTTATTGATAAACTAACCTAACCTAACCAAACTTAACCTAACCTAACCTAACCAAACTTAACCTAACCTAAACTAATTTAACCTAAACTAACTTAACCTAACCTAACCTAACCTAACCAAACTTAACCTAACCTAAACTAACCTAACCTAACCTAACCAATCTTAACCCAAAATAAAGCCCGCATTCTACTATGGCTTAGAGTCACCCGCAATGCTAGCGCCATGCGGCAGTACATAAGTACTTAGCGGCCGCTTTTCCGGTGATATTTTACTTAATAGTGGTCCGTAATAAAAATTACATATTCTTGTTCAGGAGGAATTTCTGCACAATTTGAGTACCCACAACATGGGTTTTGGGCAAAAAAGATTTTTCCCGTTTTTCCCATTTTCCGGGAAAACGGGACTTTTCCGCAAAAAATGAATATCATATTTGGAATCAGCACTAAAACACGAACAGATTTAAAAAAAAATAATTTTTAGAGCGTTGACTGGAGGTCGACATAATTACCAAATATACTACTGTACTGGAAGATATTTTTAGTTTTTGTTATCTTTAAAAAGTAATCCGAATGAATAAAAATAGGTAGTAGAAAAAATACTAACCTACAAGTATATACTGCAGTGAATCATCAGATCAAAAATACATGTCGTCACAGGAATATCAACCAATAATATCACCGATTAAGTCACTTGACACTAATCAATTTAAGTAAATGTATACTAAAACACAGCCACAAACACTACACGATACAGATACAGTACTAACACTCATTACATTATAATGTACACCGACGAACTCGTAGTAACATGAAAACACATCGCAACCGTTCAACAACAAAAATGATCAAATAATAAACCCAGACTAGTGAGTGCATCATGCACACTTTATAATCAGCTGTTAAGAAAAGGGCTTTGGTTTATAACCTATAACAGCCAATATTGGAATACGCTTTAACATACTATATATAATTAATTATTGTAGTATATTATATTAATTATATCAGTCGATATATCATGGCAATATGTAATCAACTCATCGGGAAAAATCTATTTTCGCTACTATGAAATTACGGAAATAATCTGCAGGTAGTGTTATATACCCTTTTTGATGTGGTTCGTTCATATCTTTTCCGAGTAAGTTTTGGATTTTAATGTCTTTTTTTTTGTTTTATTACACTTGTAATTGAATCTTGTTTTGTAATATACATTGTCCAAACAAGGATGTTTGTAAAATACAACTTTAGACTGCAGCGTACTTTTTGGGTAGTGTAATCAACTATGTTATTTTTTTATTGTTTGCTAAAAAGATGGATATTTATTTCAGCATCTAAAAATCGAAGAACCCATTAAATATATATTTTATAAAATTAAACATGTAAATAAAAGATTGTTTACAATTAACACGAATGGCCATTCATGTGCTCATGTCTAATTATATTTTGGCGAAATACTTTAGTCCTAAAATAAAAATATTATGTGGAAAGAATTTATAGCTTTGAGATTAAACGGGGACCTTCCCTCAGTCTTATCAAGATTGTTCCATTTGGCTTTGACCCAGAAATATTGGAGTAAAACCCTTACTGTATGGTAAAACACATTTCAGCCTGAGCATAGGCCTATAACATATGGCCCTAGATAAAATACTACTAGATTAAAACGATCAAATTATACAATCAATGGTAGATTTTTTTAAACTCTTCACTTTTTAAATTCAGTTAATAAAACTGGTCATTGTTTTGTGTGATTATTGGTTACGTAGAAAATTCATAAAATTTTTAATTTAAAATTCTCACATTATACTTATGGAGGATAAGTAAACTTTTTTAGTTTGGTAATTTCCGGATATTTGTTGATTAAACCTGACCAATTTCTTTATTTTATACTAAGCTATTCACATTTTACTAAAAACACACTTTATTACCCCCCCCCCCTGTAACAGCAAACCTAGGTACTCGTTAAACCTAATGCTATTAAATAGATTTAAGTGATAGCAAAATCAGGCAAATGGAATTCACTTCTGCAGGTTTGCTGTGACGGGGGTATTTTTAAAATTTCCTTTTTTAGCTTCGCCACGTTTGTCTCATAGAGGTTTATTAGATTGTTTACCAAACAAAGCATTCCAGTCGATACGGCATATAATCAGGTGCTGTTCATTGTATGCTTCATTGTTTACACCTTAGCACAACAATGGAACAATAGGCCAATAGGAAAATGGAACAATAGATCAAAGGACACGCCAGATTAGTTCTATTGTTGCCATTGTTGGTTTTCTCCCTCTCATTTTTGTTCCGTGTTCTTTCATTTTCCTCCGGCTCAACTTCTTATTAAAAGATACACAATTCATGATATTTATTTGTATATACAATGTACGTTTGAGATATTTATTATAAGGATATCATTAATTATTCAAATTCGGTTGTATGGTGTATTTTTAAAGTTTATACCTTATTACAATATTATTTTTGTATTCGTTAGGCTACATGTTTTTCTGCAGTGTATGCATTGAGCAAATGGTTTTAGTTTAGATATTTACTTCATTGTCTTTAATATTTGTGGGAATGTCTGTAAAAAGTGCAGAGTATATTTTTCGACCCTGCATAGGCCCTACACTTCTATTGTTTCATTTATACTATCAACGCATACATAGGCATCCATATCTATCATGTGCAAGGGCCACTTAAACATCTGGAGTTGAGTTATATGACAGAGTATTAATTTCAAACTTAAAAATATCTGTGGCCTCCCGTCCCCCGTCCCCTTTTTCCCGTCGTAGATACATATGTCCGCAATGTTCCGGTGAAATATTTTGTAGACCCTTGTCAGGTGGCAGCAATCCCTAGTGTCCGCAATTTCCGTGTTAATGATGTGTCCGCAATGCTCCTAGTCCACAATCACCCGTATATCTCTGGACTTGAATACAAGTCAAGAATACATTGTAACTACACCTGTCATCAAATCATCGCACTATTGATAAATTTACATGGGTTTACTTGAACTTCCGTAAGATCTTTTGTATGTAGCTTTTTTATTTTTTTCAAGTTCATAAATTATTACGCTAAAATCCACCGGTGATTTTCGGTAGTCGAACCCGTGCACTCGATTGTCCAATCGCTGCACCAACCGCGTTCCAACAGTATATAGCAATCACTCTGCGCTGCGTGGATCTAATCTACTTGCATCACCATGAATAAACCATGAACATTTATATCAATTAACACCCGTCTCACTTTTATACCCAATCCTTCAAGTGGGCGTGGCATTAAATACGCGTAAGATTTATACAAAACTAGCTGTAACCCGCGGGCTTTGCCCCGTTAAACTTCTTAATTTTCAAGATTATCTCGTTCGCATGGCTCAATCACGTCCTGGTTGAAGTTTGTTCGCTACGCTCACTCACCTTTAGGTTGGAGCTCGTTCGCTACGCTCACTCACCTTTAGGTTGGAGCTCGTTCGCTGCGCTCACTTGCCTTCAGGTTAGCTCGTTCGCTACGCTAACTCGCCTCCAGGTTGAAGTTCGTTCGCTACGCTCACTCACCTTTTGGTTGCACATTAGCTGTTGTCATAAATGTAAAAGAAATAATAGGGCTGCACCCTGTTGGTAATCCTTGTAACTTTAATGCTATTGAACATCATAGAACAGAACCAACTTGTTTAATTGAAACAGCTGTTAAGATTCAATAATTCCATTTCTCATAAGGTTAACATGGGAAACTCCAGAGCCACTGGGGCGGAGCCCGAAAGGATTTTTGAAATAAGAATATGCCTATATGTTAATCGGGAATGTGAGCTATCATCATGCCAAATTTCAGCCCAATCCGACCAGTATTTTTCGAGTTTACTTTTCCCATACACACATACACACATACAGCAACCACCTCTTTTTTATAATAGTATAGAAGATAGATAGATTACACTTCAAGATTCGAATACATTAGCATTACAAAAGAAGTGTTTAATGTGTCATAGTTATATTTGCGTCTCGATATCAAAGTCTTGTCCTCCCATGGATACATTTTATCAATGAGGTGTGAAATAACAGTTTTTCAATAGTTATCACTTCTTAAGTGTATGTTTGTGAAAATTTTGGGTATTGATCCTGTATTAATCTAATATGATATTGACATTTCCCGGCTCGCTAGGTTTAATAGATGTCAGGCAGGCGTTAACATTAACATATTGATTTGGCAAACACCTGCAAGCCAGTGACCTGATCTTTACACTATTTTACACGTGAAAGCAACGTAACTATAACGTTAACTTGAATAGTAAAAGTCGACTCTTCATTTCATTTTACAGTGAAACCATAATCCTCTTTCAGACGTTTTTAACTAGAGGGATAAATATTTTCAAAACACCTGGTGGAACCCGAGTGGAGATTTAGGTGTTTTAAAACTCTATATATTCAATGGCAAAACTGACCCTTTATAATCCCCTCCAACGATGGTGGCGGTTTAGGTGTCTTTGGGCGGTCATAAAACTCGTGGCAGTATAATAACAGCAAGTTTGTGACAGACTAAGTAAAACAAAAAGCTTAATGTGCTGTCCATTCAAAACTATCATTCACTGGGGGTGGCCATTCACTGGGGTTACTATTCACTGGGGGGTGACCATTCACTGGGGGTGGCCATTCAATGGGGGGTGACCATTCACTGGGCGATGGCCATTCACTGGGGGTGACCATTCACTGGTGGGTGACCATCCACTGGGGGTGGCCATTCACTGGGGGGACTATTCACTGGGGGTGACCATTCACTGGGGGTGACTATTCACTGGGGGTGACCATTCACTGGGGGTGGCCATTCAATGAGGGGACTATTCACTGGGGGTGGCCATTCACTGGGGGTGACTATTCACTGGGGGGGGTGACCATTCACTGGGGGTGGCCATTCAATGAGGGGACTATTCACTGGGGGTGGCCATTCACTGGGGGTGACTATTCACTGGGGGGGTGACCATTCACTGGGGGGACTATTCACTGGGGGGGTGACTATTCACTGGGGGTGGCCATTCAATGAGGGGACTATTCACTGGGGGTGGCCATTCACTGGGGGTGACTATTCACTGGGGGGGTGACCATTCACTGGGGGTGACTATTCACTGGGGGGGTGGTCATTCACTGGGGGTGACTATTCACTGGGGGGGTGACCATTCACTGGGGGTGGCCATTCAATGAGGGGACTATTCACTGGGGGTGACCATTCACTGGGGGGACTATTCACTGGGGGTGACCATTCACTGGGGGTGGCCATTCAATGAGGGGACTATTCACTGGGGGTGGCCATTCACTGGGGGTGACTATTCACTGGGGGGGGGGTGACCATTTACTGGGGGTGGCCATTCAATGGGGGGGTGACTATTCACTGGGGGGTGGCCATTCAATGGGGGGTGACCATTCACTGGGGGGTGACCATTCACTGGCTTAGTAGCTGAGTATATAGTGCTTGCCTAGCAATAATAATGTTGCCGGATCAATCCTGAAGTCAGTAGCTTTTTATGATGGTTCGAAACTGGACCTAGCTCTCCTTGATCATTGGGCTTTAAATAAATTGTCCATGCCAATTAAACAGCTGATCTTAGTCATTAAAAACTACTAAGATCATCTCACACCATTCTACACCATCGATCTCTATAGAGATCGATATTCTACACTCAGCCTTCACTCATATTTCGGCTAAAATACGCACACGTCCCTATCTCAATTAGTTGTATAACCCTATTTCAACATTTAGCATGTTCAGATTCATTTATCCGTAGAGTAAAATATGTAAAGTGTAGGTGTTATCATAAGTTAAAGGTAATGTGTGTTTAAGGATGGATTGGGAGTTGCAAAATTTGTGATTATTATTTTTTATTTCAAGGAAACTTATTTCTTTCTCGTAATTAAAACGCCAGTTTCTAGGTCAAAGAAATTTTCCGCCTCAGCGCACGCCGGTGGCTGTAGAATTCCTTGTTGTCTTGTCAACAGTTCCAATATTCGAAAATTTATTTTTAGAAAATAATAGGCGTATTTGTTTGTTTATTATTGCCTTCGCCCTAAAAAAGCATTTCCTGTACAATTTAGTAAAACAAATTAATTAATTTTGCAGATATTGACAATTTATTGTAATGCAATACTAAATTTAAAAGTTCAAAAAGGCCAATACAGATATATTATATATATTAACAAATTATTATATATTGGCAAAAATTATTAGACATTTAGTATTGCATTACAAATTAACTTATGCACTTAAGAGTTTGAGAAATTAAATTTACCACGTCTAAAAATCTTCCAACCCTTCTAAAATGTCTTCATTACACTAGGTAGCCGGTAGGAATTAAACAGTATATTGAAACTAAGGAACTTAATGAATAAAACACAAACTTTGAAACTTATTGACGCCTTTTATTGTAACACTTAAACAATGGTAGTACCCTATGTTGAGATGGTCCTGAACTTAACATATTTTCGTGGCTTCAAATTTTACATTACATGGGAAGTCTAGTAATAAGCTATGGGCTACTGCCAATGGCTAAGACGATTACTGTATTGTAGTGAAATATAATACGGATTTTGTGTTATTAGACGTACTTTCTTAAATTGCCTAAACACAATAAAACTTCCATTCAAATTGAGAAGTTATTTAACATATTTAATTAATTTAAAAATAGAAATCTTTACCAAGATCTGATTTGGATTCGTGACATTAGTGATGTAAGACGCACGACGTGACGACGTGGCAAGATTTTCGGTGCCAAATTGGCACAATCTCCGGTCTCCAAGTCTTGTAAATATCTCTTTGTCATTCTTGGTTGTTCTCGCCTAAAGAACAAGATTAAGATTACACTCTGTAACACATTTGAAACGGTTAACCTGCATTTATCTGTACCCTATTAAAACAAACTGCTCGACTGCTCAATCCGGTCAGTTATTCGACAGCAAAATGAAATGTAAAAGTATCACCCTGTGCATATTAAGTCCCCCTATTCGTTTACCAAATTTATCTTCGTGAATTGTTTCTCTAATTGCAAACCTGACATTTGGCTTTTAATTGTCTAAATTTAATACCAGTTAACAAAGTAAATGAAAAAACTAACATAGCCACAGAGGGGTCTGATGTTGACCTTCAATGTTTAGCCAAAAAGGCCTACAAAATAACAAGCAAAGCAAAGCCACTTTGTTGATATTGATCAAACAGTTTACCTGATGATTACATAGTAACAACAAGTTCTGGGTTTGGACCGTTCCCCAACAAAAATAAAAAAATCTAAGTTGGTACGTGCCGCTGAAAAGGCTGTTTTCTTGCAGAGTTCACAGTTTAGATTTTACGGGTTTTTGTGTTATTAAGAATATAATATTTAAACGTTAATTTTTAAGAGTATCTTTAAGTTCTGGTACCATTCCAGAGGCGAATGTGTCATTCAAAAAATGAATGTTTGTCCATGCCCATGGTTAACTTTGATTTTCTTTGCAATGCCCATTTTTTACAAACAAAAAAAAACTACGAATTAATTATTTTTCTTGTAGATTCTCCCTGTATTTGGTAATCTCAACAACAGTAAGGCATACAAACTTCTATTGGAATCATGTTACAACAGCTTTACCACCAGAGGTAAAACGATGTGAAAAGTTCTAATGCATGATGCGGCTTTGTTAGTAATTCATCACATGTCAAAAGTTATCCCATTCGAAAATTGAATTCATTTTCCCATTAGGAAGCTAGTACTTAGATCAATCCATAAACGTCACCTAACTGATTGCGAAAGTTTAAAGTGAATTTACCAGTTAACATTTGGCTCACTGAAACTCTTTTTAGTCAATTGGCAATTAAACTGAAATCCAAATGTGTTCGAATGAAAACTCGTTAAGTGTGTCAGCGACAACTGAACTCTAATTTGGCCAGGCAGTAATTTGATACTTCTTTTTCAAATTAATCCATTAAGTAACGTTTTGCGTGATAATATAATTTATTTCATTGGAAAAATCAATATTGCTCGATAACTACTTCGATCAAATGCATCTTCAACAAAACTCGTAACAAATTATAAAATGATAAAATACGCACACTAAAACTGTATCACCTAACAATTAAAAATGAGTATACAGCACAAAGTGTTGTTTAATCTATTCTAAACTAAGTAGCTATGCAAATGCAAGGTACAAACCAAAGCAATGTCTTGGGGTTCAAAGGAACAGAATCCCGCGCCCGCATACCACCAGACAAAGGCAAACAAGTTAACTATGCAATAGGACGTACCTCACAGACATCCGGGATTAAACTTTACCACATAGAATTAAAACTGTTTTTAGGTTACTTGAGTTTGTTCTCCAAACAAAATTAAAATATATCATAAGCAGCATCAGTAGATGCAGCATGTTAGTACATTAATTTATTCTAATGTTTCGATCTATTAAATTCACAGTAATATACTTGTTTAAATTCAACTGAACACACGCTCAAATTCAGGTATTTCTCATAGTTATATATAATTTATTGAATAGTTATACAAATAAACTGCATAAGAATTATTTTTAATTTTTATTACAACACAATTAAAACTAAATAATACTAAGGGAGTATGTTTTATCTATGATAATATGTACTACCACAGCGGAATAGATTCTCTAGAGATCATGGGAATAGAATGCGTTGTTATTTAATTGACAAAACACAATAGAATATGTAGTGGTATGCATTTCTAACTAACCATTTAATTTAGGTTAACAATATAATCATTGCATGTAGTATGTGACAACAATTCAATAATTTACGAGATCAAAAGCTGCTTTGATTGTCTGCACTCTACCACACGACTATCCTAGCAGACGGCAGACTATTCACTGCCCAGTGATTGGAGGTGTGTCGTCGTCTGCTAGTGCGCATGTTTCTTCTTCTTCAGTTTCAGTACCAAAACAAACATGACATGCGGGAGTGTGTCGATAATTTGTGTTCCAGTAGTTTTAGCTCATTTTAAAAGATTAGTGTTAAATAAACGTTATAGCTTACTGTCATATGTGCATAATTAGTGTTTCCTTTGCTATCCTAATAGATGGTAGAAAATTATTACGGGTTCTTCCAAACAAAAAAGTATACTGTCATCATGACCCAGATAAGCAATGCCTACTGAACATCTCTCCCGAAAACATTTATTTAGAAACTCGATTATAATATAAATAAGTGCTACAAATCTATCAACGATATTTACAATGAAACAGCAGAAAAAGAGGCCTTATCCAGGTATGATTAATGCTCAATAAACTGGGCGTAACCATAGACTATCAATTACAAATACAGTAATTAATTCAAATAGACTAGCACTCTAGCTTTTTTGTTTATGGTTATTGATCTTCAATTGCATGCTAACAAGATCCACACTGTCACCATAATTTAGTTTATCAGTGAAAATCTGACTTTGTTATTTAACAGGTCTAGGTTCTTTTTGATATTTGCGCTCAGATTTTAAGAGCGGACGTTAGGTTAGGATGGAATGATATCACTGACTAAATAGGCTACTGTTACTGTACTATATAACTATAGTTCGCTTACTTTTAACTCGTTGCACTTGATAGCTGTATAGGTGAATGTTAAGGTTACAGATTTTTTTGGGTGGGCCTGAGCAAGATAATAATTATTACCCTAGGCCTAGCCTAAACTTATTATTATCATCATTAAGCTTATTACCATCTTCTTGGCCATTGACCCATCGTATGACAGGAATAGGCTGTGTCAGCGTCAATACAAACTAATTTTATTTCCCGCACATTTTAAAAAACTCACAAATTTTAGAATGTTTGAAGAAAAGGTAGGTACTTTGGGTACTTATGGCGGTTGATATAATATTAACTTACTAATACTGAGCCCATCCAAACTGCCTTCCAGGAATTCTTTTAGCCTATTGAACAGTAAGGGGTTTTACAAAAGAAATTTCCTGTGATGTTTTTAAACTTTCTGCTGTCCAGGGTCTTTTTGGCAGCTGGGAGGGGAGTTGATTGAAGAAACTTAGTCTAATCAATGCTACATTATAATATTGTTTTTAGTTAAAAAAAAAAACGTAGTTTCCTTTATGCTTGATGTGTGTACCAGATTTAAAGTAGGCTTATTGGTCGAGAGAGATAATGCAAAACCAAGCAACGTAGGATTAACTTATATGCAGTATAAGCATAAATGGTGATGTAGATACCAATCATTTATGTAGCCTACCGATTAGTATTTTTTGGCTATGTTATATAACTTACCAAGTTAAATACCAGTAGTTTATGGATAACCACACTTCAACCCTCACATTACCCTTTCCATATTAACACAACAAAACCATCACTCACAAAACCCTCAAAGATCGTAAAATTTAACTCATTGAGGGTAAGGTAAAACACATTGTTACCAATCAAGAGGCCACAGGGATTGTGTTGGGAGGGTTTAGAAGTAGCCAATTTTAAAGCCAGGATAACTAGCCTTTATAAACTAACAGTATTAATGAATTACTACATGAACTTGACAAGTCAGGAGATTAATTGTCAGTTTACCAAGGGGAAGAAGAGTGGGTCCTTGAAACAGACGAAGGCGCAGACACCCAGTGGATTGCCAAGACACAGATTAGACTAATAAAAGGGGGCAGTGGTTTTATTGATGAGGGATATTAATACATCAAAAAGGGCCTTATTAATGGCACAAGGCTTTGTGATCAGAATGGTTAACAACTTAATAGAATGTAAAGTCTTAACTGGAACAAGTGAGTGGGGACATATTTTAATTTCGAGGATAAAAATTTACCCGTCTGAAACAAACTTACCTTTTAAAATGGAAAGATGCTAATTTCTGTTACCTTTGGCATTTGCAGCGCTGTTCTTACCCAGACCAATTTCAATCATGAGCAACTATATTATATGTTGTTTTAAGTAGGCTACACCTATTAATAGGATAAGCATATTCGTTACGGAAAACTCTGACCAAGGTAATCTTCCTGAAGGTAACTTTAAGGCTAAAATCGTAGTATTCATGGAAGTGCTTTTGTGATAAAAATATTTTTTTAGTGTTTATTTTTAAAATTGTGTTTTCTTCAAGCAGCATTTTTATGACCCTCAAAATATGCTACATAGGCCTATTGGTTTGATATGATAAAATGTTTTGTTAAATGTGTTATAAAATCTTTAAAACATAACTACACTATAACCTTGCTCGCTGCCTATAACATACTTGAACTTGAACACTTATTAATTTACTAAATATAATACACATACAGCTAGAAAATGGCTGGACAGCTTCCCTTCCAAGGCTTCATTATTATTGTTAATTTTCGACGTCGAGTCAATATATGATACGATGAATTTGTTTTCTAAATTCATATGTTATTTTGCGGCGCATTGAGCCGCACAGGTTCACTAGTTCAGTTTAAAATGTTGACCTTTTTTAGCTCTTATATATACAAATTGACATTAATGGTTAAAAGTTATTTCGATACATTCATGGATTCAAAAAGATTCAAAAATATTATAAAACCAATTCAACATAGGCTTAAAATATTTCATTTATCTCCTCAGTATATAGGGCCAAAAGTTTACAATAAACTACCTGCTGGGATAAAAAAACATTGCCTCAGTTTCTAAATTTAAATCATCTTTAAAAAGTTTCCTTTTGGAGAGGGCATTTTACTCACTAGAAGAATATCTTGGAGATGTGATTACAATTTGAAAGGTATTACTTCTCCCATAGGTTTGTATTGATTGCTTTATTTGTTTTGTATTTTATAACGTAGATTTTTATAATGTAGATTTTTCAATGTATGATTTTATTAGACTTAATGACAAATCACCTGTCAAGAGAATTGATGTAATGTGATGATGTTAAATAAATAAATAAAAAATAAATAAACATTCTTGCGTGATATGAATTGTTCTGCCAACAAAGAAAACATACCTGGCCCGTCTGGATGATACTAATGACAAGCAGTTTATTTCATTAACATAAGTTTTAATTGTGTATTTATTTTTTAGACAAACAGTTGGCCCAGTCCATGGAGGATTATCTCGCTGCCCTCAAAAGTGCGGCGGCCACCAGGGAGTATTACCAAGTAAGTTAGGTTATGTTTATGAGTAAAATACCAGCTGTTGCCAATCCAACTTTATACAAGCCATGCATAGTATCTGTTTACATTTTTTATATTCATCCTATATTAATACACTTTAATTCAGTTTTTAAAAAAAGAGCCCTAGTTTGATTGATTGATTAGTTTCCTAGTCTAATTGACATCAAAACGTCATTCATATCACTTACCGGTAGTCTTATATTATGTTAAACTACAAAGTATGTACCGTACATATTTATGATGGTAATCTGTACATTTTAAATTTAGAAATATAATTCCAGCTAGGCATTCATATAATGAGTAAACTACACTCCCCAAAAATGAAATTTGTAAAGAATGATTTGAAAATAGCGAAGGAGGTATTATCATAGACTAAGCAACACTAAGGGAGTATGTTTTATCTATGGTATTATTCCTTTGCTAGTAATTGACATACTTGGACATTTATTTTTAGTTCAGTATAGGCATAGACTAACCAACACAAGTTGACTTCTCATCCCATTGTACATTTTGAAGCAAGTTTTTCGTGTCTAGTTCATGTAAGTGACACATGGGCGCTAGTGTCGACGAAACTTTGCTTCTATTATTTTAGGGTTAATTTCTTGATTTGTGCTTTACTGTTTGGTTATATAACTAGGGGACAAGTTATTGTTTATGATTAGATCGTATTATTTGGTTAAACGAAGTTTTAAATGGCTGTAATAACGGGAAACAAATTGTAAACAAAACACGACCTCTACATAAACCGTACAGAACTAACAATAAAATTGTCTTCAGCTGTTCCATAAGGATGAGAAATCTACTAAGGGAGTATGTTTTATCTATGGTATAGGCTACTGTAAAAATATGGAAGGTTTTAAGTCTGTTAGATGGATAAGCACAACCCTTCTCATAGCAGTAATGAGTTTCTTGGATGTTTCAGCAAATTGCGTCGGATGCCCATGACCTGTTGTCGGGCAAACACAGCTGGGTGGCCACCTCCCATGCTCGCCCCACGTACTGCAACGTCTGCCGAGAAGCGCTTTCTGGTAGGTAGCAAACCATACAACTACCTACATATATCTTTTGATAACTAATGTCAGCAATGCTTCCAACGCACTATGCAGTAGGCCTAGATTTTCTGAAGCCTGTTTTGGATCCTTACCCTACAAAGACATTAACAAAAAGGACCAGTGTTGAATGTCTAGCTTAGGTTTATTAGTAAATATCATTCAGGGTTGTTACGCTAGCTTAATTAAATGACTTATTGACTTATCACTCTACCCTAGATACCTAATTAAATGTCTTCTCTTAATTTTCCCTAGTTTTCACGTTAACGTTTTATTGGTTCTGATAGGAGTCACATCACATGGGTACAGCTGCGTAGTCTGCAAATGCAAAGTACACAAACGATGCTCTACAAAAGCCATCAGCAACTGCAAATGGACCACATTGGCAAGCATCGGAAAAGACATCATAGAAGACAAAGATGGGGTAAGGATTACATAGAATTAAATAATTTATTGTTCAATTTGTTTTAATGTCTGCCTCACCCAGGTTGTATTAATATTTTTGAATCGTCTCTTGTACCAGTATATTGGTAAACTTCTTTGAGGTGTTTTGTCTTTGAAAAAAGTATCTTGTTTTGGACTCTATTAAGAGTGTTTTTTGTTTTTTTGGAAATTTCAGTATGACTATTTATTATTAAAGGAAATTATTGATTCTGTCAACACAATTACATGTTTGGTAAATGTTAATAATCAAGATAGGCTCGTCCATTTACTGACAAGGTCGCTTCAGTAAATGAGCCTCAGCCCAGGAGCGCAAGAGGTTTTAGGTGTGTTTAAGGGCGGTATGGGAAAAATTCCCGGCAATGAAGGGGGGGGGAAGAGGAAATATCTCAAATATCCCTCGGACCTATTGTGCGTCATGTCCAAACTACGAGCCTTGCATCTGAGGCTTAAAGACCATTAAAAAATCTACATATTCACTTATTCAAATTGTTAAGTCAAATTTCCAAAAGCTGATAGGCTAAGTATAATCGGGTCCGCGGAATTGGCTAACTCTGGAACTCGCTAACCCCATGTTTAAATGCCCTATCTTAAAATTTGGTCGATGAGAGGAACTCGCTAACTTGTTCGGTTTCGGAATTGGCTAACTCCGGAACCCGCTAACCCGCTCCAGAGCCGGGTTAGTGACTTCCGTACTAGGACAGAATTCGCTAACTCGGTCCCTCGGAGGAACTCGCTAACTTCCAATCAGAAGCGTCGCGCGCCGGCCAATAGGAGCAAAGCACGAAGATTGTTGGCCAGTGTTGCCGAAAGTGTAGTACCTACGATCGTATCGGTACCATAATATCGTATCCAATGAATAATTCGCAGTAAGAGCAATGTGGTTGATGTTACGTATATTGAGAAGTAGGCTATGTTTATTATTATTGTTATGATTATTATTAGCGTGGAAAATGCGTTATTATATTCTTATTTTAATTGTTGTTTATTCGTTTGTAAAAAGATAGTTCGTTCGGTTATTTTGTTGATGAAATATTTATTTTCATAGGCCGTAATTTGCTCCTTTTCAAATAAATTGCATTAAATATATGAAATGCTGCAAATAAAATTATCAAGTTCGTATTTGGTAGACCGGGTTTGTAGCCGTGAATGATTTTCCTTGATAGGCTATAATATGGCTCTTTAAAGGTCTATTTTATGTCTGTCATGCGGGTTATGGTTTTTGTTATCACATATTTTTCTAGTATTCGTGGTTATACTGTATGATTACCCAAATAGTTTCGAGTCGTAATGTTAATCAAAAATAAAATAGGCTTGGTATTTGTATAGGTAGATGATATACTTAGTAACATTAATATTAATAATTTAAACCTGAAACGTGGAACAGTTTATGACAATATTTCGTCTTTACTTTAGTCTAACAAAGGAATTTAAATGTTGTTACATTATTTATGTTGCTGGAAAAATATAACATAATTCATTTACCATAAATTGAAGCAGTATTAGGCCTATAATAGTGTCTCCTGTTCAAGTCAACCAACAATTAGCAACTGTAAAAATATTATTTACTGATATTAATACTGAGTTTATTATAATAAACTTTGCCTATTATAGACACAGTATCAATACACTTAAATTTATGATATAAATAATACGTAGCGTAGATTTATTGTTTTCCACATAAATGTTTTTAAATGATTTTACATGATCCGTTTAACACTTTTATGACTATTTCATTTTTTAATTTTGATGGAAGAATATATTTTTTCAATTCGTAAAAAATATTGTAATATAGTCCCTGCTCTTTCACCAATCATTATGCTAATTACTGATATACAATTTAGATTATATTAGTTTCTTGAATAATTTTCACATTTAGGCCTGCATAAATTTTCCTCTTTTCTTCATCTACTTCTTAGGGTTGATTTGTTGATATTTCAAACCTTACAGTTGGATAAATTATAATTCTACTTTTATATGTTGTATCATATATTAAAATAATGCTCCGGTAATTGCCGTAGACCTGCTATGCCTAGAATTTTGAGGATTAAACTGCCGATCTACTTTAAGTGTGTTAGGTCTAAACGTCACTACAGAAATGTATTTTATTAAGTGTTAATAAATATACTTAAAAAATTTTTTTTGTAGGCTTCGCATTTAGTAGCATGGGTGCCGATCGTCAAAGTTTTGGCCTATTTTGATTTAAAAATTCTTCTGAGTTAAGACCTAGTTGTTATATATTCTTTAAGCTTAGATTGAAACTTTTCAGCATCTTCAATTTCCCTAATATAGCCAATGAATTTTAGATGAAGAGTAATCAATAAAGTGGTAATGTATATGGAGTGCATTAAATATTAGTAAATTCCTATTATCATATACCTCTTATACCAAACATCCATCGCTGACCAATGACTGGATAGATTTCGTCAAAAAGTTTCAAGTTTTATAATACTTTATAATGTAAACAAGTTAACATGGCAGTAGGTCATGAGATCCATTTATCACTTTCCTCTATAAAATATTCTGGAATAGAGAGGCCGTGCCTTGAGAAGTTCCTCGACTTTCTTTTTAGAATTCCTGAGAGGGAGTGACTTTGTGTTCTTGTCCAGATGGTTGTAGCCTGATTCCAAGGACAGGATTGCAGTCTTTTTGCTTACTCAGCCTGCAGAAAGCTAACCCGTCCCGTAGGCTATTTGAACGGGTTGTTCTCTATAAATTTTTTTAACGTATATTTCATAATGTACTAGAAGAATTAGACGTTTTCCAATGACTTATGTATTCTAAAGTTATAAAGGAAAGAAATTGATCTTATGTCTTACGTGTTTTTGGTTTATTCAGTATGAATTGTGTATTTCAGTATTTTAAAGAATTGTTGTGATTCTAAAAATTGACCCAGATGTTCCTGTTTGTTACAATTTGTATGAGTGGTGGTTATAGATAAAGAGACAGCTGATTGTTTCCAACAACGAAGCTATTACGTTTTCCTACAGTTACCTATCAATGTAGGCTATATGTTCCCTCACTGATTTGAGAAAGCAAAGTGACCAATTCGCTCATCAGTGAGACAATGTTATCATTGTCTCACTCACTCCAGATTTGCAACGTGAAGACACGAAATAGTGAGCGCGTAACATACAGACAAGGTCGTATGCGCGCGAAGTACATTACCTGACCTGCAGAATACCTCCTCTTCATCGTTGACCAGCCTGGGCCGGATATATAGCGTCAAAGTCCTTACAAAACTACTATTTACAAATAAATAAACATATATTTAAAATATACTGACTGCGCATTGGCGGTGGATGCTTATTCCAGCGACATTGACAGCACTGGCTGTAAATCAGCTGGTCAGCTGTTGTATAATTAAATGTAATATTAAAAGTTCACTTCTGTGTAAAAATATGTCACGTTTATTTACCAATTTATTTTTTTTATGGTAACTGTAGGAAAAATAAAATGTGCAGCTCGAGTGCAAAGTGCAATTGCTCACTAGTTGCACAAATAAATACTGTTCAGTACTTCATTCACAACACTCGTCCTTCATTAATTTATGCTCACTCTGTTCCTGGTATCATATAAAAAATTTAATATCATAGTGTTCAAAAATGGTGTATCTTACATTTTTTAACCATGCCGCCAGATTATCTATTTTATTTATTTAATGTACCTCCATGTCCAAGTCCAAGTGTATATGGCTGCTGTGACTAGCACCACGCTAAATTTTGTTTTAACCTCCAAACTTGGGTTGTCATCATATAGAGCCAATGCCATTCAATTAGCGTTTGCAAAGTTTTCATGAACCAACATAATAAATAACTTCTTAATGATGTTATAATTGCCTTTTAATTGCTTTGAGCTACGTAGCTATTATATTCCCCCTAATGGATTTGATAATAGAAACCAATACCGAAACAATTATCTTTATTGACACTGACGTTTTGAACTACGGCAGATTACGACTATTTCGTCGTGCAAGGTTGGCAACGCTCCGTGCAGTGGGCGCGGCCGGGTTAGCGACTTCCAGAGTTAGCGAATTCCGCCGCGGGACAAAATCGAGTTAGCGGGTTCCGGAGTTAGCCAATTCCTGACTGGGACGGTTAGCCAGTTCCAGAGTTAGCCAGTTCCGACACACGACCGAGTTAGCGAGTTCCAGAGTTAGCCAATTCCTACGTCTCGTATAATCTGTTATAATATTGCCTAAATGCTCAACCTTATGGAACAGATATCATGCTATTTAAGTTGTTATTTTGTTAGTTTGCGTTTGCAAGTTTTAAGCCTAACAAGCTGATTTAACCTTGAATAGATGATAACATTTTAGCTTATTAGTATAATTAGGGTACCGTACTATCTTTGTTTTCACTCTGAGTCAGGGCCGGTTTAACCCATACGCGAACTAAGCGGCCCCATATGGCGCCACAAAAAATTGGCGCCGTGGTGCCAACGGAACAATTTTTTTTTAGTAAACAACGTAATTTTGTTTATTTTCGCTCAGAGTTCAAGTATTCAAAGCACCACAATAAAGGCCTTTAAGACAATAATAGGTTTTTTACATACCTCAGTCAAATAGTCCAAAAATGGTATTGCTCAACAGCTTACATGTTTCGTTGCGAAGACAACATTATCAAAGCTTGCAACTCTTCAAAAACACATTTAAAACACGAACACAGAAAACATTAATATGGTATTTTATTGGTGTTTTAAATGTGTTTTTGACGAGTTGCAAGCTTTGATAATGTTATCTTCGCAACGAAACATGTAAGCTGTTGAGCAATACCATTTTTGGACTATTTGACTGAGGTATGTAAAAAACCTATTATTGTCTTAACAATATAGTCCAGGGGCCGAAAACATGAATTTTGAAAGGTATTTATTCTGTTTGTACCAACAGCATATGAAAAATGTGTATATTTGTACAGCACTACAACTCAAGGACTTAATGCCATTTGTAGTTTCGATTTGTAGTGAGCTGACGCTCGGCAGTCGGCAGCGTACTACAGCGCGGCGCCTGTGGGTTTCATTTCATGACTCATGTTCTGAACCACATTCTGATGTTCTGAACCAGATTGATACCAACTCTGCAATTAAAGAATTTGCCAAGATCAAAGCTAGGAAAATTAATTTTCAATTGCTAAGAGCTTTTGAACCGTTCAAATTGATAATTTTGTATTCTTTTTGTCAAGGTAATAAATTTGGTTTTTCATGTTTTCTTCATGTTTAATGTGTTCAATTAAAAATTCCTCTCTTGTCATCTATCTACACCTGTTTTTCATTGTAATAGGCTTTAACTTATATCGTATCCAAGTTCCTGTAATAGTATATTACGTTACAAGTCCTGAAAATAAGTGTTTACCGGATGAGTGTGGTCATTCCCGTGCGAGACGGTCGAGTACGGGATTACCATACAAGTCCGGTTAACACATTTTGGACAAGTTACGTACGATAGTTTACGCCATACTACTAAATCTGTACAAATCCTTACATATTACTACCACCAACTAAAGGACTAAAAATCACTAGTCATAACCTTTAAGAGAGGTTATGTTTTTGTTTATAACCACTCATTGTCACCCAAATACATTGTAATCAGCTGATTGGTGTCCGGTAAAACTCATTACAGTACAGTAGTACGCAATGAAACCCCATTTGATTAAGCTGGCGGCAAACAGCTGTTTTCTGGACTAAATCCTTGTGTGGGATGTTCGTCAAAATAGTGTAGTGTGGCTCACATTTAGAAATAAATTGTTAACTTAGGCCGTGATGCTCGTCAAGCATGACGTCACGATAGAAGACGGCAATGACGTAGGTATTTATTTATTTATTTTCCAAGGAAAGAATAAAACAAGCAGCTGATCACAAACGGCAAACATTACGTCATTGCCGCCTTCTATCGTGACGTCATGCTTGACGAGCATTACGGCCTATTTTTTTAGTGTAGCCTTGGTTTTGCTAAAGTTTATACGATGAGTAAAAGTGTAAAAATGTAAAATTCCTGGGAATAATAAACAGTCTTTTATTGCAAGTATTCTTCTAACCTAAACTTATAAAAAAGTTCTTAAAAATTCACAAATAGAGTTAAGTAATGTTCATGGTTTGAGGGTGGGGTGGTGGGGGGGGGGATTCTAAGTGGCGCTGATTCGGGTGTTCGCTTAACTCTAAAAAAATTCCTAAAACCGGCCCTGCTCTGAGTGCATTTTTGCCATGTCCTTTTATCATGTTATGCCGATAGTGATATCTTTTTCTTTAGTTACAAAAAACTGTTAGCACTTGTTTTTATATTGGTAGTTATGCTTTTGTCCTTGCC
The DNA here is from genome assembly GCF_028750875.1 of Macrosteles quadrilineatus. NCBI lineage: Eukaryota > Metazoa > Arthropoda > Insecta > Hemiptera > Cicadellidae > Macrosteles > Macrosteles quadrilineatus. The sequence goes on from NW_026542597.1 coordinate 13,159,865, forward strand.
TCCTTTCATTGTCAACAACTGATACTCATTTCAATCAATCTTTTATTCAGTTGTTCCTATTAAAACACCAAGTGTTACAAAATAGCATGGAACTATGGTAAGGCATTAGTTAACTAATTCTTTAGTGCATTAACTTTTGTTTGTCCAGATTAAAATCTTCTAATTGATAATTGATAATCAGTTTTAGATCAATATAAAAAAATATATTGGCCTAATAATCTTAAATTGCTCCAGAACATATCAATGCCACATCAATGGATGGAGGGGAACCTGCCCGTCTCGGCAAAGTGTGCTGTGTGTGAAAAAACATGCGGTTCCGTTCTGAGGTGAGTGTACAAATGTTTGGACTTACAATTAAGTGTCGAATACTCTGTACCAATTGTGCTGTTTGATTCATTAAATGGATTTTTTAAATTAACTTCAGTGGTCAGAGCAGACAGTTATTTTACAAGGGATTGTCTGATCTTAGAAGATTACCGTCGGTGTTTTTATTGGCCAAATTATTCAGAAATAAAAGTAGGGTACCGGTATCTTAAGCAGTGGGTCAGCTAATTTAAGGTCAATAGTTTTGAAATTTTAGAAACCCCTTTAAAACCATTAACTATGTCAACCAAACACTCTAAGACTGTAGATAATAAAGTTGTTGTCTTCTCACACATTATATTAATTGAATCCAATTAAATGTAGTGAGGGAAAAAAATATAAATGCTTATTTCCAAGAAAAAACAACTGTGAGGTTTTATTTATTTATTTAATAAACCATCAAATTTTGCTGTTAATGTATAAAATTTCTTATGGAATCGTTTCAAAGTACTGATGGGCTAAAATAAAGTTTACAGTTTTATCAACTAAACGGTTTTTACTATTGTGTGTTATGGGGGAGCAAGCTGGTGTAGTGGTTAGAGCGCGGGACTTCAGTCCCTGAGGTCCCAGGTTCAAATCCCGCCAAATCACCAATGGATTTTATCTAAGTGATAATGCCCCAATCCCTAGGTCTAGCCTAGCCTGAAGTAATGTGAAAAACAATCCCGGGCTTGTGCCTAGTGTCATTGACTATTGGATAAATAGTCAAAGCTAGCGTCCTAGAAAAAAAAAACCTATTGTGTTTTATTTGATGAGTATAGATAAAATCACAAGTACTGCAGTCCTGTGATAGACATTCTGCACATCATCTTGCCCAAATGTCTGACTCATAAAAGACAAAGAGCTATCAAGTTTTATGTTCCCCGTTTCAGTTCATTGATGTTTGAGATTGGATGGTTCAAATCCAGTGTAAAAATACAGACAGAAATTCTTTAGCAAAGTTTTTATCCCTAGAAACATTTCTAGAAGCTTCTAGAAACTAGAGTTTCATCAACAGTGGCGGTCCTAAGGGGGGATGGGAGGGATATATCCCCCCCAAAATATTTTATATTTTATTAGCTAACATAAATACTATTAGCTATAAGCTGGAATTCTCAAAAAAAAAACCGACTTTTGCTGGATCACTAATTCTAAGGAAATTGCCTGCCTCTATAAAGGAGGAATCAAATTATAAATTATTTAAATCTAAATTTAAAAAAAAATATTTAATAGGAAAGGCGCCTTATATAATGGAGGAACTCATTGAATAAATATTCATACTTCAAATGTATTTATATCTAAGCTAGTTTAGTACTTTATACTTGACACTATTTTTGTACCCATGTACATGTAAGGAAAATAAAGATGTTTTGATTTGATTTGATTAGCTGGAGCATATTTTACAGCTCAAATAACGTGATAGCATAGATAAAACATACTCCCGTAGTAGATTTCCCATCCTTATGGAACAGCTGAAGCCAATTTTATTATTAGTTCTGTACGGTTTTCTGTAGAGGTCGTGTTTTGTTTACAATTTGTTTCCCGTTATTACAGCCATTTAAAACCTCATTTAACCAAATAATACGATCTAATCATAAACAATAACTTGTCCCCTAGTTATATAACCAAACAGTAAAGCACAAATCAAGAAATTAACCCTAAAATAATAGAAACAAAGTTTCGTCGACACTAGTGCCTTTGTGTCACGTACATGAACTAGACACGAAAAACGTGCTTCAAAATTTACAATGGGATGAGAAGTCTACTTGTGTTGGTTAGTCTATGGTGATAGGTACCTATAAAAATACATAATTAGGCTTTGAATTCCACATTTTTACCGGGGGGAACCCTTGGACTCCCCTTTTTTCTGGGGAATATTTAATACCCCCACCCCCTGGTAGTCATCAACCCCCCCCCCCCCCCCCCCCGGTGGTCATCAAGAAACGATGGGTGGGTCTGGTAACGATCTTGCTTGGAATTGAACTAGCGACCTTCAGATTGGAAGACAGGGTTTTAAAAAGGAAAAGAATTAATAACTAAGTTTGTATCTATTCTAGATTGCAAGACTGGCGATGTCTATGGTGCAAAGCTACAGTACACACCGCATGTAGACCTGGTATGTTGGAAGTCTGTCCTCTCGGCCCATCACGGGTCAGCGTGGTTCCACCAACAGCATTGCACAGTATAGGTAAACTTTTGTGGAATTTACGATGAGTTTTTTTATAGGCTATCTATTGACTACATCAGAATCTCTATTCCTTAATTACGTTTTATTCCTTGATAATGTTTAAATGAAACATTACTTGATAAAACAAAACTGTCGAAATAAATAATCATTCTACATCCATACGACTTATTTAATCACCTGCACAACTGTGTGAAACAAAAAGTACAGTCGACTCCTGATCCGACACTTAATAGTCTAACATCCTTGGTAATCCAACAATGAATGTCATCAGACAGTATCGGTAAAGTACAAAAATTTGATTTGTCTTGTGTGTGAGGTCAAAAAAAAGTGAAAAAAGTCAAACAACTTTCCAGTTGCGGTGCCCAATCTAATCATACGGTCCTTGCAGTGAATAACAGTCATTATTTAGAAGAGAAGGTAAAGAAGGATTACATCAATTAGGATGGTGTGTGGGAGGGATGATGGAAAGGTTAAAGGTTTGACCTAGAAGGAAAGAGACGACTTGTTTAAAGACAATTTTATTCATGACGAAGCACCTGTACAAACATCCTGTAATACTCTGTAAGTTTTGTGCCAATAAATATCATTCATTCAATGTTTTGAATGACCAATCCAACATGTAACCCTCCCCAATCATTTTGTTTACTGTAGGTAGTGACGAGGCGTGGGAAGCTATACGACCGCAAGACTGTTCACCTCTGCTCGTCTTTGTCAACTCTAAGTCTGGCGACAACCAGGGTGTTAAGTTCCTCCGAAGGTTCAAACAGCTGTTGAACCCAGCGCAAGTCTTCGACCTTATCTCCACCGGGCCAGGGCTTGGGTAAGTGTAGGCTTTTAGATACTGTATACATCCTAGCTATTTGGACCAGTACCGATTATGTTCAAAAAAATAATATGTTTAAATGATATAGATTGTTGAATAGGTATATTCCAAGAGTGTTACAGCCAAATAGTAAGTTTCATCACTAATACTGTGAGAGGTCTGGTGTGCACTCACCTAACATGTGTGAGGCAAAGCCGAACATCGAAACATGAAACTTCATGTGCAAGGTTAAGCATGTCAGAGTGAACTTTACGTACGAGGCAAAACCAAGAACAGGAATAATTAGAGCAATTGCTGGAAAGTCACTTTTGGTACAATTTATGAACGATACTTTGCATCACGTAATTATGCCTATTTCTGATTGCGGTAAGATTGTTTAGCAATGAAAATAGATGATTTAAATTATGAAAATACATGATAAAGAAACACTAGAGAGGGCCAATATAGAACTTAGTGAGAGAAAGGGAAAATCAGCTGATCAGTTTTCCCTTGCTGAAAATTAGAGCTTGGGAAATAATACTTTTCTTTGATATTAGCTGTCATCAAAATATTTACTTTTCCTACAGTCACCCAACAAAGTGGGCTTCCTAGTACAGAAAGCCTTACTTTGGTGCACAGTTTTTACTTTGGTGCTCACCAGTATTCCAACCAAACAACACAAAACAGTGTGCTTTTATTATGAACGTAATCCGTGTACCCTTTAAAATAATTTGGCAACACTTAAAGATATTACGACTACGAGGAGCTGGTGCAGCGTTTCCCATTTTTTTTATGTTTAGATTAAACCTAACCTAAAAACGTGTTGTACAGTGTTTGAAAGACTAATTATTTATATGTACTATGTAACTGTAGGAAAAATAGAATGTGTAACACAAGTGCAAACTGCCTTTGCTGCACTCGAGAAACTTTCCAAACTCGCCTACAGCTTGTGCGTAAACATTTCTCTCGTGTGCAGCAAAAATCCACTTTCGCCCTCTAGTTACACAAATAACTATTCTGTAGGGTGTGGAGCTATAAAAAATTATATTTTCTCCCTTTAATTTTGTTACTGAAATGGTTGACGTGTCATCAAAGATGCTATGCTTGCCCCTTGAGTTTGGCTTGGTTTAAAGCAGTTAGCATGTTTGACAGAAAGCAGTAACGTACATCCGCTTACTCGGTCAGTTGTTAAATACAACTATATAGCTTGGTACTAAAACTGGTCAAAACAATAGGAATGTAATTTCTAGTTATATTCATAGTCAAATGTTAGTGATTCTGATTCAATACCTTAGCAAAGAGATATTAGACATTTGGATTAAACCTACATGAGGTTGCCATTGTGGTTTAAGTTGCTGTTGATGGAGGATGTGTAATCGATGTTTAAGTTTGCTATGCTTATGGTTAATGATTACGATAAAATACTGGAGGAAGTGTAAAAACAATGGAAATTCTAGGTGACGTGTGCTTTGCTGCAAGATTTTTTTTCAGACAGATAAATTAAATTACATGTGACATGCGATTCTTGAACCAATAAATCAAGAAATCCTAGTGTAGTTTACTAGTCTTGTTTGTCTACAGATTACGCTTATTCCGTCACTTTGACCCGTTCCGGATATTGGTGTGTAGCGGAGACGGATCTGTTGGATGGGTGCTTTCAGAAATTGATCGGCTAAACATGCAGGTAATACTAAGATTTAGCGTAACTGTAAGCTTAATACTAAGATTTAGCATAACTGTAAAATAATCATTTAAAATGTTCGAGTGTCCCCCCCAAAAGGGGGGATTTGGGGAGCAACTAAAAATCTTTCAATGTAAACCCCCATCAAGTGACACCTCATTTTGAAGTGTTAACAAACCTTAAAGATTGGTGAAAACCAGAGTTTGCTATCTCTTCTCTATCCAAACTGGTAGCCAATATTACCATTACGAACCAATTTTACCGTTGATTTTCCACAACATCTTGACGGGCTACCATTGGCTACCATTTTGGATAGAGAAGAGATAGCAAACTCTGGTTTTCACCAATCTTTAAGTTTTTGTAAACACATCAAAATAAGGTGTCACTTGATGGGGGTTTACATTTAAAATATTTGAGTTGCCCCCCAAATTTGGGGGGACACTCAAAAATTTCAAAATCATAAAATGAAACTTCCTGCTAAGATTGCACGACCACCAAAAGGATATCTCTGTATATTTACTTGGAAAAATATTAGAGGGGGGTGTCTTAACTTTATTCACCCTGTATAACTAAGTGTTGTGTTTGTTGTACAGAAGCAGTGCCAAGTAGGAGTGTTGCCGCTAGGGACGGGCAACGACCTGGCCAGAGTGCTGGGTTGGGGCTCGTCTTGTGATGACGACACACACATTCCCCAACTACTGGACAGATATGAGAAAGCTAGCACCAAAATACTTGACAGGTAATTCAAATTAATACATGTAATTCACAATATTCTCTGGTTGGGATTTGTTTTAACCGTCACAAGTTGCTAAGAATTGTCATTATTGCCATCTGCAAATAAATTATGTCCCTTCCCAAACCAAAAGTACCTAAAGTCCATTTCTAGTACAATTACTGGTCTTGTTACTATCTAAGGTAGGCCTAGACTTTTTTGTCAGATAGCATCATTATGACATTGATGAAGGTTCTACTGTTATCGATTTCGGCGATTACACCTTATACCTAGAATCGCCGATATCAATAACAGTAGAACCTTCTGTAGTTTTTGCCTTCCCTAGATAAAGACTCCATCACAAACCAACAGTCAGTGAGTAGTTGAAAATGGTGACTACCAAAACGAGTGTCCTACAAAGATGTACCAAGTGCGTGCAGACGGAAGAAAGGAGTGTGAATATATGTGATTTATCCAGCACAGCACAGAGTTCACCAGAGGCTCTTGAAGTTTGTTTATAATATTACTTAATGCTATTCCTAGAGTGTCACTTTACTATCACATAGCCAAGGCCATTGAAAATCAGTAATATTTAAATATAGGACCTCTGGGATGGAAGCTCTTTTCTCTACTATTAGACCAGCTTGTTCCCAATATTTAAGGGGTTTGGGTATGACAGTAGACAAAAACAAACCGATTTAAACCAAGGTTTTTTTCCAAATAGTGGTGAACTTTATACAAATACAATTCTGAAACAGTTGACACATAGATATTGGACCAAAGTTGTTTTATTATTATTTTACAATAATTTTAAATACTTATACCTGTATGTCTTGCGTTTATAAACATTTTTACTACATTATTCAATTGTAACCTTGTGTGTCTGGGTTTCAGGTGGAGCATAATGACGTTTGAGCGCAGCATATCCATGGGATCATCCACCAAGTTGACGCTGAGCGGGGGAGTGACGGAGGAGACAGTCACGAGCATGGCGGCGTACGAGGACTCGGTAGTGGCGCATCTAGCTAAGATACTTCAGTCCGACGACCATTCCGATATAATAGCTTCAGCTAAGTGAGTTTTGAATAGTCATTCATTTATCGTTTCACAGATTTTTGTTTATCATTGAAAATTTTAATCTAGTATACAACGCTGGCCAAAAATTATATTCTAGTAAGGTAGTAAAGTTAACGATTGTTTTTTTTTATTTTAAACTTTTGAATACCGTACATGGTTACTGTAAAACTTAACTGATAAACAATTGTTGAGAAAACCTATTGGTGACGTTATTCATAAGACCTTTAACTGCAACATAAACAACTTTAAAGTAACGGAAATTGTGATCTAGTGTGGTAGTGGCCATATTGCAATAATTTTGGGACATGTTTTCCTACACTCTACACTTTCAGCTATCCGATGAACCATGTCTCTTAGTGTTGTTTGTACTGTAGTAAAAAAATGCTGCATTGAAAATTACTGTTGAAACGGTTGTCTTAAGTTTGTTTACTGGCAATGGAAAGGTATGTTTATGCTATTTTAATTTTATAGAAACAATTGTTATGGCTTGATAAATGATCTAATTTGTATGTCAAATACAAGGCTTGTAAATCAAGGTCTCGTAGCAACAAGCTCCTGTCTCGCAACCAAGCGAGTAGTTCAAATCTGAGACTACCCGTATTCTTTTCTTAATCCATTGCCATTTTATCCAATTCTCACCTCTAGGTGACGATTCAAGTACTCTAAAACTGAAGAAAAAACTAATCTTCTGTCAAAATGTTGTGGTCTCAAGAGTTAACTGGTATTGTAGTCCATTGCCAGTTGACGTATGTGAATGAAGTAAAATGTGGAGGGAGTTCAGAGGTCTTATAGAGATAGTGTTAACAACATGAGTAGAAAATTTAAGGTACAAGCCTTGGTGAGTGCCTCAAATCTGGTCAAAGCTGGTCTATTTACGCGAGTTATGTACACTACTTTACCTACGACAGTGTTTTAATTACTAAAAATCACTACTCATAACTTCTAAGAGAGTTTATGTTTTCATTTATAACATCTCATTGCCACTGACAGTGATGCAATGAAACATTGTACCAAACACTAATTGCACCATTCAACAATTAAATTGGGCTGAACAGCTGATTAGTTGAAGTTTGAATCATTACAATTTTACTTCTTCTCTCTCAACCCTTGAACCTCATTGGTCCGTTACCTGTGTTGTTAAATAAAACAATGCTGTTATGAAAGTAAACAATGCTGTTTGTTTTATGAAACTTTTCAATTCTAAGAACTGAACTGAAACACCTAGGCTACTTTAAAAATGTTCGTAGGTAAAATATTTTAACACTGTTTGGTGTAGTGTAAGCCAGTCAATGTTCATAAGTCTTGTTTGAGGCTCTGGCCAAAGTTAGGGTATTTACTATTTTTTCTGCAGATAGTTTGACTGTACGAGGTTTGTATGTTGTCATCAGGGTGTTGTGTGAGACTGTCAAGGACTTCTCACTGAGAGCTGCAGACCTCAGTCTGGGTCAGGGAGACAGAGAGTTCAGTGAAAAATGTCAAGTACTGCGGCACAAGCTGGACTTGCTGCTAGAGTCGCTTCGCGATCAAGAGCAATCGCTCAAATCCCCAGTAAGTGGTTTGTATATAAATGCATCAGTCTCTATTTGTATGTCTTTAAAATTGATTGTTACTTGAAGTTGAAAAACGATGTTGCCAACTTGTTTGAAAGATTGTTAGTCCCTTCTTAGTCCAAGTTTGGCCAACGTTCTCCATGTCCAAATAATACTTTATGTATAATACTTTTACCTCTGGTAACTGGTTTGTTTATTTTATAAAGAATAGAATTGGATCTATAATTTTCATTACTTTAAAACTTTTGAATACAGTAAGGTTCCTCAACAAAGAAAAATATTACTTTTTTTCAAGAAAAATAGTGATGTTTTGAGTTTTGATGTTTGTTAAAGTTTTGGAACAAACTTTGGTTTTGCTTATATTTGTAAAATCCTAAATATATAGTTTTTTATTGGCAATTGTAACAAAATAATTCTCTGAGTTTACTCAAGAACTGGTTAACTGGTCAAATTGATTTTGTAGGAAAACCAAAATGAACCACCAGAAAAAGAAGATGTGAATCAAGATGAGGAGGAAAAACCAGTAAAGTTGGTCAGTTCTTAAAAAACTGCCTGAACCAGTTTAAGTAGTGGCTGCATTCCCCTATTTTTCTTGTTTTAAAATTAGACCTTAGGTTTTATAGAAACCCCTTTGCTAGATAATGCATCAACTTTAGTTGTCTTCTATCCAACAGTATAATTTTCTATACAGTGTTAGTTTCCTAAACTTTGAAATAAGTGAGTAGTTATGAAAATGTCTTGCTTTTCGGTATTTTTTTTTTTAAGTGATGATTGTCCTTTTAGTATAAGTATTAAACATTAGCATGGGATTAACAATTATAAACTACATGAGTAGCTTCTGTTAGTTAAGGTTTTGTTCTTAAGTTACCAGAATAATACAATTCTTTGTTGTACCGTTACTAGTTGTAATTTGACACTCTTTCAAAATAAAATATTAAATACTAATAATATAATGAAAATAATTTTTAATAAATATCAACCCATTGACCATTCAGGGTTGCAATTTCCTTACTAGCAAAGTTGCTGGCAAGTCCAAACAATAATTAACATTGTATCCAACATCTATTTTTACTATAACATCTTAAGCTCTGGCAATCATCGACAGTTTAAATGTAGTGGAGTGAATGTTAAAATGCGTAGTATGCAGCATTTTACTATTGTGTTTACCAACTACATAACCTATTTTATAATAGTCGTTGCACTAATCCTGGAGGGAAAAAACCAAAAAACAATTTTTTATTTCCATTTATCTGTGGTGTAACGTTGAATACAAAAGTGGATACTTGTTGAAAACTTATTTTTTGGCCGTTGATATTACTCTAGGAGTAACTAAGTACCCTTGAGCTGAATAGTATTTGGTAGACAGTTTCCACCAATGCCAGGTCGATGTTATCTATCTTCTCCCGGGAGATTGAAGACGCGTGTTCGTTGACCAGCATGTACAAGTCAGGGTAGAACTTCATCCCTTCCACTCCCAATTGGGAGAACGCCTGACTAACCTGAAAACAATTTACGCTCAAACTTTCATAGTCTGCAAGGTTATATGTAATTATTGCCTGAAATCGACTTTATACACTTATTGTTTACGAGGGTTGTTTTCTAAGTACGTTTGTGCGTAGCTTCTTAATTCACATGTATGCCACAACGAGACTCCTCGCTGCATACTGGCATTTTTGTGAACATAACCGTGCTATTTGCACCTCTGCAGCTGTTTACGCTTTGTTGTTATTAAATCTCCCACTGCGTACAAGTTAAGGTTAGTGATATGTTTACAGACATTCATCGTCAGATGACTGAAGTTTATAGCCCCGATGAAATTATAGAGGGTACAGAGTAAAAATGGGTCAGGGAGCTTAAAAGTGGCCATGAAAAATGTCCAATTTAGAAGGAATTGCGTTTTTGGTGTGTACCCAGACTTCTCAAAGAAGACCAAAAAGGAAAAAGTTTTCACGGTTATTTTACAAGTCATGTTCGGTAGTCATCTGGCGATGAATGTCAGCATCAGATATGTTTCTTGTGGTCAATAAACGTATCATTGGCCTAACCTTGCATGAAGCGGAAGATTAAAAAATAATTAATTTTATAAACGCACAACAAAGCGTACACGCAGGTACGCATCTGCAAATAGCGCCATTCTGTTTACCAATGACGCCAGTACGCGGTTAGCCACCTTGTTGGGAGTACTATATTATGAAAACGACCCTTAAAAAACCCTCCTCGTAGATACATCATTTGAAAGTCTGATTTGTGTGTGATACTAAAAACCAAACAAGTAAAAAAATAATTTGTAAAGTGAAATAGGGACTATTTATTGTTGACCTCAGTAGATGGAAAGTATTGTTTTGAAAAATCAGGCTTGAATATACTGAACACCATTGAATTAAATTCAACCTAATCCCTGTTCAATGTCAAGACCTGTTGTAATTTTATTGAAAAATCAATACCGTAGTATTCACATTACACTGTGAACGTTTTTTATTTTCACAATGAGACCTTTTTATGTTTTTCTGATGGATGTTTTAACTTACTGTAATCAAACGACTAATGTATATATTTCATATATATAATCTCTAATAATTAAAGCAAATTACCTCAGTACAGTCTACGATGCAGGCTCGAAGTGGGGTTACTTGAAGCATCTGATAGTTTGGTAACCGCTTTCGATCAATGAATTCTCGCACCTAAAAAAAACCATGTTGACATAGTTTTTTGTAAAATTAAATATTCTATGTTTATTTCTATTTCATAAGTAAATATTTTTGCTCTTAATTTCATCATTTGAAGTGTATAAATATTTATCGATGTTTTTGTGCATTCTCAAATTTTATAAGTTGAAAAACCAATTTAATCATCTCTATTGTATTTAAAGCAAAATTACCATATAAACTGGAAAAGTCAATGCTACACAAAGTTAGTGATATTCAAACTAACCTGCATAACCATATTGTTCCGCCCAGCAAGCAGGTTCCATCTTGACCATGAGAAGTTATAAGTGGTGCTGAAAAGAGCCATGCAGTGATAGAGATGGTTTTCCGCTGTGTAATGTTTCTGAGTAACACCTTCCACATACAAATACGCGTCATGTTCAGGGAATAAGTCTATCCCTCCCTGACGCATCTTCCTTATCAGCTGATGAGGAGGGTAGAAAATCCCCACTATGTCTTGCAGCGCAGTACTTGTGGCGTTCTGGAGCTGGTTCATACACACTTGGTTCGCTCTGATGATGAACTCTACGATGACAGTCGCAGCAGTGATACTTAAAAACACTCCCCCTGGAGGACCTTTCCAGTCCGGACGGAGTTCCCAGGTCTGGTAGGGAAGATTTACAAAACGAAATGTAGCAAGTCCCACCGGAGCCATCAGGCCTGTTTTTATCGTCAGAATTTGCTTTTCCTCGTTAAACTTGGGATCGTGAATGTTTGCGGTGGACCAAATCTTCTTGTGCCGATTCCACTGGACAGCGGTGGGTGGCTCAAACCACAAGACAGATTCAGGTAGGGAAATATTGATAGCGACTAGTTTCAGTTGAGCACTCTCCAATGCAGCTTTGGTTTCAGCGTCGGTTTCATCACCTGTGTTCTCCTTGTCTGGAAGCGTGACGTGGTACTCCTCGTAATAGTCTATGTGTTGAAGTTTGTGTTCACCTTCTAAAATCGTCAACAAAGTTCTGTCAGGTAGTATTTTCGGCTGGGGAGGCTGCTCTAAGAGATCCAGATGGAACACTCCTCCCAACACAGTGTATCTTCGCATGTTTAATTCCCCAGGCTCCAATTGTACCTCTAAATACTTTCTCAGTTCGCTGATCTTGCTTAATTCCTTTTCCTCCATTATCTCAGAAGGTTTCTTGCGAGGTTCAGGAGGTTTTTCCAAAGGAATTTCAGCAGATTCTTCCAGTTTTCCTGAAGCTGATGTGGAACTGGAGGTTGGTGCTATCCCAGTTGAACTGTTTGCCTGTAGCATGTCTGATGAAGAAGTAGTCTCAGCTATTTTGTTCTCACCAAGAGACATGTTATCTATTTGTGTAGCTGCTTCAGTCACTTCTGGCGGTGGTTGATAGTGTTTCTTCTTACTTTTCTTCTTCAACTTCTCCAATCTTGCTGCTTCCTCTGCGTCCTGCTCATTTTGTATCCGTTGCTTTTCTTCCCACTCTGCATTTTTCAGATCGTTGAGGTTTTTTGAATATTCCGCTGGAAGAGGTTTGGCCTCCCATGTGCGACACAAGTCAGAGAAGTGGTCATGTTTGAGCCAGAGTGCTCGCACCACTGGGAAACTATGGGTAAACTTGGGTGGTAGTTGAATGGTCACACCGAGTTGGGGAAACTCTATGAAAGGTGGTGGTCGAGAATCATTGAAAGCACGAGGAATTTTCAACACTGTCCACATACAAAGGATCAAAAATGGGCATTCCTTCAGGTACGTCATTGTCTCCAAATCAACTGGATTCATATTTGTCTCTAGTTGTCTCAGAATGTGGAAAGATGAATTGTCCAGTCTCTCTTGTAACTCCTCTCGAAAGTTGTTCCGCACTTCTTTCCAGTTTTCAACTTGTTTTTGCTTGTTGTTAAGAGGGTTATCGATCAATGTGTCAATCACACTGAGTAAGTTTAAAACTTCTTGCGTTTTCGGCAGATTGTCATCAATGAAATTTGTCTTTTTATCTAGTTTCCATAAGAATAGATATGTGTTCATCTCAGCTAGGTTGGCTGGATTGGGTAATCCGTTACATTCTAGGTACAGCTTCCATTCCTCTGCCTCTCTAAGTGCAATGTCTTGTAGAAGCTTGGTCTGTTGGTACTCCTCAAACAGCTTACAAGAATTTCCCAGGTGTTCAAAACGTATGTGGTGTTCAGCAACTTCTCTTTCGGCCCTCTCTTTGGCTTCTTTAGCTTCTCTTTTCAATCGTTCTTTCTCCTCTTTCTGTAATCTCAGACGTTCTGCCTCTTCCTCTGCCGCTTTCCGTTTTGCTTCTGCTTCAGCAAGCCTTTGTTTCTCCTTTTTCGTCAACTTTTTCTTAGCCATTATTAAGTTTCTAAGCTCTCACCTCCTTACTCACTCTCACTCTCACTTCCTTAAATATGTTTAAATTGTCATAAAGGTAGTTTGATATTCACTGAAAATTTTGTTAGTGGTGCACACAACAGTGTTGAACCAACTAAGTTGGGGTTATTATTGATCAAACTGTTGCCATGGAAGTTGTTTGTTGCAACAGGTGACTCATTCCAGTTGTTGTATTGTTGCTGTCTGTTTAATCACAGTCAATAAATACCAGAGGTGTAATGAAACTAAAAAAAAACAAAATAAAACAATAGAATTAATAAAATATTATTCTTCTGAAAATAATTAAAATAATCCCTATACAACATATTTATAATGTTAACAGAAATGAAAAAGATATCCTATAAACTTTAAGAATTCGGGTTTCAAAGTATGATATTATTTAAAATTAATATTTTAATAACTTCTGTAGACAAACTAAAAACACAATACTACTAAATTAAGAAAGTTTTTACTGAGCCTTCAGCCAATGATTGCTTACCATCCAGGAATATTAATTATTCTACATTCTGTTTGCGTTTAAAGTAGAAAAATTCATATTTCACTTTAAGTTTAAGTATAGTTTCCATTTTTTCCTATCAGTTAAAAGTTTGGAAGGTCCATCTAAGTAAATATTGTAATTTTATCAGTTTGAAAAACTTAGATTTATTTTAGTAAATTTTCTCGTAACAAATTGTTTCTTAATATTGGATGACAACTTGTAGTACTAGTGCAACTTGTTTATGCTTATTCAATTATGTTTTATTTAAGACTTTAAGTGGTTGTCAATAAAATGTTATTTTATAGGAAGAGGAAAAAGATTCTGAAGAAAATGAAGAGAAAGAAGATGATGAAGATGAAATACCAGTTAAGCTGGTTAGTTTGTAGTGTGAGAGTATCAGTAGTGGTAGTTCGGAGCGTTTCATCTTCACAATTCAGAATTCACATATCTCTTCCACATTTCACTGTGCTTTTTTAAAACTTATCACACCTTATTCGCTTTTAACACTATTGTAACAACTGACTCTGTCCAATTATTGTTTGAATATCACAGAAAAAACTTATTCTCCTACCATATAATTTCATTAACCTTTTTCATCTAGTGTTTTTGTAAGTAGAATATAAAGAGATATTTAATTTTCTTTTACTTGTAAGCAAAAGATTTTTTACACCTATATTATATCAATCATAAAGTCATAAGTTTTATAAAATATTTTTAAATTTCAGCTAATTTTCTGATTTTTTAAAACTTTTCCAATATGTTATACAACTTTTCCTCTAAAATATTAAACCTGTAATTGAGACATAAAATGAATCTACGAATCTTATAAATCCATTTAACTAAAGTACCCGCTTAAAGAAAAACTATTTAACATTAACATTATTTTTTTTTTTCAATATTCCTCCCAATTATTCAAAAATGACATTGGTGCTAAAAATAAATTGAAAATATTTTACAATGTGTTGCAATGTTTTAGGAACGCAAAGAACAGCTGGTGCGAAGAGCGGACAGTTTAAAGCGAGCGGTTCGTCAGTTGGTTGAACACACTGAAAAAATGGTTGATGATCAAAACAAGCAACCAAACCAGAATCAGAATCAGGCCGCGGGACCAAAAATGGACACTCTTAAGGTGATTGATATCAAATTAGATCTTTTTTTCTACTTTGATGATTCCCAACCAGAATGGGAGCAAGGAAAAGGAATCAAACCCAAGATGTTATTTTTTGAAGTGAACAACTCAGAAATATGACTGGGCGGTATTTTAAGCAATGATGATTTAGTGCATTGACCTATGTTTGTATGAATAAGACCACAGAGAAGTAACATAGGAAACACTC
The DNA here is from genome assembly GCF_028750875.1 of Macrosteles quadrilineatus. Classification (NCBI taxonomy): domain Eukaryota; kingdom Metazoa; phylum Arthropoda; class Insecta; order Hemiptera; family Cicadellidae; genus Macrosteles; species Macrosteles quadrilineatus. The sequence continues at coordinate 13,175,090 of NW_026542597.1, forward strand.
AGTGTTACACTTAAGTGGTGTCCAGCACAAGTGCTGGTGTCTAGGGCAAATTCCAACATTACTCCTCATGTACATCTCACGGTGAAGGAATACCTTGTGACCTATGCGATGGAAATTTCCGCACAGTGCTCGCTGCTCTGTCTCTTGACTTTCTTCCTTGCTTTTCACAAGTATACTTAAATGGTATAGTTTACCAGAGCTGAAAGCACACGATTTTCCCACAAGCGTGTTTTCTCTGTACCTTACTTCTCTGTGTTAAGACTTGTTTGGCCTCTTGAGTTTAAGATTTATATATATTATCTAACGATAGTGAGATTTTTTATTAGTGAATTTCCCATATAATCTATAACTGTAGGTCTAATAGTGAGACTTAGACCCAGGGGCGCTTTACTTTTTCGTTCCAGAGGCTAAACCACCATCCGTTCAAATTCATATACACATTATGTATGAATGTTTTATGTATGAATTTATACACTTTTTTTGTAAGTTACATGCTTTGGATCTTTGTCCGTTTTCAAACTTCAATAGAATTATCTAACTTTTGCCAAGTTTGGAAATGAACTAAGATACCATGGGAAAATTGGACGAGAACTGTAGTTAAAATAACTGTAACTGTAACTACTACAACGTATGGCAAATTGCAACATTAGTAGTTTGTGTCTATGCATTAACTATTTTGTATAAAGGGGGTTTGACACCACACATGCTATACTATGGACTGTTGTAGCAAGCAATGTATTAATACTGAATTACACTATTATTTATTCAATCCCCTCCACCTCACCCTAACTTTAAAACAACAGCCTACAGCTGATCAGCTGATTGATAGTTAAAGCAAAATGAGTGGGGGAACCAAGGAAACCTTCCCCTTAAACCGCCTAAATCTTGTGAATAGACCATAATTCTAACAAACTACAGACCCAATGAGGGGTTCTACAGTAGTGAAAACACACATGAACATTACAGGTGCTGGAATCTCCTAGTGGTGACCAGATGCCGGGGTTTTCTCGTCTGCCGTCACCTCTGCCCGACCTCCGCCGGGACTCTGCCTGTGATGAGTTCACCCTGGAGTCCCTACCTGTACCTACCGAGTTTGCTGATACCAGACGCAACTCTAGCACTGATGGCTCGTCAGGGTAGGTAGCTTTGTAAAATTGTATGATTTTTTCATATAAACTAATTTGTTGCTTGAGCGATTTTGTAATGTAACCACAGGGAATAAGTATTACAAATCCTTGAAGAAACAAAACACTATAGGTACGGTGTGTTTTTTATTTTGTGTGTTATAATTAAAACTCATGATTTTAGCCCCTGAGCTGTTGGAAATAATGTAAGACTAATTACTTACGTAATCCTGTCATAGCTCTACAAATTTTGTCAAATTAGGACACACTGAATTTGGTAGAACAACAATACTTCAAATAAAATTGTTCAAGCCAATAATTAAATCTTTTCTTATAGATTATCTCTTTTATCTTCAGTTTTTCTTAACCTGTAAATATTATCAATGATCAGAGATGAATAAATTTACTAACACAATAGGATAGTAATTTTAAAGAAACTAATTGTTTACTTGAGTAAAGATAAAACAACTAAAAGATCATTTTTTGTAGGACACAAGAAGGTGATGAAAGAAGACATTCACTAACAAGACAGATCTCAGTAGATTTAGCCGTAGATGTTAGAACCTCTGTGGAGGCTGCTGAAGTTAATGTACCTGACCCTACAAAATGTTTCAAACGAATAACAACCCCAGAAATGTCTTTGGACAACGACGAAGGAGAAACAATCGAGTTGTGTGTGACTGAAGCGGATGACGAGGAGAAACTAAAAGACGGAATACTATCGGGCTTTAAAATGTCTGAAGATATAGCAAATATCGGCCACATTGACTCGTCAGAAACTTCCGACGACAGCCCAGAAGTTCCAATGACCACTCACAAAGAAACAGAGAGGAAAAGGTCCTTGTCCGAAGACCGAGCTTTTGCTAAAACTAGACGATACACACGCTTACCCGTCTGTGATAGGAGAGAAGAAGACTTAGTCGAGAACGATGCAACGAATTTAATATCAACCTCACCTGAAGACGATGAAGATGACGACGGATTCAGCGACGAATTAGGGATAAGACCAAAAGAAACCAAAAGGGCCAGTATTGCTCACTTCGTCGAAGGCTTCGACATCGGTAGACGCTCAATAAAATGCAGACATCGAAATGTTGACGCAAATTTAGACCCTGAATCAGAGCCAGTTACAGACGGCAAGTTTCCTGGTTTACCTATCATTCAAATCGACAATCCTGATGACGAAAAACCTGATGAAGTACAAAGAAGTATATCCGACATTGTTAAAGTTCAAATCAACGGCTCGAGCAGCAACCTTTGTTCGAATGCAGATTCACCAGTGACTTACCTAGGGGACAATCTAGATGTGGAACATCGCAAGAGTCTTGCTCCATCAGAGACCGATGATGAAGAGCTGGCTAGATTCCATGAGATGGCTAAAGGAGGTCTGCCCAAGTTCGGAGAAGGTCCAATGGTGGTCATTGACCCCCCCTCTCCCCCCACCATCACACTGGAGGTGCCTGAGGAGGAGGGAGACTACATGAGAAGACCCAGTTTTGAGTTTTGTCGAAAATGTAAGAATGATACAAGTTTATCTTTTTGTTTAAAATACTTTTACAAGTAGTTAAGTTTATCTCCTGCTCTTCCAGGAATGTATATGCTATAGTTTATTGTCAGCTTTTTAATCAAATCAATGAAAGCACTTTATATCAGTCTGCTCTTGATTATTTCATTACTTACAATCATAGTTTACTAGACAGAATTTTCAGCTGATTTCCTTGACTCCAGCTAATTCTTATTCCACCTTATTTGTAGATCCTTTTTTGTCCTAGGGAGAAAAAGACATAATATTTTAGACCAGCTACTTAAGTTTTAAAACATCTGTTTTTGCTGCAGTTTGACAAAAAAATGCATCAACTTGATACATTTTCACATTCTCAGACCTACCCTACTTTGTTAACTATATGGTATCAGCTCCTCCCTATACAATAGATTTTCTGATATAAATTATCATAATGTTTGCTCTGCATGACACTACTCATTTCCTGTTTGCAGTATCGGCAGCGTCACCGTCGTGTTCATTGCTGCAGTGTTCACCGGCGACCTCTCGTAGGATATCCTCCGCCTCGTTGCTCCGTTCAGACTCCGCGGATCAACCGACACCTTCGTCTGAATCCAGCAAACCTGTGGCTCGTGAGAAGAGGTTGCCTATCATCAACCCTCTAGTTCGACTACCTATGTGGCCTAGTAGGTTATCTTTCGTGACTATTTTTTTTTTACCTCCCCCTACAGCCCACCTAGTATACGGAGAAATTTTTGTTTTTGTCAAAAATTTGTAGTTCAAGTTTTGGGTGGAAATATTTGTTTTGGGTCCCCCTAAACCCTAAAAAGTTATTTTTATGGATGTGTAGAGCTACAGACTACACCTGGTATGTCAAGGTAATCCTTTAACTTTTTGGAATTTGATTTTCTAACGGGTATTTTCCTATAAAAACGCATAAAAAAACAGTCAGATTTTCACCTAAACTGCTAAAACGGTTTGGATTAAAATTTAGTATGTTATGGACCTAAGCGCTCTAAACAGAATGGTAGACATCCCCATTGCTGTAAAATTTACGGTTCAAAAGTTATTGAAATTTTTGTAATTTTACCAAGGGTTTTTGACAAGGTAATATGAGAAAGTATGTGTCGGTTTGCTGATACCCTTTATTACATTATTTAGTCTGTAGATTATGTTTGTGCAAGTACAGTTTAAAACCTCTTGTAACGAGTTTTCCTTTTTGATCTAGTGGATTCAGCGTCATATTAAACTTTTAAGTTTGAATGCAGTGGTTTTAAAATTGATAACTTTTTTCATGACTTTAAGCGTTAAGATTGCATTCTACCTCAGCTCGGGCTTCAGTAGCTATGTTACGCCATTGAACAGCGCCACGAGAAGCGCTTGCTGACGTTTAAGTTCTCTCAAAATACTCATTTCACTTTCAATTTTTTTTCATCTGAAGGATTTTCCTTATTCTTTAGATTCAAATTTTTGACTCTATTGTTTTAATTTTCTTCTAAAAAATTATTTGTATGTGTTTTATGCTATAGAAACAGCTTATTTTGATGTATTTACCAGTCACTTCCCATTTAAAATTCTACTATTACCAAAAAAATAAAACGATACAAGCCTACAAAAATAAGTAATGAATAAATTAACATAAATATATTGTCAATCAGTTAAGAACCAAGCCCACAATGACAGAGATCCTAAACCCTTGCATTAGCGCGCGGTGGACAGGTAGAGCAAGCCCTAAAGCATGGTTTTATTATTTCCTTTTATTACTTTTATTATCAAACCTTTCCAATTATTCTGTTAGCTGCAGACGATTTATGTTGTATAATTGAGACTCCATAACGTGTAATATTTTCAGCAATGTTGGTGTAGTTGGTAAGATTTCATTGAAATGTCTCCAATACACTTAGTGAATCGCTATTGACAGTCGAAGGCTTAGGTCGGATACCTTCACCTCATATATAAATCAAATCAACCAATCAATCAATCACTTATTTGTTTATTGATTAATCATTGATATCTTATGTTTATCTCGTGTGTTTCAGATGTGTCGGGTGGGGCTGGCCTCATCAGTCAAGCGTTGCTGGCCAACGCAGACGCTCTGTGTGCCGCAGCAGTGCCGCTCATGGATCCTGACGAGACACTCATGTGAGTCATACATGCAACACTACAAAAACATTATTTGAAGGATTATTGCGGACGCAGTAGTCCTAATGCATCACTATCAAACACATTTTTTTGAAATTGTTTGGGATCTGAACCATTCTCAGAGGAAAAGTACCTAAAGCCAAGATTAATACGCAAGATTAATACGCAAACTCAAGTTTTAACCGTGATACATCTATCTGTGGTACTAGGAATCAAATATATTTCGTGCTTCTACACCATTCGTTAAGCAAACTACTAACTAGTGTACGTAACAGAAATGTTAAATAGTGTGCCTTAATGAGTTGGCTCCTACAATTTTTTTGATCTTTTTTTCTATTAACAAAAAACTTTTCAAGAACCTTAGAAACAAATACATTTCAATGGAGAACCGTACATATTTTTGATATTCATTTTTACTTTTTTTATAGTCTAGGGCAAAATATTCTGTTATGAGTATTTTTGTTATTTCAACTAGGGAGGGGTTTTTCGAGAGGTGTGTGATGAACAACTACTTTGGTATCGGTATCGACGCTAAGATTTCTCTTGACTTCCATCACAAGCGAGAGGAACACCCCGAGAAATGCAGATCAAGAGCTCGCAATTACATGTGGTACGGAGTACTTGGCAGCAAGGAGTGGCTACAGGTATGAAACTTGCTCTCATTGACTTTGATTACTTTAATACTTTTAACTGAAATGGTGACCCTACAAAGGTAGTTATTTCAAGCCAAGAGAGATGAGTGTAGGATGAGTGGCGCCATCTTGTAGTCTTGTTAGTGACTAAGGCTGACATTTTCCTTAGACAGGACTGTACATTCCCTCCACCCTAACTATGATTGCTGAAGGAGCCATCAAAGATGCTAGTGGAATGAGTTTACCTTTCAATTTTACATGTCTAAAAATTTGATGTATATCAGATAGGAAACAGTGCTACACAGCAGTCATCTAAATGAATCAAATATAGTCTATCTTAATGAAAACAATACTTTCTCCATAAAATATGTATAGTGACAGAAAGTAAAAAAAATCATATTCGGTGTTTACTAGGGCGGGTTAGTCACATAAATTAGTCTGTCTGTCTACGTACCCAAACACTACTGTCATAGCGTGGTGGAGCTATACAACTAATTATATAAAGTGTGCAACGTGCGTCTGGCAACCTTAAATGCATCTGATGTGCTACTTCTAGGAGGAGCAAGCTGGTATAGTGGTAGAGTGCGGTCCCTAAAGTCCGGGGTTCAAATCCTGCAAAATCACCTATGGATTCTATCTAAGTGAAAATGCCGCAGTCTGAAGTAATGTGGCAAAGAATCCTGGGCCAGAACCTTGTGTTCTAGGGTAAAAAAGATTTTCTCCTTCTAAGGAACTGCATCACTTTTTTTAGGTGATTTCGGTTTTTTATTCAAAATCTTAATCAATGTATCTACTCATTTTACTATTGACTTAGTACATTGTCTGATTGATTGTTTATAGAAAACATACAAGAATTTGGAGCAGAGAGTACAATTGGAGTGTGATGGACAAAGGATTCCCCTTCCCTCTCTGCAAGGAATTGTCATACTTAATATTCCAAGGTAAACTCACTGAATTGTTGAATTTACACTTTTCCAAATATTTATATATTGATGATGAAAATTTTCTCCCCTTTAATTTTCCTACGCCCAGTTTAGCTTGACATGGTGCATAAATTGTACATAGTCTACTTGGATTTTATACACCAACTAACCCTCAAAGTTGCATGTCGACGTTACAGAAAATTCCCCCAAAAACCCTTAATTTTGGTATTAAGGTGCTGTAAACACCTTGCAAACAGGACATAAGGCCAGGACATAACAGCAAGACTGTCAAATTAATTAGGCCTACAATCGTAACATGGTAAAAGTTTAGGACACAAATTATTAGAAAATTGTAAAGTAAATAGTTTTTCTAACAAATATCTTTATTTTATACTTTGCCTGATACACATGCCTAGTCAAAGTGTATACCAACATTTATCATTATTACTCCATCTCGTACTTTACCTAAAAGCTTCAGGCTTTGTCTAGACCTGCATTATATACTAAGCCACTAATATGTTACAATCTAAACACAGCAAAAGTATATGTTAGGAGTAGGATGAATTTGTCGGTTTGATTTAATTTAATTACATTTTTAATAACAGTTTCATGGGAGGCACTAACTTCTGGGGTGGTACGAAGGAGGACGACGTGTTCCTGGCTCCGTCAGTAGATGACAAGATACTGGAGGTGGTGGCAGTGTTCGGCTCTGTGCAGATGGCTGCGTCTAGACTGATCAATCTACAACATCACCGCATCGCACAGTGCCAGACTGTACAGATCAACATACTAGGTAAGACTATGGCAGCGATTAAAATCAATTGAAACTAACCAAAGTGGATAAGGCTAATACAAGGGAGAATACATGATATTGTTAATGTAAAATATATTTTGTTTTTGAACCACAAAATTCTACAGACAAAAATGTGCGTAACTTTTTTGTATTTTTCCCCTGAATTATGCTTAGTTTCTCATGGACTACATATTCATTGCTGTGGTGTTAAAAAGATTTGTGTTAATATTATGTTGTTTTGTTTAACACAAAAGACATTAGGGACAAATCATACAAACATAAATGAAGAATAGTTTTTGGACCGTTATAGTTTCTTAACACGTTCGCTACTGAGCGTCGCATATATGCGACGCCGCGGTCATTGCCACAGACCGAGGTACACATTTGAATCGTACACATAGACCGGCTGTCACTTGGATAACAGTACACACAGACCACAGGCGAAAACCTGTAAAACAGTGATCATTTACATTGTAATACGCAACAATCGTGTTTGTAAATCAATTATTCTTGTTTTTTTGTACTTTTATTAACCTTTTGTAATGTCGCATATTTGCGACGCCCGGTCTACAGCGAAGACAATAGTGAAAATTATCATAGTTTTATTGAAATAGACTAAACGTCGCATATATGCGACAGTTCATATTTTTGTGGTTTAAGGTGAAAGTAAGTAAACAAATAAACAGATTATTCAAGAACAGTTATACAGATTATACAAGAACTGAACAAATATAAAAGCTACATAGGATTATGCAGCATACATTCTGCATACATACATACAGTGATGCAGAAAACTAAAGACCAGTTTTTCCAACTATTATATGACGTCACCAATCATCATATCCACAGACCAAGCAACGCAGTTGTGCGTCAGACATCTCTGTAGACCACTGCAGGGAATTCAGTGCCTTCAAATAGACCGTTACAAAGATATAAGCATTTAACATTAGAACCCCGACGCATATATGCGTCAGCAGTCTGTTTTAATGTGACTAGCCGTCGCATATATGCGACGGCAGTCTATGGGTGGAAACCGGCCGTCGCATATGTGCGTCGCTGGTCCATGTCAATGGAAAATTTCGTACTATTGCAGTAGCGAACGTGTTAATCTATATTATTAAAAGAATTCATTGGATTTTTGTGTGCTGTAAATCGACCCCTAAATATTTATTTCTATACGCATATTGGGTATCAATTTAAAGCTCTTATCCTACAGATGTGCCTTTTGCAGGTTTGGATGATATCTTGTTTATATTATTGTCGTTGTGGAAGACATACATTTTTTTCTTTAAGATTCATTAAATTTAGTCATTGATAAGATGTGCAAAATATACTAACGATCTGAAAACGATTACTAGGGAAAGCCATTACAGATTTGTTCATTTTTCTCAATTTAGTAACTCAAGTTTCTCAAGTGTGATAGGTTTTGTTTATTCTTCTATCCCTTATATTAAACTTCTCCTTTTCTAATTAATTGTTGTACGTATTTTCCTCTAGGGTTATCTTGCCTTTTCTTTGGTTCTCTTCCAAACTATCTCTTTCTCTTTCCACCGATCACCTTCCTGTACTAAATTTGTGTTATTATGCCTTCATCCCAATTTATGTGACTAACACACCCTAGTAACAACCCATTATGATTTTTTTTAGTTTCCGTTCGCTATACATAGTATAAGGAGAACGTATTGTTTCCATCAAAATGTTTGTGTTTTGGGCGGAAATGTTTGTTTTGGATCCCCCTGAACAAAAGTGGATTTTGAAGAGATCAATCAATTATGTCAATTATTTAAGATAGGTACGTCAGCCACTATGTGCATATTTTAACCCAAATATGACTGAAGGATGAGTGGCGCAATCTTGTAGTCTAACTTGTTAGTAACTAAGGCCGACATATTCCATAGACACAGCGGTTAATTAATAGCCCAAACAGCTAATGGCAACTAAGGAACCTACAGTTTATTGTGGAATCCAAACCACATTCTTGCCTTGGTATTAACAAATTGGTCTAATTATCACAGGGTAGTACTGCGGACAGTCATAGTACTCACTAGTGCGGACGTTAATCCACACCAGGGAGTATCGCATCCACAGTGTATCCTCTATAAATATCCACAATTCGTGACCTCCTAGTTGCTGGGACGCCACCGTCCCAGTCTTGTATATAGTTGTGTGTCTGTGGAGATGTCACAGAGTCCAAATGTGGTCCAATTTTGAGGAAATTGGGTATGGGGTGACTGCGTGGGTTCTATTTCTATTCCATGGTATCTCCAGGCATTTTTTTAATTTTTGGAAATTTCTCTTTTTTGTTGGTGGGTTTTTCATAAATTAACGGAAATGGGATTTCCATAAAAACTACTTAAAGAACCAATAGTATATATTAAGGTAGCTACTCTAACTCTAAATGGAATGGTATTGCCCCAAATGCGGTAAAAGTTACTGAAATTTTTTTCCATTTTATCCATAAGATACCATAGTTACTCCCACTGCTTACCCATGATTAGGATTGTTAGCATGCTATTCATGAGCTAACCTTGTATTTTAGGCTACAACATTGGTCTTTGGCTTTTGAATTGTTGTCTAATACCTGTGTTTCTGAACTTGTCTACTCTTTCATTGTACTGATGTTCTCAGGAAGATTATTTCAATAATGTCATATATTTAAAGCTCCAAAAAACAGTTTTGTTAATAAATTTTAAATCTGTCCAGGTGATGAAGGTGTTCCCATACAAGTGGATGGCGAAGCTTGGATCCAGCCTCCTGGGATGATCAGAATCATCCATAAAAACCGCATGAAGATGCTTTGTAGAAACAGGGTAAACACTTTAATGTCATTGATATCTCTTGTCCAGTGTTGCCATCCTAGGTTAGGGAAAAATCGGAACTTGGCCCTCCTCCCCCCGGATTAACATAGGCTTAAATACGGGCATATAGGAACCAGAATCAGAACGGGTGGCAACCCTGCTCTTGTCTCTTATTTTTTTGTACAAATTTTTGGCAGCATGCCCAGAAATCAATAACATTTGTTGTTGGCAATTTATAAAAAAATTGTTGAATGTTTTCCCCAGATTCATATGTCAGAGTTGATTAAAAGTGTTTTTTGTTTGGACTAGTTCCTTTTTAATTTCTTCCCCTATAGCATGCATAGTATGGAGAAACTATTTTTTTGTCAAAATTTTGAGTTTGAGATGTGAGTGGAAATGTCCGCTTTGGGTCCCCCAGACCAAAAAAGTGGTTTTCGAAGTGATATCTGTGGGTGTGGATTTGTATAGAGCTACAGACTACATCTGCGGTTCGATTTTAATGAAATTTGGTATGTGGGTTGGGTACTTATCTATGGTATCTCCAGATGATTGGTTTTTTTTTGTTTTTTTTATTATTATTAACAGTGATTATCTTATAAAATAATGAAAAAATTGGATTTTTGAAAAAAACTTGAATGGGTTTTATTTTTAATATTTTTATAAAAGTTTTGTATTTTGTGGTACCTTTAACTCAAAACAAAACCATTCAACCCCTGCATTCAACCCCAATGCTCTAGAAGTTACGGTTCAAAATGTATTGAAACTTTCGTGATTTCCCCCATAAAATATCATAGTTGCTCCTACCTTCACCGTATTGTGTTCCAGTCGCTGGAAGAGTCGTTGCGTACGTGGCAGAAGCAGCGGCAACAACAGTTACAACCAAGGCGTAACACAATCAAGGAGCTGAGCTTCGCAGACGACGAGAGTCATCTGTTGCTGGCCTTTGTGGAAGCATTGTCCTCTCTCATCAAGTAAGTAGCTTTTAGCTGTGTAAAAAATTCTAATTTGAAAGTTACTTGAAAGATGAATGTGTATATATTGAGTTGCGAGCGATTATATTTTGTCAGATAATGATGCAGTTATTGGCAGTTTCCTTAGTTTGAACCAGGATTGTTGAAAATATTAATTTTTGGAACATGCTAAATATTAATTTTTAACCATTCTGCTGTTCTGTTGTTTGGAAGTCTTTTTTGCTGAGAAATTTGTAACTTCTAGAGGAAATAATGTTGAGAGAAAATTGTTCAAATGTACTGTAGGATAGCGAGCTGGTCTATCGGTGGATCAGATCTTAGGTCCCAGAGGTCATGAGTTCAAATCCTGCCTATCACTAATTGATTTTATGTAAGCAACAATGCTAAACTCAACCCTCTAGGCCTAGACTGAAGTAATTTGAAAATGGTTCTGGGCTGTAGCATATAGCATCTTGGAACGGGAAGTCATAAAAGAAGAAAATAGGGCTAAAATAGATTATTTTACAATCTTGAAGTAACCAAGATGTTTCTGGTGCATTATGAATGCTGAGTTCAGACAAGGAGAAGGAACATTTTAGCTTACAATCGTTTGCATAGTTTAAATATTTAAAGTTTCACTCGATTTTCTCGACAGGTTCATCAAGAGTTTAATCACTCGCTATCCATCAGTCAAGCCCGACATTGAAGAACTTCTGGTCAAATGTTCCGAAAACTTGGAGAAAGTCTACCAGGATGGCAAACTGGTCAATGGGGTGAGTATAATCACTGACTTGATAAAGCACATAAACTTGTCATTTTACTGTAAAATCTAAAGCTTTAACTAAGGTAACTATAGTCTATCTAGACAACTGCCATACTTCCAGCTGATGTATAGAAACATAAATGTATGAATGGGGTTGTATTGATACAGCTAGCACAATGGCCTGTGTGGGACTCATTCTTGTTCTGACTGTCTTTTTGAAGGGGTTTTCACAGGGTAATTAGTTTAGTCTAAACTTCTCACTCAAACAAAATAATTAAACGTTCAAGTAAATAAAAGGTGTGAATGTCAGATGATTCTGATTCTGGTGCTAGTGATAGTCAGCCTTTACTCATTGACACCTTTGTCAAAATGTGTAAAAGTGTTAAACATTAGTGAAAGAAAATGTTGCAAATAGTTAAAAACCACTACTGAAACTGTTAATTATCCCAATAAAGCAAAACAAGTTCATATAACAAAAGGTTTTCCAATTGCACCACAAAAAAGACTTGAAAGGTGTGGACAAACTGTGATTTGTATGCAGTACCCTAACCCCCCCCCCCCCCCCCCCTAAAACCATCAGCACCCTAAAACAATCAGAAAGTATAGTCAAGCTGTCGTCGGAGTACAGTTGGGAGTGACAAAAAGAGGTTGTTTTGACAGAGCTGTACAGATCTGCTACAATGTGTTATGAATTACTGTTTATAGTTACCAGCTGATGTTTTTATTTACTTGTTTATATTAGAGATTTGTTTACCTTTCCAACTATGTAAGAATTTAAGTTTATTAAAGCCTTATTTACTAAAAAGGTTCAGTTATTCACAACACAATGTACAATTTTGTCCCACAACAAATTGCACATAATTATTGGCGCTCGTACAGAGGGAAGGACAAATAGCTAAAGATTAGATTAGCAATACTCTAGTGTAATACCATTGCATAAAGTGACTTGACTAGCTATTTGATGGAATTTGTGTTTCAACTCCTGCATATCCCTGTTGTCAGGTGGAGTTGAGGCCTTTGGTCACGGAGCTGGTCTCCAGTGCCCGTGAACTCCACGAAGAGACTTGCATCTTGCTACGAGACAAGGGTCAGGACTTGGTAAGCCATAGTAAACCCTCATTAATCTAGACTAATCGGGGTTCCGAGTGGTCCAAATTAAATCAACAATTATGATTAATTTCCAGATTAGATTAAATTATTCTAGTATGAAGGAAATGGGTTGGTTCAAGTGGTTGGTGCCACGAACTTCGGTAAGAGAGTATTGGGTTTCCCTGGCATGACCATAAAAAATTGAGAGGTTGATGAAAACTGCTTTCATTTAATGATTTTTATGATATGGCATAGGCCCTTAAGAATATATTTTTTGGACATCTAGTTTAAATAATTGAACCTATTTTACAAAAACATATAACATAGAGAATAAGGACCTAGGTTTAGAATTTTTATGAGAACAGAGAATTGGATGAGAAAGAATCTACCGTGGCTCAAGAAACACATGCATATATAGAATATTTACAGTGTCACATTTTTTTGCAAGTCAATAAGTTTTCCCCTTTGTTTATTGCTGTCAGAATTTCAACAGGATCAAAGCTGACTGTTCTGTTCCATTCACTGAGCTAAAGATACAACTGGATGTAGTACTGAACGAGAGAATTGCTAGACACAGGCTGCAATTAGAACAAGGGGATGAAGTACATTGTGGGCCTACTTAGTATAGTGCTCGCCTACCAATCAAAAGGTTGCCGAATTGGTCCTGAGAAAAGTCAGTGGCTTTTCGACGGTTCAAAACTGGACCCAGCTGTCCCTGATTTTTGGGCTTTAAATAAATTATCCTTACAAAAAGGCTAATCTAAGTCAGTAAAAATGCTACACATATCATCTCACTCGATCCTTCATTCATATTTGGGTTAAAATATGCACATGGGTGGCGTCCCTATCTCAGTTTAAAATCATAATCCATTTGAACTTGGAGATTGGGGGATTGTACATACAGAAAATCATGAGCTGATTCTTCTAGTTGGTACCAACCTATCAAAATCACAGCATCTCAAATTTCTAGCACAATTGTCGTGTCAGTGCTGCCTTCAGTTAAAATTCTAGTTCAGAGGTTCCATCCTAATATTCCTTGATCCAACAGCTGTTTACTGTTACAGAGAGAGGATTTGGCCAATCAGCTGAATCTGATGTTGACGGGGATGGAAGCCGAGTTTCAACACTGCAGAGTGACAACTTCGCAAGACTCGAGCCATTCGTATGTGTGCTTCCAACAACCCACAGCAGATGATCAGGTTGGAAAGTAAAATATTGTTTAAGAGTCTGTAAGTCCAATTCATTTTAATTCCAATTTCCAGTTGGATTCGTTGATAGAAAACTGAATCTTCATGCCCTAAAGAGCTTGGGCTGTCCAAGGCTCTGTGATTTGTTTTACATAACTTGCATGGGGTACAATTCTTTGTTAGCCATGTGTGTTAAAATCTACAATTCTAGAGTTTTAGGGCCTTGGGATCTTTTCAAGAATAGGACTGCCACTATTGAAGTTTTTCATGCGCAAATGAAGGATGGAAACTGATGGTTTTACTATGGAATGAAGAGTGGATGGTAAATAAGTTAGGAGTACTAAAGGGGTTGCTTATTGACATTAGGTAAAACCTCCAGGGTTTGTATGGAAATAAAATAAATAAACAATCTCCCAGACTAATAAAATCTAGTATTTTCCATTCCACAAGAAAAAGACGCCTCGACAGCCATGGAAAGGCAAGGTCCCTTACAGAGTGCAAGAGAAAGCATTTTTAGTTGTTTCTATGTGTATACTTGATTTTTTTAAATCTACGTAGGACCAATTTTTTACAGAGCAGTCATCTTCTTGCAAATACTTAACCTCTGGTGTATACTAGAAATCCTGAATTGCCCATTAAGGTTCTTTTTATCCTATACGACTTTTGGGTAAGCATCATAGGCTTATCTTAAATATAAAAATTAGTTACTTGAGATGTAGACATTTTTTAAACACAGTGCTACTGGTTGTAGGAGAAGAAACGGTCTGCTGGAGGGAAAGGATTGTTTTGGAAGCTGAGAAGAGAGAAGTCTAGGGGTGGAGCCAGTCGTGAGGTAAGTTATAATCAGATTTTTTTAACTTTTTTCCTTTAATGAAAAGGATGGCTGTGTCCTTCTTTTGACTGTAATTTCTCATGCTATTACTAGAGGGCTGTCCGTAGATTAAGCTCTCCATCGAACTCCAGTCACAGCCAAGCAAGCTCAAATGTAAAATCCTAACATTCTACGTTACTGTTCTATTCTAGCCTATTTTGAAACTCCCTTTCACACCCCTGTGGGGCGATTAGTCTCGTCGTATATATGAAAAAGTTGTAAAGAAAATTGATGCTCCTGCTCAGCTTTATCATTAGTAAGGATCATTTATTTAAAGCCCAAAAATCAGGGACAGCTGGGTCCAGTTTTGAACCGTCTAAAAGCGACTGACTTTTCTCAGGATCAATTCGGCAACCTTAAGAATTTTAGGCGAGCACTATACTGAGTCAGCCTAAAATTTACTTCATTCCCTTGTTCAAATTGCGGCCTGTGTCTCGGAATTCCCTCATTCAGTACTACTTCCCGTATCTGCCAAGTTACGTTTCATTCTGCAATTTGCTTTGTGAGGTCTCAGTCATCAATCATGATTAAAAGTTCATTGCCAGTTGATGGACTTAAATGGAGTAAAAGTGTTTAGAAGTATGAAATGTGTTGGAAGGGTAGAGTGGTGGTTAAATTGTGAACATCTACATGGTATGTAGTACAAAAGCTGTTGTTCATCACTTAGTTGTAATTGGAGCAGTGACCAAAGTAAGGAAATTTTTGCATGTGGATCGCAGTGAAATGGAAAATATTAGGTGACCAGGACTTGTCTCTAGTAGACTATCAAGGACTGTAAGCTCTGCAAGTCTTGGACACGCCGATCAGCAAGCAAAGTTTCCTAAAATTCAATCACTGTCTCTATGAAAACTAATGAACACTTGTTGCCGGCCCGTTTTGTAAACGTTTACAGTCTTCTGCAAACTCCCTAACTCACTGCACATTTCCTATGTCCAAGTCAAAACATTTTTTTGCATACACACCTGCCAACTGGCAACACTTATCAACCTTTCTCAGTGGAAGGTAATACACAGAACACGATACTAGAAAACTTTCCCTTTTTTGGCTACTACGACGAGATTAATTGTCCATAGTGTAGGAACTGTAGCTAGAATAGTAGTAGACCAAGTTAAGAACACGATTTTAGTTCTAGATTTGAACTACCTCGATTGACTGTAGCTGATCTCGATGGAGCTCTGGTATTTAATTGGTTATATTTTGTTACAACTTTGATGTGTTAGTTTGGCTTTGTAAGATTATTGTTCCTACTATTACTAGTAACGGAACCGTTAAGCAGTTTCCAAGTACGTAACAGATCTAATGTTTGTGACAGGTGGCTGGGTGGGGGGTGGCGGAAGTATGCACTTGGCTTGAGTCACTACAACTGTCCGAGTACGCAGAGACGTTCCAGGCAAACGACATACGCGGCCGAGAGCTTTTGACGTTGACACGGCGCGACCTCAAGGACCTCGGCGTCACCAAGGTCGGACATGTCAAGCGCATCCTACAGGCCATCAAGGAGCTCAACATGTGATCTCGGAGTGTGTAAGCAGGTGAGGCATATATCACAACTGAAGAAAAAACTAACCCATTTTCTTCTAAAATCGAAAATAATATTTTGGTCAAAAAGTGAAGAAAAGAGATTTTTTGAAAAGAGATAGTTTTGCTTGCTTACCTAAAAAAAAATGACTCCAGGAGGTAGCATACAAAAGTTCTATGTCTTATGAACTTTCTGTGAATAGCAAACTGAACTCCGTCCCTTTAAAAAAATCAATAATAATATATTTTGTTATTTTTATCAACTGTGCAGTCATTTTCTATGATTATTAGAACGGGATCTGAAATCTGGAAGTACTTGAAACATATAAGATTACTATAAAAAAAACATTAGCCAAAGCTAAAAAATCAAAAGGGAACCCCCACATTGAGAACTTGTATAGTAGCTTTGACTATTAATAAAACAAGACATTCCACCCCCATGTTAATTTTGTATCCAGATTTTTTATCAAAATTATTGTAGTTGATGTGAGCCACCGACAGATTGCGATTGCACTGATCTTAATTGCGATTGCGCTGATCTAAATTGCTAAATTCTGTCAAATTCACAAACTTTTTAACCAAGTCAAACTTAGGGAAAGACTTATGGTGAGCTATAGCAACTGTTATGACCCATAAACCTGGTCCGCAACAAAAAATAAGGTATAAAATAGAATTTTAGACACTAGCGCATTCTGTGACAGGCTCACACATCTACAATCTTTTTAATAAAAACTTGGCAACAGGTGATCCATAAAGATGGGATGTCTAGTTGTCTACTTCCGTATCCAATAGTCAATTCTCTGTACATGAATTATTAGAGTCAAACATTGTCCATAGAGATTTTTTTCAAGCAAGCACAACTTTTCTGGGATTTGGAATCTGACTCTTGTTTTCATAGAAGAGAAAGTAGCTAAATTTAACAATATTAGTACATAAACCCAGCCAAAGCAGGAAAAACACAATAGAAAAACGACACAGAGAACTGTAGAGTAGTAGATTTTAAAATCCTTAAAGAAAACAGCAATCAATACAAATAGAGGGTTGCCAAAACACAAGATGGCGATTCATGCAAGATCCTCATTGTATAAAATGTGTATTTGAAACAAACTTAGACCAATACAAGCACTTAATGATATATTTATATTATTTAGAAACAAAATAAATATTTATGTTCTAGGTTGACAACGACCTGCTTTGCAGATTCTTAACACCGACCGACAATCTCTCTATTTTGTTGGCTTAGTTTAAAACAAATCACATTTGTTTGAAATATACTTTATTAGACTGTTTAGTTCGTATTTTAGGTACGCTTAAGAATCTCAGTTATGTTTGCTGTATATAATTTGTTTGTTTTGTGAACAAACGATGTTAATTTATGTTTTAAACCTGTGCAATAAGAGGTGCTAAATTTCAATGTTAAATTTGTTTTTACGTTTTATATACATTGTTTATGTGTTACAAGAATATTGTCTGTTTACATTACTATAGTTTATATTTTTTATCTATAGGAATATTTATCCTTAAAGGCATAAATAACTAAACTTGAATCTAAGGTGAAAACTTTTTGCAACTTTAAAAAAGAATTATCCTTGTTTAAATATCCTCATTATTTTCAACATAAGACTATACTTTGGATATATTTAGTTGATGATAAGGAGTCATTTTAATATTTTTCGATGCAGAAGATGGTTTACTGTTTGAAGAATAGTATATTTCATTACTAGGGCCTAAAGTGACTCTTTTTGACCCGAGGTCAAGTTTTACAATCTAGGCGAAGCCGAGGTCGGAAAATGAGCGAGGGTTAAAAATCACTTTTTGCCCGTGTGGTGGACTAGCCTATATTTTTCGTTATATTGCATCATTAATTACCAAAAATAAAGCTAAAAAATGAAATAATTTACCTCTCAAAACGACTTCCTGCTTACTTCCAATTCTGCTAATGCAAATAAGCAGCTGTTTAGTAAGTGATTCAATTATTTTGTCTGTTACGATTGTTATTATGTCGAGCAATCGACAACAATAGGCTAAAAACCTAACCTTATAAATCAATCGATAAATTATTTCGATCGATACGATTGCCACAATCGATATTTACAACTGTTTACAACAGCTGATTTTTACTCACTAGAGACTAAAAATGAGAGTAAAAATGCTACTTTAGACCTGCAACGCATGCATTAAAAACGCCTGTTTTTGCTGCAGTATGACAAAAAGGAAAGGTATTTAATTTCATGGAATTATGATAGTCACATGGTTTGTTTAAGTTCAAAAAACAATGTATAGCAATATTTGTGTAAATATAAATTCTCTTATAGTTGGTAATGTATGTAATAAATTGCTAAAGTATGCTTCTATGAAATTCAACAGAAAATGTTTAGTTTTTTTTTTTTTATTCATTTTTAGGTTAATTTATTTATGCCTTTACAATGGAAATGGACACATATTATGAGTCTTTCATCTGTATCACAATAGTATAAGTATACCTACACAAAAAGACAAAGATTGTTTTTATAATTTTGTTACATAGATTAATAGCACTGAAATTTAAATTTAGTTAACTATTTCTTGTTTTTTTTTCTATTGGGACAACCCCCTATGAATTTACTATATCCTCATCAAAAGCAAATAAGTATTAAAAGAAACATTGTATTACAAATTAACTTGAAGTAATATTTGCTTTATTTTGTGAGACTTTATTTAACTAGTGTTTACAAAAATAAGTAATAGTTTGTGTGTATTGCAATTTGTTTTTTATGATCTCATAACTTATTGGTTTTATTTTTCTAATAATGCTAGTAAATCTTACACGTTTTAATTACACTGTAATAAATCAAGAGCTGAAAAACAACAGTTAAAATAGTATCTCTTTTTAACATTACTTCTTTAGTTATTACTGTGAATTGTACAAACTTCAACAACAACTATTTCAATTTAAACTTAGCACTATAACTAGACTGTTTTGATCTCATTTTTACATTCAGTGTATTTGTGTCCATTTTAGTTTTGTATGAAATGTATCGAACTGTTGACTGTTTGTTTATTCCGGGTCCAAATCAAAGGTCCGAGCTGTTTCAACGTATTTCAATTACATTTTTTATACATATATTTGTATCGAACTAGATGTATCATTATTTGTTCACTTCAATCGATTTGTCAATCATGATATTCATCAAGATCTGATGTAGGTTTCTCAGGCTTTCGAATGTTTTGCTTTATACACAACATTTACTGACTACTAGTTGTATAGGATTGTTTGTTTTCCCATGGTGCTGTAACCTTGTGGCCTCTTCTACTGAACAACGCATTCACGTTTGCTCAGTTTTGTCTCTGTTAACTATTTTTTACCTAATCTTGTTAGTAGTTATCGCCTTCTCAATACTCGCTAGATACAATCCGCATAGTTTGCTTCTTATCGCTCCTCATTGATTATTTCTCATCGAACTACTCTATAACTATTCAAATACTTTTGCGTTTTCTACCAAAGAAAGGAAGGTTGGTACTTGTAAGAGTTGATTAATATTCTAAACCGAAAGCAATGGTGCGCTAGTCGCGCCAAGGGTTTTGATGACGGGATCACTTTTTTGGAACTCTTTGCAATTCTAATACTAGCTTAAAATACTCACTGGAACTTGAATGTAAATAGGGTAAATAGTTTTAAATGTAAAATAAATCAGTATTGGTTCTGTTCGGATAAAATATTTTACTACACAAATATTACATGTGGCATCCACCCAAGTTTGATTTTGTTTATTTAGTCTTGTGGTTTTTTTCAACTTGAGTGTTAATCGAGTGTACAGTTAAGATATTTTTCAGAGAAAAGATTGTAAAACTATCGTAGTGTATAAAGTTGACTATGTAAGAGAAAATACTGTAACTTTTAAAATTAAGTACATTTTTAATGCCTGGAGCAAAATGTTTGTGAATTTTGTTACTGTAAGTCATTGTTTGGATATTAGGCTTCTGTTTTATTTTTTATTTCTTAAATTAAATGATTAGATAGTGTTTTGTATGTACTTCAACATGTGCATCAATTGTTTTCATTACTTTAGCTAGTTTTACTTTAAGACTTGGTTATTTATCTTTCTCAACCTTAATGGTAGGCATAAGAGATGCTTTTGTTCATTAACTTTTACTCTGCTTATTTTCTAGTTCTCGTAACGTCTTCATTACTGTGTATATGATTCATCACAACGACAGAACACCTATTCTGTCTCGACTTTCATATCCTACTGAGGTGGTTGCTTTTTCTACTTCTTGTTAACGTTAACTAGTCTGTAAGGTAAGTTATCAATAACATAACTAGGGACGTAATCTATATGTAGATAGGGAAGACAGCCAGCTTGAGTTTTGTGACAACATAAAAACATCAAACACAGAACTTTGATATTGGATGCTGATGCTACCAAATTTCAAAAACCTTTGGGGTTTAAGTAATTTTTTTAGAGACTTTATAAAAGTGCATGTTTTTTTTTATTTATTCTATGATTCTAAATTTTCTGGCTGTATTACTTATTGAGGTGTGTAAGGACCAAATCTGACAAAATTCCTAGGGAAAATGGCAAAACGTATTTTTTTATAATAGGGGTTACAAGTTGACCACTAAGTGACACGAGTTTGGCAGTCCCTCATTTTTAAAAGCTGTTGATACTGCTAAAACTGAGAGTCAAAAGGTTAACGGAGTTAACAGTTGAGTTAAGAGTTAACAAATTCCGGCCTATTACATCTCCCTCAAGTACCCCCAACCTCAGCCAATTGCACAAAACTCTGCACAAATCCGCCCCATTTGTTCGAAAATTTATTCTGAGTAAAAAAAAAACATTTTTAAATGTGCGAGAGACTATTGGATGCCAGATAATCGGGTTTTACCATAGACTAACCAACTAAACTAGACTTCTCATCCCATTGTAAATTTTGAAGCTCATTTTTCATGTCTAGTTCATGTCCGGTGACACTGGGCGCTAGTGTCAACAAAATTTTGTTTCTATTATTTTAGAGTAATGGTTTTTGCTTTACTGTTTGGTTACATAACTGGACAAGTTATTGTTGGTGATTAGATTGTTTTATTTGGTTAAATGCGGTTTTAAATTACCGAAATAACAAGAAACGAATTGTAAACAAAACATGGCCTCTACAGTGAACTGGACAGAACTAACAATAAAATTGGCTTCAGCTGTTCCATAAGGGTGAGAAATCCACTAAGGGAGTATGTTTTATCTATGGTTTTACTATACAAACCATCCGAAAACCGAGTATATGTAACCGAGTCATATACACAAAACCGAGTCAGTGTAACCGAGTATATGATATGTTGTCACATTGTTGTTGGCTGGTTACGCTTATTACCGAGTATTCTTGTTAGTATTACATTAGCGTGTGGGTAATGACAATCTTGTTCTGCCTAAGGCGCTGTTATCAATTCTTATTACCTAATGTTTCTGTCAGTGCAACATTATTTAGCATTAATCTGTTATTTAACAACCGAGTTCACTTTCATCTGGTAAGGTATGATGGGAATCATTCAGTTTAACCTAAAGAATCATCGTAGTGGTGCAGATATGTTTCTTAGCATATTTTTTTTTCATACGAATGTGACCAAAGTTGACCTTGATTTATTTTTACCAGTGTGAACATTGCCCTAACATTGACTATAGAAGCTCATACTAATCTCTGACTTACTTTGACTTAGCTGCATAGAATAAATTAACCATATAAAATTCAAAATTGTAAATAGAGCACATTTAATGTATGGCGGGATTTCTTTTTGTTGCCTTACATTAATGGGTCAATTAATAAGCTATCTTTGTGTTTTTATTGAGTTGCTTTGATTTTTGATCCATACAGTTGCTATCATTGTTAAAAATGTTCGCTAATTTGATCCTGTAATTTTTGTATGATGAAGACAGGCCATATTTATAATAGTATGAACTTTGAAAATGAATATGTGTCATATTTAGTGTTACTAAAATATAAAATACTAGTAATTGAAAAAAAACGCACTACCTCAAACTTAACAAATAAAGTATTAAAATAATGCTGTCAATCAGTTATCCTAAACAACTGAATGGGCTTTAAACTTCTTGAGACAATTATTGGGCTGGGGTTGATTTTTTAGGGGGTTTGGGTATTGATATATTTGTTACTGTATTCTCAGATTTCTTGCAAATGTATGTCCCGTCCCCTTTTAGTTTAGGACAGGACACTTTCACATTTGCAAGAAATCTGAGGATACAGTACCACATTTATGAACTGAATGGTTGGATTCGGATTCGATGGTATCTAGAAAGGACTTAATTGATCAAACTTAACAAAATCATTCATGTTTGTGCTTTAACTCTCTAACAAAACTATTGCAATTCACATTACCGTACCAGATGAAAGTACACTTTTTATTTAGATATTTATCAAGCTAATGCTTCCACTTGGATTTTTTCATTTGTCTTTAAATTTATCATTATGTAATCCATGTAAGAATAAATTTTATAATGTAATTTTACTAAACTACACTTTGAATTCTGAAACATGTTCTCATAAATGGGACCATCAAAGAATTGTTTGACTTGCGTTTTCAAAATGTCATTTGTTCCTGTTAGATGTTCGTAGGTCGTCCCATTGTAACCGGAACTATATTTTGTTTGAATTTGACTAAATCTTCCAAAGTAGTTTTCAATTAAAACAGCAGCATCTGGTACCTGCTGGTATTCTTGTTTATTCTGTCTGTATTTTGTTTCAACAGTAATTCATATGCATCACAACTATTTGATATTCATTACAGATATTAATATTAATCGTAGAGTAAATTATTTCACTGCAATATCGTTGTGTGTTTCGGTGATTTTTAAAATGCACAAGAACTATTTCAGTTTTACCTGATTCATTATACTGTATTTTCTTAACTGTAGGCTAATCATGTTTGCTTTTGGAGAAGACATTACAAAATGTGTGAATAGATTTCTTAAACATATTTGATTTGAATAAAACAGTAATGTAATTACGTATTGAGTGTTCATTAAGATAGAGGGAATTGTATATTTGATTTTAGTTTTTGGGATCTAAAAAATAATAGGAGAATGGCAAACGATCAAATCTGGCACATTTGTATTTAACCATCAAATTTTCTACCCCTTGCAGCATGGCCTGATGTTATTTATTTTGAGTGTGTAGTCCTTTATGCTCCCATAACAACTTTTAAGATATTTAAGTTTTATTTTTATTTTTGAATAATACAATATAAATGACTTCTTGAATTTATTCACCCAAAGAAAGTGATAATGAATAACATTCATTGAATTCCTATCCATGATTTCATACTCTATTTGGCAAGGTTTTCAAGCAATTTAATTTATACCGAGTTGTTTTATTTTGAAAGCTTTGTAATAAGAGGTATGGTACTTTCATTTGATTATAATCCTATTTGGAGAATCTACAGCGAATCATTTTGGTGTCTTCTTCAACAGCCTGTTTAAATTTATGGTGCTTTTCTTGTATTTTATGATTGTATTATTTTATTTGTTATAATATCTGTGATATTTTCTTATTCTATATACAAACTCGTATTTAAAAGTAACTCAATTCATCGTTTGTTTTCGGTCATGAGTGTTTGGAATTTAGTTTACTTGCACAAACCAAATTGATATTATAAACCTCCCAGTTATTAGTTTCCTCGAAGAAAATTTCTTAAAGGTACAAATTGTAATTTGTATTACTTAATGACAAAGATCTCAAATTTTTTTTATCAAAATTTTATTTACAATCTGTTCATTTTTATTAAGATAATAAATGGTAATATAATGTAGTCTTAAGAATCGGGATAATGTTGCACAGCAAATACAATAACAACTAAATCTTGAAATTTTGTGTGATGGAACAAATCGTAATTTTGGCGTCAACATCCAAGTTAGGTATGATTAAAATATTATAGTTTTTATGTAGGGGGATGCGACACATAGACAATTTTTACTTTACTGGTGGTCCTATAACTTGTTATTATGCAGGATTGGCTGGATTGGAACCCATGACCCCTAGACAACATGCCGGTGCTATAACCAACAGATCTGTCAAACCATTTAAATGATGGATTTTTTTGTGTTACTGGAATCTTACATCTTAATTTATCTATAATTTAAAACATAGAATTTAATTAATTTATTAAATGGAATAATCTGGTAATGTGTCAAGAATTGAAAATCACTCAATTGGGTGTATTTACATCTCAGGCTGTGATATATTACACAGCATATACAGGGTGTTCAAAAAAGGTGGGAACATAATTTAGGAAGTGATTTTTTGGGCCAAAATAAGCAAACAGTATATGAACATGTGTCTTCTTCATCGACTTTGATTCCTTTTCCTTTAACTGGATTTAAGGAGTTTTAGGAATTACCTTAACTGAGCTTACTAAGGACAGACTAGTTAAGCCAGTCAACTAGACAAGCCGGTAGAGTCAGGAGAAAAGTTTCAATTACATACTATCTTAAAAATCCTAACAAAGTCAAAACAAACATTTGAGGTTTGTAGTAAGCTTTTTTTAATTTAAGTTTCCGTACAACGAATATGTCAATTAATTGTGGTTTGTAATAACCTTTTGTGATATTACATAATTTTGTTGAAAACAACTTCCGCACATAAACCGATAACGAATTTTGAATTGAGTTTAACTTGTTAACTCTTCAATAATCGTAATCAAACTAAATTTCTTGTTATAAAAGACGATACAAATAAAATATCCCTTGAACATCTCACGTCTATTGATTGATTTACCTCTTTCTCCAGATTTACCTCCTGTCAAAATTTGGATTCAAAGCAGGTAATTATAGAAGCAAAGTGTAAATAAAAATTATTTTCTTACATAGACCTTTCAGACTAGGATTTGTAAGCAGTGTTTTTGAAGTGCAGTCATGTTTAATTAATCGTTTGAACAGTAATGAGAAAGAAGGCAAGATTTAATATGTTTTATAAATCCAACAAATAAGTTGGGAAAGAGAGAAGAAATATTTATTTACTTCTGTTACCTATCTACATGGGGTTTTCCCTGTTACATCACTTTTCCACCTAACTTAACTGATTTTTACGATTGATGTGTCATTTTAAATTTATGTTCTAGCACACCTACGAATGCTAACTAAAATAGTATATTTCATTACTAGGACCGAAAGTGGCATTTTCCAGCGTGCACGCTCAAGTTTCATGTATGAGGCAAAACCTAATACAGGAAAACCAAATTTCACGTACGAGGCATAGCCGAGGACAGGAATAATAGAGATAATTGAAAAGATATAAACCTTCAAAGGCAACCAAAATAATTGTTTGAGAAACCATGAGTAGCTGTGACATTAATTCCACAAAAAATGTCCCTTTGAAGTTACACACCATTATAGCAATGTAGGTTCACTAGAAAACCATCTTTGATTCAGAAAAACTTCACAGGTTAAATAGTTCGTAAACATTGCCAATTTACTTACTGGAAAATGCCTGACCCCAACTCTCTGTCGCTTGGTCTCAGGTATTATAAATTTTGAAGTAGCAACAAGAAGTGCAGAATGTGACTGGTCCAATGATCCTACATGAAGGAAATCTATCTACAATTGGGTAGATAATGTATCTACAGTTGGTTGTGATACTAAATAATTTGGCCGAAAACTTGAGGTGTTCTCTAGCATTCTAGAAACACTAGTGATTTTAATTTACAAAACAAACATTGAAGAAAGTGTTATTTAAAAAACGTCATAAACCACATAGTTTTGATGCCACAGTTCTCTATTTACATAAAACGATCATCAACAAACTTCAATTTTCAAATTCTTACTTCAAAAGATCAAATAAATTCTTCTAATATAAATGGAGTAGAAAAAAATTGTCTGGATTAAGATAAATCAAGGTGAAAACACTATACAACCCTACAATTTCCTCAATCAATTCACTTTTGAAGGATAAAAATCACAACTAAATAAAACAAGGTTTTAATATTTTAATAAAAATGCAATCTATAAATGTATATTTACTTAGGAATGATCACTGAAGACGCGACCGTCCTCAACGAAATAAATAACTGTCCAACAACCTTTGCATGTAACACTCGATTTAACAAAACAGCCGAGTTATACAACAAAAGATGTACAAATAAATTTGTTAAAAAAAGTGTTTAGTGACACTAGTACACACAAAGGGCGATGAAAAAACGACAGCTTTTAACCTAGGCGCTTATGTACACATCACTTGGTGAGTCTGTTCGTCGCACTAGACTTGCGTGCTGTGAGGTTCGTTGCGGCTGACCTGCGGCTGCGCCCACTCGACAAAGTCATCTATCAGCACCGGCCACGCGCCCTCCTCGTCGTAATTGGACATGTCGTCGTTGATGACCATGGCAAAGTCCAACAACAGGTTCCAGGTGTCTTTTGGTATTGATCTTTTGTGATGTTCCTGCAACAATATGTACCAAGTTTAGTTCAGGCTTTGACTATGGTAGTAGGTACTGATTATTTTATGAAGCTCAAACATTAAAGGTAGGATGATTATGTTGAAATATTCTTTTAGAACTTCCATAACTGAGTAAAACTAATCAAATTATGAAACATATCAAACCTTTTACTTTGTTTACCATGATAATTATGAACAATACCTGGTAATTGTTGGTACTTACCAGGAATGTGTTGTAGGCCTACTTGGTAATTGTTTATTATTACCAAAAGACAAAACAGACTTATCTAATCATAATACAATAAAAATATTGATTTGGATCATTCAATCTAAACGTCATTTTCAATAAACAACACAACACATTCCAAAGCACTGAATAATCCACTAATCTTATCTTACTAGATTTACTTCCTCAAAACATGTAAACAGTCTGCGCAAAACAATAACATGAGGATGACTCAGCGGCCGGTTTTGTAGACAGACAGATGTTACGAGATCAGTGATGCCAACCCATCAATTAGAAATTTACCACAAAAAATCAAAACAGTTAGCTATTGCAACAATTATAGGCCTATTGATTATTGATTAATGGCCGAAGGTAACTGTTGGCAGCAAAGAAACAAATTTAAAATACATAAATGACGTTAACATGTTTGTATATATGCGTCGTACGCTTGTGACCTTCAGATTGTGTTGCATATAGGCCTATATCAGTCCAACACTCACAAATTAATAGTCGTTGACGTATCGTCCAACGCTGGGGAAGGGTTAAACAACCAATTTCAATTTCAATCTGTAATGTAGTAAGGTGTGAGTAAGATGCCTTGTTTAACTTGATTAGTATTACCATAGAGAATTAAGGTAAAGAATAAACACACTTGTGGGACGACTGTGCGCTTTCAGCTCTAGTATGTTATGCCGAAAATATACTTATGACGAGCAAGGAAAGTACAAACCGCAAGAACTAATTCCTATTGTACAGGTCCCCTCCACCATGAGCGTTGTTTAGATGATATCTGACAATGTCAAATGCATCATTGTATATGCCTGACGACAAATAAAAATCTTGAAATCATGATGACGAGGGGGGCAGTGTTGGACTTGTATGTCCCGATGCTGCCACTATTATTTATCATTTCATTTCATTCCATACGGTACAGTCTCACTTCTTACTGTGCTTTATATGTTCCACACAGACTAGTGGCCCATGTGGACGGGATTTTGCAAAGTTAAAAGAGGCTGCAAACCTCTATTAAAAAATAACCTAGGCCTACCTGAAGAAACTGGCACCAGAGATCCAAAAAACGGAATTTGCCTCTAAGTACAATATTCCAGTAGGTAATGGCCATGTCGAGGTCTAAACCCTTCTGATTTGGGTTCTTGGCGTAGTTAAACGTAAAGTGGTAAAAGTCCTTAAACTTGTTCTGGTCTTTGAGCTCGTTTTCCAGGGAGGGCAATCGACACTTCAGCTTCTCTACACTGTCACAACTGTAGAACAGAGGTAATTTTTAGAACATGAGCTATAGAACAATGAAAAAACACTCTAAATAGTGAAACATTTAACTTCTGCTCAAAACTGTAAAAAAAAAGCAGTGAGCTGTGTAATGTGGAATTGAAACTTACTGACCATTATTTACAGATTTAATGTAAGAACTTATACAGTCTGGGAATGCATCTGAATCCATGAAAAATGTATACTTCCTCATGTGCATCAAGTGAGTCTGAACACAGTAAAGGACGGATAGTCAAAGGAGCAAAAAAAAAAGGGTTAGAGAAGCAATTAGGCCTCGCTAATTTACAGCTGGGGGGAAAAAACTACAGCAACGCCATTTTAAATTTAGAAAAAAAACATTAGCCCTACAGAAAAAACAATTGGAGTAGTTGGGTGTGTTGCTAGCCTAACTTACAGTCGGGACCACGAAAGTTTGTAGTTGGCGGCAGCCAATCACAAGAGAAGGCTAGTGCGACGTTGCCATATCGCCCGTTGACGACACTAATTAAAATACTAAACAATATTTTCAAATCAGCTGGTATTATTAGATTTGGCAACACCGCACTGTCCTCATTGGCTCCTTCGAAGTCACGTGGTAAATAGGCTCCTCCCTCCACTGCAAACCTTCGTGGTCCCGACTTTAGTGGTTAAGTTAGCGCATTGGTATTCAGTGTGAAAGAGACAAATTCAATTTCACTGAGGGGTGCCATCAAGACACTGAAAATATTAGCTTTTCTTCTTACCAGTATAGGCCTAACCTATAACACACATAAACCGTTGTAGCATTTTGATTTTTTTAATCATAAAGGTAACTTACCATAGCTCTGTCATTCCTGTCATGAACTCTTCTCGTGAAAACTCACATTGAGCAGCAGCTCGAAACTTCCATGCTATTATTAGCACTAATTTGGATTCCGGACTGAGATTTAAATCATCAAGAAACTTCATAATACCTTCCGCAGTCATCTTGTCTGGCTCTGCCGGATCTAAAGGGGTTTAAATTGTTTTATTACTTAAATAACTATTTGTTTATCAACAAAATGGAAAGTTATTAAAAACTAACTATTTTTAATAGGTAGGTACGGCAGATTATTCAAAAACAATAACAGTAACCAGAATGGCTCCATTATTTTATTCAATTTTTTTTTTCAATTATTGTATGGAACATTATATTTCCATACAACATAATATTTTGTGTCTACAAAATTGAAGGCATATTTCCATTAGTACTTAACCCTCCGGTGGTCGTACCTAAAAATTTACGTCGGTACTAGTCGCACTGTATCAGATTGATTTTTTTGTGTTAAATGAAATAAAAGGCTAGTAAGCAACAGTAAATACCTGAGAACCGAATACTTTTGAGTGTATATGGATACCATTTAATAGCTTCCTAATCAATAATGAACCTTTTTTAAAATAAATGTATATAGACAATCTTGCATCATGTGTTTTACCAATAACGGGAAAGGTCGCAACGTATCAAAACAATACAAAGTTTGTAAAATAATAAAAAACCATTGATAGCCTACATTTGAACAATTCATTGTAACTAAACAGCAGTAGCCTACATGTATGAAAATAGTCTTAAAAATACTAAATAGTTTAATTTCAATCTTAAAAATATTGAAATTCCTATTTTTAAAAAGCTTGTAAAACTGGCAGGGTCGCACAGTCAAGTGATACAATGACCTTGGGAGAGGCAAGTGTTTACCCGACAAAACCAGTTAACCGGTACCGTACATCACTGATCAATAGGTGCGACCGCCCGAGGGTTAAAGTATGAATCTATACACCATAACTGATTAAACGGCAGCCCATTACAGATATTTTGATAGCCTAAACCTTTGCCCTAGTTTGGCAAGTCGTACTGGCTGCATTTTCGATGTTAACTGTGCGAAACCATTTAAAAGTCATTTGTCTCTGCGCTTGCATTGGGGCTTTCCCCACAAGCTCGGAACTAGGCTATTTTAGGTTTAATATTTCTTACATGATATAATCGTTAAGCAGAAAACAACAAACATTTTGTGTGAAAAAACACATATTTTTGCCAGTGGTTCTGGTCCATCTTGTGGAATCATAAGAATGTATGTGCGCCAGTACGGAGATTAAACATTTATCCGAGCTGCCAAGCAAAAGAAGTTACAGCTGATAACAGACCAAGTAACTTAAGGCAACCGAAAACTGTATTTTCCTATCTAAAAGAGGTAAAGCTTATTGTAATGCAATTTAAATTGCTAGCTTAAAGGTTAACGTTTCAGACTTCGGTAGGGGAGGGGAGGGATGGGTTCGATTCCCTGCACATCCACATCACATGAATTTGGACGGCTTTCCCTGAAAGTGTTTAATTAATTACTTCCTCTTTTGATTCCTCAAGTAAAAATGCCACCATCAGGCCTTTATTATATAAAAAAATAAAAACACACTTATACTCAAAGTGTTTTGTTTGTTTTGTTTTAAGACATGTTTATTAAGTTAACTTAAACCTAGTTGACTTAAGGGTAATTTCAAGAGTTTGTCGGCCTATGATTTCCTACTACTAAATTTATTAGGGTATGTACTAAGTTACTTAAGTTTTGGTACACAGAGGATACGCGTCCGGTAACCAGACGTGGATTAGGCGTCCGGTAAGGGGTCCCGGAACGCCATTACCACAATGATACGATGTTCAGCCATCAGTGTTCGTGGTGTAGTGGATAGAGTGCTCGACTGACATGCGAGAGGTCCCCAGTTCGAAACCCATCGGTAACATTAACTTTTTGGCACAGATTTTGCTTTGAATGTAATTTCTTCTTAACTGTACATCTTTTGTTAGAATTTTTGGCATTTATAATTTTATGTTATGAAGAGAATTGAACCTTCATTTGATTTTTTTTCACTATCAGCAAGTTTGGTTGGTTAGGTTAGGTTATGACAGTAACTGCCGGACGCCTAATCCACGTCAGGTTACCGGACGCGTATCCTCTGCGTTTTGGTATGCCTAACATAAGAGTTTTTGTAAGGGGTCCACAACTAAGTTAGGCTTACCATAAAACACTAATTAAAGATAATTATAATAGTTTGGTAACTAAAGACTGTTTGTAAGCATAATATAAACGCTGAAATCTTTGTGTAGAAGCTAGGTTATGATGACATACCGAGGTTTAGGCCTATGCCTAACGCGACCTATCCAGAAATGGTCAACGGTCAAGAGGATGGTAATTATGCCTATGAAGCAACCAGCTTAGGGCTAAACCTAACCTATAAAACTCAATTGAATTCTTATTACATGACTTTTAAGACAAGTCTAAGTTACTGCATTGACAAAGATAATTTTAACTTTTTTGGAGGCTATAACTAACTTAAGTCACAAATCACTCTTAAAGTACCTATCAGCTAGTGATGTAAAATACCCGGGTATTTAAAACTCAGGGTAAATACCCTGGGTATTTACCCGGGTAAATACCCAAAATCCATAAATACCCGGGTATTTTGGGTATTTATGAAATCGATTGAAATTCATTTATATTCACCCCTAAATATGTTATTGTTATCATTACATGAAAGTTTAGGATAGTCTATAACACCTTTTACAGTAACTTGAAGCTTTGCTAGTACCTTTCATTTAATGATTTAGCACTTTTTTAAAAATAAAACATAAAGTTTTTAAATAAGAATGGGGTTTCGTTTTTTTATTAAGACAACACCTCATCAGAGAAATAGTGAACCTAAACCTACTTCTACTGTTATTAAATTATGATAGTTAAAAATTTGTATCGTATAAATGGCTTGGAAGGCTAGACAGACCTAATATTTAAGGCAGAATGGCAGAATACTAAAAGTAATTAAACTTTTCTGTGTTACCGCATAGTTGGAAACAATAATATATTTGGATAAACCTACTAAAAAAATGAATCTCCTGTTTTTTGGTCTACCTTAATATAATTTTGAAAGATTTATATTGCTGTAGATTTAAATATTTTGTATCACAAGTTTATGAAATTAGTTTTTTTTTATTTTGATACCATTAATACCAACAAAAGATCTAGAACAAAAATATTATTAAATTCTGCCATCCTACAGATTGAATTTTAATTATTTTCTTAAGTTATTTACACGCCTAGGCCACTACTAGGTTAAATTTTCATGTATAAATAATAATTATTACTTTGCAAATTATTTTTCTTCACTTTCAATAATATAAGATTCATCTATCTATCATAGAAATTAAAAAATCATAAGTAGGCAGGACTTGTGCAACCATGCGACCAAAGTATTTATGCCGATTATGCTTTATGCTCAGACCTGGGTATTTATGGCGATTGTACCCAGAAGTAAAATGCTTGTAGGGACTATATGAAATTTTGTTTTACACATTTTATCATCATTTTACTATCCTTACAGGGTGATAACTGCAAAAAAACATCTCAATCTTCTCTAACTTTAATAAAAATTATAAATACCCAGTTTTTGGGTATTTACCCGGGCCTGGGGTAAATTCCCGGGTAAATACCCAATTTATATTTACCTACCCACTGGGTATTTACCCGACCCACATCACTACTATCAGCATCTCGGAAGTTCGATTAGGGGAGTACAAGATTAGGCTAGGTTGCAAAGCAACATCGCCATGGCCTACGCAAGTTTACTCAGTGAATTGTTTGGCTGCACTTTACTTTAGGTCCAACACAAACCGAATGAAAATATCGATTACTCGATTGTTTCATTCGATATATCGTTTGGTTAGTTAGGTTAGGTTAACCTTACCTAACTGAACAATCGATATATCGATCGATATTGATCATCCATAACAGACGGCTGCACTTAACTTTACGTCCTACACTAATTAGACTGAAAATATCGATCGATATATCGATTATTTAAAATAGCCAATCGATTATTCGATATATCATTTCGTTAGTCAGGTAAGGTTAACCTCACCTAACTAACCAAACGATATATCGAATGAAACAATTGATAAATTTATATTTACATTCGGTTGTTTCATTTGAATGAGTGTAGGACGTAAAGTAAAGTGCAGTCTAACAGACTAAATCAAATAACAGATTGCTCATAACCTAGTGGTCAAATGTAGAGCATTGACTTGAGCGAATTATAGGCTAGGTTAGGTTAAGCTTATGTGTAAAGAACAAACTTATTCTACTGTCCATGGCTTATTACTGACCTTTATATTTAGAAAACAAGAGTTCCAGTTTTTTCCTGTCAACTGTAACCTTTGGCTCTTTGTAGTACACATCTGGATTTTGAAAATAGTTGTCTGAAGCCAGCTCCAGTTTCCATTCATTTTGAGAAAGGCAATATATTGCAGTTTGTTCTCCAGTTTGAGTAAACGCTATGAATTTTTTAACTTTATCTCGCTGTGATAGTTTCAATTTATGCTGAAACAAGGTAAATAAATTTGAAGCCAAGTAGGAAGTGAGGCTAGAAATGTAATACTAGAACATAACACAAAGGTATGGAAAGCTAAATTGTTTCTAACGATAGGAACAACAAAGAAAATGTAACATCGGAGTTTAAAAGAATATAATACAAACCATTTCCAGGCTTTTAAGGTCAAAAGACCAAAATGCTCACAACAAATTCAACATAAATTTGCCTATAACAGAAGTGTTGTGGACGCAGCGCGCATGGCCACCACTCGCCAGCAAAATAGCAAAGTGAAATCTGAATCTGACTGAGGAATCAGCTGGACGTGACAACCTGCTAAACAGCCACCAAAAAATCAGCTGAAACCTGAATTAGAAGACAGAAACATTCTTCTGCTGCTGATATGTTTTGTTTTGACTTTTAGGAAAATTATTGAACATAGAAGTTCAGGTTATTCATTCTTATTGCATTTTTATTGTTAACACTAATTCCATAACTTACTAACGTTTTTGAATTTTACCAGGCCTGTCTCATCAGTGGATTTAATTTTAAATTGTTTTTTGTGGTTCTAGAGTGTTAGGTTGTGGTTTTCTATTTTCAAACTAAGATAAGTTTATTGTGTGAAAGTTTTGTATAAGTTAGCCTAAATATAATTTAAGACCTTGTTTTATTTTTATTTTCTATATTTATTACGCTAACATAATTTGGTTAATTTATTTAAACCGGAACTTCTCTAAAACATTAGTTAAGTTACCTAGCCTAATAGATTATTGCATCATGACAATTTGAATTAGCTTGTGATTTGGTCCAGTAAAATATTATGCTTGGAAGTCAACAAATATATCAAACATTATTCAAAAGAAGTTTGATTTTCACATTCATGGGTTTACCTACATGTGTTCGGCTGGCTCATACTGAAAATGAAGTTCGCGTCCGTTTTGCTCCAAGCCCTACAGGTAAATAGCTTTCTTATTAGTTACTTGATACTTACTTACTTACTTACTTACTTAGTAAGTAACCATACTTAGCCTAAGTGTTTATTATTAGTAGTTTGTTGGATTCTTTTAGAGCTACTTAGTGAATGATATTATGTAGGCTAACTTACCGGTAACTAAGTTATTTTCCTTAAAAATTTATAAGTAGGCCTATCCCTACAACTTCCAACAGGTCTATCTTTGTCAAGTACTGTAATGGTGAACAGCGGTTGTTGTAACTTAAAGGTCAAATCAAATCAAATGAACCTCTTTGATCACAGCAATAGCATGGAAAAAATGTTTTTTTAAATTTGTTTAAGTAGTTATGAGCGATTTGATTGAATACCAGTAATTAAGGTTAAGGCGCAGATGGTAGTACAATAGACTAACTTATAAGTTATGAGTCAAAGGCTCATAGTCATAGGTCATCACTAAAAGTTTGCTGTACAATTCATTCTCGTTCTGTAAGTACTGACTTAATTAATATTGGTAATAATTTTACTTGACAAGGTCGTATGCACTGTAATATTTGTGTTCTTAGACCAATAAATCTCTTGACTCTTGACTCACCCCTTGCTTTGCCTGATACATTCCACTTGCTAAAGGCTCATGAAGATGGGTAGATGAAATGTTAAAACTGGTTGCCAACCTAGGAAACATGTCTTTACAGCTTCGATTTCCTTATTAATTAGGCCTATAGATGGATATATTTGAAAGCTTTGGTTCCTTTTCAGGTTTTTTGCATCTCGGGGGCCTCAGGACGGCACTTTACAACTTTTTGTTCGCCAAGTCAAAAGGGGGAACATTTATCTTGAGGATAGAGGACACAGATCAGACCCGGCTTGTGGAGGGAGCAATGGAACAATTGCAAGTTAGTATGATGCCATAGAATTAGTTTTAAAGCAAAAGATTTTTTTCTACAAGAAATTGTTGAAACATAAAGTTTGACCAGAATAAAAGGTAGGCCTATAAGTGTTTGTTAAGTCCAGTTTTAAGTATAGATTGCATTAGTCTTCGGATGCCGACATACCAGAGTGCATATGTTAAAGCGGAGATTGAGTGATAAATAAGTGTTGAATGTATGAGATAAAAGCTTTGTTACTGACTAAGATCAGCTTCTTTAACCTGGACCATTCACTGATCAAGAATAGCTGGGACCAGTTTAGAACCATGTAAATGTTTACTGACGTTTCTCAGGATCAGACCAGCAATCTTTTCATTACTAGGCGGGCACTTTTAACTCATCTAGCTTGGTAAAAAATCATTGTAAACATATGTTAACTTTAATCTGCTTACTCTTCCCCCCATGTATGTTGTAGATTGTTTGGTCTTGCTAAAGAAAGTTAAGACATATTTTTGTGTCTGAATGTACTGCCTGAGTAGGCCTACACTGTTTTCTTTAACTTATATGAACTGTAAACTTCAACTGTATACCCAATATGCTTCATATCACATTTACGCCTACAAAACTACCCCTTTACAATATTTTATATCAGTAAAACTCTATGTTAATATTGGTAATAGCCTACTTTTAAAATCTCCTAGAGGTTATAGGATTTTTGAATCTAGCACATTGTTAAAAAATAATGTAGATGTTGTAAAAAGAATGTATGGTACGTTTTATGGTCTTGATCAAAACTAAACTAATTCCCTCTAACCTAGTCAACTGATTTGAACTTTGCCAATTGCTCTAGTCACTCTTTTAAGTGGTAGAGCTCAACACTCCTGACAAAATCAAATCAAATCAATCAAATCAAATCAAATCATTTATTATCATGGACATTTACATGCATTGACATTGTCAGTGGAGCAGAACATAAAATTTCAATGTTCATTGTCTAAATAATCAGAGGTAACTTGGGTATGAGTCTATGTTGTACAAATTCCTTTGACAATCCCAATTACTAATGGGCCCTGCGACCCCCTCTAGAACTAGCCTGAAGTAATTTGAAAAACAATTCCGTGCCAGAACATAGAGGAATAAGAAAAAAAATTCAAAACGACTCTTTTACTCTACTGATCTTATTTGTTATTTGTTACAGGAGGACCTGGAATGGGCTGGGATTATACCAGATGAAAGTCCTTTAAAAGGGGGAAAGTTCGGACCTTACCAGCAGTCCAAGCGACTGGATCTTTACAAGTAAGTTGTAGTTTATTTTACATCTGTACATGTGTGTGAGTGAGCTAATTACATTGCGGTTTAAATTGTTGAATTTTACTCTATTGTTTTGTAGACTCTTGATGTTGGTAGATGGTTATATTCAAGCAGTATTGAGTGTCTTAGTCTTTTACATGTTAACTGTAATGAATGTTGACAGATTTATGAGTAAGTATGATTAATTAGACAACCAAATGAATCAGTTCTGTGTGGTGCAAATGCTTATCAGAACAATACAATAAAATTAGTATGAGATAATATAATGTTGATAACAAGGCTGTGTGATGTTTGAAATTAAGTGAACATTCTATATTGTTGATTTATTTTTTTCTATATAAAATACATTTTCAAAATAAATCTAAATAACATTATAATTTTTTTAGGCCCTACTTATAGATTTTATTTGGTAGAATATTGAAATACACAGTAGACTAATGAAATTATAACTTAAATACTGAACATTCAATCTTTAAAGAACTGTAAAAAAATTATTTTGCTTTAATATCAATAATTTTATTTATTTCATAAATCATATAACTACTTTTACTTATCTCTAAAACACCAATTAAATTTAGACCTCTATGAGTGTGAACCAAATATACCAAATTTCTGAATCTTGTAGAATAATCTTCAATACGGTTTTATACTCAAAGTAGGTTATGAAATTATTTTTAAAATAGCAGTGTATTGGGAGTAGCATGGAAAGGGATTGAAGCCTCGTCCACACTTGGCAATTTGTCTCCAGAAACATCGTCGGCCACTGTCTCCATTAGCAATATATCCAGATAATCAATCGAATGTCCGCAGACAAGTCTCCGTGTTCCTGGAGACAAGATAATGTGTTTTCTGTTTCCCAAACGAATTGGAAACGCAGAGACAAGATATATATGTCTTTTGTTTCAAGTCCGCATGTGTTGACGTGTCTGGAGACATAAGATCGGATACAACCCAAACCCACTGGTGTTTAGTGTGGAGTTGTTATCTTTGGCCCAACAAACGCCAACACAACCTAGATTTCTGTAAGAGTCATTCTTGTACGGTTTCTAAACCCTGCGCCATCTTCTAATCGAAAGGCTAATCGTAGTTTTTGACTATAGTACGAACCTTTCTCAAAAAATTGTTGGGTCTACAATTGTTTCTTTCTTGGTACATCAGCCACATAGTAAAGTATGAAGCTCAAACATGATAAAATTACGTCCTCTTCAGTCTCCATACTAAACAATGGTGGGCTAGTGTGACCGCTAAACAAATCGGAAACTTGTATACGAAATTGTGTTGACAGACTGTCGGTCGGCTCTGTCTACTAGTGTGGACTAGGCATTTTGACTAAAATAACCACTGCACCAAAAAATTTACAAAAAAACACCAAAGTGGTACAAAAATTAGTTTAATCAAAGCTCACTTTTAGGAGATTTATTTCAGGACTGCAGTAGAACAGCTAATACAAAATGGCGCTGCCTACCATTGCTTCTGCACGGAACACAGATTGGAACTGCTGAGGAAAGACGCTCTACGCAGACGACAGACTCCACGATACGACAACAGATGTCGACACCTCAGTAAGGAGGAAGTGGAGGACAAGTTGAAATCAGGTGGACAACAATGTGTTAGATTAAAGGTAAAACACATTATCATATGAGCTCATAACAAATGTATAATTTCACATAGTTTACAAAACCACACATAATGAATACACTTTTAGTTTAGCTAGCACAGCTGAGGTAATTAGAAGCCAGGGGCTTACGTCCTCGCTTATAAAGTCACACAACACAACACCATAATAATGCCAAGATGTTTAGGATTCCTCGTGTGACTTCTTCAAAGATTTTAATTTTAATTTATTGGACGTTTCCTACGCTTAGTGTTTTGTCTAAACTGAGTTTCAGGAGGTAATGGAGCTCCTTCCATTATCAAGTAACTTAAATATTATTCTACATTTACATAACCACCCTGTCTAACCTAACCAACCTCTTTTTTCCCCACACATTAATTAAGTAGCATAGGTAACATGATTAATCTCTTTAGCCAGTTTGATTTTGAGTTTTTCAAGTTTCCCAATCTTTGTTCCTGTTCTGGTTCATAATGTGAATTTACTCACTGAAATAGTCCCACACCAGGACAAAATATTGGTACTTTGTTGTGAAACGTTTGTTTGTAGTGTATCAATAAGTCCTGGACTCTTAATTGTCTCAGGTTATATTGGGCCAAAGAAATAAAGTAGTTGAACACACTTGATATAATTTTTTCGTCCTTTGAAATTAGAAACAATACCGGAAGTGATTAGGCGATTATTATTGCAGAGGCAATCGTGTCTGTCACACCCGATGGATTTTGTAAATAGAAATTTTACACTACATTTATACACTCTTATTATACTGACTTGGTTTCTGAAATATATAAATATAAAGGTAGTATAGAAACGTAATAGATTGTATCTATCAGCTGGTCCCAGGATGTGAGACATACCATGACCTGGTGTATGGGAACATCACTCACGACGTTGTTGCTTGTGAAGGCGACCCTGTGATATTCAAGTCGGATGGTTTCCCAACGTATCACCTGGCCAATGTGGTAGACGACCACTACATGCGGATAACTCATGTTCTGCGAGGAGTAGAGTGGCAGTCGTCAACTCCAAAACATCTCATGCTGTACAAGTGAGTGGATCTTTTTTACTCTAATGGTTTTGGAGATATTTTTAAATTTGAAAGTATGACACAGCGGCTATTCTGTCAGCTGAACCAATCTTGAACTTTTACTGTATACCTATACAACTATGCTATATCCCAATATAGCATAGCTGTATAGGTATACAGTAATACAATCTGCATATTTATACAGGTGGAATAGTGGTTATGCTTGCCTTTGAATCTGAAGCATGCTGGTTCTATCTTGTGTGGAATCGATCCTGAACGCAGCGATAAATGCACTTTGTTTTTAAAGTTGTAATAATAATCCTGGCTATAAACACAGATGATCTTAGTCAGTAAGAAAGCTACACAAATCATTTAACCTTTTCTACCCTTATTTTGCCTTTATTAAGCTTAAAATATGTACATAGACCCAAGAACGGAAATCGGGCCATCGATTAAAAAAAACCACAACAAAACACCCATTACATTCAATATCCATATATAAATCCCAAAGTACCCATGAACTTTTGAGGAAACTACAAGTCACACCTCCATAAACCACATAGGCTACTTAAAATGTTCGTCATGATGAGAAACCTTGCGCAAAACTATCCATTATAAGCCCATGGGTAACAGCTAGTTACAAATAAACATGGTTATACAATTATGTAAAATTTAGATAAGGTTTTTACAAATTTGTTCCATATATTATTGCACTGGTAATATGTGGACCGATAAGAAGATGGGAATAGTCTTTTCCTGAAGAAACTGTTGGTCTTAGTCAATATCAAAGCAACGGCTTTTCATTTAATGTTACACTCATCTTCCATACATATTCAGGTAAAATACACTCAGTTGTTGCCCCATGTTTACTAGTTGTGTGATTTATCCCCTCCGTGTTGCAGAGGACTAGGTTGGGAGCCTCCTGAGTTTGCACATCTCCCTCTACTGATGAACGCAGACGGTACCAAGCTCTCCAAGAGGCAAGGAGACATCACAGTGAAACATTACCGCAGTGATGACGTTCTGCCGCAGGCTCTCGTCAACTTTGTCACCTTCTCCGGAGGAGGCTTTCATCGAGACAACAGTGATCAAGTGAGGAGTCTCAGCACGGATCAGCTCGCTGCTGAGGTCAGTCGGAAGTTTGGTAAATTCCCTGTGATATGTCTATTAGGATTTCCCTTGACAGAAGATTCAAATAATTGGTTCTAACACTTAACACCCAAAGCCTATTTTTATTTGTCAGTTAATTAGTTTTTAGGTTATGTCCTTTTATGTATTTTACCATATATTTATTTCAACACATATGTCCATTTTTAATCACAAAAAGGAGAAATATCTGTGTCATCTATTCTAATGTAAACAGAAGCAAAACAGGTTTAGTGGTGAATCGTTATTAAACTCACTAATTTCATCAACTTTCACTTATCTGAACACCACAAACATTTTACAATAAATAAATATCAAGTCACAACCTGTTTTTCAATTCCTGTAAAAATGTTATTGCGGTGTTTCATTATTTTTTAGTATTAAAAAAAATAATGTGCTTGCATAATCTGGCACATTTGTATAATATGTGAATTACAAATGTATATACGGTAGGCTATTCAATTTGGTATTCGCTTGTGATAGTCTTCCTATTTAATTGTTA
Source organism: Macrosteles quadrilineatus (assembly GCF_028750875.1). Lineage (NCBI taxonomy): Eukaryota > Metazoa > Arthropoda > Insecta > Hemiptera > Cicadellidae > Macrosteles > Macrosteles quadrilineatus. The sequence continues at coordinate 13,216,066 of NW_026542597.1, forward strand.
CTGACAGCATTTCCAAACTTTTTAAAAGTAATTTTTTTGGTTAAAAATTATGTAAGTGAAAAATATTCTAATTTGTGTTTAACGTACAGTTTTTGTGGTTCTTTTGCCAGAGTAGACCCTGGCCCATGCAGGTAAGCCTAAACTCGTCTATCCTAAAAATCCTTTGTATATTTTGGTAACAGTTTGATCTGGGTCTGGTTGGAGTAGCTTCGTGCCGAGTATCTCTGGAGCGCTTGGACGACTTCAACAAGGCTGAACTTGCCAGACAAATGGCCAATGAGACTGAAATGGCTGTCTTGGTGAAACAGTTCCGATCCAAAGTGGCTGAAACTTATAAAGACCAGTGAGTATCATTCCGAGTCCTGTTTGTAAGCTGTATTTTTTTTTTATTGGCAAAGATTGTGGAGTTAGTTTTGCATAGTGAATGTGAGTGTGAAAAGTGTTTTCGAAAATTTCACAATAGTATCAAATTCATGAGCATATTTGGTTCTGGTCGTGTGACAATTAAGAATTTAAAAAACCTACAAATAAATTATAGGCCTACAACATATTTACCTAAACAGCAAATACATGTTTTTTGCCATTCGAACCTGAAGGGTCAGGGCAGTGAAAAGCCATTAGTGACTAGCGGGATTTGAACCAGGGACCTTGGGGTCAAAAGCAATGATCTATAACACTAGGCCAGCTCACTCTCTGTACAATTCATGGTAGGCCTACTTTAAACTTTAATACTTTCTTATTAAATGGCGACCATACAAAGTAGGTATTTTAAGCCAAGTATGAATGGAGATTATAGTGTAGGATGAGTGGCGCTTAACTGATTAAGTGCTCCCCTGCCTAGTGATAGTAACGTAAGAATGACTTTACTGTTATCACGTGCGCATACTTTACGTAATCTGGACTCTGTCTACCAGGTAAGCTAGCTGATCCCTACCCTTGTACATAACAATCCTTTACCGTTACTCAAGTGTTTAACGGAGTACTTATTATGTTGAACTTTAACTCCAGGTTGGAGCTGGACCTCAACGAGGATTACGTCAGGTCAGTGATGCAGTGGAGTCTGCAGAGAATCACTCGGCTGGGTCAGCTGGCCGGACCTAACTTCTCCTATCTGTGGGTCAGGCCACCAGTGACCAACATCAGTGAGCAGCAAGCAGGTGGGTCGAGCACAGCCCTTTCAATTCTGAGAAATTTTCAACTTTTTTGTACATTAAATGATGTGTTGCATTGTTTTAAAAGAGGTAAACAAAAAGTATCTACAACTAAACCCCACCAAAAATAAGAATGGGTCGATTCTCAAAAGTAAACCAGCATTTTTAACAGCATTATTGGTATCGAGAATCGACTCATCCTTTACACTGTTTCTTTTTTAAATCATGGTTAACACGACCAATTCTGGCCCTAAATGCTATTTTGTCATTGGGCTATATACTAACTGCATAGCTGAGTAGTTATGTTGTGTCGTCTGTTTATGAGTTTGCTTGAAGAGTGTTGAGAGACCAGTGATGATGTCACATAGACACCACTTTCTGACAGTCTAAAAGTCATGGTCAAACATATGTTCTAGCGATGGGTAGATTCCAAAACTCGATTCTCGATTCCACCATGACTGGGGGAGATAATAACAATGCCTGCTCGATTCTCGGCTTTGGAATCGGAGTCCAGAATTGATCGTCCAAAGTTGATTCCGATACCGATACCCAACTCGTCTGCAAAGATCTGCACGATTAGAAAATTATCGCTAAGTTAATACCGCGATCGTGGAAGACAATGATGTTTTTGTTACCGCCAGGGTTATTCAGGGTTTCTCCGTGATCGCGGGAGACAATGACAATGTCCACACAACCGCGGGAAATGAACAAAATTTTTTTATTTGTAGTTTTGCGGTCACCACGGGGGGTTATTTAGGGTTTTGCCATGACAGGGAGAGATAATAACAATACCTGCACAACCGCAGGAAATGTTTTTTATGTAATGGAATCGGAATCAAAGATAAATTAAAAAAAAAATCTAAAGTGTGGAATTGACCCATCACTAATATATTTACACTGACAAGTGTTTGTTTGCAGAGTGGGTGTCTGCAGTGTATGAACATCTCCAAGCCACTGATGACTTCACTCAGAAACCGCTGTCGGACAGTCTACGAGTTGTGGCCAAACAGTCGAAGGTCAAGGTCATGGAGGTCATGCATCTCATGAGGATGATATTGTGTGGTAGAAAGGTGAGGTTTGAGGTTCAGTCACTACACATCCTGAAATGCACAGTTCTTAACTCAAAGTTGAGGCTAGGATTTTTCTAGGTTGAAGTTGAAGAATTGTATAGTTTTTCTGAAGGTTAATTTGTCCCCCTTGTTGATTGAGCCTTGGTAAGTCAGTGGATAAAACGTAACGGATTACAAATCAAAGTCAGCGATCTTTCTGTTGCTGCGAGGTTTCTGTTGTCACCACTAATATTTATCAATATAGTTTATTCTTGTGCTGTTTCGGCCACTGCCTTGCTTTGCTTGATACTTTCCATGCAGAGGCAGCAGGGATGGGCAGATGCCAAGATGAAAGAATCTGCCAACTTTTTTATATAAAAAAAAGTACCGTAGTTATTCATTCTACTTATCGCTGAAAAAGCCTTCTTGTTTCAATTAGGCTAAGGTTTTGTTAGGAAACAATCATAATACTATGAAGCACATTACCAAACACATATCAAACCCACTATGTTAAGGACACAACACTTAAAACATTTTATAGGGAAGAAATACAAGTTCTGACGCTTTAAAATTGTTATTATTATTATTTTTCTCTGCTTTGTGAATTGTGAGAATGCATGCATGCATGGGCGTGCAGTGTCAGTGAGTGAGAGGTTATGTTCGTTCGGTCAAACCAAACGACTAAAGTTTCAGTTTTTTTTGTTCTTCTTTTTTTCAGTCAGCTCGGCTCGGCCGGCGCTGCCAGTCTGCTGTGCAAACAAACAAACAGTTCAAACATGGTCTACGAACCATGAAAAACAAAGAGGACCAAATATGAGCAATCCAAAAAGAATTCCGTAGATTATAAAGCAATATTTATGTCACTACATTTTAGATTTTTTAGTGTGCTGCCAACTACTTTGTTTTAAGTTAAAATGCCTGCCACAAACCGCCGTAGAAATATAGTATACTAAGAAAACTTTGTTAAAAAAAAAAGAAAAAAAATTTAAACTATTTGTTTGTTAGCCTTATATTGTATCAATTGGACCTCACCGACAAGTTTTTTTTAACTTGGTGAGGCCAAGCTGTTGTAATTTTCATAATAAATATATTTGTATTTGTAGGGGCAAAATATCAAATCAATTGTGTTGTGAACTTTTGTTGTGCCACATTCTACGAGGTCAACACAAAGGTCCATGAAACACTTTTCTTGGATAATTCAGTTGGTATAAGACATAAGGCGTGTATCGATCTTTAGGCAAATACACACAATCGATCCTGTCGTAGTTTGTTGTGAATCCATTCGTTTTTACTCAATATATTCCTAAGCCAAGTAATCTTTCCTTCAAGAAACTAACCATATTGTGTATCGGTAATCACCTTTAATTGTAACTTTCTCGTGGAAGTTCCTTTCCCTTAAAAAAATTCCTATCCCTTTCAAAAAATACCCCTTAATTATCCACTTGACTTTACCTTGGATCAATAATTACTGGTAGTTTATTTTGCAGATTGTTTAAAAAGTTTATTGTACCTATATCGATCTTTTGTTTCCACAGGAAGGTCCTGCGGTGGGAGAGATGTTGGAAATGTTAGGCAGAGAGACGTCACTGAATAGAATACAAGCTACGTTAAACTCTCATCAGCAAAGCAATACTGAAAAGACATCTTCACAGTCTGGTGGGTGATATAGTAAAGTATAGATGTATATCTCATATAGTTCTTTTATTTTAAAAAAACCTATGTCCAATCAGTGTCGGATATATCATTAGGCCGCAGCTTTAGCGGCATTCACACGGAGCGAGTTTACAAGTTACACAACGGCTTTTTACGTGCAGATTGTAAAATAGCTCAGTATAAACGACGTACTCGCTCAAAAGCTGCTTGAAAAAAGTTCTAGAAAAAGTTGATTCTGCGGCTACTTTACATGCCTTCTCGCCAGCTTTTGAGCGAGCTAGCGTTTAAAGTAGCCCTTAAGGCCGCAAGCTAAGAGAGGCCGCAGCGTTGTTAAAACAATTTTTTTTTCAGAACAAAAATGAATTTTTATTTTTTTTTATTATTAACTCTTTACGATAGTGGGTGACGATGGTGATGAGCCCAAGATCGTTTGAGATGTTTTACAATTTTACCGTGATTGCAGGGAATTCCCACCTAAGGAGCAGGGGCTGCTCGATTTAATTTGGCCTAGGGGCGCAAGCACCCTAAATGGCACTGTATCCAAATAATGCATTGACTTTTCTAACCAGAATTCACTAACCTACTGCTGAACTGATTTATATGAGTGTAAAGTATTCAATTACCTTGCAATATCATTTTGAGTCGGGTTATGTTTGATTGCAATTGCCAAATTTTCAGGTCTAAGATTCTTTGTGAATAAAATTGTATACTGACCACAAAACAAATTTTGACATTATATACATTTACAAACAAAAAACTATACATTAGGTAATGAATTAGCGTTACGGTGCATGCAAACTTTTTGCTCTCCTTGATTCTCCTATTCAGTGATATAGGCTATAGGTACTTTCATTAAAATACAACTTCAAAAAATCAATTACATTCTACTAGAAACTTTTTAACCAAACTATTCTAAATTGGAATAAGGACCAAAATTAGAACCTACCTTGTGATGGTTATTGGTTTGCTTGAATAGGAAAGTGTCCACTCTGGCACAAGAAATGTCAAACCTTTACACTACAAAAATTATAATTTTTCACTATCACAAGGCACAGGCAACATTTTCAACCAGAGGATGTAAACATAGCCTCCAACACACAAGTCCCGCACTATAACAAAACCCCTGAATCATCAGTGAATAGCTGAAATTAAAATTTATCAAACCAGGCCAAACAAACAGGACACAAGTTTATAAAATAAATTACATTTATGTACAAAAATTACAATTGTATTCTCCATGGACACAGAGCAAGAAACAGCAAAGCTAAGATGATGAATGTGTTTGTGTGTTGTGGGGTAGCTGCGCTGACAAAACAATCGTTAAGGTTGCACGTGGAGGAGTTGATGATATCGTGGTACTTGTCGTACAGGGTGCGCCAGTCACACAAGCCGTTGGTGCAGTTCTCTAACTCTAATGGCTTCTCGTTCAAGTACATCGCTACTTTGAATCCATCTGAGCAACTGAAACACATGATTAAGGATGTAACATATATCACAAAGGACTAGGTTTTTGGGGTTATAGTGAGGATACCAGGCTTGCCTGAATGGGAAATCGTCCAAACTGGTATGATAAAAAAAAAACTTTACATTATAAAATATTAGAATGTTTCACTGTCACTTACACTATTTCAACTAAGAAAGCGAGTTTGTCAGGCCTATTGGTGGCAAGGAAGTACAACAGAGTTCCTTTTTTGTTAACACTGTTGCAATAATGCCCTGGCCACCTTAGGCCTGAAAAACTCTCTTCCATAGTTGAAAATTGCGTCAGTGACAGTGAAATACTCTGACGTTTTATTTATATAGTGTAAAGTTTTGTGTTTCCTGTGCCAGTTTGAACTCTTTCCCATTCACGTCAGCCTGCTGTCTTCACTTAAAATCCTAAAAACATGATTATATTAGATTTATACAACGTTAACAAATTAGGATGCCTTAAAATTTAAAGTTTACTGCTTAAATTTTCAATTGGGATACATACTAAACCCAGTGTAAAGGTTCTTGATCACCTAAAAAGACACAGTGCTCAGCTCGTAATTGTAGCTTTTTGTAAATGTCCCTAAATAAAGAAACAGCTGGAAATAGTCTGTAAAAAAGTTACACAGATGATATCTCTATTATTTTACAATCAATCATGTCTAGCTAATAATATAAATACACCTAGTCGTTGCTGTCTCGAAAGTGACGGTAATGATAAATTAAAGAATTTGTTGAATACGCCAACTTAACAAAGTTAAATTGAAAAGAATTTGTAAATACTATGATATTTTATGTTACCGTACACTAACTAGCACAGCAGAAACTAAAGAAGGCATAATTTTTGACAGTAGTACACTCTATTGGAGTGGCTCATTCAAACATGTTCTTTATGATAAAAATATCAACTTCCTACAAATCAAATCAAATCAAAAAATCCTTTATTCAAACAGTACATTTCTATACATGAATTGTGTCAAGTCAAGAATATACATGACACTGATCCATATATAGGTATGTCTATTTCAGTGGTATCCAAAAGTCAAAGTTCACGATCAATGTTTATACTTAAGGTTTACAACTAGTGTGCGTTACTTGTGAAGTGTGACGGCCAGGTTAGCAGCGAAGGGGATGTACTTGGCGAGCCGCCAGCCTCTCGTATTGTTGTAGTCAAACTGCGCTGTCAGTGGAACCGAGTTGTTCAGTAGACCCAGCCGAGACAGGAACCTCTCAAACATGCCGTTGTGAGTGAAGTAGATGACGACTGGGGTCGTCCCATTCTGCTGATTAACTGTGGCACTGTAAAGTTCAACATTGAATCGCTGGAATAGTTGAAATACTAACAATATCAGAATGATGCTGGGGAAGCGCAGAAGCAACATTAAAAAATTGTAACAAAACACCTTAGAAACTTAAACCCTTCAACTGTGACAAAAACCAAACATGTTTCATGTTACTTCTTCACCAAATCACACCTGGCTCAAGGAATGAATTAAATATTCAATTTTACCCAAAACATTGTTTGAATTCATAAAACTAACAGCAACTCTTCATTTTCAACAGGTTTATCATAATATTAAATAATTTTTTAATATTCAAAGAACAAATTAAGAGCTTACGATTCACGGAAGGATAATTTTTTAAATGTGTTTAGATACAATCACCCAAACCAAAAGCCAACAAATAAAAAAATTGAAAAAAAGCTAGGAATAACAAAAACCAAATGTTACGATTTCTTACTTGAGTCTGAGGATCATATCTCGCAGCAGTGGACAGGCTACTTTGATGTTGATGTCCATACCAGGGCCATGTTTGTAATAATAAAGTAAGTCCTCTCTATACTCCAGGATCTATAGAATATCATATGACATTATACTATGAATACTTCCGTTCAAGAGAGTTTTTTTAGCGTAAAACTTAATTATGAAAGAGAATATATACTCTGTGTAAAATTGATTACTTAAAACTTTGTTGAATCAAACCAATAGTGCTTAAATCATTAAAATATTAGGGACCGGTCGTCTATGGTCCTCAATAAAAAGAATTGAGTCTTGTCAAAAATAGTGAACATTTTTCACGGCAAAATCTTAAAAATTTTCCATGGTTGTGGAGACATTTTCATCTATTGCTGACACTTTTTGTGATCGTGAAAATAAAAGCTCGGCTTATTTAATAAATCTTTTCCCTAGCATAATTTGGCTCGACCCGAAAATTCTATCCAGCCTCAGGCCCAACCCTATTTGAAAATATGAGTGACCCCAAAAAACCTAGTAAATAAATGTTATTTAAGAGATTCTTTCAAACAAGTTTTAACAATGTTTTCGGTTCTGGAATCTGTTTCCTAATTTCACTCCTGCCAACATTTTGAGACGTAGTGTCCATTGTATCCGAATAACTCTGTGTACCACTTGTTTTCTTTCAAGATTTTTGTTTCTTATTTCGAATACTGTACAGTTCTGTGTGGTTCTTGTATTATCAAAGCTTTGGAAACAAAGATAATTAAGCATAACACGTTTGTTTACCAATCGTGTTATGTATTAAGTATTTTCTCATCTTAGAGATCTGCCTGATCAGATTCCAGATCCTGAAATTCTTTGAATTTTTTTTACTAATCGTGATGGAAAATATCTGCAAAGACCCCTCAAATATAAACTTTCCAACACCAAAAATCATCTTGAAATAGATAGTCTTGTTGTGACACAACAATTGTAGGGTTTTGTTTACATATTATTGTCATTTCAAAGAGCCAAGGACATAAGCCAATATTGGCGATGTTTGTTGATATTGTTTTGTTAAATGGTAGAGAATAAAGCAATATTACAACAGTACCTTGAGCTCCTGTTCAGTAAATGCTGCACACCACGCGGATATTTCATGTGGCTTGTATGCTTTGTCATAAGCGCACATTTTATACATGGCATCCACCTGGGCTAAACGGACAAACTTTTATTTCAAAAACAATAAAACTATAGCAACTCTACTATTTACTCTATAATAGCTATACTTTACTACTCAACTCTGACCTAACTAACTAGAAGTTATAAGACATTTCAAAACAGCAATAAGCATCAAATCTCGTTTTGATATGTTTCAAAACCCATCAGGGAATCCCTACATACAAAAACTAAATTTAATTATTCTTGTCAGTTTTTATCAAAAACCAAACAAGGATTGATCAACTTTTCAAATACTTATTGAATAATTAATTAGCAAACCACTTTGCCCTGGTTTCAAAATCTTCCTGAGCTAACCTAAGAAAACAGCAAACATTCTAGAAAACCTGTTATAGGCTGTCTTGACAGTGGCATAGCAAGAGGGGTGGGCGGAGAACGGTTCACCAGGGGGGAGGGGGATAATAAATTCAAAAGTTTGAATATATTGAGATTGGTGAGCATAAATAAAGGGTAGGAGCAGTTAGAGCCAGCAGTAAAATGACGGTTAAAAACTACCAAAATTTTTCAAATGGTACCTCCGGCTTCCCTCTGCTATAGGGGTTAGTTCCATAACCCCCCCCCCCCCCCCCAACACCTCTGGTAGAGCCCCCATCAAAAAAACAATTAATCCGGTTGTCAAAAGACCTTGCTAGTACACATTGTTGTTTCATCAAAGAAGTAAAAAAATTATTTCTACCTACTGGGGCGGATGTCAAAGAAAAAGCCGAGTCGTCGACTGACTCGGTCGACCAGTTCACTCATGAGTAGAGAGTTGTGGAACCTGTCTCGCTGTTGTCTGATTGGACGACTGCCTGCGTAATCCAGCATCCAGGTACTGCAGTTCATATAGCTCTGACATAATCAATCAATTATAAAGTTTTTAGTGGATTTCTCTAGGACGATAGTTAAAGTAAGTTAATGTTATCAGTGTATGTTCAGTGTTTTTAAAGTTGAGTTTTAACCCCACGGATATGTATTTTTTCAATTGCTCTATCAATTAAATGTTTTTGGCCATGTCCTTTTTTTTCTTTTATCGTGCATTCCAAAAAAGGAAAAATGTGTTCCCCTATGTCTTATTTTATGTTATTTTAAGTTCTCACCCGTAGAAGAGCATTGTTGGGCTCAGGCTGCGGAATATCTGCATCAGGAAACAAAGCTCTCAAGAAATGTTTGGCACTTTGGTTGGTTCTGTCAGACTCCGTTATGAGAAACTGTAAAGCAATAAACCAAAATCAGTGTAATGTATAAACTATTTTTTTTTTTTCAATTTGAGCCTACGTGTTCTACAATTTATTAAATGTGAATAGTATATAAATGTTGCTAGAGAAATATAGTCATTGCTAATCTATCAGAGTGTTTGTTTCATGCCACAAATAAGCTTTTAAAACCATAAAATCCGGACATGGAAATCATTAGATTGATTCGTTGGTCTAAAACTTGATCTGAGCCTGATTTGAAGTTTAATTAACAAAGAATCCACCCACCCCATCAACTTCTACCTGAGCCGTCCTCGTCCACCTGTTTTATTTAGAAACTTCCATCCTGAAAGGTCAGCATATTTCAGGTATTATCTTTGAACTCTGATCCAAAGACCTATATATTTGGTCTTAAGTCAACCTTCCACCTGCATTTTTACTGAGCCTACCCCAACAAGCTTTACCACCAGGTGAACTCCTCAATGTAGCGATTCAAACCCTCAATGTATGATTCTGTCTTCTGACCGGGGAAACACTTCCTCATTATACCTGTCATCTGCATTAACGACACTGACCAACCAAAAGAGCAAGCATAGTCGTTTTAAACTTGACTTCCAGGCAGCCTTTAGCCGTTTTGGTTTGGTTATAATTGCATGGATTGTTATTAATTAGTGAAGGTTAGGTTGTGGTGTCGTATCAAGATAAGGACCGCCACTATGGCTTTGCTCTATGCAGGTGATGCAAACTAACATAACTTAACCTAACCTAGCATAGGGCCAATTTCAATAGTGGCAGCCTTCTTCTTGAAAAGTCCTGGCTATGTTCCTCTATCATTCGGCTCCTGGAGCTCAAAGGGTTACTTGATGTGTTTAAAGTTTACTGAATTGTAAGTTAAATCAGTTACCAGAAAGTTGTCCGGGTCGTACTGCTTGAACAGACTTGGCCACCTCTGAAGATGTCTCTTGGCCAGGGACTCCATGTCCAACTTGCCTTGTTGAGTCAGACGATTGCTCTCTGAGATTGGAATGTTGATCGTCCAGTTGGCAAGGTTCGTCAAATCTGCCTCGCACAGCTCCACATCTGTGAACAAGTTTGACTTGGTTGCTAAATTGTCAATTATTTCTCTGTAAGATGAGCTAGCATTTATTTTGAAGACATTGTAGAGGTCATCAAAGTAAATGTTTAGGTTGGTTGGCTTGTGTGAAGTGAAAAAACAATTATGTATTATGTATGTAATTATGTAAGGGTTGGAATCAGTAACCAGAAAGAGTTTGATTTTTAGAAAGTCAAAAAACGAAGACAAGAAGACATGATTGAACCATTGAACCCAGACTATTGTACTTGGCTCTCAACAATATCAGAGCAGAAGAATAAAGATCAGACTATTTTGTTTCCTATGGGCCTAAGAATAAGTTTGAACTCAAAGAGGCAAAAGTTGATTTGGATCAATTTTGTTTGTGTTTGAAGCTAAGCCAGAAAAAGGATTGTTGATAGAAAACAAAATTAACAAGATAACAATGAATTCGTTAACACTATACCGAAAAATTTTACTCTTATACCTTGTACAGAAACATTGCAAACTTTACTATTTGATAATTAACATATTTTCATAAAACCCTTCAATTGTCTAAGTAAATATCTATTTAACTTAGTTATGCAAAACCTTCAGTATCCAATAGTCAATGGTAAAATCGAACAATACAACACATTAAAAGGGTTGGGTCCAGGCCCATTTTTGACAATGTCAGCGCCCTAGGCACAACTAATAGTAGCGCCCCTTTGCGACCACCGACTGGGTAATCCGGGAATTATGCGTGAATTTCATTTCATTTCATTTCATATAACTTTATTCATTAAAGTACAATATATAGATACAGGAATGGCGTCAAGAGTAATTTAATAAAACTAACTAACTAAAATACTCATCATTATCATGCATGACATAACAACATACCATCAATATTAATAGCTTTTCAGATCAAATAAATTAAAACAAGCAGTGCAATATGAAAGTTTATACATGAAAATATAAAATTTAAAAATATAGATAAAATTATTTTAAAACCAAAAGTTTCAATTGGTATGAAACAGAGCAATTGATAACTTATATAACTAAAACTCTTCAAAGGAGTACATACCCTTGTCGATAAGAAACTTTTTCAATTTTGATTTAAATTTATTTTTGGAAGTTTCTAATTTGATTTCTTTAGGAAGATTATTATAAAATTTGGAACCGGCATATTTAGGTGTCTTCGTAAAAAGTTGCAGAGTATGTGAGCTTGTGGCCAGGTTTTCTCGATTTCTAGTGAAGTAATTGTGATAGTCTCCAATAAGTTGTAATTCATTAAATCTGTCTTTTACTGATAATACTGTTTCATAGACATACATTCCATAAACAGTCATAATATTCTCAGTTTTAAAATATTCTTTGACTGAAGTTCTGCGTTTTAAATTGCACAAAATTCTAATAGCTTTCTTTTGCTTTTTTAGAATTGATTTTAATTTTTTCTTTTTTGCTGCACCATAAAGTGAAACTCCAAATGATATGATTGAATGTATGTACGAAAAATATATAATTTTTAAAGTTTCCTTTTCACATAGGGGTTTTAATCTTGTTAGCGCATAAAGGCCAGATGAAATTTTAGAAAGTAACTGATCAATATGATGATTCCAATTCAAATTTTCATCAATTTCTAATCCCAAGAATTTGATATGGTCTTTATTTTAAATTATGTTGTTATTAACTACAATTTTTGGCAGATTTTGCGGTTTAGTTTTTCCTGCTTGGAAACACATAAAATTAGTTTTATCTATGTTCAAACGCAAATTATTCGAATTAAAAAAACTGTTAAGTAATAATATATCAGAATTGGCCTTGGCTTCAAGTTCAGCATAGGTTCCTGCGGCTATTTTTAAATTTGCATCATCAGCATATAGGCAAAGCTTGCTAAAATCACTGAGTTGAGGAAAATTTCTCAAATAAAAGATGAATAAAAGAGGGCCTAGGATCGATCCTTGGGGCACCCCATATTTTACTTCCCGAGTACAAGAATTGTAAGAAATTTTATAATTTTTGTTATTACAGTGACTCAGTTCTACGTATTGTTTTCTATCAAAAAGATATGACTTGAACCAGCTCAATGCAATACTATTTAGTCCACTACTACTGAGCTTTGAAAGCAACAACTCATGAGAAATTGAATCAAAAGCTTTACTGAGGTCCATGAACAACCCTACCACTTTAGATTTACTCTCTAAGCTATCAACGATGGATTCAATGAAAGCTGTGGCAGCTGTTATGACAGATCTGCCACTTCGGAATCCATGTTGGCAGTCATCAAATGTACCATTATTTTCAAAGAAGCATACCAGTTGGTTATAAACAACCTTTTCATAGATTTTTGAAATTGAAGGCAGCAAAGCAATCGGTCTATAGTTTGATACTGTTTGTCTGTTTCCTTTTTTGAATAGCGGTTTTAATTTTGTTATTTTGAGTTTGTTAGGGAAAATTCCTGATATTAAAGATGAGTTAATGAGATGAGTTATTGGTTTAAGTAGGACTGATTTCGCTTTTTTAAAAAGAACCACAGGAATACCATCGTAGCCAGCACTATAGGAATTTTTTAGACTTTTAATAATTTTATCAATGTCGCTCTCATCAACAAAGCTAAATTTAAAGCTCCTTTTATCTGAAGGAAGTACAGGATGCAGAGTGTCATCAACATTTTTTTGGAATGTATTTATATTATTGAAAGTTTCAGTTTCTTTTACAACATCTGCAAAATAATTTATGAAATGGCCACAGACCAGGGAAGGGTCAGAACATACATCATTATTTACTACTAATAGGTTTATATTATGATTATTAATAGTTTTGGCTCCTACTTCAGAGTTCACAATCTTCCAAGTTGCCTTATTAACATTGTCAGAACTACCAATTTTTCTTTTATAATACTGTTTTTTTGAAGAAAACAATTTCTTTCTAAACTGCTTATTTGTTTCTCTAGCCTCATGTAACAACTTTTTGCAATTTAACTCTCTAGCCGCTTTGTTAAGATTAATAATATTTTGTCTTTCCAACTTCAGTTCATTAGGAATCCACTTACAGCTAGTATGTTGTCTTGAGAGAGTTGATGGAAAGAATGTATTAAAATAATGCATAAGTATTTCATAAAAAACATCATACTTGCATTCCACAGGACATAAATAAAGATTAAGCCATGACTCATGTTGTAAAGCAGATATAAATTGTTTGACGTTTTTATCATTAAAATTTCTTTTATGTTCAAAATAAAGAGAAGAATTATTCAGGCTATTTTTCGTATTAGTAAAAACTTCAATTATTTGGCCATCATGAATGATGTATTTATATCTGGAATTGTCAATTTACCGCGATCGTGCATGAAACAGTGACGTTTATGTGACCGCGGGAGACGATAATGTCTACACACGGCCGCGAGGGATGATCAGAACATTGCCATGATCGCAGAAGACGATGATGATGTCTACACGACTGCGGGGAACGGTAAAAATTTTGCCGCAATCGCGGGAGGCGATTACGACGTCAGGAGACGATTACGATCCCAACAGGACTGAGGGAGATTCAATTATATAATCGGCCACAAGGGATTATCAGAATTTTACCGCGATCGCGCAAGACGGTGATAATGTCCACACGACCACAGGAAAAGAAGAGATCTGAATTTTTTCTCATTCGCGGTAGACGACGATAATCTCCTTATGACCGCGAGATATGTTCGTTCATATTATTGCCGCGATCATGGAGGACAATGATTATGTCTACACAAACACGATCGCGGGAAATATTCAAAATTTTTAATTTTGCCGCGATCGCAGGAGACGATAATGGTGTCAACAGTCAACACGGCCGCGAGGGATTATCAGAGGTTTACCGTGATACAATCACAAATGCAAATACAACCACCAAATTATTATTTTTTATTTTCCAATTTTTGGCGCCCCCCAAAAAAGCCAATTGCCTCGCGCCCTAGGCACGTGCCTACCGTGCCTATTCGGTAAATCGACCCTGGTTGGATCTACTAAGAGGTCTACTTGCTCAATGCTCACCAAATTTAACTAAACCATAAATGATTCAAGGCTCTTTAATGAGAGTTGATGAATGAGTGATGTAAAATAACTTACTGTTAAAAATTTTCTGGTTCCGTAAAATTCTGTTTTTGACACTTTTGAGCTGTTTGAGGGGGCGATGCTCCTCAAACATCGGATAGCGAGTCCCGTGACGAACCAACTCCCATAACATCAGTGGAGGTGAACATTCTGGAATTGCGAGAAATAATTACTTAAAAACATTAAAAATTTACACAAAAACACTTATACTGAGCATTACACTATAAGGAGAGAATGTATTGTACTTTTCACTTAGAGGTATTAGTTGGAAGTGTGCCTTGGCTGGTGCGGGGGTCACAGCAAACATTCATAGCGGGACTCCCTTACTACAAAAAAGTAGGACCGCAACAATACCTACTAATCTGACAAAACTATAATGCATAATATTAGTATTTATACTCATCCCTTTTTCTTTTTTCATAATTGACATAATTTAAATTTACAACGTTTTAGAATTTTAATGTATTTTTCACCGAGGGCCCCCAGAGGTGCATGGCCCTGTACGACCTTTTCGCCTAAGGCTGGCTCTGCTAAAAACCATGACTCGACGAATATTTTATTTGTATACAAGTCTTTACCAAAAGCTTACCTTGGCTCTGGAAAGGGGGGGCTGACTCTTTGAATTTAACAGCGTAAGACGTTTTGGTGCCGAAGAACAGGTATTGGTGCTCGTCTTCCGCGTAACAGTGGTACTCGTCTCGGATGCGTCGACTTGCCGCAACGGCAAGTGAAGTTAGCAATACGCCGAGAGTCCCCATCGGCAAATAGTGCGCTTGAGGAAACTGAATCTGTGAATAATTTACTGAATAAGAGGATAAAAAAATTACTTTGTAAATTGTTATCAAATAATATTTCAGCAAGTTATAGATACTTACAGGCTACTTGATCACTCCCTACTCTATAATGACAGCAATTTAACACATGTGAATATGTTTTCAGCTGTTTATGAGTGTAGAATAGATTGAGATGTTTACAATAACATAGTAGCAAAACAGAAAGTTTTCATATGTATTTGTTATCCTTTCTGTGGTCCTTTGGGTTACGAGATATTTTTATTTAGCTGGTAAATTTCCTGTGTCTTGATTTCATACTTAAATGTGCTCTGATATAGAAATAAGCTCCAAATTCTGTGTTTTAATACGTCTCTCTACAGCAATTGAAAATTTTTTACTGTAGGTTATTCCACATAATTTTAAATCTCATTTAGGGACACTTTCATATCAAATTGGCACAAATAATTTAACTTTAGGTTACCAGTATATGCAAACTTAAATATATTAGTCGCTGATAAAAATATTAATGCATCAGCTTGATCTCAACACTTATTGTTTGATTTCAAACTTGATAATGAGTATGAAAATAATTTAATTTGTAAAGTAATAAGTTTTAATATATTAAAAACAGTGTTACACAAAATTTTAATTTTAATTATTATATACATCAGCTACTAATGCCTAATATTTTATCCAAACAATTGAAAACTTATGGCCAGCTTGTATATTACTGCTTTACATTTTAATTGAATATTTAAGAATTGTGTCTTTTACAAAGAGTGTTTCTGCAAGGCCAGTATACAGTGTGATAGAAAAGTCCCGGAACGGTTAAATATTTTAAAATATAATGCAGATAGAGCTACAATACTTGGTACAAAGTTACAGGGCATAAAACTCTATTTTAACACATATTCAGTGATCCAATAACTCTTCAGGGGGACGGCCCACAAGGAGTCGGAAGAAAATCTTAAATGGAAGCATAGGTCAATATGCACATCAAATTAAATGTCTTTTTTAGTAGAATACAATGCCGCAAACCGTACTTCAAAAGGTTGATCCTGCGCAAAATGGCAGATGTTCAAAGATTTCTTGAATCCGCCATTTTGAATCTTTGAACGACTGTCATTTTTTACTCAGGCATTCTTTTGAGCTTGAATTTACGGCATCGTAATCTACTAGTGAAGACCTTTAATTTGATGTGCATATCGACCTATGCTTACGTTAACAATTTTCTTCCGATTCCTAGGGCTGTGCCCCCTGAGGAGTAAGCGTATAATAGCAATGTAAATTAAATGAATCTTTGAACAACTGTCATTTTGCGCAGGATCAACCTTTTGAAGTGCGGTTTGCGGCATTGTATTCTACTAAAAAAGACCTTTAATTTGATGTGCATATTGACCTATGCTTCCATTTAAGATTTTCTTCCGACTCCTTGTGGGCCGTCCCCCTGAAGAGTTATTGGATCACTGAATATGTGTTAAAATAGAGTTTTATGCCCTGTAACTTTGTACCAAGTATTGTAGCTCTATCTGCATTATATTTTAAAATATTTAACCGCTCCGGGACTTTTCTATCACACTGTATAGTATGGTACAGGAAGTCAAATCATCCTAATATAAGTTTATCGATAAATCAATTTATTTATTGAACAAAAACATTATATTCAAAAGTTTGTTGCATAACACAATGCTTTTACTGAGAAAAAGTCTTAAATGAAATGAAAATGTGTCAAAACAGATAAAAAAAGATATTATTGAATATTTAAGTAGCAAAAAAATCTAACCCTTTTAGATATTTAATTTTGACTGTTTTTGTTGGTGGTATAAAGTACCTAGCATAGCAATTTCTAATGGTGTTCGTTTTTGTTTTAAAGTTACTTTAATAGGTTGTGTCATTCTTAATCATTCTTAGATTGTGTCATGTAAAGCTGTGGTTCCGCATAAGAGCAGTTAAGAAATTAAGTAGTTTTAAGAAACTTATCAACTAACATTAGATACAATTAGCTTATTTGAAGCTACGTTTTCTCTTGTTCAGAAATTATTTAGCTACTTCAATGATTGAATCAAAAATGTATACTTACAAAAGTTAGTCATGCAGGGTAGTGGGTGCTCTGCTGCTGATAAGGATCTAATCACTGATAACATCAATTCATGTAATCAGCTGATTAGTCAACTAGTCCACGATCATGAGTCAGCAACTAAAGTAACTCAGGCTTTGCATAATAATCTACAAAGCAGTTACTTTAAACATTAAACCGTTCAAAATAAGAGATGTTTAAACAATTATTCCAAAGGGACATTGAGGGTTTGGGCACTAAATGTTTATACAGGGTGGCCAACAGGAACAGGACGTTTTTTAAACCAATAGTATATGCATTACAGTTATTGTAGGGAGGGGTGTCACTGATTGTCATATTATGCCATTTTATTAACTATGGAGCAACAGACAGAAAACAGTGTGTTTGCTTATAATGAGTATGTGCAGAATGCCTATCACGGCAGCACAGTGACTTTTTTCAGTTCCATTTCATCTTAGACCCCATGATATAGTTTCCCGCCAAAATACAATTCTATGGTGTGACAATTTTTGGAAAACAATGCATCAAAAAAATCACTTGATTGAAAAATAACTGTTAGGACGCTGTAGATGTAGAGTCGGTTTTGGCAAGCTTTGATTTGTCTGTGTTGATATGCTCAAGCAGTTTTTTATCGAGGTCACAGGTGAGACGTTTGATAAACAATACCTATGTTTATTTTCAACAAGATCCACCGCGCACACTGCTAAGACCTTAATGATCAAGGTGTGTACTATGTTTCTAGGAAAGGTTATTGCAAGTTTGTGTGATTTTCTGTTGCCCCAACATCACCAGATTTGAGCGTAATGAATTTTTGCTGTTTGGTGATTTCAAATTTTGCGTCTACACTCACAAACCCCCAACCCTAATGGATCTTACAGACACAATCAATCAAAAAGTGGCGACAATTAATGGTGGCCGTGACATTCAATATACATCTTAACAATTAAGCTGTTTCTTTTTTGACCAAAGACAACATTTTCAAGGTAAAGATTTTATCCTAATGTTAGTGGCACTGTTTCTACTTGGATAATCAAATCAGCAATAAGTTTTTATGTTCTTTTGCATACACAATACTATTTACAAAAGATTTAATATTACAGAGTTATGACCTCACACTTTAAATTGGAAAATTGAAGCCTGTAATTTATACATATTTTCTGCAAAACTGCATCATAAAAGTTTGCAAACCTCGGAGTGAGCAAATGTTTTCTTTGAAGAAAGAACTATTTAGCTGATGAAAATCACACTCTTACACACCACATTGATCAATGAAGTACCTAAGCATATTAATGACATCTAGGATCAAACTAGCAGGCCAAATATTCAAAAGGAAAACAAAACTAACACAGTTTCATATATACATATTTTATTAAAATTCACTTCCAATACCTTCCCAAAAAGGGCGACAACAACATTAAACTATTCTATAGAATCCACAACAGTATCAAATGTATTGAAAATAAACTGTACAAAATATGAGAGTAAAAAATTATAGAAAAATATCTTTTGCATTTACACGCTTATTACAACTTTCATTAGGAATGTTTTGGATCTTACGATCCATCGGCAGTTTGATTTGGCTGGACATGTTAGTTTTAGTACTGTTCAATGGTCTTTGGCCTTGTTTTCATGTAAACGTAAACTACGATTAAGAAGAATATGACACCTAAGACGGGCAAGACTACCGTTGTTACGTTCTTCTTGTTCTCAAGAAACTCTTTCTTCCTCTGCTTTCGCTCCTTTGCAGACTCCTTTGTCTTTCCTTTGAGCTGCCTCATTGTTTACCTGAAAAGTTGGGTGGAAATTAAAACAAAATAGGTTTTTTTGTAATTTTTGTTTAAGGACCATTGTGTTTGAAGGCGTAGTATGGTTGATTGGCTGTAACTTTGTAAATGTACTCTTTGTAGGCTACTTACTCTTGTTAGTTCATACCTGGTATTTTTTTTTTCTTGTAGCCTACCTACGCCAGTGGCATTTTTAATGAAGTAAATTCAAACCTTTTTAAGGGAAGGCGGTCTAAAAAAATGTAATTACAGTAGAACCTCTTTAATCCTAACCCCTGTAATCCGAACGCCTCATTGCTGTACTCTATACGCATTACAGTAGTTCTTTATTGTATACTGTATTAATTGATATATGCACCATAATTGTTCCTATTGTAATGTACAGTGCTGTTTATTCACTATGATTACTACTGTAGCCTATTAATAAACACTGTATTTTACTTTATACTGTAAAGTATTTTTCACTTTCCCCGAAACAGTTACGATCCATTTTAGCCACGTTTTAGCTTATTGTTATGTTAAAACAATTAACAATAAGTAAGAATAAGAATAAGAATATGTTTATTGTCTTTCAGGCTACATAAGCATTAACAAAGTCAAATTTACAGCAGAAATGCCAAGCCTCTATACTAATAATTAGGCTCAAGGGTAATATCACAGTATGTAAGCTTTGTAATCCGAACTATTCAATAGTCCGAACTACCACTTGTCCCAATTAGTTCGAATTAAAGAGGTTCTACTGTAATTGGGGAGTGAGCTGGTCTAGTGGTTAGAGCGCGGGACTCCGGTTCCTGGGGTCCCGGATTTAAATCCCACCAAATCACCAATGGATTTTATCTAAGTGTAATGCCGTAACCCCTAGGTCTAGCCTGAAGTAATCTGAAAAACAATTCCGGGCTCGTGCCTAGCGTCCTAGGACAAAATAAACTGTAGTTAAACACGGCTGACATTACCATCACCAAAACGAGGATGGGAACGCAACTGGGGATACCTTAGTCCTTAATGCAAATGAGGGTAGAATTAGATTATAAAAGGTGAGTTTCCAGGTGTAGCTTTGTTATTAGTTAACAAAGACCAGCTATTTTCAAGTCGGGACAATAAATGTAGATTCAATCCGTATGGTGGACATAATTTGATAATAAACACCTAGGCCTACTTCACAGAGAAGTAAGGTACAGAGAGCTTATTGGACCGTTGTGCACTGTCAACTCTGGTATATTGGGCCAGAAATATGCCTGTGTTGAGAAATTAAGAGCCCGAGCGGCAAACACTGTGCGGAAATTCATATCTCACAGGACACAGGACTTCCTCCACCTCCACTGTGATCGTTGTAGTACGTGAGGGTGGGGGTGGTATTAAACTTTGCCCTAGACACCAGCGGCTAGTGCTAGACACCATGTAGGTGTACCATTGAGTGTTTCCTCTGTACCTCACATCTCTGTGCCTACTGTAATTTTATCTAAACATCATTTATCTAGGTTATATAAGTAAAGAAATATGTAAGAGATATGTTTTTGAAAGTATTGCGAGTAGGCCTAAATTATTGTTTTGTTTTGAGGACATATTGGTAAGTTTTATAAGGTATGTAAGATAGGCTAATTTTCAATAGGCCTAATTGTTTTGAGATGGATGTAAATATAAGATTAGAAGATCAAGTGACATCAAAATATTTTTTTTTATGAGGTTGGCATCCTCTATTAGCCTAGGATTTGCCTAAGGGTCTGCTTCCATTGCATAAAACATAATAGATTAAATATCAAGAGAATAATTTTACAGTTAAAAGTATTAAGTTTAATTAGGCTAACTGGTGGTTTCTAGAATCATGAATTGTGGGAGACTAGACCTACTGTATTTCAGGTACGATGTAATTAGACGTGGCACCATAACAGACTATATAGCATACATGGATTCTATAGGAAATCTACAACCATATGGAATAATTATTTAGATAAAAAAAGGTATTATACCTACAAGAAACCTATTACATGTTTGAGTGTAGGCCTAGCTTAACTAATCAGGATGGTAGGAAACTAAAATGATACATGCCAAACAGAGTAGAGCCTATCATAATAAGTTAGTGTGTATTGTTTCATACTTTCTAATTCCCATCCTCTGTTGTTGCCAACTAATAATTTCGTTTAAAACGGGTTATTAATGTTAATAAATAATAGTAACTAGTACATAACAATAAAATGCTGTATAAGTCTCTGGAGATACTAATATACATGTTAATCTTATTGATTATCATACCTTAGCAAAGCGTTGTTAAGGTACAGAAATATAATTCTGTTCAGTTGTTTACAGGAGAAAGAGCCTAGCCTCAGCCTGAGGAAATTTGAAAGTTTATTTATCTACTGCCAACTGCCACATAAGCAGAATAACATCATACCAATCATACCAGACGACAACGACAACACCCCACTTCTTGTTCTTACTTTGACATGTCAACAAGAACAAACCAAACACGACTAGGGACAGCTGATTCAAGAACAGGCCTCCAGAGTATAATTCAGTACAGAAAGATAATAATATATAATTAAATATGTATCTAAATCCTTGGATATAAATATAAAATATGAATAGTCGGGGATGATAATATTGTATCTCTGACGTGCTGAAACCATGGACTAAATCATAATGGCATAACGTAACCATAGATAAAACATGTTTTACTATGACGTAACGTAAGGTAACGTTGACATCTTAGGCCATGGATCTCTAATAAGACATAAGACATTTATTGATCTGGAATAAAGTCTTTGGAATTGGGAAATTTCAGATTTTCTAATTTCAGCTGTGGTCCTCCAATCGATGAACTCGTTGGATGCTGTAGAAAGGGTGACTCGCCTTTGGCTCGCTCCCTTTTTTGGTTGGGGGTTAGTACAAATGAGCCACGGGGGACAGGGCGCAAAGATCGACGAGGAGAAGACTCAGACCCTTTTATGTTCCTTAAAGATCGGCCTTGAGGAAAACAGCGTGAAAGCTGCTTGGATTCTGGATGGATTCAAAGCTAAGTTGGTACCACCATATTGAGAAAAGGTATGTGTAAAGCTCTCAAGAGTTCTCTACCTTTTAAGGAAGCTTAGGACCACCATTAACAGACCGTATTTGCTAGCGGTGTATCACGCGCTGTTTCACAGTCACCTCACGTATGGCCTGGTTCTGTGGGGCCATTCTCCATTGACACAGGAATTACTTCTACTACAGAAGAAGGCGCTGAGGATAATAACATCTTCTGGCTACAAAGCACACTGTCGTCCCATCTTCATGGAGCTGGGTGTGTTGACTGTTTAAAGCCAGTATTTCCTCAACATCTTAATCCTGCTGAAGGTTAATATCCACCCATTTTGTTGTCAGAGACAATATACATAGCACAGCCAGAGGTGGCTGTGTACATAGTCACCATACCCGCCAAGCTTGTGACATTGATTTGCCGAGATGCCTCCTAGCTCGCTCACTGATGAGCTATCCTTGGTCTGCGATAAGGTTTTTTAATTCCTTGCCGGTGCATGTACGCAACCTGGACCTAGATGATTTTAAGAGGGCCCTACGTGACAGGCTGGTTAATAGGCCTCTTTTACAGCCTTGAAGAACCAGGCAACGCAACGAGCCACTTTTAGCCATTGCCAAGGTGTAAATAGTAGTGTGTAAATTATTGTCTTAGTATTAAGTAAATATGACGCAGTCATACCGATGATATCATCGGTCAACGACATAGACGTCAAGTATCCAAGTAAGTATCCAAGTAATACAGCCAGAAAATATTAATTCTAAGTTGAAATAGCTAATTGCCTTTAATATGGGTTTTAAGTAGGAATTTATGAATTTATTTGATTACGTATCGTCAAATGGCTTAGATTGATAAACTTTGCTCAATAAAGTATGGATTTAAAATACTGATTACTATTCCATATCAATAGACAATGAAAAAAATAAAATCTCTATTAACCGTTAGGCATAGCTACAAGTTTTGCATTTCTGCATTCCACTTTGTAATTACTTGTTGTATGGCTATAGAAAATAAGACAAAGAAATGTACTATGTAAAATGTTGTTTCGGTGTAAAATAAACAAAAATTAATATAGAACATGGAACATCCCATAGGTAAGAGCATAGACAAATATTTATTCTATTTATCTATGGTAAGATATTGGATTAAATAATCTATCATAACAGCTCAAACTTAGTTACCTATGTCTATATCACTAGAGAGCAAAGAGTTACTTGAATTGGTCATACTCTGTGGTCTATGATTAAGTTTTGTCTACTGTGTCTACTGCTTCTCATCAATGCACATCACTCGTCAGCTGGCTCAAAAAAACTCTCAAGTGTCAAGTCCAAGTCCAAGTCCAAGCCAATCCAAAAGCCAAGTAGAATTTAAAGGTGAGGGAGGAATGAGATGAGGATTAGGTAGGAAATTATTATTAACTTATGAATAACGAATGAGTGAAAAGTCATTATTGTTAAGTGTTTAAGAATCGATTATGGTGTGTATGATACAATTTGCCATGATTTAGTTCAATTACTTTGTTGGCTACATTTGCTTGGTGAGTATTTTTCTAAACCATGATAGCCTAGGCTATTCCTTTCAAGAAAACATTTGTAAGGCTCGACCCAAATTCAGTTGGCGTTTTTAATGTATTTAATATTTTCCAAACGAAATAAGATAGGCCTACACTTACTGTGGTACAGGTTATATGAGAAGACTCAATTTCAAATTACCTTACTTGCACTTCACCAAAGTTGTGTTTTTTTTTTGCGACAAAACTTTGGTAGGTATCTGACTTCATCGTAATATCAAACTAAAACTATTGTCAATCGATAACTCCTCTACTATTGATAGTCATAGATCATTTCATATTTTAACCATAGATAACCTGATGGGTGACAGGCCGAAAGCATATGTTCCCCTTTTTTGAGATAAAGAGCATTTTAAGGTAACTAACCTCTTCCTAAACCTAATCACAAAACCCAATTCAGTCTGGGTGGGAGCAGTGATTTCCCCTATTTTTCTAGGTTATTTATTGCAGATTCTCTGTGGAACTGTACCCTAATTATTGGCTACTGAACAAAACTAATAGCCACATACGTATGGGTGAACTGGGTTGAAAGTAGTTTGGGCAGAATATACAATAGGTACTTCAATAACTATTAACTTACTGGTGTTAGGTTTGAGTTAGGTAACTTACTTGGTTTGGGCTTGATAGGAGCTCATTAGAGTCCTTAATTACTTCAGATATAACTGTCTTAATTCAGATGTATTGAGGACGTTTAATTTTTTAATTTAAGTTAGATACCTCATGACATTTTTTAAAATGTTTATTTTATGAGGTCTTTTACCAGCTATACTGGCATCATCTGACACATCCCTAAAACTGCTGGATAAGTTATGTCGTATTTTTGACATTGTTGGGGACTGACCCAAACAGTTGTTGGACTAGTCAATGGTTGGCATTGGCATAATGGACTTTGGTGTGAAATGGTGGGTTTCATCCCCGGGATAGACTAAGTTATACACCAAGATTATCCTGTGATTTGAACCGTATTTCATTGAAGCTTTTGTTTTTAAATGCCACTTTTGTGGACACTAAAACCATAGACAAATAGAATAAATATAGACTGTCAAAGGAAGGTTCCGGCGCCCACCACTAGGTTTGTTGTGTAGTTACGGCACACACCGCTGTAGGCGAGGAGCGCAGGAGCCGTATGTGACCAGCAGACGCTGCAGTGGTGTGACCTAGCGGTGGACGACAGAACTTATGCTAACCGCAGCACAGCTGACGGTCTATATTTATTCTATTTGTCTATGCTAAAACTAAAAAAAAACCTTAATAAAACTTAACCATACAGGTTAATTTAAAAAAATATTTCTATATGCCTAGACCCCTGCTATATCATAAGTAATTGATAATTTGGCATCATTCAGCCACATGGACCATGATGTTTTGAACCAAAGATTTGGTTTTGTTAAATATTTTTTGTTAAAGCCATATTACTTAATCTTTTTAAATTGTAGGTTTAGAACAATAGTTGCTTCAGTAGTTGGGTTACAGTATATTTATTCTTCTCTGTACCCCTAATTGTATCCAAACCAAAATTTACTTACTTTTTGAGTTTTGAGTTATTTCCTCAGTTATGATAATTAATTTGCACTTATTTTAGGTTCAGCAACATCATGGATATAGTAGAACCGGTACCAATCATCTTCAATTGTTAGATAGGAAAGTAAATCAACAGACAAAAAGGTTCCTGGCTTCTCTAGTATGAGGTAGGAGACAAAGAGATATTTTTTATTCATTAAGTGGAGCAAATTAAGTCAATTTAACATTAATCAAAAGAGTGACTGATATTTTGTAAACGCTCAATGTTAAACATAGCGTTTGGCATTTAACATAAGAGCACCTAATTTAAGGTTTTTGCATCACTGTAAAAATTACATTTATCGCTACAAGCCATAAACTCCTAATAAATTCCAAATAATAACTTTAAACAGAATGATGTTTTAGTAAGATGGTCCGTCGATCATACCGGTATACCTATATATTTTAACAATAAATATAATTTATATTGCATGAAATGTCTAAATAAAATGTAGTAGCCTATAGTTTGTGTCAAATACAAGCAGGCCCTTCCCATAACCACAGTTGTTATTTTGTACCTAGTAATCTCAACCAGAATTTGCTGTTGAGTTCATTTAATACCACTAGCGTCTAGTTGTGTGAGCCCTTCCCTCACCCCTCCCACACACTATGCCAATTGACACGATCTACTGTAGACTATATATTATTTGGGTTTATCTCTTTGATAACCAGATTGAAATGTATTTCAATAAGAAATTTTTACATGATTAAAGAATTGTGCATAAAAATAATCCAACTACTGTTGTCTTTGTCAAACATTTTAATTATCGAAACTAATCATTAGAGAAGTTTTGCATCTTCTAAAAAAAAATCTTTCTAAATGCAAACGCTCAACGTTAAAAAAAGCGTTTGGTGTTCAACATATGAGGGCCTAATTTAAAGTTTTTGTATCTCCGTCAAAATTACATTTATCGCTAACACTAAACTTAAAATGGAGCAGAGGTTTTGTATTTATCAATGCTTGGAGGTTAGGATTGTGCAATATACAGGGTGTTTATAAAAAACTTTATAACTTCAAACAACCATATATCCTTTATATTCCATTTAAATCTATCTAATAACAATCAAAGTCTAGGAAATATTTCAAGTTTTGGTGCATATAATAAGAAGTTTCCGTTACTTCGAGTATTTTCCGTTATTTGCACACAAATAATCAAGTCTAAATGCCAGTTTGGACCAAACATGACCTCAAATAACACAATTTATTTTAGCAAACACTCTCCTGATTCGTTCTATTAACTTAGTTATTTTTTGGTGTTAATTTAATTGGCAAAGACACAATCCTTAACTAAGCTCCACATAAAAAAGTCACACAAGATAATATCTGATGGCCTAGGAGGACAAGAAGTTGGCCCATAATGGCCAATCCAATGGTTTAAGAATAACCTATCCAGATAATCTCAGACAAAGTATCTCCAGTGTGAAGGAGCACTGTTCTCTTGAAAAATTAAATTGTTTTGTAATCCTTCTAGTTATGGAATAGCAAAATTCAGTATATTGAATCTTTGTTCTGCTTCAATTTGTTACAGAGATTTTGAAAGTAATAACTTTAGTATGTTTTCTTGCCGAGATAGCTCAATGTTAATCTTATGGAGAATAAGCATAAATATTAATATTATTTTTCATTAAACCTATATAGATAAGACTTTTTTCTGCTTCATATTATCTGTTTTGATATTTTTTTTACTAAAAATTCCTTTTTTGGCAGTTACCATTGCAGCAAACCTACGTATTCGGTTCCTCAGTTTTAATCATAAAGAGAATAAGAAAAAATCAATTTCTTATTAGTCCGAGAAGTATAGAATAAAACCTTAAAAACAATACAAGAAAACGTTTTATGGTTTTATGTTGTAGTTTTGGGTGTGCAGAGTCGGATTTTCCCAACATTGGACAAATTTTGAAAAAAGTTACCCTAAGCATTTTCTATGCACAATTTTCTAAATATTGACTTGGGACCAACATCGATATTTATTGGGGGGTCAGTACTTCATTTCGATGGGAAACTTATTTTGGCCGCTATTTTGGATCCACCTTATTGGATATAATTTTTTTTTTGTTGTAACGACAGTGTTGTGACACATTATTACTATATATACTAGATTTTCACGCATATTCCATTGCCAAAATCCGTTTTTAAATACTTTTTTTTGTTTTAAACGTTTTGTACTTTGACATTTTTTTACGATTATTTTCCTTATCTTCAGTTAGTAGTTCATTCTTAAATAATTAATGATGTAAGGGCTTTCATTTGAGCTATTGATCATTAAAATTTGACAAGTTAGAGACAAGATACCAATCCCAACAAAATATTAAATTTAACTTTTTATAAATCAGTTTTTATTAAATGATTTATATCTCGGGTTCTTAATACGTCACCAAGTTCTTTCTGGTCTCAAATTACTCAGTAGAGAATTAGGTTTTTTATTTTATTAGTCACTAAATAATATCTGACTAATTAATAAAAAATGAGTCATGCATCTTAATTTAGGTAATATTAAATTATTTGCATTTGAAATTTGTCTTTAGTTAAGTACATATATCCCCAATTCTAATAACTCCCAATAAATAATCCATAACTTCAGTAAAAGTCAATACTTTGATGAATCTTTTAAGATTATAAAGAGTATTGGGAGTTATTTTTCGATTTGGGGGTATATGTCTTAAACTAAAGACAAATCTCGAAAAAAAATATTGTTAAATAAGACAGACTTATATTAAATTTGTCACATTTTATTTAGTGATTAAAAAAATTAACCCATTAACATTTACTGAGTAATATGAAACCAGAAAGAACTTGGTGACGTATTAAGAACCCAAGACATAAATATTTTAATAAAAATGTATTTCTAAAAAGTGAAATTTAATATTTTGTTGGGGTTGGTAACTAGTCTCTAACTAGTCATATTTTAATGATCAATAGCTCAAATGAAAGCCCTTACATTACTATATGTTTAAGGCTAGAACGAACTGTAAGCGTTAATATGTACTAGAGATATAAGAAAAAAATAATCTTAAAAAATGTTCAAAATACGAAACGTCCTTAAGAAATGTATGCAGGAGAGTTTTCGTTTGAATATATCTTTAAAACGAAAAAAGATATTTAAAAACTCATTTTGGCAATGGAATGGGCGTGAAAATCTAGTTTAAAATAATGTGTCACAACATTGCCATTACATTAAAAAAATTATTTATATCCAATATGGCCGATCCAAGATGACGGCCAAAAACACGTTCCCTATTGAAATGACACTGTCATTACATTTAAAAAAATATTTATATCCGATAGGGGGATCCAAAATGACAACCGAAAACACGCTCCCTATCGAAATGAAGAAATGACCACCCAATAAATATCGGTGGTGGTCTGAAGTCAATATTAATGAAAATGCATGTGGATTTTTTTAATTTTTCCAATGTTGAGAAAATCCGTCATATTAAATCTTGATTCTAGGGGTTTTCCAGTAGACCGATTTTTGGTAATTTTTACTATGTTACTCTGCATACTCAACACTACAACATAAAACCATAAAACGTTTTCTTACAATTTTTTAAGGTTTTATTCTATACTTCTCGGACTAATAAAAAAATTGATTTTTGCTTATTGTCTTTATTATTAAAACTGAGGAACCGAATACGTAGGTTTGCTGTAATGGTAACTGCCAAAAAAGGAATTTTTAGAAAAAAATACTATAGCAGATAATATGAAGCAGAAAAAAAGTCTTATCTATATAGGTTTAATGAAAAATAATATTTATATTTATGCTTATTCTCCATAAGATTAACATTGAGTTATCTCGGCAAGAAAACATACTAAAGTTATTACTTTCAATATCTCTGTAAGAAATTGAAGCAGAACAAAGATTCAATATACCAAATTGTTAGGTTTTTTGTGTTGAATCTAATGGTGAAAAAATAAATTTGAAATTATAACAAACTTTGAACAAAATATTAGAAAAACATATATTTGAGGTAAAAAAATCTTATTTTTTAGCACATAATACCCTGAAAATTCATCTTTGGGTTACTTTGTCTGCCTAGTTCTCATATTTAAGGTTGGAAATATAGTTCTACATGTGTTTGCCAATTTTTGTAGAAATCGGCCAATCCTGGAACTATGAATCGACGAATTTGCAGTCATCTTGTCGATTTGAGGGCCTCGCGGCGGCCATCTTGGAAAAACCCGACTTCCGGTTGTCCGATTTTGGTAGACTTTTTTCCTGGTACTTTCTACACCTATTACTACCAAAAACCGTCGAAAAACCATTTGTTGGAATTTGTTCTATCTCAAGTGCCTATATTTACTCGACTAAACATATCAATGGAAACATTTCTACTCTGATTGTTGATGTTTCCAAACACAGGCCGTGTTTGGTCCGAACTGGAATTTAGACAATTGTTTGTGTACAAGAAAACAAATTGAAGTTGGTAAAAACTCCTTCAAATTTACAAAAACTTGAAACAATTTCCTAGACTGATTGTTATTTCATAGCTTTATGTGAAAAAAATTAAGGTTCTACGGTTGTTTGAAGTTGTAAAGTTTTTTTATAAGCACCCTGTACTTGGTTGTGATTGATTTTGTAGTTATAGAGAATCACTTGAACTTTATCAGCTTTAGGAGCTATAACTGATCAATATCATTTCACTTTCCATTATCTTCAAAAGGGTTTTCACGTTTCACATAGAACTTCTTTTGATAACACTACAGTATTTCATAATTCAGGGTGAATCTAAAACGTTTTTTATCAATTTTGAAGAAAAGTCCAAGCAAGAAATCTAATTACGCTTTAAAAATAAACTCAGCATATACTTCCAACTTAGGTTGTCTTTAATTGTTTACACATAACAGCTGGCTTTAACAGTTCAATAAAAAACTATGATAAATCCTTTGAAATAGAGGGCCCGCTATAAGTTAATGGGTAAAGGCTTATTGCTAAAAGTGTTGGTTTGACCAAGGATGGAACCCGGGTCTGCTGGGTGATAGTCGGAAGCGTTAGCCATTGAGCTATGATAGCAGTTATTTAACGCAAGTATTTAGTTAACGTAAGGTGCAAAAACTCTCTAATAACAAAAAGTAAATGTGAAAATTAGGTTCCAAACAATAATTGTTGAAATTATTTACTTGTACATGTTTGCAGAAGATTGTCCAGTGATTCAGTCCTCAAAGATGTCATCCAAAGGTAATTTAATAGAGGGAAAACCGCCGGTTTTATCAACCATGTCTCCTCCTACCCCCAAGCTGGCTTTAAACTCTGATTTGAATGAGTTTGTTTGCGGCTGGGGTGCTGCGATTGTCAACATCACCATCACTTTTCCGCTCAACAAGATTATCTTTCGCCAGGTACTTTGATTAAAAATTATAATCACCATATTGGAATTATTTTGGTCCCTGATTAAACATACTCGTTTGTTGATCAGCTGAAGACAACGGATAGGTTTATCCCTTTATCCAGAGGGTGGATTGATGGTCCAATAGTACTTTAACCAAAGAGGAAAGGGAAATATTTCCTGAAATAAGAGAGAATAATTTATTCTAGAGGTTAAATACCTTATTGTTGCCACTGTAATCCACTGTCGTCTGGATGGCGACCGGTTTCGACACTCATGGTGTCATTGTCAAGCCTTTAAGACGTGTTGTCACTCCTATGTTTGTGCGTGTCTTGTGTATTTATTTTCCAAGACTTTATGACGACCTCCTAGGAGTGACAACACGTCTTAAAGGCTTGACAATGACACCATGAGTGTCAAAACCGGTCGCCATCCAGACTACAGTGGATTACAGTGGCAACAATAAGGTATTTAACCTCTAGAATAATATTGTTAAGTAATCCAGAAGGCAACACCTCAAAAATGAAGAATAATTTAGTTGAAGCACTCAAAAGTTTCTTGATGGGTTAGCCTCTGGATTAAGATAGGATATAGCGATATTAAAAAGGTTTAGATTACATTTTGCGTCAGCTGATCCTTGTTTTATAAATAACTACAGCTGTTTCTTGCTGCTAAAAGCACATCTTCAGGTTAAGAACGTTAAAACAATTTTCCCATTAATGAATGAGGTCATCAGCATTTATATATTTACTCTTCTTGTGCACCTCTCGTTTGGACTACTTCGCCAAGTTTTTTTTAATAAATGTCGTATTGTGTTTTGTGTCCAAGTAATATATTTTGTGTCTATATATAGTAGTATATATATAGTATAATATAGTTGTGCTAAGCCGCTCTTATACAAAGCCAGTTTGGCCTCGTGTAAACGAGTCTTTGGAGACGTTTTGAGAAGTGCACAGAGTTGGATAAATGAATGAAGAAATGTTGGATGTATCTTTGTCAGAAAATCAATTATAGGGCTGACTCAGATTTAGTTAACCTACTGAATATGATCGTAAATTAACCAAACCTACTACTTAAATTTAAATCAATTTAGCCTAAAACTAGAAATAACCATGTGGCATTAGTTCTCACATGTTATCACCACCCTTCATTACTTGAGTTGGAGATGACTTAGCAAATAATTGTGACTTTCGACTTTGGGAATTGTAATAATCAGTCAGCAGACGTACTAAACTAACCTTACCTTTGTGCTGTAAAACGTACTACAGACAACCGATAAATTCAGTTACGTGCAAAACAGCCTACCTAATTTCTACCAAAATGTCTCTGAAGAAAGATATTTAAGGTTGGCCGTTGCACTTTTACTGGACACGGCCATTTCATAAGCACTTACAGACAGTCAAATAGCAACGTTTTAAGCCATTACAGAATCAACTCTTGGGATGAGAAATATTACCCGTGTAGATTTTAATTTGTTTCAATATCCAGTAACCGATCAGTCTCTGCTATCTAGTCATTGATTATTTAATTAACTTGTGATTAATGATAATTAGTTAAATATGAAATTAAATTATGTCTTGATTTAATTGAGTGGTCAAAGGTCTGTTACAAAACCCATTACCCATTACAAAAGCCATTACACTTATCTTTGAAATAATTGGGTGGCAAACTTTAGGTATCATTTGATGAAGAAATCTCAATTAAATATACTCAAATTATTATTTTTTGTAAAATTAAAAATTACAGTTTCCCTTTTTTGGCAGTTTTAATTGATTGTTTCGACTTTCTAAAAATAGAACTTTACATTCACAGCTGGTTCTATTAAAAGTTTGGCAACTAGTATAAGCCAAGTCTCGTGACTCTCACATTCTAATGGCTAATAACACCTGGCTCTGCTGGTGGCTATTGTCCAAATTATTGTCAAGTCTCCTGAGCAAGTATAACTCCGCGCAAGCCAATTTTTATTCAATATATTTAACTCCTGTAGGGTTTTACATTTGACTGTAAAAATAACTTAACAGTCTTGTAGTTATTATATAAAAATTACAAGTAAAGTAAATTATTAAGATTTTTTTGTTAGGCTGCAGCACAGAAGCGTTTTTACATTCCTTCAGTCTGAGATTAAGGGTTGCGGCATTATCATTTCAATAAAATCCATTAGTGATTGGTGGGATTTGAACCCTGGACTTCGGGGATCAAAGTCCCGCGCCCTAACTAAGACCAGCTTCCCATTATTGTGGGTAGTAAATCAAGTAATTTTTTTAAATGCTAGGTAGGCTACAGTTTTGAACACTGAATGTAGTAATGTGTTCCTTATCACTTAAGTTATAATTTAACTGCAGAGTTACGTGATAAAATGATAAAATCAATTTAAATTGAATAAATTTGTATGATTAAGCGATGCAGAAAAAGCATCCGCATGCGCCGTCTCACGTTTTAAAGGTTAAGCGCCCAATCAAGGGTTAAGATATTCAACTTAGACTCTCAACTTTAATATTTTATATTTGCTTGTCTGCAGATGTTACACAATGTTGGAGTTTCTGGAGCAATCAGACAAATGTCTAAGGAAGGTATTCTGTTCCTCTATCGTGGTATTCTCCCTCCTCTATGCCAGAAGTCCATCTCCACCTCGCTCATGTTCGGCATCTACGAGAACTGTCGCTCAAGGTTGGTAGATCTGGGCGTGCCCAAAGTCACCAGTACCTTCGTAGCTGCCAACATCGCAGGAACGACGGAAGCTATTCTTGCTCCCTTCGAGAGGCTACAAACTCTCATGCAGCATAGTCAATTCCACTCGGAGTTCAAGAACTCCCAGCACGCCATCAGGGTAATAGCTGTAAATTACGGTATCAGAGAATTCTATCGCGGTCTTGTTCCGATATTATTGCGAAACGGACCGTCGAACTTGTTCTTCTTCATGGCCCGAGAACAAGCGGATGCCATTTTACCTAAGGCAGATTCTTTAATTGGAAGTACAATGAAAGGATTTGTCATTGGTGCTGTGATTGGAGCAGTTGGTAGTACAGTGTTTTACCCTCTGAATGTGATCAAGGTTCACGTACAAAGTCGGCTCGGCGGGCCGTACCAATCGACATGGGGTGCTGTTCGCGAGATTTACTATGCTCGTGATGGCAGTATGCGAAAGTTTTACCGAGGAGTACATATGAATTATACCCGATCTTTCATTAGCTGGGGAATTATTAATGTTGCTTACGAGAAATTAAAAGAGCTTTTAAGTCAAGAATAGGTTAGTTTATTTGAATTTTATTTATTGTATTCCAGCTGTTTTAAGCTGTGTATATGTGAAGTATATTTTTGTTAGTTTGAATCGTACTACGCCAAATGCTGAATCTGTACATATACTTGTTCTATTATAGCCATAGGTGTACATTTGATTATGTAATATACAGTTCATGTTCTATGAAGTTATGTGTAGTTTGAAACATTGATGTTATACGAGTGTCAATCCTATTAAATTACTAGCCCTGTATTGTGGTTTAAGAGTCGTTGGAGGCTAGCGGACATCTTGGATTATTTCAAACCGCTGTTAAATGGTTCATCCAAAAATATTTTTTCAAATACCAAAGTGATTGTATTTTAAAATATTTAAGTTAAGTCTTTGTTTCGTGCACTGTGAGATCAACAATTTTCTTTGAAGTTTAGTTGTTGTTTTCCAAGGGAGTCAATACAGGCTAACAGCCATCTTGGATTTGCCCGCCATAAGAGCAATGTTAATTTTGTTAATTTCATACAGCCGCTGAAGAGTTATTCACCATCTCAAAATATTTTTTCAAAGACCAAAGTGTTTTTAATTTTAATATCTAGTGCACTGTGTGATAGAAATTTCTTTCTACTTTTCTAATCGTTTTATGAATTAAAACGTTTAGGCTCCAAGGACTCTTAATTGAAATAGTAGGAATTACTCAGGCTCTACATTTTAATTGACTTGACTTTAAATTTGTTTGCTTAGATTATTAAATTGTTACCAATCAGTGCATCATAATACTGTACATTTTAATTGAATAATCACAGATTATTTCCGGGGAATGTTATGGTGTTTGCATTTTTTAAACTTCAAAATATATTTTTTCTATTTTTATTAAATTTTTTTTAAACCTTGGTTTATCCACAGTTATTGTAACAAAGTCCTACTTTTACTTTTCTCATCATAAAAAAATCCTCATTTGATAAATAATGGAGGTATTAAATCTATTAATTGAAATACTAACCTGTCACTGAAAAATGATAATGTTATATATTTACAGCTAAATACCTTGAAAAATCTTAAATCATTAAAAAGACACTATAAATTTAATTACCAAAAACGTACATCTAAGAATTTAGGCTAATTGTATTTGAAAATATTTAAGAGACTGAGATAATCATTTGCCTGTTGAATCAGTTGAAGTTCACAATTTGTTGTGTCTTATCAGTGCTTATATTGCGTGTTAGGTCCTCAATTAGAAACAGGTCAATGTTTGGTATTTCCTTTACTTCGATCAACACTTTATCAAACCAATCTTTGTTCAAACAAAAATATATTATCTAAAGAAAAGAAAATTGGTTGTAATCATATTTTAAGATTATCTCTTTTTTAGCTCATCTGACCACACTTCCTTGAAAATGTCCTCTTAATCTTTTACATATTTACACATCGCACAAATTAATTATTCCCATTAACCAGCTGATGAATATAAGTAGATTTACAGAAAGATCAGGTTCTATTTAGAAATGTTCATATTTTTATTATTCTTATTTTCTCTCAAGACCAAAATGAGAAGCTTTAACAGTTGCGTTGAGATGAAGGTTGTCTGATAAGATATCAACACCAGTAAAACTTTGGGGATAAACACTCAATATTAACTTATTTTGAAAGTTTGGACAGTTTTGAAACAATGATTAAACAACCAATGATCAATAGCATGTAAATCAACTTTTGAACCAATCAAAATTATGTAGCTGATTGGTTACAGTGCTCCCCTTGCAATGAAAATGTCATCAGTAGCTTTTTGATGGTTTGAAACTGGACCCAGCTGTTCTTGATCATTGGGATTTTAATAAATGCTCCTGTCTAATGAAACAGCTGATCTTAGTCAGTAACGACACAAGGCATTACTTCATTCAACACACATATGTGGGTTAAAATTCTCACTTCCCTTGGTGGTGTCCTTATCTCAATTTGTAACAATAAATAAAGACCCTAGCTCAAGTGAATTTATTTTTTATCATATCTGTGTCAAATTTGGAATGTCTTGTGTTTTTAAGCAATTATGCTACTTAAGACATTTTCTGTATGCTGGTATGTTCTCATTAAAAAACCTACACCATTACTTTATATGTAAGATAAAGTGATTGTTTAGCTTATATGAATTGCCTATTTTGTTATTAAAATGTTAATAAATGTTTTTATCAAAATGTTTGACCTGTAACATTTTATGTGTTAGCCTCTGAATGACTTGTCCTGAATCACTAAATCCTGAGAAAATCTTTACAATGGACAATTTATTTTCTCTTTTATTCCTAACTAGCTGTACCCGTGGGCTTTGCCCCATTCAACTTCACAAGTGAGCTTGTTCACATGGCTCAATCACGTCCTGGTTGAAGTTCGTTCGCTACGCTCACTCACCTTTAGGTTGGAGCTCGTTCTTTGCGCTCACTTGCCTTCAGGTTAGCTCGTTCGCTACGCTAACTCGCTTCCAGGTTGAAGTTCGTTCGCTACGCTCACTCACCTTTTGGTTTCAAATTAGCTGTAGTCATAAATTTAAAAAAATAATAGTGCTGCACCCTGTTGGTAATCCTTGTAACTTTAATGCTATTGAACATCATAGAACAGAACCAACTTGTTTAATTGAAACAGCTGTTAAGAAATTCCTTTTAAATATGAAAAATCATAAGGTTAACATGGGAAACTCCAGAGCCACTGGGGCGGAGCCCGATCAGAATAAAAACTACTTAGTTTTCCTATTTAATGCCCAAAGAATCGGTGTACCGAATTTCAGCCTCCTAGGTAAATGGGAAGTGGGAGAATTAGCGATGAGTGAGTGAGTCAGTCAGTGAGGGCTTTGCCTTTTATATATTTAGATTTTTAAACTAGCCAGAACAACAAGTTAGTAAGACCGAAAAGAATTTTGTTCAAATGTAACACAGTTCATGCATCATGTGACGTATGGATGAACACAACATTGTCTTGTCTACTGATTTGAATTTTTATATTGTTATTATCGAAGTAATTAATCTGTTTGGGCAATTTAATAAATAATATGTTAGAAAATAATCCAGCCTACAATCCAGAGATCAAGAGGAAAATAAAGTTGTTATATGCTACTTTACAAAAGGCTGATTCAAAATGTAAACTACACATGCAAGAAGAGAAAGTTATGTAAATTTTAGCCCAGTTAAAAAGCATAACAATAATTTTGTGCTTATCTTTCTACAGACATAAGATTGTGTAGATGTAAACACTGTAATTTTATTTATATAGATAATTACAAGACAAATAAACCTAAATTTACAGATATTACTAAAAATGTTGATTCTTTCAATATATATATTGGAAGCCTGCTCCATCTTTGAAATTCTCGAGCATTTTATTGTATAGATGCACTTTCAAGTTTAAATATTGAATGTAACAGCAACTTTTTAAGTTTAAAATCGATCATGTTTCATAAACTAATCAGTCCATGATAGTCGTAAATCGTAATTATTATTATAACTGCATGAGGTAAGACAGAGACTGTAGTAGAAGAAATCAAGGACTTGCGCCAAAATCTCAGGAAATTCGTTTCGAACCTTTTAATCACATGACATTTATTTAAGTTACAGAAATGTAAAAAAACAATATTCACATTTATTACATTATTATAGTACTAATTACCGACAACAGATAAACATGAGTATTCAATACTGATAAATAATACATTATGTAACATTGATCTTAGCTTTGGTCAAAGTTTGTTTAAGTTCATTCTTAGATTGAGTTAAAAAAAGAGAGAACAGGAATGTTCAAAGTTCCTTAAGTTTGTGTTAAAAGTAGGCCTAACCTATTTGTATCGTAGCTTTATAGGAACTAAAAAAGATAGTTTTGCAACATCACAACGAAAACCCCCAATCATTTTTAAAACAACAGTTTGAGATCTAGAAAATTATAACTCATCATGTAATGCAGTTTTAAACCCTTGAAGGATATTAAGTCTATGTTGTAATTCTTCTTTTTTCTCTTTACTGACTTTTCCTTTCAGTAAATTGTCCACTCTCGCATGTTCACTGTTTAAAAATTCATCACCTTTTTCTATTACTTTTCTCATTATTTTGACATAAACCTCTGCATACTTTTGTTCTTGATTACCCTTTGCGTTATCCCAAAGATCTTCAGCTCTTCGGAGAAGTTTTTTCTTCTCTTCTGCATTATTTTCTGTCGAGAATTTAGCTGCTATCTCGTCAAAATCCTTAAGACATCCTGTGCAACCGATGTAAACCCCGGATTTTGAACGGATGAATTTCTTTAAGTTATCCGCTGTAAAATCTTCTGTTTTAACAAAATCAGATGGCTCGGGCTTTCCTTGTACGAACAGTTTGACAACTGGATAATCATCCTTTTCTGCTCCATATTTCTTCGCTAGATCTGTGTTTTCTTTTTCTCCGTAGTCTTTTACAGCAACCTCTACCACAAGAAGGTCATCAACATTAGAGCTGGCTTCACACACTTTCTCATACTCCTCTTGTTTGGGGCCATATGGATAGGCAGCATCAAACTTTACAAGGGTCGCTTTAAATTTTGAAGCTACCTGCAACATAAGTTAGACCCTGTTATTACTTTAAATAACTTTTTTTTAGCAGAATCGGCATATTTTGCAATGTGGCAGTACTGTATAGCTTGCTGTATTTAAAAAAAATAGTTCAATATCAAACCTAACTTGTTATCAAGAAATGAATTGACAGAACTGTTATGTAGGCATATAGCTTCACCAATTAGATTGATTGATATTTATGTATTGACCAGCGATATTTACAACTGGATTTGATAACAAACGATAAAATAAAATTACAACAATAAAATTTTGCAGAGAACCTAACTTATATAAATTAAATTATCAGATAGGCCTAAAATTTGCATTCAATATAAATATTGATTAGTATTTTTAATTCAATGTTAATATTGATTTTATGTTATTGTTATGGGTCTATTTAATAAAAAGCTACCTACCACTCTAGAATAGTGCACTGCTGCATATAGGATAGATTAGTTTATATCAGTTTATAACATAGTTACAAATGGAGGTCTTTGTAAATTTACATCATTAACAAATTACACAACATATTTAAACTACGAGAGGCCTATATTATCAAAAACTAAACTAAGCCAAACTGAACTAAGCTAACCTCTAACTTAACCGCTGCAGGACAGTGTAAAATATTCTTTAAAAGACCCTATGGCTTAAAGAGTTCTATGAAATATACATTCAATTAATAAGTTAAGTTATCGAGAGTGAAAACAATATTTCATACGATATGCATCAAACTAATATTTCATTTGATAATAAATTGTAGGTTCTTGCAGAACTGTACCCTGCAATTCGATCAAGTGTTTGAGTTAGGTTTTTACCCGTAACATAGATTAATTTTAAGTTGGTCACTCTTGAGAACATTAAGATATGACATGATCATAAAGAGTAGTCATGGATTGAGACTGAGTTATTGAAAATACCAATAGTTTTTAGTCCAACGTTTATTAAAAATACGATGGAGTCGGATATCAGCGAGAGGTTCCCATCCAGTAACTTGGGTCTGGCCTACCAGCAAAAACTGAGTTGGAATTTAAATAGGCCCATTGAAATAGCCGTAAGCAAGCTGATCTAGTGGCAGAGCGTGGGGTATCGGTACCCAAGGTCCCGGGTTCAAATCCCCCAATTACAAATGGATTATTTCCGTGAATAAGTTAATGTAACTTAAGTTAATGTTAATGTAACCCTCTAGGACTAGCCCAAAGTAGAACTATTGTGTAAAACACTTTCGGGCCAGAACATAGCGTCCTAGGATGTGAAGGTGGGACAAAAAAAATGGAACAGCCTAAATAATGATAATCAATTAAAAAGACAGTCCACTCTGTCTTCTAGGTTATGTATTGCTCTGCCTAACCATAAATCCATACTGGTATCTATTATACTTACAAATAATATGGCTGAGATTGCTAAGATTTTTCTGGATCTGGATACTAAGCCTACATAAATCTAAAATTTGTGATTGTGTTTTACCTTATCAAATGAAAATGAATCCAATTGAACACAACCTTTGGCTGAAACATAGTTGATAATTGTAATGAAGGAGAATACTACTGTCAAATGGACATACGGTTTCATAATTGAGCACCTCTTTGTCAGGAAAACAACTTCTACAAAACTTATGAGAACCAATAATAAATTGAAACTACTAAGTAATTCTTATCAGCTCGCCGGTAAACACTGTAAACGATTTTGACGTTTGATCGTGGCGTTGTATGATTTGTTGTCTGTCTTAAACACCACAGCCTTCATCATCACAAGTACAGTATTCTCAAAACTGTAACCTTAGTTGTCAAAGCAGTACTATACTTTGTACACAAAAATAGGCTTTTTGATTTTATGCAATAAGTATACGTCAGCCGATATTTGCTTTATGTACTTTAGTAATATTCATATTTAGTCCAGTCAATGAATGATCCAAAAGTAGGTGTAGAGTGCGTGAGCAGGTAACTAAGCGATTCCTTCAGAAACTTGTTCAGGGGCTTAGGGTGTTAACATACCAAAAGTCCTGACTCCTAGGTGGTGAGCCAGGGGGTGGAGGGGGGAAAAAGGGGGGAAAAAGGTACGCATTTTGGGTTTTTTGATTATATCTCGAAAACTATCAACTTTTTGTATACTATAGTAAATTATAAAATTGAAGAAGATTAAATTTTCTACAAGAAAAGTATATAATGTGTTTATTTTGGTACATACGAGTTATAACTTATTTAATTGATATCTTATTAAAATACTCCTTCCATAAGAAATACATGTAAATTAGTATGCGAAATGGGGCGAATCCTATCCGCCCAAAGGAAATATAACTGATATTCTGGAAATATTGACAAAATTTCCAGTAATTTGACACTTTAATCATGAAATTTTGTCAAAAAATTAAAGCGAGGGTGAGCGTTTAAAAATGGGATGATTTAAGGTTTTTTTTATATTTCCAATAAAAAAACACCAAAACTCGAAATTTTGTTACCTCACCCTCGCCTTAATTTTGGATCAATTTTAATGATTAAAGTGTCAAATTACTGGAAATTTTGTCAAGATTTCCAGAATATAATTTATATTTCCTTTGGGCGGATAGGATTCGCCCCATTTCGCATACTAATTTACATGTATTTCTTATGGAAGAAGATTTTAATAAGATATCAATTAAATAAGTTATAACTCGTAATCTGTTGAACCAAAATAAACACATTATATACTTTTCTTGTAGAAAATTTAATCTTCTTCAATTTTATAATTTACTATAGTATACAAAAAGTTGATAGTTTTCGAGATATAATCAAAAAACCCAAAATGCGTACCTTTTTCCCCCCCTTTTTCCCCCCTCCACCCCCTGGCTCACCACATAGGAGTCAGGACTTTTGGTATGTTAACACCCTAAGCCCCCTGAACAAGTTTCTGAAGGAATCGCTTAGTTACCTGCTCACGCACTCTACACCTCATTCCTTGACTGGACTAATTCATTGGCCTTCATGAATGACCTTCTAGCAGAGAGAATAGACTGCATCTGGTTATTGTTATTACAATAAAAACACACAAAACAAGACCAGCTTAATACCATTGATAACACTGTTTTATCTATGATAGTACTAAATAATAATATAAAACTGTCCATTTGCATGGGCAGGCAAAATATCGCACAAAAGATTAATTGCTCCTCTTTAGATTGTCCTCAACTACGGCATTTTCTGTTATTAAAAAAAAAGTTAAAAACAAGCAAGCTGTGTGTTTGGTTTTCTGTTCTGTCTATTAAAAGTTAAATTTAATTTCCAAACAAGTCTTAAAGTTTCCTACTAATAACATTTTCATCAAGTCTTCCAAAGCAGTCTTGAATACCCAGTCGTCCAGATCTCAAATTCTGAAAGGGAGTTTGTTGAAAAAAGATTGACGTGTTGAATGAATTTAGTGCCACTTCGGCTTTTCAGATGGAAATTAATTATAGAGTTTTTTATAACTAACTTTTTATAACTAGGTGGTGTATCTGCTTCTGATAAAGCTTCTGGAACAGGATATCATGGGAAACGCAGTCAAAAGCTCTGCTCAATTTCCTTTGTTCAAAATTGTTGATATAAAAGTGTTGAGACAGATACATCACTCTTTCAAATGGATTGTGTAATAAGTTATATTATTTCTCAGGATGTTGTTTTAATTTTAGAGCTTCTTAAAATTATTTCTTTGATAGCCAAATAAGCATTTATAATGCATCATAATAATCCGTTGTTTGTATTAGCATAGTATTAGATACAAACAATATGTAGGTATACCAACCTATACGATTAGTAGAAAAATGAACAAATTAAAGGCATATATTATATGTTTCTGCAAGGAAAGGAGCATGTTTTCGTACAGTTTATGCATAGGGCGGGCGTTAATTAAGTTTACTATCATTTTGGTTTCTTATTATTTGTATATATAATATACCTCATAACTAGGAGAGCGAAGCGGTCTGTCAACATCAAAAACGCGACCATCAAATAAAAAGTCAAATCATGAAACAATAAATTTAATACAGGGCATCGGAAAATCTGACACACGATTTCTCCCATTTACTTAAGAGTTCTCCCATTTCAGGGTTTATGAGAAAAAGCACTGCAATAACTTTTGAACCATACTTTTAAAGCAATGGAGGGGGGGGGGGGGTTATACAATTATGTTAAGAATCATAAGGACCACAACATATTAAATTTGATTTAAAATCAACTAAGCCAATTAAAAAAAACTTACTTTTTTATTATTTTGTAGGGTTTTAATGGGGAAATCACATGGATTACAATGACTTTTGAACCGTAATTTTACAGCAATTTAGGTTGTTTTACCTTTTTTTTATTAAAAGGACTATAACATAAATTTTAACCAAAATTGTTTACGACCTTTTTGTACAAATCAGATATTTTGTTATTTTATGGGGAAATATCCCCATTAAATCAAAATTTCAAAAACAAAAAGCGTGGAGATGCAAGGGATTAGTACCCACATACAACATTTAATCGAAATCGGACCAGTGTCCTCTGTGGCTCTGTACGCAGGTCCGTACTCAGACCGATTTTTCCGGACAATTTTACCAGGGCTTGGGCCCCCCCAAACATATACCTACTTCATGGGTAGGGGGGAGCCGGCCTAATACAGTAGAACCTCGATAAGAAGACCCTCAATAACAATTAAGTCACCCTTGATAACAAGAGTCATTTTCAAATCCCCTTGAAATTATTTTACCCCTAATCACATGCTATTGCAAACCTCGATAAGAAGTCAACCTTGATAACAAGTCCTTTTTATGATCCCCCATGAGAGTCTTGTTATCAAGGTTCTACTCTTTACCGGTGCCTGCCAAAGCTGGATACGACCCTGGTACGCATCCACACATATCAGACAGACAGACATCACTTCAAAACCCACTTTTTTCGGTTTAGGGAAAACGCATCATGCTTCCACCCAAAAAATCCAACTCAAAAATGTTGGCAAAAACCATACTTTTCTCCATATAAGTTATAGCTACCGGTACTATGAATAGGGGGAGAAAGTAAAAATAAATGAAACTTCAGTATGAACTTGGCTTAGAAAAAACTTTAGCAGCTAGCTCCAAGTAAAGATTAGGCCTATCATCATCCTTTTATTTGTGATTTAGTAATGAACTAACCACAACTTTCCCTTTCCGTCTCCCCTTACACATCTTTCCTTTTAAGTTTAATCTATCTTTACTCTCTGTGCGAGAATCTTGACTCAGTAAAGTATTAAGAATTCGCCAAAGAAAATTTACCTATTTATTAATCTGTTATTAAATATAGGTAGATAATTATTTAGAATAATGAAATATTTTCTTTAGAGCTAACCAACTTCCATAAAACAGAACAGCCAATTCCCATCCATTACAATTGCAAGATACTGTTCAAGGATAAAGTTACAAAACCAGTTTTCACTGACTTTACTATAGAATTATCTAATCCAATTAGCTATAGGACAGGTAATGACCATGGCAACGTGACAGCAAACAATTCTTTATATGAGCAGTGTTCACATTATATTTCATTTTGGTTATGCATTTTCTTTATGATACCGGTATTTTAAATTTTCCTTTCTTTCCCAAATAAATTGCAACTATGTCAAGAAAATTTGGTTGTAACAGTAAAATAATTTATGTTTTGAATTTATTAGTCATAACAAACAATAATTTAACGCTACCATACAATACAAAGGGTTTCTATATTTGTATTCTAAAGGGGGGGGGGGTGAGTGTGTGTATATCTGTGT
This sequence comes from Macrosteles quadrilineatus, assembly GCF_028750875.1. Classification (NCBI taxonomy): domain Eukaryota; kingdom Metazoa; phylum Arthropoda; class Insecta; order Hemiptera; family Cicadellidae; genus Macrosteles; species Macrosteles quadrilineatus. Next base: position 13,260,285 of record NW_026542597.1, read on the forward strand.
GTTTGTTCTGGGTTCAAAGTTAGATATACAGATCATGGACCTGGCCAATATTTAGGTCAGTTCATATTTGAAAAACTACCCTTCTGCATTCTCACCCTGTTATGAAGCACGGGCAAAGCAACAAATATTCATAAACAAGGCTACTACAGCAGTTACATTTTTTTCTCCATTAGAATAATAAGAGAATTTTAAATGGACAGTTTCTAGTAAATTTTACATAGGTATAGGGAATAAGCTATTACCATTGACTACCATAGGTCTCATGGTAAGACCTGGACCCGGGACCGATTTACTTTTTCGTTATGAGGTTCCCAGAGGCCAAAAACACTATCCGTTGAAATTCATATATATATGGAGTGTCCGTTAGCAGGATAGCTTGAACAAAAATGATCCGATTTTTATGACATTTGATATAAATGTGTAAATCTACATTTATACGGACGGTTTTGCGAACCAGCATGATCGGACCATGGGTAGGGGGGGTTTTCCCATTTTTTACCGTAAAAACATAAAATTTTGGAATTTCTTTCCAAAAGCTTAATTTTGTAGAGCTTAAAAAAGAAATAATCTAGTATATTGAAGCATTGTTGTATACAACAATTCACACATGCCTAATGGTTACAGGGAAAATTAAAAAAAGTGTAAATTTAGAATTCCCATGTTATTCTTATGGAGAAAATGATAACTGTTGTAGTTTACTTGTTTATGGATATGTTGATAAAATTTGGTAAATTTAATTATTTCATCCTATACTATTGACGTTTTGGTAAAAAAAAACACTTGTTACCTTCCCCGAAGCAGCAAACCTAAGCACTCATTAATCTAATGTTATTTAAATTGGGAATAAATATGTCTTATTTATGGAAATGTTTTAGTCAAAATGTAATCAGACAAGTTGAAATTCGCTTAGTCTGCAGGTTTGCTGCGGCGGGGGTATTTTATATTTTTAGTAACCTCTTACAACAATGCTTCAATATACAAAATGAATCATTTGTTTTAAACTAAACATCTCTACATAATGGTTGTAATGGATTTAGAGCATTTTCATGTTTCAAGAGACAAGAGTTTGAAAGCATGGAGGGAATGAAGCCCTGAGGGAGACAGACTTTAAGCAGAATAAGGGATGGAGGTTACCAGATGTTCGAGTGCTGCTAGAAACTCGTTTGGTCACCAGAGACTGATCAGTGCATGCTCGAATATTTTCTCTTTACTAATTAATTCTCAATTCTGAATGGAACAGAGTAATCAAACTTACCAAGCACCATTTTGCTGCATGCAAGGTAAATCAATATTTACATGTCTGAATAGCGAGAGAAGTCCCTAGCAAGAAAATATTTGTAAATTGTTCAAAACTTTGTTAAATGTTTTTAAAATTTTGTTCTGAATAATCACAATAGTTTCTATCAACAATAGTTTTTAATCATCTTGTAAACAAAGTTGTTTTGAAGAGTACAATGCAATTCATTAAATCACAATCCTCGTTTTAAAGTAGTTTATTAATTAAGATGCAGAATAAATAGTCACTCAATTAAATTTTATTATCAATCGTAAAATTTAGAAATGGGTAGCATTTAACAAGTTTACCTAACAAATACAGTTAAGGGACATGAAGGTAGGTATTTAAAAATATCACAAAACACTAAATATTTACCTTTAGTAAACCTCTTTCAGAGAGTGAAAGGGAAAAGTAATCTAAAATAGGAATTACTTGAATTTTAACTAATGCCTATTGGTAAAATAACATATTGTAAAACAAAGTTATAAATTTGACTAGTTTATACTACACTCGCAACAAGGAAAACTTCCTATTCTCTTATCTAAGTCTATTGATGCCAGGGAAATTTCTTAGAGCTTGCTTGTGTTGGCAACAGTGAAAGAAAAGCAAGTTACTTCACCATTGTTGATGCTAATTTTAGACAGTTGTCTCAACTATGCAATGGGTTCATATTCACCAGTCACTCATGTCATTTTTGATCTGGATGGCCTTATTTTAGGTATGCTTATATTTATTATATGATACTTGTATTTATTACATAAACTGTTGATTTATAAGAATGGTTATATAAAAAAAATTACACTCTTCAACTTGACAGATTAATTTTAGAAGATAAAAACAAATATTTTGTTATTGCATGTAATAACATCATATGCAAAAAAACTAATTTAAAAATGCATAGAGTAGTTTGATTTACATTGTGTAGTTGCTAACCCATTATAACTTAGATATACTCTAACCATATAAAAAATAAAGATATGAAAATAAGAGTTTAAATTAATTTCTTTTATCTTAATAGGTATAAGATTATTTACCCTTTTTCGATCTACAATTAGTTTTGTTTGGAACCAGATAAAACTTGTTCTAAGAATAAGATCTTTATATTTCATTACTTAATGTATAGGCTACCTATTTTATTTTGTTAATATATTTTATTTTATTTTTTTATGCAGAAGTATTAGTTTTAATCAAATTTTGCATAATACAAAATATCTTTATTTATAGTTTAGCGTCATATTTTTTATTTTTTAAATTCACTTGCGAATAAGCAAGATTAAACAATTTTAGTAAAATAGACATACATTTATTTATAGCATATAAAGTCAGACATACATTTATCGGATAAACTACAGACAGGACAATCATTTGTTAAATTGCTTTCATGTCAAGGAACAATATTCGTAAAGTCGGTTGTATACTGAAATGGCTTTCATGAAATGGTTCTAAAGGTCTATATCCATCAAAGCATTCAAATGATAGCAAGGTTAAATATCTGTTATCAGTAACTCTCAAATAAGTTAGCTACTTTTTAGCGTAACTAACATTTTCAATTGATGAAATTTTTCTGAGATAAAAACTGTTTTCGTCTTGACAAATTACTTGTGGCTAGGAATATTTCCAAATATTTTTTACGATTAAAGGAAACCGTCCTTGTTTTAAAAATATAGTATGTAATCAGGTATAATTGGGCTTGTATCATGGTATTCCCTTTTGAGAAAACACCTTTAATATAACATTAGGTTTTACTAAGAAATTAAATTATAAATGTTCTTTCTTATACTTTTACTATAACTGTATGCGAGACAACTATACAATTTTGTAGGCATATTTTATTTAAAACACAATCCATTTTCAAACAATTGAAACTCTTAATGGATTAGGGAACGTGCTGGTATAATATTAGAGCAGAGGACTTCGGAGCCTGAGGTCCCAGGTTCAAATCCTGCCAATCGCCAATGGATTTCGTCTATTTATTTATTTATTTCAATTGACATCTCCATTTTACATATAACAAATCAAAGACGTACAAAACTCAGGATGGCTAGTTGTAAACATTTAACAATAACAGTGTTGAATAGATGTGTGTTGTAAGTGCATGTGTAAATACAAGTGAAATTTATTAATGGTTACTATAACAATACAAAGTAGATACAACAGTGTAAAGCTTATGTGGTATAAAGTGAATGACTAGAACAAAATAGTTGATAAACTAAACAACATTAACAACTAGACTATAGCCTAATATCAATCCAATTGGATATGACAACGAAAACAATTAATACTTAAAACAACAAACCTACAAGCTAAATAACAACTGACAAAAATAGATTAATTATCTATGTGATATGTTAATGACGCCACCCTCTACGACTAGCCTGAAGTAATGTGTAAAACCAGTTCCAGGCTAGAACCTAGCGTCCTAGGATGTGAAGGTGGGACATTAAAAAAATTACTTGATGGATTTCTTGTGACTGTAGTACAAACTGACTGTTGTTTTATAATGTGTAGGTTTTTTACACATTTAAAATTTATATAATTGAATTGAGCATGTTGCCATTTCAATTAAAAGTATTAAAGTATGTCTGCTACATTAAATTTTTAAGAAGATAACACTTTTTATCCTCCGAAAATAAATAAAATTATGTTCTGAATACAGTATAACACTTAATTATCAAAAAAGTTGTGATCCCTTATCTATTCAAAGTCAGAAAATTATTATTTCAGGGCTCATATTTCTGTTCCATTTAATATATTTCAAAATTCAATTTAAGTAGTTACAGGATTTTTTTAGATTATACACACAGACCAACCTAAAAGTTGTTTTTTTGCTATATTCCCAAGAAGAGCTCTGTACCTTAATTTATATATTTTGTACAATAGATTTACGCTCATTTACAAAATATTTGGTTGGAAAAATTAACATTATTAACTATAAAACCTTTTACACAAGACAGTGGCGTAAGTATATTGATTGGCGCCCCCCCCCCCCCCAAAAAAAAACACCACTTTTGTTTTATTCGTTTGTCTCAGGAAAAGCCGTTATCGCGGCAATATCCAAAAACTTTCGTGGACGCGACAATCGAACCTTGGCGCCTCCCCGCTCTGCAAGGGTTGCTGTGGAGGTGTTATTTACGCCACTGACACAAGAACGATGTGGTTCTAACAAACAAACTCTCTTTAGCAATGTTCTATGCATATTACAACTGGGGAGGATCTAACACCACTTGAACATTTTAGATACAGAGAAAGTATACAAATTGAAGTATGAAGAATTGCTTGCTCGCTACAATAAACAGTTCACCCATGAGATGCGGTTGGCAGTCCTGGGACGCAAGGATGTGGACTGTGCCGAGGAGATCATCAGGGCTACCAACATTCCTCTCACACCAGTCGAGTTCTCCGCTGAGATAAAGAAACTGCAAACCGGAGCCATGAAGAGTGCTGAGCTTAAACCTGGTAAATATATTGCCAAGTGTGTTTTTGACAAGAATAATTTTTGGGGCAAAATGTTGTAAGGGCGAAATTAAAATTGGATTCCCTTTTTAAAACACAAATTAGATTAACTACAAAATCTACTTAACAAGGATGCCTATTTAGAGGCTAAGAGTGTTAAACTAGGCTTATGCGGGCTACACCACAATATACTCGCTATTAGTGTTTTATGTTTCTTGTGTACGTATGTGTGTGACAACTCTTCACAACTCAAGGGATGTAAAAATCTTGTTAAACTTGATAATCTGCTTCAAAATGAACTGTTATGTTCAAAACTGAGGTCGCTTAGTCGGACCACTGGATAGTACAAGTATTTTTATCTTTTTATCCATCAGCTACTTACTACTTTTGAATCATTTATAATTATTGTACCCACCCACACTCGAGTGAAGACTTTGACAGCTTCTCTGGCTGTGCAGGGGCGGAGAGACTGGTTCAGCATCTGGCCAGGAGCAAAGTTCCGATTGCCGTGGCAACCAGCAGTTCACGTGAGACTTACGAGCTCAAGGTCTCCAACCGCCACGAGTTGATGGCTCAGTTCCACCACGTGGTCATGGCGGGGTCCGACCAGGAGGTGAAGAAGGGAAAGCCACATCCAGACATTTATCTGGTTTGTGCTTCAAGGTTCCCAGACAACCCTCATCCAAGCAAGGTGTGTGTTTAATATGATTAGATAGTTTTTAGTCCTAGTATACCTTCCCTTTATAGACAAGTCTGGCCAGTTAATCTAAAAGGTGGGTTGGAACAACAAGTGAAGAGCAAGCCACATCAAGATATTTATCTGGTACATCAAGGATCACAGATTATCCTAATGCAATTGCAATCAAGGATCGGGTTTGGTTAACATGGTTCTGTAATCTGTAGTTTTCAGTTTTAAAATGTTTCCAGTACTAAGGTATACAGCAAAATAGTCTTTATCATAAACCTTGAGACAAGGCCGTATGAACAAACCATTGGAAGTTGATACCGTACAATAATGAAAATGTATACTGTTTATTTATGTAGCAAAAATAAGTCTATTTTTAGGTTCACAACAGTAGGCCACATACATGACGGGGGTGTAAAAAAAAACTGTTTACAGTAGCCTATGTCTAATGTTTTAAGTCTGAAATGCACCAGACTATAAATCCAAGGCAGCAACATCCCTGATTTGCTTCCCCGGAGCCGGAACTAAGAATTTATCAGCTGATTTCATTCAATACTATAAAAGCTCACCCTTGCTTTGTTTCATATGTTCAACACAGGCCTTTTAGGCCAAATGTAAGGTAAAATGAGCCTGCGGAGCTCAAAAACTAAAGATAACATTGAAACTAAACAACCAACCAATCCATCCGTTTTACATGTACTGTATTAGAGATGATGAATAAAGGATATTTTACTTTGAATACTTTGAGAAATCTCCTACACAGGAATTGCAACTAACCGATTCACTTTATCCACAGTGTCTGGTGTTAGAAGATGCTCACAACGGAGTCCAAGGAGCAATAGCAGCAGGCATGCAAGTTGTTATGGTGCCAGAGGACTTTCTACCGAGAGAACTCACAAAAGAAGCAACCCTTGTACTTAACTCACTCGAGGAATTCCAACCTGAAGTATTCGGTCTACCAAAATTCTCCTGATACTTTTTGACCTTGTCAGTTAAATCACAAGTATTCAATGCAACTGAGGCATGTTGGACATATGATTGTAAATTTTAGGTTAAGATTGTTAAGTATCACATGGTTTAGCTCACTGAAGCATGTTGATTAAAATTCAATTGATGAGAGTTGTGAAATTTAATTCACCTTGTGTAACTGAGGAGATTTTACTTTAAGTCCTCAGCTTATCAGATGCATTGAAATAAAACCATGGAAATTGACTTGATGGAAGTTTACACATCCCATTTTTATTTTAAGTGCAGTAGCCTTTCTTGGTTTTTTTACATACTACAGTAAAACGTTGATAATTATTCAAACATCAACAATTTTTAGTCGTTAATCCAGATTTGTCTCTAGTCTCTAAAAAGAAATACAATTTCACACCTTGCACTAAGCTCTTTACTTCAGAGTAGGCAATGGGAGAATTTTGCATAGCACTACCTCAAATATGTAGTGTCTGATGATTTTATAGTTCACTGTACACATTTTGCTATAAATTAAATACGATACAGTGCTTGAACATAAACAAATTAATCTCTCTTTTAGATCCCTATTCTAGATTTATATCCACATGATTTAAGTTTTTTAATCAAATAGTGGGTACTTTTTAAGGTAATTTCAATGATCTGGATGGGGTCAGGTCCCAATTAAATCGGATTATTTTTGTTATAGGCCTACTGTACACAAATTTTGAATACTTTGAGCCGGTTAGATAATGGAGTGTTAAAGGTCCGAGCTCTATGACATAAAATGCAGTCTGCAATGCAAAAATTTAACTTCTAATCTACCAAGCGAATAAAACTACATTCAAGAATGTTGTAAAAATAAAACACACAAAAACTGAAAAAATTGTTTCATAAAAATTAAAAGTGGGACACTCTTTCACTGTCCTGATTTAAAGGCATAATTCATATCATTAACTTCATCATTAAAGTCCATCAACATTTGAGATACGTCAGCATCTTGATCTTTTTCCGCATCTACACCAGTCGAGTCCAATTCATCTTCATTTCTAATATAAGGTGGAGTTTTAGCCTTTTCATATACACCATCATTTCTAGTTCCTTTCTCCTCAAAATCTGCAGTTTGAGAACTTTCCCCTACTTCCGTCCCTTCTTCAGCACCATTGGAAGTGCGACTGACATTTTCATCTTCCCCAGTAATGTCCACCACTTCAATTTCGTTGTCTTCGTCATTCTCCTCAGCTATGTCAATAACCTGTTTTGGATGATCTAAATGAACCAATTCTATTGTTTCTGAATCAGCCAAAGTACATTCTGTTATTTTGATTTCCTTTTCAAGTACAATTTCTCTGTGTTCCATTTCATTTTCCTCTGTTTCCATTGTTTTGGATTGGGTCTCATGGGGAGGGTCGATTCTCATTTTTTTCAAAGGTGGGTTTTCCTCGTCGTCTTGATCATCCGTTTCCACCTGCGTCACAGGGAAGTACAGTGAGGCGGCCGTTGGATGAATGATTCTGTCCAAACACCTCAAAGCAGCGGTACAAGTCTGTCTTACCTGTAAACAAAGCAAACTACATGTAACAAAATAAGTACACATTTTGGTTAAATGAGTCACAAGGTGCTATCACACTAGTGATACAGGTTTATAGTCTTTTAGAGAAGAAACCCATTTGAAACTTAAGGGAGACCTTAAATTTAAAAAATAACAAAGGTCATGAACTCAACCAGCGATCGCTAGTATATTTACCAGTAGAGAACGGAACTAAATGAGCCCTTCATTGAGTATGCTACACTAAGTTCAATTTTCTCATTTAGAATTTAATTTTATGATAGTTGATCACATCACCTAAACAATGCTATATTGTTTACAATAAGGTTATCTTTAAATAAAAGCCAAGTGGAGAATGTTTTTTTAATAGATAGAGTTTTTACACACAATGTTCAGTGTTTGTATTACACATCATACACACAAAACAGTGTAGCGTACAATGTAAGAGAGGAACAACTAATGTTCTGATTTATGTGTCATTCCTAATATATTTATTTGTTTTTAAGTCTGTATAATCTTTGGCAAACTTTGAACAATGTGCCGTTTTTAAAATCATCTGCCCTGCTAAAGATAAACCTTTATACGTTTATAACATACCAGAACAATGAAAAATCAACAGGTTGAAACCATGAAACCTATGTAAGTAGTTAATACAAGAAAATTGCACAAAAAGGGACCCAGGATTGAGGTATTGGAATATTTCAGTTTGATTTGAGACAGTGAGTAAAGTAGCATGAACTTACCAAACCGAAAGGATGGTGTGAGCCGGCCGTGAACGCAGTGATAGCTTGCGGTAACGGTGGTACCAACCTCGGGTGAGGCTCTACGCACAGAGTAAATAACAGCTGGTACAGTGCAGTCAAGCAGTTGACATGACTGTATGGCACTGGCAGGTCTGCCACTAGTCGTAACACTGTTTCAGTGATGCTCTATGAATTTAAAAGGTGCAGTTTAGAGTAATTTATGAAAAGAATGAATAGTATTTTGTAAATAGGAGATTACTAAATAGAAAGTAATCATCACATTCTCATCATTATAGTCGTAAGCAGTTTCGGAATAAAATTATACGCAGTTGAATTGAGTCACTGACTAACTAATTGAGTTGTAAGGATTGTTATGTACAATGATACGGATCAGCTAGCTTACCTGGTAGATAGAGTCCAGATTAGCCTTGGTAACACACGTAAAACACATGACACAACACAGAAAACTTAATATTTCGTCCCAGTTAGGGACTTCATCAGAAGGGAGAAGAAAGAAGACTCCAGTTGTGTTTTATGTGTGTTACGAAGGTTAATCAGGACTATGTCTACCAGGTAAGCTAGCTGATCCATATCCTTGTACATAATAATCCTAATCAGCCAACTGGCCTTTCCTTAACTTCTAATTGAGTTGTAAACTATTTTTAAGGGTTCTGTATAGTCTCCGGATTACTGGTTTATACTTTAAATTGTTAACATTTGCGTAAAGTAATCCTTGGTTGCTCTACTAGCAACGAGTTTCGATTCCTGAATGACCCATCATCAGTTCTAAGGGGAGTCGCCATCAATCACTATTTGAAGGTTGCCAATAAAGTACAAGGATCACTTAAAGCTACTGTTTAACCGTTAAAAAAATTATTGATTTCTGTAAAATATGCAAACTGAGGTAAATAAAAAGACATCTTGTTATGAACTATAGCATCTCTTAAGTCACATAAAATGTAGTAGCAAAAACTTAAGGAGAAATTTGAATTTTTGCAATAGTGCACTTTATTTGTCGCTCATTTTGCTATGTTCTAATTAGGCCTAGTTAAAAATGTATGTGGATAGGTTGAACAACAGGCTTATGTTACTGACAAAAATTGTTCAAAGTTTGATAAACTCATGACACAGTCTTATGAAAGGAGTAATCCTTCCAAAACAAGACAACGAGAACAAAGGCTCTACAACTAAAGGAGCTAGTAGTTCCAAAAAGATTCTATGTCTGTGGTTATTTTTTATAACTTTTTTCTTCAATAAGGTTTAACCTATCCACCACAAAATCCTTAAAACCTTGCTAAAGTTATCTATACGGTACCAAATAAAGATTTTTGAAAAGGTATAGAATTCAGGTAATTTACCTGAGAAATGTTATTTGTGTTCTTTAATTATTTGTGTATTCATTAGCCCCTGGACCATAATTTTCTCAGGTAAGCCAGCTCTCTTCCTTTAAAAAAATTCTAACAAGCCAGTTGGCATTTGGCTAAAATATAATCTATTACCAAATAATGCTAAAAATGATAAAACTGGCTTCAGTTGGTCCATTAAGATAGGATCACATGGCAGAATATGATCAGTGTCCATCATTTTATGGTAATAATTTCAAAACATTTACCGGGTACAATCGGCTACTACTAATTACTGAAACGTGTTACATACCGAGATGACATCAGGTTTGAGCCGTGACACAGCAGCTCCCACCAGAGCCGCCAGGGTCAACAACGCTCGCTCACACAGTCTGTGGTTAGCCGTCTCGTCTCTGAGCTTCTCGCTACGATCCTGATCACTCACCAACACTTGTTGTCGTTTCTTACCCTTGGATGCCTTGGAGCCCACCTGAGAAGGTTAACAGTTTCTTATAGTTCTCCCTTCCCATCCTAGGAGAGTCAAGCTCCTAGGGTTGTTTTACACATTACTTTCAGGCTCGGCCTAGAGGGTTGCGGCATTATCATAGCTCCTTTCATAATTGGATTCAAGTCCAATGCCCTACATCGCTTGTTTAGACCAGCACTTTCTCTCAAAAGGTTTAACATTCATGCTGTTTGTAATGAGTTTATTGACACAAGGCCAAGGTGGGAATAGTTGCTGCAGTACCTATTTTAAGCAGCTCGGTGGTACAGCTGGTGCCATCGACATGTAAGCTGGCATTTGACCAATCGCTACGAGCCTAGTTCAAAAATATTATGTGCCATCATGCAGGTTGCATCAACTGCCCTCGCGACCTATGTGAAGGTGCTGAAATACATGAAAAACGGGGGCTCAACTCCATGAGCCAGAAAAAATTTTTGCAGTCTGGTCTTTTCAGTACCTCCACCCTCCCACCGCCTAGACTGTCTGTGCCAGGCCCAAGTGCCAACTTATGTGTGCTTAAGCCGTACCAGATCCTTGTTCAAATCATCCGCATTAAACAAAATTGATGGATATGATTCAAAATCACACAATGTGTAAAATTAATTCTATGCCGAACAGATGATGAATACAGCACTAACATCTGTACTGACCAAACAGAACATGATAAACATTTGAAAGAGTGGAGAGTGCATAAGAGTATGAGTCAAACGCACGGCGTCCTTCAAAGCATCCAAACTCCAAATAAAATAGAAAACCTACGGATTGAATTTTCATCATAATACGAGTACTACTCAAATGTATACATAATCTGTAGCCGAACACTGAAACAATTATAGTTAATTTAATATTGTAATTACAAGTTTTTACTCTTTTTGGCCCTACATTAAACGGAATTTGAATTTCCATTTAGCGTAAAATCTGGTTGAAGTAGAATTTGTTACAACTGTTAATATTCTCAGATTCATTTGTAATGGAGCTCTTTTAAATGAATATAACTCGCTTAGTCTACAAAATACAAATTTTGAGACAGATTTGTCATGCTTCGCTAACTTATTGCTGTTGTCTGAAATCCGTTCTTTGGTTACGAATTTCACATATATGTATATATATTCATAGTAGGCTAATATAAATTTTAGAGTGATTTCAACTAAATAAAAACCATCAGGGATAATTTTCAGCGAGATGTCAAACATTCTGAGGCAATTTTCAGCCAAATGTAAAATATTTTCGAGTGATTTTCAATTGTCAGCAAATGTTGCATTCTATAGTATATTCCAAAGTAACTTTCAGCAGCCAAACATCAACTGACCCGTAGTCTAACGGAGGGTTTCTCTGCGTGTATATCAGCCAACAGTGGAGGGAGCAGTTTGTCCACCACAGTATCCAGCTGACTAGCAGCTCCGGCCACGCTGAGCCAAGATTGAAGACAACAGTAAGCAACATGTCTCGTCTGACTGTAACAAAACCAACATTGTGACAAGAGGAGTACTGATAAGTTATTGTAATTCTTAATTCTACGCTTCCTAAAACGCAAAGTGTCAGCTATAAAGAATAACAAACCCCTCTACTATGTTGATATAACTCAATAAAAGCTGTTTGAAGGCTATGAGGAAGTTGTTATCATTGGCCGAGCAATCTAAGGCGTTGTAACTTCAGCCAAGAGACGGTGCCATAAATTGATGGAACAAGTCCCGTCTCAGTCAGGTTTGGTGTTCAATCCTTGAAGATATAGAAATAAAAAAGGTAACTTAAAATAAATGACAATAGACTAGCGACCCATTCTGACAGTTGTTGCAAGCATTTTGCAGTTTTCTATTTATAATCACTGTGTGTGTGTGTGTTTCTTGAAAACTTTTTTGATAAACATTTTGGGTTTTTGTTGTACAAAAATGCTAAACATTGTTTTTACAAACCTTGGGCCTACATATAGTGTTTTCATAGTATGGATAGTTGGTGACAGTGGTGGTTATATGACATTCATATTCAAAACTTCCTTATTAGTTTAATAATGTACAGCAATACAATAAATAGCGTCACAGTTCCTTAATCTAACTCAATACATTGCATTGAATTGTTCAGGTTTTTTCTAACAGTTATGTAGCATCAGCATTGCCTCACTTAAATTCAGCCCTAACCTCAGGGGGGGGGGGCTAACAGGGGGTGTCTCGCACACTTCAAAAAAGGAGGGGTTCGGATGTTCTCGCTGGACAATTTGGTATTTTTAAAGCTGTTTGGTTCACTTTCCAAAGCCATTTTTAGTGTATAGTACCATGTGTAAAAAACCTCCGATGTTACGTTTTAGGATGAAATGTGTTTAAATTTATTTTTCCAGGGTCCAATTGGGGAGGTGGCGACTTGGGGGGGGGGGGGGTAGGGCCTCTGTAGAAGTGCTACTAATGAGTAAAATAAGTAGATACTACAAAATAAACTTAATATCTTACAATATCTTAAATTACCCAACGATTGTTGTTTGATTTAATTTCACACTTCTTTTCTTTATTAACCAATATTTGGTTTAATTACCTGTAAGGTTTGACCATGGCGTAAGGCCAGTCAGAATGCTTCTGATGACTCCAATGGATGACTTGAGAACAAAGGTAACCAACCAACCCTCCATGAGGTACCAAGTTGCGCCCCAGGCTACAAAAACAAACCATCAATTTTGAATTAGACTCAATCTCTCGCTCAGAAACTGTAGGACACGCATGTGAAAGTCAAAGTAAAGCTTTGCGATCAGTGTCACCGGACATGAACTAGACACGAAAAACGAGCTTCAAAGTTTACAATGAGATGTAAAGTTTACTTGTGTTGGTTAGTCTATGGTAAGACTATAATGCATTTTCCACTCTAATAATCATAAGAATAATGTTAAACATACTTCTAAATATATTTATTTTATCGACTACGTTGCTCTTTCTCCTAATTAATCGTAGGATACGACATTATGGTACCGACACGATATAGGTACTACACTTTCGGCAACACTGGCCAAAAATGTTCGTGCTTGGCTCCCATTGGACGGAACGCGAGGCTTCTGATTGGGAGTTAGCGAGCTCCGCCGAGGGACCGAGTTAGCGACTTCCGTACGAGGACGGAATTCGCTAACCCGGCTCTAGAGCGGGTTAGCGGGTTCCGGAGTTAGCCAATTCCGAAACCGAACAAGTTAGCGAGTTCCTCTCATCGACCAAATTTGAAGATAGGGCGTTTAACATGGGGTTAGCGAGTTCCAGAGTTAGCCAATTAAGCGGACCCCAAGCTGAAAGTATAGATGTACTTTATAATGAGGCTGAAGCCAACATTTTAGAATAATTAGAAAAGATCTGAAAATTAAATTTAATCAAACAAGAATATAATCTGACACATCTGTTTTAATCATATTGCTTACAATAAATAGTCCTGCAAAATAATCAACTGGTTTTAGTTAGTAACAAGGCTTTCAGGTCATTCTACACTTACGATTCATTTATCTTTACCTTTAACAATCTTCATTGTGTATTTGCGTTCCACATTAGTAGTTCAATTAAAATAATAGGTAATAAACTTATGAATTTAGGGTATAAAGATCAGGAAATAAATCTCTGCAAAAATTCCTCTTCTATTTTATTTCTTACACATCAACCCAAGGTTTTAAGGGTGAGATAAATGAAAGATGGTTGTTGAATGAATTAATGAGATTATAACAATTAGTAACTACGATTTGCAGGTTCTTCATTCAGAAACATTCATTAAAATCCTCTTACCACATTACTAGAGACTCCAAGAGTCGCAGTGAAGCTATTTGTACAGATGGTAGCACTGCAGTGACAGCCAGAGCCTCCCTAGTGGAACCCAGTGTTGCCAACGTTGCTTTCTGAGCATGAGCAACAACATCCAAGATTACGTCTGGCGCAACAGCTTTAGCCACTGGAAACGCTTCTCTGAAAACAAGTATTGTCATGGTCCATAGAAATCAATACTGACTCCTTTCTATTACTCTTGATAATGAATACAACTAGACATTAAATTCCCACGTTAAGTTGTAGCCAGTTTGGGGATTGAAATCAATGTCACTTGAATTAAATCGCCAACAGAATTGTAGTAAAAAAATGTAATAAAATGTTTTGACGTCAATAATTAACCATACAAACTTTTAAATCAAGCAATTGAAAGAACCACTAATTTTTAGTATTTTTATTCTACATCAACCACAAAAGCTAAAGGACCAATTCTCTCCTCTGTGTGTACAAAATTGGATAGAAACCGTACACAGAGCTCTCTTTTGACACATAAAGAACATTGTGTTTAATTATGCTACAAAAACTACGATCACCTGAGGTTGGGGCGGAGAGAGAACTGATGTCACTACACCTTAGCTTTATCAACTAATCATATATACAAGTGAAAGATATGTTTAAAATATTGCAGCTACAGCATTGCTCTTAGATTCTGATCTAGACAAGCAGATTTAAATGCACGTTTATATTGGCTTAGTGTGACGGCTGGGTTAGGTCTTAACTCTTAATTTTGTATGGTACATACCAATACAAATATACATCTAACAAAACTCATAATATGGACACTTATACAATAACAACTTAGCGTAGCCTTTCTATGTATGATAAAATGTCCCAAATAAACTGATTTCACAAAATATAGACTTTAATTAGATTACTTTTATTTTTAACAACAGATATGAGGAAGATGGTAGCCTACGTACAACAGCATTGCTTGTAGAAATAAAGCCACTGCAGAGAACTGAGTGGCCAAACGTTGTGACTTTATCAGAATGTTCTTTTCATTGACTGGTTCAAGGGAAAGCTCAATATCTTCCAAGGCCGTTGCACTTTCTTCCTGTAACAAAAATAATCTTTAGACCATAACGAATTAAGATTCTTTTTTAATGTACAGTATAAACAGGTAACATTTGTATTTTGTAGCTTAGACTCTATGATTATTCACTGGTTTAGTGGTGCCTATTATTATATTTTCCCTCATCTTATCAGTCACAGTAAACATTAGTAAAAGGTAGCAAAACACCTAAATGGTGAAAAAGAAACCAGAAAAGACTCTACCGCTCCTGTCAACTTTAATCCAAGCTGACCACTCCTTACATTAGGGGGCCTCTAGTATATAGCCTCTATTATATAGAGTGCCACAAGTAAACTCTTCATATGTTGCAAACACCAGACCAGAATCAGACTGGATTAACACTCAATATATTTCGTACAACAGTCTTGTTTTGAGTATCAATCCAGAGACATCTTGGACGGGAAAAAGTGCCTTAGACTGCACAGCTGTTATAGGACCTGAAAATATCAGAACCCGCGGACCGTTACTTACCATGTGACAGTCCACATGCTCATACAGCCTGTTGAGCAGAGAGTGCAGTAGACTCACTAGTCCCAGCTGTTGTCTCCTCCAGGCAGTCTTGTGTGACACTCCCTGCTTGCCCCCGCCTCCCACCCCCGCCACTAGAGATACACATCTACTACCATCACTTACCATGTGACAGTCCACATGCTCATACAGTCTGTTGAGCAGAGAGTGCAGTAGACTCACAAGTCCCAGCTGTTGTCTCCTCCAGGCAGTCTTGTGTGACACTCCCTGCTTGCCCCCGCCTCCCACCCCCGCCACTAGAGATACACATCTACTACCATCACTTACCATGTGACATTCCACATGCTCATACAGTCTGTTGAGCAGAGAGTGCAGTAGACTCACAAGTCCCAGCTGTTGTCTCCTCCAGGCAGTCTTGTGTGACACTCCCTGCTTGCCCCCGCCTCCCACCCCCGCCACTAGAGATACACATCTACTACCATCACTTACCATGTGACAGTCCACATGCTCATACAGTCTGTTGAGCAGAGAGTGCAGTAGACTCACAAGTCCCAGCTGTTGTCTCCTCCAGGCAGTCTTGTGTGACACTCCCTGCTTGCCCCCGCCTCCCACCCCCGCCACTAGAGATACACATCTACTACCATCACTTACCATGTGACAGTCCACATGCTCATACAGTCTGTTGAGCAGAGAGTGCAGTAGACTCACAAGTCCCAGCTGTTGTCTCCTCCAGGCAGTCTTGTGTGACACTCCCTGCTTGCCCCCGCCTCCCACCCCCGCCACTAGAGATACACATCTACTACCATCACTTACCATGTGACAGTCCACATGCTCATACAGTCTGTTGAGCAGAGAGTGCAGTAGACTCACAAGTCCCAGCTGTTGTCTCCTCCAGGCAGTCTTGTGTGACACTCCCAGCTTGCCCCCGCCTCCCACCCCCGCCACTAGAGATACACATCTACTACCATCACTTACCATGTGACAGTCCACATGCTCATACAGCCTGTTGAGCAGAGAGTGCAGTAGACTCACTAGTCCCAGCTGTTGTCTCCTCCAGGCAGTCTTGTGTGACACTCCCTGCTTGCCCCCGCCTCCCACCCCCGCCACTAGAGATACACATCTACTAGCAGCTACTACTACTTCTCTCCGTGCCTCTACAGTTGTTAGTAGCAGCTTCTGAATGTCCAGCTGAAACAATTGGAGATTTGACATATGTTTTCTCAGCTCTACTAAATACATGATTTATCTTATGATTGATATAGCCTACTAATTCATTAATAATCAGTTACTTCCATTAAAAACAAATTGTAGAATAAGCAATTGTATTCTTACACCAAGGAAGTTTACACAAAAGGGTAAAGTTACAATCCAACCTTTTTGGACGTCCCTTGAATGCATGTATGGCTGTCAATGCAATAACTTTAATTATGATAAAAAATACAGTATTTGACCCTGAACATCTCGGAGGCACTGCCGAATTGCAGTGACAAAGGGATTGATATAATCATAATTTTATGGTTTTTTATCCTTGGACGCTAAGCATGAGCCTGGGATTGTTTTTCACACTACTTCAGGCTAGATCTAGGGGTTACGGCATTATCACTTATACAGATATAGTGCTGATGGTGAGACAGTATCAGTTTTCCAAACCTGATTTTTTCTGCCTAGCGTAATCTTATGTTAGACATACCCTATACTCTCCGGCAGGGCCTGGGTATTCAATCATGCACGATTGAATGCATTCTAGCAGCTCAACGGACACCTGAAAACCAATAATAGAATCAATACTGTGACAGTTGTGCAGTAACTGTTCATTTTTGTTTTATAAATAATATCAATATAGCCTGCTAGGCTAACTAAACAATAGTAGTTTTGTATAACAAATTTATTTAATTGATTTCAATAAATTTCATATCAAAAGTTTAAACGATTTTAAGTTAAACAGAAATTACTATTTCAAAATGGTTAAGGATTTGGAAAAGAACGGTGAGATTTTTATAAATTATAATAAATTTTTGTTCAGCTATTAATTTTTTTATACACTAGATTCTTAGAACAGATGTATAAAAAACCATCGATGGATGAAATGTATCTTACCTGGTGGTTAGATTTCCGCCTCACATGGTCTTGCAAAAACTTGGGAACAATTTGTTTAGCTACATCTTTGTTTACTTCAGGAAACTTCACAGAAAGTCTTATTAGTTTGCCTAAAAACCATAACGACTGCTTAAAATATTGTAATACAATTTCAATAAATTGTTTAATCTAGATGTAAGTTGAACATCGTCAGAATATAACAAGTCAGAATACCGATGGAGGTCAGGTAGGTTCACAGTACACACACAAGGGCAGAGGATTAGGACCAGCCGTATTTCCGCTCCATTAAATACTCTATTGTACCAACCAGTCAAAATTTAAAAATATTTTTATTTGTAATTTTACTTTGCCTTCTTTATTAGTTTTGAACTCTTTGCGTTATAACAAGAAAAATTATACCAAACAATGTACAGTTAACTGTAGCCTATTACCATTTGTGTTATAATAATAAACAGTTTGTTACAACACCTTAAGTCGCCAGCTATTCATCAGCCGAGCAACTTACCCTGCCCCTTGTGTCTGTGAGTGTGGGAGTGGGTGCAGCGACGGAACTTTACCTGGCCTTCATCGGTACTCGTTATTTTCTAACACAATATAAAGTTAGAAATCAGTAAAACTGTAGGCCTAAACTGAACCTAGGCTGTTAAGATGCCGACACTATTGTACCCTACACACCAATGTGGTGAGCAGTTTTTGAGGCAAAGATGAATAAGAAGTAAAACTAACAATGTACAAGAGCTTGTACTGATCCTGAGTAGGTACAAATTAATGCAAGCTAGCAAAATACAACACCTTTTATTTCAAATGTTGATCCATTTATTTATTTTAGGTACATTCTAACGGACAGCTCCATTTTGATATTTAGTAATTTTAGTGCAATACAAACAAGACTTACTTAAAGCTAATTATACAATAATGTTGAGTGAAAAACAAAGAATCAGAATCAATTGATAACAACAAAAAATATAAACGGCAACAAGATGGTAAAAAAGACAGTGGTTGCAACAAAACAAGTGAAAATAAACAAAACAGTTAACGTACAACAAAACAAATCAATAAAAGCGTTACAATCAATAACAATAATAAATTTAATTTGATCACTAATTAGGTACCGGTACGGTAAAAATGAATCTGCTGTCGTACTAATTGCAGGATAAAGGATTTTGGAATGTTGTATTCAAGCAAAAGTTAGATACCTATATTTCTAACTTGTAAACTATTTCTGGATTAATATTCCAGGATTTTCAAAATGTAGTGCCTCATTGATTTACCATAGGTAGTTATGATGATCTCAATGATTAAACTTGACTCAAAAATTAAATTTAAATTACTAAAATGTAGGGATGGACGAGATTGGATTTTTAGTTCAAGACGAGACGAGACGAGATTTTTTATTTCTCATAAAATTTCGAGACGAGATCGAGACGAGATTTCTCTTCTCATACACAACGGGAAATGCACGTTCGAAATTTTTACCTGATTTTGTAACATTGTTAGATGACTGTTTAAATACTAAAATAATGATAATAGGCAAGAATATTTACAATCTTTCATTAAATAACATCAGCATAACATTTTTTTATTAATCACGCCTAACTTATTAAAAATGCCTACGATTAGGAAACATGGTGATATCAGTTAGGATAGAGTTAAACTTATCCTAAAATAAAATAAATCATAAAATAAAAGCAATATTAATTTTTATAAAATAGTTACTTGTTTTGACTTTTTTTATAGTAATAAAACATTCCTCACACTGCTTACACTTAACAAAACTTCTCAAATGGTATTAAAAAGTAATATTATTAAAATAATGAAAGTGATATTTACATTAAAAGAATTAAAAATAAGAACGCCTTCAAAAAGGAAACGCAACTACAACACGCTCCTGTATTGCGGGTATTGCATTGCCTTTCTGCAGGCGTTTTTAATTTTTTTTTTTTTTTTTTTTTTTTTTTTTTTATTCTCGTCTCGATAAAAATCTCGGCCAAAAAGTAATCTCGTCTCGTGTAACGAGATTGAAAATTTCCCGAAATTTCGAGACTTGACCATCCCTACTAAAATGTTTTAAATGTATACTTACTCAAAACTGTTAGAGCAAGTGCACTGGCAGATACTTCTTTTTGACTAATGAATTTATTACAATTAACCATCCAAGAAAGGGCATTGCTGGAGAAGGCATCACTGGATATATGTGAAAGATAGCTTTGCAGAAGCAGTAACCCCTTTTCTTTGTCAAAAGAGCTATTTAAGCTATTGTTGATAGATTTGATGACTGCATCGGTTTTGTCCTGCAACAGACCAAAATATTATATTTATTGTACCTATGTCATCAATAGGCTATTAAGAAACATAATCTGCTCTTGGTATTATCGTGTTTTTTTTTTCATACCATAGTATCATTATTAGATATTCCAATGTTAAATGACATCTGGATCAAAACAAATGTGATACCAAAGAATTGGTGTAAATACCTGCATTTATGCGATTAATGTGTTGCTAAATTGCAACCGGTTTCGACTCACATAGGAAGTACAGTACAGATGTCTCCTCACAACATTCGAAGGTCGTCTATTTATAATAAATAAATACATTAAACACGCAAACGTACACGAACATTTTAAAAACACACATTTAGCGTTAAAAACTAAGGGTAATACTAAAACGGTAACGGGACACGACGTTATCGGGTGGGAGCTATGTCTAGACTGCCGTTCTGGATCAACGTGGTCAGTGATGGCGACGTTCGACGTTATACCTAGATTTCCTGATTAGCTGATAGCTTGATTCACATCTGTCCCTCACACTTGTAGGCTATCTTGATTGCAGTGTCGCAGTGATGCCATTTTCAGTAAAAGTTAGAAATACTTCACTTACTCGTTTTGACTGATCAATGGCTTTTGTTCTCAAGCTGTGTTTACACAAAGCCAAATTAAATACTTGGCAGGCAAGTTGACTTACTTGCAGCAGGTAACTTAAAATACTCTTACTTAGGGGCAGGTAACCAGCCTGCGTACTGGCCTCATGAAAACGTGGCTTAAGATGCTGTTGTATATCTAGCCAGAAGACAGCACCGTGGATTGAGGGATTGAAACAGTTCAGCACCTGTGAGATGCAGACTTTGGCTGGTCAGGCTATCCTAAATAAACTGGCTCAAAACGAAGTAAACAGGAGGGTTTACCTTTGTTATTGTGGATTTTGATACTTTAACATAAGCCTCACGATATCCACCAAAAACTGTCAAAAAACCCAATGAAAATAACCTAGGCATTAAAATGAAATAATCGATTGTGCTCAACATGTTACATGGGGAAAGGAAAAACTTATTTTGCAATTTAGGTTAGCCTAATAAGTTAGCCTAACCCTACAGCATTTTCGGGACAAACGTTTGGAACATCTACAACATTTTCAAAATAATTAAATTAATCACTTGTATTAGTTATTTTAATTTAGGTATAACTTAACTTATAATGAATGATTAATGATTAATGAGATCAATCTTGTTTACCTGGTTGTAAAATGCACCTTGCTCAAGACACGAATTTAAAAAATTAATAAGATGCAAATTATTGCCTGACGATATTTCTATCGAATTATGCAGAAGCTCAACAATATTTCCACTCATAGTCCGAAGTTATATGAACGACGAATTTAGAAAAACAACATTCGATTTTCAATGTTGCAAATTGAGGATATAACCTCAAAACAATTGTTATGGTGTGTGTATGCTCATGCTGTTGCCGTATGGTGGTGTGTCGGTGTGTGGTGTGGTGTAGTGGTGGTGTGGTGATCGGTTAGAGGTGATGGTGTCGGTGTGTCCGGTCCCGGTGCACGGCCACCTTTAACTACAGGCCGCGGCCTGGTAGAATTGGCAACGTCGCAAGTAGTGTTGTTTAGAGGCAGACGTCCCATAAGACAACATGGCAGACAGGTGACATCAGCGCATTAATTCGCACTTTATCGATTTAAATTTAAATTTATGAACATAAATTTATTAAAATATTGAAAATAAAACATACAGAATTGAAAACCGAAACAATATGAATTAAAAATCCATATCTGTATATTGTTTTTTTTTTTTTTTTTTTTTTTTTTTTATCTACACCAAGTAGAGCAGAGCATAGTGTGGCCTTGAGTGGAGTCAATATTGTCATAGTCCAGTAACCAATCTGTTGTAAATACACAACTACCATTTAGCTGCTTCCAAACAAAACAGCTGTTATAACACCACTTGCAACGTTGCCACTTCGAAGGCCGCGGCCTGGAGTTAAAGGTGGCCGTGCCCCTTAAAACCCATTAAAATAAAATATAAAAAAATATTTTTTCTACCAACCATGGCCACATTTAACTCCTTCACTTAACTCACGGCCACTTTTAACTCCAGGCCGCGGCCTGTTATAATTTGCAACGTTGCAAGTAGTGTTGTCTAGTGCCAGACGTCCCATACGATACCATGGCAGACATGTGACACCAGCTCATTAAATCGCGTATAATTCATTTAAACTTTACTTTATGGACATAAATTTTATTAAAAGATTGAAAATCAAACATAAAGAATTGAAAACCAAAACAAAATCTTACTAATATTATAAATGTGAAATTTTCAAATAATTTAAATAATCAATTATTGAAAATCTATTTTTGTACATTAAATTGGAGTCAATATTTTCATAGCCCGGTAACTATAAGCTTTTGTATTCTTAAAATATACACAAATACCATTAGCCACCTCCAAACAAAACAGCTGTTACAAGTTAACCCTATTAGTACTTGCGATGTTGCACGGACTCCTTTAACTACAGACCTTCAGAATTAAATTTATGAACAAAAATTTATTATAATATTGAAAATAAAACATACAGTATTGAAAACCGAAACCATATGAATTAAAAATCTATATCTGTACATTTTAAGCGGAGTCAATATTGTCATAGTCCAGTAACCAATCTTTCGTAAATACAAAATTACCATTAACTGCTTCCAAACAAAACAGCTGTTACAACACCACTTGCGACTTTGCCACTTCGAAGGCCGTGGCCTGGAGTTAAAGGCGGCCGTGACCAAACACGGCCACCTTTACCTACGTACCATAGCGTCTACTCTACACACTAATATTCCCATAAGATCTACATCTCACAACGGACACTTTTATATTTTGCCTCTTAGAGTCGACCTAATCCATGGCCACTTAATCCCATACTTTCGATGTAGTAGGGAGGGCAGTAAGTTATATGGAATTAGGAGCTGTGGAACCCCTCCCGTCGACATACCAGTAGTGTTGACAAAAGAGTGGGAGATTCGAATTTTAAGTGAACCGATTGATTTTCTTGAACAACTCGGTGGAAAGCTTACCAGATTAAATTTTAATAAAAATGTATTAAACCAGTTCCAAAAGTACAGTATAGAATGTCAATAAACTTGAAGGTAAATTGCTCTAGAGTTCATTGTAAACCCAGTTTGTCAAAGCGGAAGACCAAAAAACCATCAACTAGAACCTTTTTATAGCCTTCTTTTATCCAAAGCATATAGCCTTTTTTCCAAACAGGCAAATAATAAAACTGGCAACCAAATAAAAACTAGCAAAATGAAATGACAAAAAATTAATACCGTACTAGCATTAAATCAACAGGTATAAGATAATTTATATTAATGGTTATTTTGGCTTTACTATGGTTCAAATATAAATATAAGAGAAAATAATATAACATAATATAATGCCAATTAAAGGTAAAAATTTGTATTGCATCATTGACTCTAATTAGAATATTAATTAGAGAATTGGAGTAAAAATGTTATTTGAACAACCCCATCACTTCTTCTAAATTAATTTAGTAAATCAGGTATGTGATTTTAGGATAGATATAAAGATCCTTGGTTGATTTTCAATTGTGTTTAAATCCAGAAGAATTAAAAGAAATTCTATTGATTAATGAAAGTGAAAACTGAATTTTTAATATTGTTTTCATCTAATTTACTTTTTTACTTCATGAGTTTTATTTGTTACTTAGCTGTAACCCGCGGGCTTTGCCCCGTTTAACTTCTTAATTTTCAAGATCATCTCGTTCGCATGGCTCAATCACGTCCTGGTTGAAGTTTGTTCGCTACGCTCACTCACCTTTAGGTTGGAGCTCGTTCGCTACGCTCACTCACCTTTAGGTTGGAGCTTGTTCGCTGCGCTCACTTGCCTTCAGGTTAGCTCGTTCGCTACGCTCACTTGCCTTCAGGTTAGCCTGTTCACTACGCTAACTCGCCTCCAGGTTGAAGTTCGTTCGCTATGCTCACTCACCTTTTGGTTGCAAATTAGCTGTTGTCATTGATATAAAAGAAATAATGGTGCTGCACCCTGTTGGTAATCCTTGTAACTTTAATGCTATTGAACATCATAGAACAGAACCAACTTGTTTAATTGAAACAGCTGTTAAGATTCATTAATTCCATTTCTCATAAGGTTAACATGAGAAACTCCAGAGCCCCTGGGGCGGAGCCGATTGGACGGATCACAAAATTGATGGTGTATAAACCTATTCGATGAAATTCTACACGTATGTACCAAGTTTCGTGGCAATCGGTTCAGCGGTGTCTGAGTTTATCACTGCCAAATATACAAACATCCTCTTTTATACTTATTAATTATGTGTTTCAAACTATTAAATTAATACTTCACGATTCCCAAAGCCCTGGTCTTTCCTCTAGTTACACACGCATTGTAATTACTTTAGTAGAACATTACTACTTCCAAACGTTCTTCAATAATAAGCTGTCGTCAGAATGCATTTTATTTCAAAATGTGTATTCGCTTTAAAATAAATCCTAAAAATCTTATAATCTAAATGCGGAAGTTTATTGTGTGTAGGAAACGTTCACAATAAATGTATGCGTTTAGAATCCACGGAATAGAGAGAGACACTAGAGAGAGAGACATTCCACTATCAGAAATAAAAGAGGTTAAAAGATAAACAGACTTTTTACCGAACAACTAGAGGTAGTCTTTTATTCTACGTTTGATTATTCGCAGACTTACGATAAGACCGTCCAGCGATAACACCTGGTTCCAATAATAATCATCGCTAAATATTATACCTTATTTATTAACTTTTAATATAGTGCTGTGAGTGGTAACATCGAATGTTCAATTGTGCGAATTAATGCATTTTCCGTTTTCGATTTCTATGGTAAAATAATTTCCTCAGTTTCGGGCACTTTTCGGCGGTCCTTTGCATACTCTTTTGCACTCAAGTTTTTCGCGTTTATGTAAAATATTTTGTGACTTTCTGTGCTAATAACGTGTTTAATATTTAGTTCAAACTGTTTGGAATGTCTTGTGTCCATTTTATTACATTAATTCGAAGTGAAAAGTGTTAGTTTTCTCTTTAGAAAGATTTATGTCGGAATGTTACACTCTCGTGTGTCGTGTGTGTTAAATGTTTTGGTTTTAAACGTGTTTAAAGTCTTAAATATGTTATACTCCGTTCAAACAGCCGTGGCACGTGAGGGATTAGGAGGCCCCAAAGGTTTACATGGGGTCTCCTAATCCGTCAGGTGCCACGGCTGTTTGAACGGAACCGTATAATTTAGTTGCTGTTATTTATTTTTCAATTCAACAAAACGCATTGGGTACATTTACTGATTTTGTTGAAATTAAATATTTACTATCTTAATTTTTAAGTTCGTACATATTACAATGTAAAAAACCGAGAAAGCCAGGGCAATTTGAAATATTTTACCAAATAAGAAAAATTAATTGACAGGGTATTGTAATTCTTGAGCAATCATTGAAAGAACCGATTTGTTAACTATGGAAACATAGGAAAGTAATAGAACGCCACCAAGTAGAAGAAACAGAGATTAAATAAAAAAACTACTATCGTTATCATCCTATATAACGAAGAACACCTACAATATGAAGATTCCACCAAACAATAAACAAGGATGTTAGCTGAAGTGCTAATTTTGTAGGAAACACGGACTTAACTTTATGATGATTGGCAAAGGAAACCCCTCTAAGGCCGAATTAAACTGGTACATCAAGGATATTAAATATATGTTTTCATAAATGTCAAGTGATTTTAAAATAATATGACTACATCCAAGAAACCTTAATACAACTTTCATTGAAGGATTCGCATTATTCACATTCAAGGGAAACCAAAAACCATCTGAACAACATTACGCCTTTCAATTCTAAATTTTTTTAAGGTAAATATAACTTACTTTTTAATAGTAACAAGCCAAATTAATGCCAATTGAAGCAAATAAAATTGTGACAGAGAGGTTATGCAGAAAATCAGGTAGTTCTTAAGTATTGTAAACCAAATTTTATTACTATAAAAAATGACTGAAATTTGTAAACTAACGTACTGGCGACAATGGGTAGTACCATGCTGACTACGTTATCATTGACGAAGATCAACATGGGCAACCTAATGCGGCTAAGTGGGAAACATTTGTAGAATACAGTACACTAAAAACCAGATCAGCTTATGAAAAATGATCAAATATTTACAAGAAATGTTTATTATATAGAACTGTTAGTAACGTTATCTATGAGTTGAGTCTTTTGAATTGATCGGAAATTATGAATTTTATTCGTTTTTAAAGAACTACTTTACTTCTATGCAATTGCTCGATTTCGAGCAACATGTACACTAGTATACAATCAAACAATGTCTTCAATGTAAGATTTGTGAATATATGAGGTGATGGTTTAGAATAAAATTCTTTGTGAAAGTAGTGTTTCAATGTGAGTGATAAACAGCAAGACCAGTGACGCCACTTCCCTTCAATATAATGTTTAAATTAATATTAAGTCTCCAAATATTTTTTGGGGACCCTGTATTTAGGTATAATTCTTGACAAGAGTTATATCCGTTCTACAAGTCAATACAACATTAGGGCAAGTTTCTTCTTATTTGTCCATTCTGTCATCGTAATTCACTAAATTTATTCTTCAAAACATCTTGCATGACATTTATTTAATAACGATAAAAGATAACAAATATTCAATGAAAATATTTTTTTATAATTGTACAATGTATTTCAAAATTTAAAGAGCTCTTAGTGCCATTATCATATTCCAGAGTTTTAACTTCCCAATGCGCGCCAATTTAGTTCAAATTAGGTCCCTCCCAAAAGCTGTAGGATTTTAGAAACCATATTCATAAAAAAATTATATAGTGTTTAATTGCTATTTATTTGTGATTAATTTGATATTGAAAGAAAATACTCTAAGCATACTGTACCCTTTTAATCAATAAATATGTATTATGGTATTATCAAGTAAGGGGATGAGGTGAGCCCCCCCCCCCCCCCCTGTTGAGAATCCATCTTAGAGCCACCCTTGTGTATAACATTAAATTTATTAATTTAAAATTAAACCATACAGTACACATTCTGTTTTCAAGATTTCATAATGCAACTATCTCCATAAAGGGTTAACATTTATTTAATATAGCTTAACAATTTATATAAACACCACATTGTATCATAATTTACAAGATGTTCATATACTACATCACACAAAAAAAATTTTTTGAAATTATTTTATATGATTTATTTCTGCTTTGTAAAAGTAAAAAGGATTCAATGACTGAGAAAATTCAAAACACTACAGAAGTTTTATTAAAATTATAAAACTTACAGACTAAAACAAAATACTGAATTTAAAACCATAAAACATTACTCGATTATTAAATCTAATTATTCTAATTTTTTTAATCTTATCAACGATTTGCATCTTACAAAGGTATTCAATTACAAACTAAAATAATGAAATTGATTTCTAAATGCAATACACACATACTTGGTTGAGTAAAATAAAAATTAACTTTCAGTAATTGTAGTTTATATAAAAAATGTTATTTTGGATTTGATTCAGTAATTTACACTAAACATGTTACTTTACATTCATTTTAGTAATTTACACTACGGTAACAGTTCTTTTACATCTGTACCTAACATACCTAACAGAAGGGCTGCCCATAAATTGTGTTGTAACACAATATATAGACTCTAAAATATATTCTAGTTACAGTACTGAATCTGGCATTTGAAGTAATATCTAATCCAATCATTCATGCTTAATCCGCTTGGAAAGAGGAGGTGAAAAGAAAACTTCTTTGCCAGACAGAAAAGCAAAAGCTTCGGCAACCAAATGGGGATGAGACTTCACCATAAAATTCCATCCTTCCGTGTTTATGATGTCTTTTGCATGCTCACACACAAGCTCAATTGCTTGTGATTTCAAATTTACCGCCGAGTGAAGATCGGCCAGTATTAGAATATCAAGAACATTATCAACCGATATGCTCTTGTACAAGGTTTCCTCACACATGATTTTAAGCCTCTCCAAGTCATATTTGTCCGCTGCTGCGAGGAGGTCGAATGCTATTTTGTTGATGTCTTTTACTCTTCCTGAATAAATGAAACGCAACAGTTCACCTAAAGTTGCATGATCAACATCTAAGATAGTAACGTGATTCAACTGACCTTCTTCCATGCAATGGTCGAACATTGCTGCGAATACACGGCTCCTAGCAGCAAGGATTGCTTTGTGAGCTTTGAATTGCTTACCATTAGCAGATAGGGTGACATCTGAAAACCTGTGATCTGACAAAAGCTGCTCATAGTCGTCTTCCAACTTAGGTTCAGGGACTTTGAATTTGATTTCCTCGTGTTTTCCAAAAACACTGACAGGAGCATTAACAATACTTACTTCACAAAATATTGTGAGCTTGTCATCCTTGAGAACTTGATTTTCTTTATCAAAAAATATATCTCTCTTTATAAACTTTTTGAAACCCCAATCTTTTCCGTAAACAAATCTATATGCCCTTTGGCTTTCCGTTTCTTTCACGACTTTTCCAAAGCCGTTTACAATTGAAAACTTGAAACGGGCCATCACTTCCAGTTTCTTAGATGTAGCCAGAAAAAGATAAATTGAGATGTAGTTTTTGCTTTCTTCGTCTTGCCCTCTTGGATTAAGTCTTAAACACCATTTCTCTGTATCGTTACATTTGGAACTGAACAATGGAGATTTAATATGCTCTCCTGTTTTCTGATTGCAGTAACTGAAGTTGGAAATAGTCCACAAGAAGTTAAACTTATCCAAGCTCACATTAGTCCAGCACCAGTTTTCAACTAGTATATCGGTAACTTCCTCAGGTATTATATCACTGGATACGGGTTGGTCTCCGAGATCATCCATTGCTGTATCCCAAAGAGTAAATGGATAGTTAGTGAGGATCTGCAAAAAAGTATTACCATTAATGTTATAAAAATTAATATTATATAAAATGCTTTGATGAAGACCTGTAAATTTATTTTTAGAATGATGACTAGCTGTGTGGTATTCTACGGCCGGTTGACATTTTACCACAATTTTTTTATTGCATCAGACAGTTTTTTATTTTGCATTTATTGCAACATCCCACAGTTTGGTGTAGCACCCCATGAAATTATACACAAAACTTTTCAACTATGGTTATCCGTTTCCACTAGACTTTGGTGAGAGAAGTAGGGATAAGTTCCAACCCCGACACAACCGCAAAAATCAGATAGGTTTTGATCACGTTTCCCTTTCAAACGTTTGTGATGTATTACGTACGTCAAATAGGATTGTGTGTAGGAGAGATGAGTAAGAGACTCCAAAAAACACTGAAACTCACTTGACGCTAGGTATAAAATTTATCCAACAGCAACTAATTGTTGAGATGACTGTACAAAATAACAAAAGCGACAATGAAGGGAAGGGGGTCTAGTGGGCATATATGCATCCCACTTGCCACTCTAATTGACACTAATTTCCTTCTTCTAAAATGCCACTTGTGTGGACAATAAAATGCTATTGACTTAAAAATACAATATCTTTTTTTTAAGCTCAATATCTTCAGGCCAGCGGTTTGCATGTGATGCACTATGAGCCCTGAGAGATGACTGTGTACCTCTCAATCTAATTTGAGGGGGAATTTTTGACTTCCTTGTGCAACCAACACACCTAAAACCTCATACAACCCTTGACCAGAGCCCACCCTGTCCATTCATTAAATTGGCCCTGAATAGGCCTATCATTCCTAACAGTAACACAAGCTTACTTTTGAATCTTACATCTTATATAATGTGACTTCATTCTTCATTTCATTTATAGCCAACGGTCAACACCATTTTTACAATAATAAATATATTTATGGTACAGACAAGTCAGTCTTATGAGTAAAGAATAATAAACAAGTAGATTGAAACTTGAATTTGAAAACAAAATGGATATAAGAAACAAGAAATCACAATGTATAACAAGAATAGAGATTTAGAATAGAATTGAGTCAGTGTATAACAGAGATGATAAAAATCTGAAATAACAACCAACAATAAATATGAAAAAACATCAATAATAATTAATAACAGTGAATATAAATATAAAACAGCAATTAACAGCATAAACAGATAATAAACAGCAAGAGATGTAGAATGACAATACCAATAACAGGTCATTTCTTAAACTTTTTGGTTTTTTTTTTTGTGGCCCATTAGTGGCACTACCAAGGTAAATAAAGCCTTCACATAACGTCACTCAGCACAGCGCCAACCCGTCTTCTGAAGGAGGCAGTTGTACCAGAGAAGAAGTCGATGAGCGTAGTAATTTGGCTCCCCAGTCAATGCAATCTGGACAGGCCGCTGTGGTAGGCAAAAAGTGTCGGCTGGGAGCGACGCTGGAAGGAGGTTCTGGAGCGTGTCGCTCTAGGTACAGCAAGATCAATATTCGATAATAGATCAGGGCAGTCGATAAAGGCGCAAGTAGAAAAACATTACCCTCAAGGTAGGTGGAGAGGGGCGCAATCATCTCCGAGGGCCATAGCGCATCAGGGTCCGCGGAATTGGCTAACTCTGGAACTCGCTAACCCCATGTTAAAAGCCCTATCTTCAAATTTGGTCGATGAGAGGAACTCGCTAACTTGTTCGGTTTCGGAATTGGCTAACTTCGGAACCCGC
Organism: Macrosteles quadrilineatus; assembly: GCF_028750875.1. Lineage (NCBI taxonomy): Eukaryota > Metazoa > Arthropoda > Insecta > Hemiptera > Cicadellidae > Macrosteles > Macrosteles quadrilineatus. The sequence goes on from NW_026542597.1 coordinate 13,291,190, forward strand.
TAACCCACTCTAGAGCCGGGTTAGCGAATTCCGTCCTCGTACGGAAGTCGCTAACTCGGTCCCTCGGCGGAACTCGCTAACTCCCAATCAGAAGCCTCGCGGGCCGTCCAATGGGAGCCAAGCACGAATATTTTCGGCCAGTGTTACCAAAAGTGTAGTACCTTTATAGTATCGGTACCATAATATCGTATCCTACGATTAATTAGGAGTAAGAGCAACGTAGTTGATCAAATAAATATATTGAGAAGTATGATTATCATTATTCTCATGATTATTAGGGTGGAAAATGCATTATAGTCTTACCATAGACTAACCAACACAAGTAAACTTTATATCCCATTGTAAACTTAGAAGCTCGTTTTTCGCGTCTAGTTCATGTCCGGTGACACTGATCGCTAGTGTCGACAAAATTGTGTTTCTATTATTTCTATAGTTAACTTCATAATTATATAACTAGGGGACATGTATTAGTTGTGATTAGAACGTTTTATTTGGTTAAACAAGGTTTTAAATGACTGGAAACAAGAAACAATTGTAAACAAAACACGACCTCTAAAGACAGTGCACCGGACAGAACTAACAATAAAACTTTTTTCAGCTGATCCATAAGGATTAGAAATATACTAATATAAGGGAGTATGTTTTATATTTGGGCTTCTTACTTAAATAGTAGCTTTATGGTATGCAAAAAGATAAAAATGTACATTTAATTTGGATCTTTTTCATGTTATGAAATATCTATTTTCGTAGTTTGCCATTTGTTTCTTTTATTTGAATAAATACAATTTTTTGAACTTCTGCAAATAAATTATTGAGTTCGTATTTTATATACTGGGCTTGTAACCTTGAATCATAAATCATGATAACATTTACACGTTAAACGTCAGTCCAGAAATACATTGTAGTGGTAATGTATTTTTAAATAGAGCTATTGAATTTAAATATATATTTATCAATACAATATTATAAAGTTGTAGGCCTAATTTATTCATAGATTGCATTAAAAATTAGTCTATGCATAAATACAACTTGTAAATTTCTTTTATCGTAGGCTATTAGTGTAGAACCCGGGTCATCCTCTTAATTTTGTTTAATTAATATTAATTTTACGTCTTTCAGTAGGCCTACTTTTTAAAAGTCTGGAGTTTTTCTCCAGGCTGGTTCTAAATCGACCCAGGCGTTCTTGTTTGTTACAATTCTTATGAATGGTGGCCATACCTAAAATTATTTGATCTTATCCAAAAACAAAGCTATTGTCTATTGAGTAGCTCAGTACCGGGGAACGGTGAACCGACCAATGGCTTGGTATAGTTTATTTTGATTGTGAAACCAATGTAAAGGAAACCCAACTAAGAAAATCTGTCAATTTGTTGATTAAGAATCGTGAATTAAAATTACCCTGTCATGTTTTATTATATGAGTATTATATCTTCTCCTATTATTTACTAGTGGTGCTTAGGTGTACAATCTAAAAACTGTTTTAAAACATGTAACATTATAACTAAAAAATTCAACACATTTTAGAATTAGGCAACTATTTACTCGTAGGCCTACAATGCTTTGGCTTAAACTATTAGGCCTAGATAAAAGCTTAGTCTAATGTCATATTTTTACACGTAAGTTGGACGATTCAACGACGAACATTTAATTTTAAATCTATGAATTAGTTATGAAAGTTACGATGGTTGATGACTGATGGTTGTTGTTTGATGACATGACGATTAAATTTGTTTTCCGTGTTTGAGAACTAGCGTGTATTTTAGCTTAATTTCGTAGAGGTTTAACTATTTAGTACCTTTTCAATATTTTTCAACTCTATTATTTTCTTTTATACTTATGGCATTTATATTTAAGATCGAAATCATAAACATTTAACTGGCCATTGTAGAGTTAAATAAAAAAAAACACTTTTCATGATTTTTAATAATTGTCTTTGAATTACTATGGGCTAGTTTCTGTTAAAGTGAAATTGATAACAAAAACAATATAACAGTTACTGTATCTTCATTGACACTGATATTTTGAAATACGGTAATGTACGATTATTTTGTCGTGCAAGGTTGGCAACGCTCCATGCAGTGGGCGCGGTCGGGTTAGCGACTTCCAGAGTTAGCGAATTCCGCCGCGAGACAAAATCGAGTTAGCGGGTTCCGGAGTTAGCCAATTCCTGACTGAGACGGTTAGCCAGTTCCAGAGTTAGCCAGTTCCGACACACGACCGAGTTAGCGAGCTCCTGAGTTAGCCAATTCCTACGTCTCGCGCATCACATGCAAACCACTGGGCTATGGGTGGAATCAACAACGCAACTGCTTTTATTGGCCCAACACTCTAAACAAAAACAAGCAGATTTAAGTACTGCGAGAGATGACGCGTTATTTTCTGTAAATGCGATCATTAAGCCTAAGTTACAAATTAGAAAGTTTTTTTTTGTTTTAAGTACTGTAAAGTAATGATAAGGCCCTAGAGTAACTAAGTAAATTGTTTTAATTACGAAACCTGTAGTAAATAAATATTTCAATGAAGTAAGTCAACCATTCAAACTGTATATAAAATTGTCTACATGTACACAATCTGACCTAATTAAACTGGGGACATGAAACGAAATGTGAACGCTAAGTTACGCCTATAATATCCAAATGAATTTAATAATCAGTAAATTAGATGCTGTGGATAAGTTATTTTTTAGTTTAAAATAGACCAAGTAGATCCAGGCAGGCACACATAGTAAGTAACTTAGTCAGGCGAAAGGGCAGAAGTGGTGTAAAGTGGTTGGGGGTGTAAGGATGAGAAATTAAATACTTCCGCAAAGAAAGGGGAAGAGGGCACAATTAAGTTAAATCCCCAGTCCATACCGTAGCGTGTCACATGAAAACTGCAGCCCTGAGCCTAGGCTAATAACTTTAGGCCCACTTTATTCCGGTACCCACCTGACTGTTCGGACGGTGAACAATTATTGGGCCTACTCGATTTTTGTTCCCGGATCAAAAACTATGCTGCATAAATTACTTGTTTAACTTAGGTTAACTTATTTAAAACAACCATGCAAAGTTTTATGGGAAATCTACATTGCAAGTTACACCAAATTAGGCAATTACATCATTTTAATAGCAAATATAGATAACTTAGCAGATTGCTGATTTTTAACACTTTGTTATAATTCATTAAACTTACCGGTATTCTGAAAGATAAAGTAACTTAAGTTATTTGGTGCGCAACATAACTTACATCAAGCAGAAAAAAGTGGTGGGGGAACTTCCCCGCCTAACAAATTTTGTAAATGAAGTACAGTTTTTATAGGCCTACTAAAGTTAAGTAATATAGTAAACTTAGGCTAACTTAAGTTACTAGATTTGCTTGATTTTCATAAGGTGTGGGCTGCAAGTTAGCTTGCATCAGTGAAGTGAATGTAGGCCTAAGTATTAAACCCTCATAATCAGTGGTGTAGTCATAGATTTTCCTTTGCGGGAACGCTCGTAACAAGATGTCGTAGTGAGTCGCTTTTTTGCCTGTCAATTAACTTATATAGGCTAGCCTAGGTTCTTTGGAAAAATTATCCGCTTGAGATTGGGACAGAACTTTGATATCTAGTTCCTTCGTTTGTTACAATGGATAGGATGGTAACTTATGCCTATTATAGAAGTTGTTTGGTTTTTAGTTAGGTTAAGTTTGTTTATTGACCGAATCGATACCATAAGCCCGATAAGAACATATCGATAGGTACCATGATATGTTCAAGAATGAAGTCGGATAATAAAGTTTTACCGAGAATGGTATGGATAAAAAAATAATAGTACTAAAGTATTACACTTAGGATACATAACTTACTTTTTCCCTCTGCCGGATAATTCAATTGTAGGCTATAGTAGGCCTAGGCCTAAGTAGTTTCTTGGCTTTGTCTTGAATAAGTTACCAAGCACACTATTAATAATAAGAGCTACTTAGTTTTCTTCCACCTTGATTGCAATTTTGAGAAGATTAGTATCATAAAACATAAAACAGGGAAATGTAGTAGGAAACAACAGTAAAATACGCTTACTGTAATGTCTTCAACTGGGTTTTTGAGGTGGTAAATTTGTATCTGCTTTATGGAACCGGAAGCATGTAAACAAACATGTAACGTACCTTACACTCAACCAAGTTTAGGAAAGCCGAAGGAGAGCAATTAATCGAAACGACTTCGAGTCTGAACCATTGATTATGAAACCTTGTTTGTGCTTGATTTTTTATGGTATTCAAATAAAGAAAATTAATTTACCTGCGAAAGTTAGTATTTTGTGTTCGTGATTAGTATTTTTACGTTACAAAATTATTATAAGTATTATTTGATGTTTTTACTTAATTATTGTATTTGATAAACGAACTACTGTAATAAAAAATAATGTAACACAGTGATCTAATTTGTTATACATTTTATTTGGAAAACTTGCTATACAATAATAGTATGAAAAAATGTGTCAACAAATTTAGTCGCCGCACGGCCACCATAAAGATAACACCACTTTGGTGTTTCGGCACGGCCACCTCTAACTACAGGCCGCGGCCTGGTAGAATTGGCAACGTCGCAAGTGGTGTTGTTTAGTGACAGACGTCCCATAAGATAACATGGCAGACAGGTGACATCAGCTCATTAATTCGCACTTTATTGATTTGAATTTAAATTTATGAACATAAATTTATTAAAATATTGAAAATAAAACATACAGCATTGAAAACCAAAACAATATGAATTAAAAATCTATATCTGTAAATTTTAAGCGGAGTCAATAACCAATCTCTCGTAAATACACAAATACCATTAGCTGCTTCCAAACAAAACATCTGTTACAATACCACTTGCAACGTTGCCGATTCGAAGGCCGCGGCCTGGAGTTAAAAGGTGGTCGTGACCCCACGCACTACGTAATGCTGAAAAGTAGATCAGCACAGCTTTGTGGTAAAAAAATTTGGATACTAGAGCCTACTTTTTGAGAACTAGAAGAAGTAAAAGTAAAGTAAACAAAACAAAAACTACAACATAACCTACTTCACAACTTGTGTTCGTTCACTGACTGTTCAGTGTTCAATTCAATTCCAACCAATATTAGAAAATCCGCATCTAAAGAAATAACTACCGCTAGGTACTGCTCTAGGGACGTTTATATTTTAGCGACGGTCCAAACAGTTTGGAATAGTTAGTTAGGAAAGTAAAATATCAATATCAAACAAATCTTGTTGGATTTTTGAAACTGCATTCCTAATGAATACTTCTTGGAGTTATAAACTTCGAGTAAGCACCAAGGTAAGATATTTGGTTTTCTTTGGTATAAGTTACTATAATTGAAAAAAGGGGTAACACTAAGAAATGCCCAGATGCCAGAAATTCTCTAAATCTCAGCAACTTAGAAATTCAAAACTACTGGGTCTGACACATGCCCTCTCTTAAAATGACTACATCCACAATCTGACTAAGAAGCTTCCATATGAGGTTTAAGTGATGTTAGTTACGTATTATGTGTTAAAAAGAAGTAGTGGATAAGTTAGGCAGCCTAGAAGGGCCAGAAACTGCTAAGACAGTAACTTAACTACCGCACTAGCATATCTTAGGTTACACATGTCTTAAGATATGGATTGATCTCTTAATAAGGAATTTCAATGTGAAATCATAATAAAATACTGATCATCCAAATAAGGACTTGGCTTAAAGCTAATGACACTATCAAACCTTGTCCCTATCGACAGCTAAGTTACAGGGAGGCTTCTAGGCCTAAATCACTAATGCTTTTATTGGTTAACCCTCTGAACCCATGTAGGCTAACTTAAGTAGATGCCACGAACCGAGAACGACTATCAAGGGACTGATTTTTAAAGCTAAAATGCAGCAAAAGAAGCATCATACTATATTGTACAATTACTCGCCTTCAAAGATCTCGCAACAGCATTGCTTAGTCTGATATGACTGTAAAAGAATGATGACTGTTTTTTATTTGTGTGTTTTTCAGATTTTGGACTCAGTGACATCTCCTAAAAATGTAACTCCTACTGCTGTGTCTAAGATTCTTCTTTACGGCTCGAATCAGCTAAATGGACAAATTCATCTCAGACTACCGTTTAAATCATATAGGAAACTGTTTCCTGACTCCTCCAAAGATGACTTTCATAACCTCTTAAAAGTTACAAACGATAATTACATCACTGGAGCTGAACCGAGTAATAATTCCAACGAAGATAATATCATATTTAATTTGCACCAAAATACATTTGTGGAAGATGTTTTACTAAATAAATCCATTGACACTTCAAAAATAGGTTTACCACAAGAAAAAATAGTTATAGATTACAGGTAGGCCTACGAAGTTTTATATTTTACCTTAGAACAAATATTCTTAGAGATAAATAGCTTTTTAAGGTTGACTAGGCCTATGTTATATGATATTGCACTTTAACTGAATCAAATCGAGCTATCAACAGTCTTTGGTTTGTTTAAGAACCTTAATAATTTGACCCTTTATAATGTGGACTCTCCAGTGGTCCTGCTTAATCCCCCTCAAAAGAAAGTGAATAGTGTTTCTTATGAATGGCTATACATAATAATAATAATAAAATACAGGGTGTTTTTAAAAGAATGCCGGGATTTCAATCGGTCGTTGCTCGGGGACTATTTAAGATAATTAAACGATTTAAACGTCAAATTGAAGGGAAAAGAATAAAGTTTTTTCTAATTCTTTCATACAATCGTAATGATTTAATAAAATTTAGATTTTTACCAATATTATATGAGCGTACAACTGGCAACAACCTTACACTTAGGGCGATTGGGGGGTTTATCTGATGTCTTAACTGAATCTTTCTCGGCACAAAAACTCTATCTTTTATAGATAACATCATAAAGTGACCAATTTAGGTTTGTTAAACTGAAGACTTTGTCAGGCAATCGATTTTTTCGGGCTTCTAATGCAGAATTGTCGGATTTCATCGACTATGTCATCGCTGGTTTTAGCCGGCCAGGTGAATGTCGTTTCAAAACACTTCGGTGCCACAAAACTCATTAAACCAGGTTCAAGTTTCTTTATCATCAAATAGATTTACATTTAGTTTAATTTAGCAATAGATACAAACTCTGCGAACTACAGATTACAATCTAAGCCTTCTATTGCGCTGTAAACGTCGTACTGGCAACTGGCGTCAGGCGTATGAGTCACAATAGCGGCCTATCACCCCGCACCTGTTTTACGCATGCCAAGGTCAAAGTTTCCTCCCTTACTACATGGAAAACAAAACTTAGTTACTTTAGCTTCAATTTGACGTATAAAACGTTTAGTTACCTTGAATAGTAAATCCAAGCAATTAGGCCTACCATTTAAAATCCCGACATTCTTTTAAAAACACTCTGTATTATATAGGCCTATGTCATTTTTAATATGATTTTCCATAACTTAGGCCTATTAGTACTGGTTGGCATAGTCTAGGTAACAGTTTAAATAAAACGCTATCATACTCTAAACGTACTTCATGTGTAATTAAATCAATAGTCATCATGGACTTTATGGTGGCTGGATGTTGCCTTTTATAGGGTGTGTGATGCTATTGGTATCGTAGCTAAGCACTTCCTACTATTTCTAATACTGTGCACTTCAACACCTCCATAAAATATTAGTGGAACATTATGTAAAGGGGTGACTCATTTTACTCATTTGTAAGAGCTTAAGTTAAAAGAGCATTTTCAGGAGTAAACAAAGATTTCTACAGAACAACAAACTTTGTTCGGCCTGTCCTACAACACTACCAGCAGGTTCAGGTTCACTACCAGGCGTCGAACTCCAGACATGTACCTGGTAGTGAATGTGTTAAGCCCAATATCAAATGTTATCTACTTCCAGAATACATTATTTTACTGATTCATACACTCAAGTTGCATATTATTATTATCTTTTACGTCTTATCTGTGTTATGTTTTCGGATCTTTCAGCTCACCAAATATTGCCAAACCATTTCACATCGGTCATTTACGCTCCACAATCATCGGCAATTTCCTGGCCAATCTGTACGAACACCTCGGATGCAAAGTGACTCGGATCAACTACCTTGGGGATTGGGGAACACAGTTCGGTGTATTACAAGTAGGTCTGCAACAGCTCAACATAAGCAATGCAGACCTGAAAAAGGATCCGATAAAACAACTCTACGAGGCTTACGTGACTGGGAGTCGTCAATTAGAGTCTGACAACACAGCAGGACCTTTTGCCAGAAAAGTTTTTCACCAGCTGGAGTTTCAGCAAGATTCTGTCATGATGGACCGATGGAAAATGATCAAAACAGCTACTGTTGAGGATTTGTCAAAGACGTACAGAAGACTCGGAGTGAAGTTTGACGAGTATCATTGGGAGTCTATGTACAACGCGAAGGCCTTCACTCCGATAAGAGAAGTTATGGAAGCCAACTCGCTGTTGGAAGAGGATGAAGATGGGAAGAAAGTAAGCCAACCTTTCACTTTTGTGCCAAAGTCTGTTATGTTTGTAGTAAAATTAATCTGCACAAAGAGATTTTATTTTTCACTATTTCACTATTTTCACTATTTTATATTCATCATAAATAGTGATAAAAAATTACTCTAGTTTGGGACAACTATAATGATACATTATTTAAGCTTCTATTATCTTACTACCTAATACACCCTCTTTTAATGGACTCTCACAGGACGTATCAGATAACGAGATAACCTAAAAGATAAGTTAAAATGGGCAAACATGTATCAATCTGTATCATAGATCATGGAACATATGTAATTTTTTTTTCATTTTTCCATATGGTTCATAACAAAAAAGAACCTGCATGGAGCGGACACGCTTCTATTTTATTACTGTGATAAACATAGGAATTGAAGTCTCTAGATTCAGATTAATAGAAAAGTTAATATAATTCAACCAGTTTTAAAATTGAAATGGATAAACTAACCTCCATTTTCACTTGGGCAGCAGCTGATCCAGCGTCGGATAAGAGAATGTAATGTGTTCTGAAATAATAAATTAGTAAATTAAAGTCATTTTGATGTAAGGTACAAATGTGCATTGATGGTTGAAAATAAAATTTCTAGTTTCAATGTATCACATCTTTACTTTATTCAAATAGTTTGATTGTCGTCCTAGTCAAACTCAACTGTTTAAAAAAGCATGGTAGCCAAGCGGTTATGATGCTGCCTTGACAATCAAAAGGTTAAAATAAGGTGAAGGTTATTACCTCGTCTGCAGTTCCAAAATTGTGTTTTTTTTCTTGTAGTTTTCGTTATCTTGTAGTTACATGTTTCGGCAGGACGCCATTGTTAAACTATTGTACAGTAGTACAGGAATATCAAAATCCACTTATTGTAACTTTGTCAGGTAGTGTCATCGTGTATGTGAACTAAATGTCTACCTGATGAAGCTACAATAAGTGGATTTTGATGTTCCTGTACTACAATAGTTTGACAATGGCGTTCTACCGAAACATACAAACTACAACTTTGGAACTGCAGACGAGGTAATAACCTTCACATTATTTTAGTCTAAATAGCAGTTTCGGGGCTACAACAATGGATTTTAATCAAAAGGTCACAAATTCCATCATGAGAAAGACAGTAGTTTTTTTTCACTACCGAGCCTATGTACCCTTGGTAATTTGGTTCTCAAAACATGGTTCTGGTAAAAAAAAACAGCAAATCTTAGTTACAAAGCGATAGTCTCATTTATTCAAAATTCATCCTTTGCTCATAAATGTGTACCCAAGTGTGTTGATGCTATATAAATCCAATCTAGTATATAATTTCTGTCAAATTTGAAATTAAAGTAACAAGATTTCTTCATTCAAGTACAACATCTTCTAACATGTAACATAAGGATGACTCTTTGGTGAATATGACCGAGCATTAGACTGACTGAACGCAGGGTTGTGCAGGTGATAGAGTTGGCTGATGGAAGGAAAGTTCCGCTGGTGAAGAGTGATGGAACTACGTTGTATCTCACCAGAGACGTGACCGCAGCACTGGACCGATGGGTGACATTTGGCTTTGACAAGATGTTGTACGTAGTTGACAACAGCCAGAACCAACACTTCTCAGCACTCAAGCAGGTAAACAGTCACGCAACAAACATCGTGACTGTGTCTGGGTGGGTGTTGCTGGCATATCTATGGGCTGCCTAAAACCCAAAATCAAAACTGCTATAATTTTTTCCCATTAATATTGGCCACAATGTAAAATTTGGAATTTGTCTCATATTTCAAATATCATCCAGTCAAATATCAAATATCAGGCTTTTAATTTATTTTTTATGCTCAAATTGTTTTGGTCATATTCATGTTATTTAATCAGGGTTCAGGAGGTCAATGTATTTCAGCTTTGTTGCCTCTTAAACATTATTTATTATTTGAATTTTTTTTTGTTAACCTCGACCAGGCAATTAAAAAAATGTTGCGGTCAGGTTTTGACTTTCAAGTTTCGGGTTTAGACTTTTTTATTTTTATTTTATTTTTTATAGTCTTCACTATCACATCACTGCTTTTTTCAACTAGTTTTGTGATTGTGGGATAAGAATAAAGTTGTGCTGTAAGCGAGTTTTGAGTTTAATATCTGAGTTACCTCTCCGAAAGTAATTGGGGATAAGCTCTGAGGTTTATACAATGCATTATTGCAATAGTTTTTTGGTTGTTTAATTTCATTGATGTGTAGGTTATACCACTAAATATCTGCGAATGATCTAATATACTATGGTGTAATTCTTTGTTGTGCTTAAAAATTTGTAAAGAAATTCTAGGATTGTCACTATAGGTTCTAACTTTAATCTATGTAAATTCTTAACTTGTAAAACCCTTTCTTAGGTTTTAAAAAAGCTAGACTATGACTGGGCAGATAATGTTGAACATGTCAAGTTTGGCAGGGTCAAGGGTATGAGCTCACGCAAAGGTCAAGTTATCTTCCTTGAGGATATCCTGGATGAGGCCAAACTGAGGATGGTAGAGAAACAACGGCAATCTCCAAGTAAGTGAAGCCATAGACTAACCAACACAAGTAGACTTGTCATCTCATTGTAAATTTTGACGCACATTTTTCGCGTCTAGTTCATGTACGGTGACACTGAGCGCTAGTGTCGACAAAATTTTGTTGCTATTATTTTAGGGCTAATTTATCGATCTGTGCTTTACTGTTTGATTATATAACTAGGAGACAAGTTATTGTTTATAATTAGATCGTATTATTTGGTTAAACGAGGCTTCAAATGACTGTAATAATGGGAAACAAATTGTAAACAAAACACGACCTCTACATAAACCGTACAGAACTAACAATAAAATTGTCTTCAGCTGTTCCATAAGGATGAGAAATCTACTTGGGGGAGTATGTTTTATCTATGGTGAAGCTTATGTTGAATAGTGTAGGCCTACATGGATAGGAATGGGGTGTCTCCATCTCTATTGATAATGATAATGGTGAAAAAAACAACACAATTAGATTAAGGATGTTACATAGAGCACAAGGGCCTAGTTTAAGATTTTTTGTGAGGATAGCAGGCTTACCTGAATGAGAAAGAGTACTAACTGGCACAGGATACAGAAAACTTTACTTGGTCAGACTGGCCAAATGCTGTCAGTGACAGTGAAATATTCTATAAGTATATAGGATGGAGGGGACGCAGCTAACTCACAAGTTGAAAGGTCGCAGATGAGTCAAAGAACCTTAAAAATGCTGTCAGTGAAAGTGAAATATTCTAATGTTTTGTGTATATATAATGTAAAGTTTTGTGTATACTGTACCAGTTTAGATTCGTTCCCATTCAGGTAGGCCTGCTATACTCACAAAAAACACTATTAGATTAGGTAAATTGCTATTAAAATTATAACACATCTCAGCAAGTTTTAAGATGAGCCATGTACCTAATTATTTTCATCCAAAATATCATGGATTTTATTAATTTGCTGCAAGTTTATAGTAGGCTAGACATTGTATTTTCTTCACAGTAAATGAGTGTTTCAATTATATGGACTTTTTACTTCTATGATTATCCAACCAGGGATTGGTCTTGTGCCCAAAATATATCATGAGTACAATATGAATGGGTAATACAGTACAGACCATTAAAGGGAATACATTTTAACCTACACAATTTTACTGCTTTGCTGAAAATTACTTTTTGATAACAAAGTAATAACCAAACAATAGTTAATTGTGTAACTAGTGGTGAAAGTGGCACTTTGCTGCACATGAGAGCAATGTTTACGCAAGAGCCGCAGGCGAGTGCAGCAAAGGCCTTTTTCACTCGTGTTACACATTATATTTTTCCTACAGTTACTATAAAGCATATAAAAAATTAGTCTTTCAAACACTATTCAACACGTTTTTAGGTTCAGCTGGCAACACAAATGGTGCCCTAGAGAAAGTAGTACCCGCGGTCCGTATCACTCCGCCATTTTTCCTCGGCAAGAAATGTGCTCCGCGTTTTGAGAATATAGTTCCGTATGTTTTTGTAATTTGAAGTGGTTTCCGCGCCTAAAAAAAATGCTTTAAAGGTATTTTCTTGTTTATTAAGATCGTAGGAATGTTTAAAAAACGTTTAAAAGAAAAGTCCAAAAAGTTCAGAAATACCGAAACTATAAACACAAAATGACAGATTAAATCGTAGTTATAATAGTCAATCAGCTGCTCATAGTATTATTATCTTCAAGTGTTGCCAACCTATTTCCAAGCGTACACGGATTACGTGCATAATAGAACCACGCTGTTTTGTGTTGTTTCGTTGGAATCCTGATGTGCGGCAAAGTATAAACCGTACGACAAAGTATAAACCGTATGGCAAAGTATAAATATGCAGCAATTAGCAGCTTTCTGTACTCTAAACAGTACAAGGAAGCCAACTTTGTCGGGTGACTGTAGGAAAATTTAATTTTTTGTGGCACTTGAGTTTTCAATTATTTATCGCTGTGATAAACATTTATTTTTCATCATTAGAGTCATTAGAGTATTTCAATGCTAAAGTTCTGTTACAGCTACCAAAAACTCCTCTGAAGAAGTGTCTGACGTTCTCGGAGTGTCTGCAATCATTGTAAACGATTTGAAGCAGCGGAGGATGAAGGACTACAGTTTTGATTGGGATTCAGCGCTACAAGTGAGTTTTGAATGGCCATCTTGTAACAATACGTTACTGTTTTTATTTACATAATATGGTACAACACTTTAACGTCGGTGATGCTGTTTGGACGATTGACTCCTGGCCTAGTCTCTACCTGCCAATGCTTATGTTGTTAATATATCCGTCAGTTTATTGTTTACTCTGGACATCTAGAAATAATACGAACATTGTTATCATTTTCCAACTTTAAGTTTAATTTAAGTTTAGTTTAGAAATTGTAAATGATAAGTAAACATTTTGTCATCCGAGATACACATCTTTGACTGTTACTAAAAGAAAAAGAGATGCAATATAAACATTATAATTTACTGAATACGTTTAGTTCTAGTACATTTGTGTGAATTTTATTTTAGTGCATGGATAGGACTTTAATAGTCCTAGGAAATAGAACTTTTATTTTAATTTGAGATAAAGAGTTACACGTGGTATAAGAGTAACATTTTGAAAGTTAATGTTCAACATACTTCTGCGTTGATTTCCCATATTCAGAATTTTTTACAAAAGTGTGACTTTTGTTTCCAATGTCTTTTTTTACTGAATGTGTCTAATTTGAATGGTATTGAATGAATGGATTTTTCTGGTTGGTATCCAAACACTATTCAAGTTCTACTGTACAAGTCATGTGTCATGTAACAGATATTATTTATGTTTTTATCCAAACAAATCAATTCACAACCAAGATAATTTTTACTATTTCCAGATGGACGGAGACTCAGGAGTGAAGCTGCAGTATTCTCACTGTAGACTTTGCAGTTTAGAGCTGAACTGTGGTGTGAGCCTACCAGACCGATGTGACTCTTCTGTGCTTAGTGAACCACAAGTTCAGGAGCTGGTCCTAGAAATAGCAAGGTTCGGATAGTATAATTAATTCCCTATCGTCAATGTGTAGCAGGTTCGACTCTAAAGTGTATCCTTTCATATGAGAAGCGAGCTAGTCTAGTGGTTCCGAGATCCTGGGTTCAAGTCCCGCCAATCATCAATGGATTTTTAAGTGATAATGCCGCAACCCTCTTGGCCTAGCATGAAGTATTGTGAAACCCCATCCTGTGTTATTATTTTGAACAAGTACACAATGATTTTTATTATTTTCCAAGTTAACCAAACTTTTGGCTTATAACCTTACCGCAGCTAGGGAAAAAAGCAAAAATTCATCTGAGATAAAATGGGGTCACATGGGGTTTAGAGTCTTACATTTTGAAAGTTTGAGTTAAACATACTTCTGGGTTGATTTCCCATATTCAGAATTGCCATCTTAGAGTTGGGTGTGTGACTAAGCAGACACTCTCCTCGGGGTAAGATATACATATATTTTTTTTTTTTGCTCGTATTTACGCCAGTGGCATTTTTGTAATGAGGTAATTCCAAACACTTTTAAGGGAAAGCAATCCAAACCCATTAAAGTTTTGTGGATTGAACCCGTCCCTCATTTGATTCCCAGCATTCCCCAAAAATAGATTTGGAACGCTTTCCCTGAAAAGCATTTGCGATTTGATTTCTTTACCATGGTCAATGCTGAATAAAGGGCATTCAATCTCCTATAGCTAAGTCCCTAGGTGATTATCTTCTAAACTAACCCTATTCTAAACCAAGATGCATGGAGTAAAAGAGGTGGGCCAGACAGAGCGCGCCCCTCTCCCCCCCTCGCCCATCGGACTGAGGCAGTGACGTCACTGCAGTCCTCGAGCCGCTACTCACAGCCCGTACACAACACTTTTAGATATTGTTTTGCGCTGTTTACGCCAGTTTGTACTACGCAATTGTTAAAATTGGTTTTGCTTGGTTTTAAATATAATAATATGTTATTCCTTATTATATTACTACTCAAATATTAGAGCAATTGTTGATTAAATTGATGCCCATTTCTGCAATTGTTGTTATATCACTAAGGATCTACTCTGATCCGGTAAATAGCATCTAATTGTATGATCTATATATTTTTAGGATAGCCTACTTAACTACAGTTGTTCATGAATATATTAGTAACTAAATTAGATACCCTTAACATTTTTCAAATTATTATTTAAATCAAACAAACATTTTTCACTATACAGATATACAAAATAAAAGTAGCTTTTGGTAATGTACAATCATCATTAGATTAGTGTAATTAGGAATGGAGATTTATATTTTTATGAATGGAAAGAAAACACATTTGAAATAAAAACACTTTATTTACAAAGTGTATCTCTCACCATTGGACATGCAATCAGATATAAACACATTGAGTTGTAGAGTTCTTGAAATCTTTTACTTACTCTTAAATTTAGTACTGACGATGACGTTTCTTAGTTGATTGTTTTTGATTTTTTGTTGCTGTTCATTTGTTTTTGGCCTGATTAAAAAAACTTCAATATCATTAGACTCTACTATTCTTCTTTGAGCAAATAGCTCAAGACGGTCTAGAGGTGACTTTCTTAACAGGGTCATTTATTCATATCAAAGCATTTTAAATAGGCCTAGGTAAAATACCTATTTAATTTTCGATTTTAAAAATTCCTTTTCCAAACTCTCAATTTTCATTTAGCCTACATTGTGGTGTTTTATTATTACAACATAGCTTGCACAACTTTTTTGTTTCCCCGGTAAAGTTTTCTCAATTTTCGTTTAGTAGAACATTCCTCCGCATCACTGCGATAATACTGTGTTCAGTAGATACAAGTTTCATTCAGGGCTCACGAATGTTTAACATT
Source organism: Macrosteles quadrilineatus (assembly GCF_028750875.1). Taxonomy (NCBI): domain Eukaryota; kingdom Metazoa; phylum Arthropoda; class Insecta; order Hemiptera; family Cicadellidae; genus Macrosteles; species Macrosteles quadrilineatus. The sequence continues at coordinate 13,307,013 of NW_026542597.1, forward strand.
CCCCAAGCTCAATAATCATGAAATTAATTCCTTTAAACATCTTCAAAATAAACAAATATAAAAATGATTGAAATCAAAAAATCGTTTCTTTTGCACATTTCAATAAAGACAAAGCCTATTTTGTTTGCGAATAAAATATGACTCTTATGTCGGATTGAGTTTTAGTTTTAAAATAGGTAACTGTCATTATATATATAGCTAGCATTTTTTATCTCAGAAAGTAAACTCGTATAAAAACACCGAACAACGTGCACTTACATAAAAGAGAAAAATCCTCTTAACACGAAAATAATAAAGTCTAAAATGAAACATATGTTTATACATACGGAATTAATATTTTTCTTTAAAAGTACCTGTGAAACAAGCTTTCCTCGGGGAAAATCATTAGTATTCTCTGAGCGTATTCTTTGGTCAATGCCATTTATCCAAACAGATTTTTGTGGTCTATTTAATTCCTGTAAAATAGTAATACAGTATCGTAGTTGACTTTGATTTGTAAGCAACATTTATGGTTCCCATGTAAACTATTAAATAATTGGTTGTTGTTTTTTTTATCAACAAACCCAAATAAGTTTATCATTAAAAAGGAAAAAAAAGAAATAAAACATGAAAAAGGATGGCGTTTCATTTATAACTAACACCAAAAAGCAGTTGAAGTAACTTTTAAACAGGCAACTTTTTTACCTAGTGCTAAAAGATATTTTTTATTAACTGACCTGAAAAAGGGGAGTGTTATATCTTAGTCTAAAATGATTCTTAAGTGTAATATTATTCCAACTGAATCGGTAGACGCCCGCATTTCATCACTTTCTATGCAACATTCAGGCCTAATTGGTTATTTACTATTGTCAAACTGTTCACAATTCATGTTTAGTTCAAAATAATAAAAATCATTATTTAGTACACAAAGATATTTGTGTCATAACGGTAAAATACCTCCTCCAAACCAGCGTAAATCGTGTCTGAAAAAGTAAGGTTTGTGCGTTTAGCATGTATCTAGTGGGGAAGCAGCCGCGGCCGGGACTGCAGTGACGTCATCGCGCGCAGTCCGCTCTGTCTGGCCCACCTCCTTTACTCCATACATCTTGATTCTAAACTGCCGCTACAAATGTGAAAAAGGTAGAGGTGTAAACAGGTGGCGCTCACAATAAAAACTACCCTTGTTAATGGCGTTAGATTTAAGTGACCTAACGTAATTCAGATTGTTTGTACTCGCTAGGTGGTGCCGACTAAAGTTGGCGTGTGCAGTGAACGTGTTAAAGTGCTACTGAGGTAGACAAAAAAGTATCAATATCTATCTACGCAACCTATTTTTTAGTCATGTTTCTCTAATTAATTCATTGAGCCAGAAAGGATAATCTACTAAAAGGTCAACATGTTTAGCCTCTGAATCACGTAATTTACTAATAAAAGGTTAAATACCTGTAGTACTTGTCCGTGATCCTGTTTTAGGTCAGCGACCCAGGTTTCGAACCTAAAGGTTCATTTTCAAGCTGATACCATGGTTAAACTCCTTCTAAACACATAAATCCTCTTCATAACTGTGAAGAGTCGTTGAAGACACGAACACGAACACGAAAACACAAACATTTAACAAAATTGGCCAATTAAATAATACTGGTACGGTAGCGTGCGTGGTGTAGCCGGCAAAAGATGAGTCATGACTGGGCACGCGTACGCGTCGATGTCGGAGCGTGACGTATGTGCCCCCTCCCACTCCCGTTGTCGTCAGATCCTCGCATCACATTGACACTGCCATCTATCATATCTATTGCTGTATTGTAGATTAAATTTGACTCAAAGGATAATTTTTCATTGAGCAAATGGGTAGGACTATTTTTAGATGATCGGTATATTTCGAACTCTTCGATGGTGTTCATATGTTTGCCTTTTCTGCAATAATGCAATATGTCCAGATTGGTATTAATGTCGGTGTAATTATGGTTTGTGTCTATCAAATGATTTGCGAAGGCAGATTTAGTAGATTTTTTAGGCAGGTGTTCTTTAAATCTTTGTGTAAACGAGCGAGCTGTTTGTCCAATGTAGTAACTGGGACAGTCATTGCATTTAATTTTGTAAATTCCTGTCTGATCAAAATTAGCAGTGTTTTGTACAATTCGTGGTTTTAGGAGATGAGATAGTTTATTTGACGTTTTAAATGACATTTTAAAATTGTTTTTGGTCATTTCAGATTTAAGGCTATTGTTCAAAACTGTGCCATACTCAGTGGAAACGTATTTCTGCTTCTCTTTTAACAACTTAGGCCTATTTCCATTTTTATGTTTAGTTACTATCTTGTCTATGATGGAGCTTTTATATCCATTAGATACTGCTATGTGTTTTATGATGTTAAGTTCCTCGTTATAACTATCTTGATTAAGAGGTAGAGAAATAAGTCGATGAACAAAGCTATTATATGCAGCCATTTTTTGACTGTACGGATGATGGGATGAAGAATGTATTGTTTGGTCAGTTGTGGTTGGTTTCCTGTAAATATTGAAAGTGAAATTGTTGGGATGTTTTGTTATTGTTACGTCCAGGAAATTTAGCTTGTTGTTGTTCTCTTCCTCTAAGGTAAACTTTAAATTCTTATGGATGGAATTAAGATATGAGTTGAGGATATTGATAACAACGCAGTTATTACCAAAGCGGATAAAGGGAATTGTACTGTTATCTTAAACAAGGATGATTATGTCAACAAAGTCCACAATTTCATCAACGATAACAACATCGAACTTTTAAGCCATGACCCTACTTCCTCGTTTTCAAAGGACATAAACAAAATCATTTCTCTCAGCACCAACCTTTTAACTGCAGATGAAATAAAATACTTAAAAGTGACAAAACCACAAGCACCAATTTTACGTGGTTTGCCGAAGATCCATAAGACTAATATCCCGATCAGGCCTTTAGTTAACTTCACCCCTTCGCCCGCTTATAAAATAGCTAAGACTCTCGACAAAATCATTCGTAGAGAAACTAAGTTAGAGAATAGCCATTCCATCAAAAACACTATAGAGTTAGTCGACATGTTGTCAAAAATCAATTACAACCCACGATACAATATGGCCTCCTTTGACATCGTTAACCTGTTCACTAATGTTCCAATCAACGAAACAATAAATATTCTAAGGAATAATCTTGATAAAAACTCTACATTATCAGATCACGCTAAAGATGAATTGTTAATTTTAACCGAAGCAGTATTAAAACAGAACTATTTCATGTTTGATAATGAATATTACATCCAGAATGAAGGCATGGCCATGGGATCACCTTTGTCCAGTGTACTAACTGAGCTATTTTTAAACAAAATCGAAGTAGAACACCTATGGTCTGATAAGAACCGCCAGAAAGATAAGATAATATTCTACTGCCGCTACGTTGATGACACGTTCCTTCTCTTCAATGGTAACATAAGACAGCTCAATATCCTCAACTCATATCTTAATTCCATCCATAAGAATTTAAAGTTTACCTTAGAGGAAGAGAACAACAACAAGCTAAATTTCCTGTCAAAAAATGGCTGCATATAATAGCTTTGTTCATCGACTTATTTCTCTACCTCTTAATCAAGATAGTTATAACGAGGAACTTAACATCATAAAACACATAGCAGTATCTAATGGATATAAAAGCTCCATCATAGACAAGATAGTAACTAAACATAAAAATGGAAATAGGCCTAAGTTGTTAAAAGAGAAGCAGAAATACGTTTCCACTGAGTATGGCACAGTTTTGAACAATAGCCTTAAATCTGAAATGACCAAAAACAATTTTAAAATGTCATTTAAAACGTCAAATAAACTATCTCATCTCCTAAAACCACGAATTGTACAAAACACTGCTAATTTTGATCAGACAGGAATTTACAAAATTAAATGCAATGACTGTCCCAGTTACTACATTGGACAAACAGCTCGCTCGTTTACACAAAGATTTAAAGAACACCTGCCTAAAAAATCTACTAAATCTGCCTTCGCAAATCATTTGATAGACACAAACCATAATTACACCGACATTAATACCAATCTGGACATATTGCATTATTGCAGAAAAGGCAAACATATGAACACCATCGAAGAGTTCGAAATATACCGATCATCTAAAAATAGTCCTACCCATTTGCTCAATGAAAAATTATCCTTTGAGTCAAATTTAATCTACAATACAGCAATAGATATGATAGATGGCAGTGTCAATGTGATGCGAGGATCTGACGACAACGGGAGTGGGAGGGGGCACATACGTCACGCTCCGACATCGACGCGTACGCGTGCCCAGTCATGACTCATCTTTTGCCGGCTACACCACGCACGCTACCGTACCAGTATTATTTAATTGGCCAATTTTGTTAAATGTTTGTGTTTTCGTGTTCGTGTTCGTGTCTTCAACGACTCTTCACAGTTATGAAGAGGATTTATGTGTTTAGAAGGAGTTTAACCATGGTATCAGCTTGAAAATGAACCTTTAGGTTCGAAACCTGGGTCGCTGACCTAAAACAGGATCACGGACAAGTACTACAGGTATTTAACCTTTTATTACTAAAAGGTATTTTGTCTCATGTCAATATGAAGACGCCTCTCAAGGTGAACATACATCTTCAATCAGAAAGCAATTAGCAATAAAAATCAACTTACTCTGGTGGTATAAAAGATAGGCTAAAATGATAAAATATGCATCTGGCTGACTATAGCTGTTACATTGGGTTAAAAAATTTTATTTTGAGCAAATGACTTTTAGCCTATATGAAATTGTTATTACTACAGTCAGACTGGTATAACCTAGTTCTGGGATCACTAAAACTTTATATTTGGATTTCTAGAAGTAAATACGGTAATCTTTACCTGTAATCTCGCGCCCCTCAATCTAAAACTGGATCCCCCCTAGTTTGATAACACTTGTACAAGTTCTCAAATGTTAATAAAACTTCTTGTTTGATCCAAAATTGAATGTTTTCCAGGTTTGAGGAAGCAGTTGAAAGAGCTCATTCAAAATTGGAGGCTTATGAGATCGTAACCTACCTCTTTAAACTGTGGTGCGTATTAAAAGAGCAACATTATTACACTGCATAAGTAACGCTTATTTTTTTTGCACACACAATTTATAAGTTATCATTCTTATTACAATCACTAAGGCAGGCTAATTGTCTAGTGATGTGTCCTCTATGAAGCACGATTCATATGTCACCATCTTAACTCTTAATGCCCGCAAGAAGTGCTTAGTCCAAATGAAGAAGGCCATAAACTGTGTTAGTTTACTACCAAAACACCCAAAACTACCATGTTCTGGAGTACCAGATTCTTAAATAATACCAGCATAGTGTTCTGTTGGGAATAATACGGAAGAAATCTAGACTGCAGGGTTATTTTTATTGAGTGCCAAGTTTACAGGATACAGGGCAATTTTGTAGTAAAATGTTACATTCATCATAGTGTTTAAGTGCAATCTATATCATGAAGGATCTGTGCATAGAAGTTTTGTTTCGCTCCAATAACAGCTGTTAATAATTTGAATAGGATCACATGATAAGTTGGCTGTTACAAGGCATCTTTTTGGTTCAACCACGCTACCATATGACGTAATTTCAGGGAGGAGACAAACAAAATATAATAATAAGCTAGTTGTGAGAATTATTGTGTAAGCCACTTCCTTTAACCTTCTGCCTTGTTTCAGCAATAAGACGAGTCAGGCGTTGAAGACGCTGAATGTGAAGCACCAACCAGCAGCCGTCGCTGAGCAAAGATTGTTGTTGTTTAGCCGAGTGAGAACAACGCTTAACTGTGGCATGAAACTTCTGGGACTAAGACCTCTCACAGAGATGTAGACTCTCGGAGCAAAGCAAAGTTGTGAAGCTATCAATAGTTTCAGTTCATGTCGGAGCTAAGAGACCACTGGCCATGTTGTGAGAAAAATACTTTTCTACTGTTCCTGCATTGGCTCATAAAATCATTAAATAATAGCTTGTAGTTAAACAAATCTTTTTAGTACACCCTATACTCCATACTGTACCACGATCACTGTGTAGTAGGGAGAGTTCTGCTGTGTATTTCTTACAGGAGTTTTAGTGACACTAGTCCAGTTCTTAATACATCACCAAGTTCTTTCCGGTCTCAAATTACTCAGTAAATGTTTGGGTTTATTTTTTAAATAATATGTGACAAATTTAAAATTGGTCTGTCTTATTTAACAGTAATTTTTTTTTCGAGATTTGTCTTTAGTTTAAAACATAAACCCCAATAAAAAAATAAAAAAAATTCCCTAAACTCTTTATAATCTTAAACAATTCGACAAAGTATTGACTTTTACTTAAGCTGTAGATTATTATTGGGAATTATTAGAATTGGGGATATATGTACTTAACTAAAGACAAATTTCAAAATACAAATAATTTAATATTCAATTAAGGTGCATGACTCATTTTTAGCGAATTTCCCTATAGGGAAGTATTTAGCGAATTTCCCTATAGGGAAGTATTTAGCGAATTTCCCTATAGGGAAGTATTTAGCGAATTTCCCTATAGGGAAGTAGCTATTACCGTAGGTGGCACGGTAAGACCTAGACCCGGGACCGATTTACTTTTTGATTTTGATGTCCCCAGAGGCCAAAAACACTATTCGTTAAAATTTTTATATATGTATATATATTATATATGTATATATATTATATATGTATATATATATATATATAGACATATATATATATACGTCCGTGAACGCGATAACTTGAGTAATTTTTGTCCGATTTTGATGAAATTTGGTTTAAAGGTGTAAAGCGGGATAAACTTGAATGAGTTCGCAAACCAGCACGATCGGACCATGGGAACGGGGCTTTACGAGGGGTTTTATGGGGTAAAAATTGGGTTTTCTCACTTTTGACCCTCAAAACACAAAATTTCCCAATTTCTCTTTAGACCTTTTTAAAGAGCTTAAAAGAACAAATGATTTAGTATATAAAAGTATTTTTGTTCGATTATTAGTAACGGAGAAAATTTAAAAAATTGTAAATTAAAATTTCCATGTTATTCTTATGGAGAATATTGTCAAATGTTGTAGTTTGCTTGTTTATGAATATATTTTGATCAAACTTGGCAAATTTATTTATTTTGTACTAAGCTATCAATATTTTACTCAAAAAACACACTTTATTAGTTTCCTTGTAGCAGCAAACCTAGGTACTCGTTAAACCTAATGTTATTAAAATATATTTAACTGAAAATCAATTCAGACAAATGGAAATTCGCTTAGTCGGCAGGTTTGCTGCGGTGGGGGTATTAATTAGTCAGATTTTATTTAGTGACTAATAAAATTAAAACCTAATTCTTTACTGAGTAATTTGAGACCAGAAAGAACTTAGTGACGTATTAAGAACCCGAGATATAAGTCTTTTAATAATAACTGATTTCTAAAAAGTTAAATTTAATATTTTGTTGGGGTTGGTAGCTCGTCTCTAAGATTTTAATGATCAATAGCTCAAATGAAAGCCCTTACATCATTAAATATTTAAGAATGAACTGCAAGCGTTAATACCAACTGGAGATATAAGAAAAATAATCTTAACAAAATTTTCAAAGTACAAAATGTTTAAACGAATTAAGGTATTTAAAAACGGATTTTGGCAATGGAATGAGCGTGAAAATCTAGTTTATAATAATGTGTCATAACAACAAAAAAGATTTACAATATGGTGGATCCAAAATGACGGCCAAAAACATGTTCCCCATTGAAATGAAGTACTGACCACCCAATAAATATCGGTGTGGTCCGAAGTCAATATTTAGAAAATTATGCTTAAAAAATGCATATGGTATTTTTTTTTTTTTTTTATTTGTCCAATGTTGGGAAAATCCGCCTCTGCACACCCAACACTGTAACATTAAACCATTAAACGTTTTCTTGCAATGTTTTTAAGGTTACATTCTATATATCCGACTAATAAGAAATTCATTTTTGCTTATTCTCTTACTGAGGAACCGAATACGTAGGTTTTCCGCAATGGTAACTGCCAAAAAAGGATTTTTTTGTAAAAAATATATTAAAACAGATAATATGAAGCAGAACACAAAGTCTTATCCATATAGGATTACTGAAAATTAATATTAACATTTATGCTTATTCTCCATAAGATTAACATTGAGTTTATCTCGGCAAGAAAACATACTAAAGTTATTACTTTCAATATATCATTATATCTGTAACAAATTGGAACAGAACAAAGACTCAATATACTAAATTGTTTGTTTTTTTTGTGCGGAATCTAATGGTGAAAAAATAAATTTGAAATTATAATAAACTTTGTACAAAATATTTGAAAAACTTCTATTTGAGGTCAAAACCTTATTTTTTTAGCACATAACATCCCCAAAATCACTCTTTGGATTGCGTTGTCTGTCTGGTTTTCATTTTCAAGATTGGAAATATAGTTCTATATGACGTGTTTACCAATTTTTGTGGAAATCGGCCAATCCTGAAGTATAAATCCACGAATTTGCAGTCATCTTGTAGATTTGAGGACCTAATGGTGGCCATCTTGGAAAATCCGCGACTTCCGGTTGTCCAATTTTGGTAGACTTTTTTCCTGGTACTTACTACACTGTTACTACCAAAAACCGTTCAAAAACCTTTTGTTGGAATTTGTTCTAAGTTGAAGGCTTTTTTGGAGGCTATGGACCCGTCTACACACTCACCCGGTAAACACTTATTTTCAGGACTAGTAACGTAATACTAATACTGTATACTATTAAACTAGCTCAAACTCCATATTTTTTACGAAAACAGTACTCTCTTCAATACTAAGGGGAGAAAGTAAAAGTAAAACTAAATGATAAATGATTTATTTAGCCATTCAGTAAAGACTACAAAATCAGCAAAAACCATGCAGGTGCACAAGCAAGCAAAATAAATAAATAGTATACCTTTCAGATTCCTATTCTAAGGTACCACAATAAATGGGCCATGCTTCATTGCAACATAAAAATCTTCTAATTTATACAAAGAGTTTGCCAATAGCCACTTCTTCAGAATAATTTTAAATTTTGAATTTGGAAGTGATTTCACTTAAATATAAACGTTGATAACAGTCATGATCTGCAACTCACAAAACAAAGGTTTACAATGAGCCTGATACTCAGTCCTATAGATTACCCTGACTGCCTTCTTTTCTGTAGCAACTGAATCTTCTGAGTCTGGGGGGAGTGGCCCCATAGCCTGGTTCCATAAACAAATGAGCCTGAAAGAAAGCAAAAAAAGCAAGTCTTAGTTACTCTATTTAACTTGGTGCACAGTGCTTCAATGTGGTCACTCCACCCAAGCTCAGAGTCAAGGGTGAAACCCAACAATTTTACTGCCTCTTGCTTATTCACATTCTTGCTAAGACTGAAAAGGATTTCCTGTGTTTTCCCTTGGTTAAGAGCTAGTCTATTGCCCGAGAACCAATCAGTGGCAGTATTAAACATTCTACTTACAGCTATTAGCAGCTACAGGATCTAAATCGCTAGCAAACAGGGTTGTGTCATCTGTGTATAGCAGCACATCATTTGACACATTGTAATAAATGTCATTCATGGCAACAATAAAAAGGAAAGGCCCAAGTATCGAGCCCTGAGGGACCCCATGCTTCACTTGAAGCGGACTGGAATGGTCACCAGCCCAGCTTACCACCTGAGACCTGTCTTCAAGATATGAACGGACCACCCTGAGTGCAAACTCCCCCAGTCCGAGTCTCTCAAGTTTATCTAAAAGAATATTATGCGGCATACAATCGAAGGCGCGAGATAAATCACACAAGAGAACAGCAGTAGAAGACTGCCTCTCGAAAGCGTCCAAAACAACTGTATGAGGGAGTCCACAGCGGTGACTGTGGAAAAGCCTCTCCGGAAACCATGCTGAGCCGGAACAAGGAGACCATGCAACTCTAAGTGGCCATACAACTGGTTTAACATTAAACCCTCAAGGATCTTACTAAAAACTAGCAACAGAGATACAGGTCCATAACGAGCCATGCTATTTCTGGGCTTCTTTTTGTACACAGGTACAGTCCTTGCCCTTTTTAGGACTTCCGGAAAATCCCCTTATAATAGGCAGCAATTGAACAGATGAGCTAGTATTGCGGCAATATAAGGTACGATTTTTTTTTAAAAACTCAGTGGACATATCAAACACGATAAGGGAGCATGGACGGATCTGACTTGGTCAAGTCACGCACAGACAAAATATATTGATTGAAATTGGCAAGCTCTGTAGAGTACCAATTTTTAAGTTTATTAGCCTATTCACACTCGACAATGTACTGCCCATAGGGCTTACCGGTACCGTCTTTTGAATTAGAGGAAAATGCAGATCAAATGAATCCTTGAATTCCAAAAAGAAATCCGTAAAGGCCACCACCACCTCCTAGCCCGAGAGTTGAAACATGGACCATTTTGTCCCCGTGTCTACATTCAATTAATTGGTGTATTATAACCAATGAACAAAGTATTAACCAATTAATTGGTTAATACTTTGTTCTACTGTAGAGGTAACTTTTAAGCCAGTTGAAGCTATCCCTTATTTTCAGTAATTCCATTTTTAACAATTTTCTCTCATCCTATATAATTTTTATATCCCAGCGCACTATCAAATTTTGACGACGTTGTGATAATGACGATGCTATGGAACCAAAAGCTGTCGACCTTATGGGACGTAAAGGGGTATCGGCGTTCGAGGCCAAGGGATAATGTTTAATCTATGGCTAGAGGTTGCCGAATGCTGATTCTATGGTCTGGTCACCGACCCCACGAAGGAAGAAGCAGACGACAACGGGAACGGACATGGTGACTGACGACACTGGGACACTCAGTAGGTGTCAGTTTTTCGTTTTCAGTTTTGTTTTGAAAAACAAGAAATAGGCTAGTAGAGGAGAGGGCTAGGCCTATTTAAGTTTGTGAAATTGATAAGATAGGAAGATAAAAGCAAACCAAGAGACATTGTAGTAACAAGTTAGAGTAGTCAATTGTGTATGAGTTATATTGTCTGTGGTAATAGAATTTTAAATCCACTTGAAGGTAACTAGTACAACTTAACCATACCTAAATTAATGTACCGGAATATGCCTTGGCCTACCGATAGGATAAACCCCTAGTAAAACTGGTTTTCAATTTCACTGTAAGTTAGGCTAGTATATTTTAAACCATGAACAATCATATCTCAATGATAACAGAATTGTTTGTTTCAATAACTTACAATAGTTCACTATTTTAATTGAAACATTACAATGCAGTTAAGTTAGTCTATGGCATTGCCAAAATTTTATGGCAGGCGGGAGAAATTACACCCTGGGTAATTCTGAGCAATTACTTGGTCGACCCCAAACTTTTTCATATTTTAACACGGTCATTTTAAGGATGTTCTCAGAAAACAACAAACATATAAATTCAAGCCCCGCAAGGCCGTACAGGTTGCCGAGCAATAAGAAGGTTCAAAGTCCACGCGATAACAGTGGCTGGGGGGGGGGGGGAGATGCGCGGAAGGCCAGTTGTGACAGTACCGTTATGTTAGGTTAGGTTAGTTTAATTCATAACCTTACCTAACCTTGCAGGACTTGAATTATATGTTTCTTGATTTCTGAGAACATCCTTATGACCGTAGTAAAATATTAAAAAGTTTGGGGTTGACCAAGTAATTGCTCAGAATTACCACACCCTGATTTAGGCTACATCTTATGTTTGATAAAGCAAAAGATTATTTTGGAGAATATTAGGCCTATACTTTAGGCAATTGTCACTTTTTTGTTTATTAAATTATTTTAGTAGCTTCTTTCTAAGTTATGCGTTTGTTTTCAGATGACGTCAGTAACTAAAGTATCATGTAATCGAAGCTTCGAGGGCCATCAGTATGTGTTTTCCCATCATAGGTAAGCTCTAAAACTTGTTTTATTGATTGTAACTCCTATAAAATCCTTCCACCGTCATTGTTGAAACTTAAGTTTTTTAGAGAATTTTGGAAACACGATGTAAGTAGTGCTGAGTAGGCCTGCCTATACAAAGGCTGTAAATGCCATCGATGTATAATAACTCCCTGGATTGCGCGCTCAGGTTGAAGTAGGGCTCGAAAAACGGTCCGTCGCTGCCTCGCTCTGTCCGCGAGGAGTGGGGATAAAGGCATGAGTCACCCTAGTGGCGAGCGTCGCGCCCGCTCTCGCCGTGTATTGCTATGTTAGTTTTGTGGAAATATTCCGAGGATAATTGATTGTAAAGAACTTAAGGAGGTTTTATAAGCAGATATAATTAATCTACGTACTTGCTCACACTTTATAGACTATGTGTCAAAAGTAAATATCATAAGAAATGTAGTGGTGATATAAAAGAGTTAGATTTATTTATATTTGAACATTAACTACAGCAAAGTATATCACAATAATTATTTGATCACATATGCATGTCATCATTTGCTTCGGTGAAGCCCAATTATTATTGAGAGACTGTGCATCATTTAAGAATATATATTTTGTTTATATTATAATACAGTATGTTTCTTTGTAATACTGTGATTAACGTGTTTGGAAATAATATTATGTTGCTAAATAAAATGAATGTATGATATTTAATGCCAATATCTCAAATGTATTCATTATTCTCACTGAAGTAAAATAATAACAAAATATTTTCTTAGGTATTAAATACTACTGTGAAATCCAACATTTATTCTTTGATTCAAAGAATTTTGCTAACTATAGACTTACCGGTAAGCATTAAAATGCATAAAAATAAGCCTGTAAATTAAGTTACCATTCTTCGTAATGTAATGACATATTTGATGTAATATAATGATAATGAAATGCTAGAAACTCAGTTTCTATATCCCGTAAACTGATGCTGAGCCGGCCGAGCTCCTAGCGCCAATGCTGCGCAAAGCGATTTTATGCCTATTTTTAATCGCTTAAAAATGATACAAGTAGGCTCCGTATCAAAAAAAGCTTCAAATAAAAAATAATATTCATACTTTGATCTAAAACTTTGCCGCAGGAATTTTTTTCCTGACCAAAAAATAAAAAAGTTCCTCGCTTACTACATATTTCATGTTTTTAATAGTGTTAAAAAACAATCATCTGTCTTAATTTGCCTAAATAAATTATAAAAAATATGTTAGTGTAAAAACTAACTACATAGTATTGAGCACTGGGTTTTCATGAAAAATAATATATAAATTTGAAATTTTTATGTTAACAAATAAGTGTAGCAGAGCAGGTTGAGTGAATGTATGTTTGTGTAAAACAGAGAGGTCCATTCGGCCCGTCCGCCTCGGTATCCCACCAATTCGACTGGTGGGCACGGACCGTTTTTCCACCACCTAGCGCGCTATCCAGTAGAGTTATTATACATCGATGGTAAATGCTAAAACATAAAATAGCTGGGGGCTAACTTAGTACAAAACTAGAATGCATCTACAATTTTGTAATTCTGAACAGTATGGTCTAGTCAAATGATCGTTAGTCTAGTTCCTCATTTCATTCAAAAGTCTTACACATTGAGTAAACAAACAGTCAATTAAAATTAGGTTTTTAAAAATAAGTTAAATCAATGCTTTAAGGTTCTAAAATAACTTAGACTAAGCCTATTCTTTAAGAGCGCAAAACCTGTTATACCTACCTTCCTATTAATTTAATTATTCATTAATTAATCATTCTGTATAAAAACTTAGTTAATATTATGTAGACAAATTGACCAAAAATATTCTTTACGTAATTTATTTTTTAGGTATTTTTGTTGTCTCTAGCTTGATTTATTTAAAACTCATTCTTCTTTTTTAGCTCGGAGTTGAAATGCGAGATGAAATTTGCAATTTATCTTCCTCCGCAAGCTGAGTCAGGGGATGTCCCTGTTATTTATTGGCTCTCTGGTCTTACTTGTAACGAGCTCAACTTCGTTCAGAAAGCCGGAGCGCAGAAGTATGCGGCCAAACATGGAATCGCAGTGGTCTGTCCAGACACGAGTCCAAGTAAAGAGTTTATTTTATGTACGCTAGAAGTTAAATTCTTTATTTGTTAATCCAGTCCTTTGTTATTAATGAGTAAAAACAATTCGTAAGGGCAGCAATGAGGATAGTGAAGTTCCCATCTTTTTATTAGCCTAAAGGCTAAATGTTGATAGTTTTCATTCTAAATCAATATTAATGTTTATGAATGACATAGTAAAAATGTCGTCTTGGTCAGGGAAATTCACAGATATGATTTAATTAATTAATTTGAGAAATTGTCGAGAAAATCTTGTTCGGCAAGCTGAATGCACAAACATATAGGATAAGATCTAGAAATTTAAACAGCCAAATATTCTATTCAGACATTCTACAGGAGGGTGCAACATTCCTGGGGAAGCCGACAAATGGGACTTTGGAGTCGGAGCTGGGTTCTATGTGGATGCTACTCAAGCTCCGTGGGACAAAAACTTCCGCATGTACACTTACGTCACCAAAGAACTGCCAGAGGTCATCGCTGATAAATTCCCTGTAGACCCGAAGAGACAAAGCATCATGGGACACAGGTAAAAGATTTTATCAGTTGTCGTTGTTAACATATAAATGGAGCGATGCCGACTCACTGTTGTGCGTCGTAAGGGAAAGATGTAATATGAGTAGGATGAATTATGTAAAGCTTTGTTGACTACCTACGTCTAACTGATTCTTTAGCCAAGATAATTTACTAAAAGCTAATGATTAAGTTTGAAAATAGACCTGTAGTAATCACATTAATTTCGCTCGTCCCTACTTCAGAGCTAAAAAACACAGTAAAGGATGCACTGCTGTTATCTATTACAAAAAGCTTAAGTGTAAATTTGAAAACAAAATCTCTTGAGTAGTGTGACTACAATAGTTTAATTTGTTAGTTTTGTTGTTCGTTTTTACATTATGAATATTTAAATTCTTTATGAACTAAAGTGACAATGAAAAATTGTTAAGACCTAAAACTTGTCTCAAATCTACAAAAGCTATTTTTTCCCTCGATGATCGTTGTAAATAAATCTAACAGCAGAAAAACAGTCTGAAATGGTAACGATTAACTGATCAACACATTATCTTTCACTCCTTAACATGGATGCAATTAAATTTCCCTCTGATTTTACCAGCCACTATTAATGTCTTGGATAGGCTATCAAATTATTAAGTAATTAAAAGTTCACAATTTTGATATGACCAAATTTTAATGAAAAAACTAATTCTTTAGCATGGGAGGTCATGGAGCTTTGATTTGTGCACTGAAGAACCCCTACAAGTACGCTTCGGTGTCGGCTTTCTCCCCCATATGCAACCCCTCAGTGAGTCCTTGGGGTAAAAATGCACTTTCAGGTTACCTCGGCTCTGACACTGACGCCTGGAAACAATACGACGCTACTTGCCTGGTGTCAGCTTACGATGGTCCCGTCATTGACATCCTCATTGATCAGGTAGCCTGTTTATTGCCTCTCTAATCTATTGCTTTTTTGTTTTTTTTTAATAGCATTTCTTAAATTTTGAGAAGTAATGTAAGGCTGTGGCATTTATGTACTGTTTTCTTTACCCCTACTTTTATTAAATTGAAAGAAATTTAACAGGAGACTTACTTTTGTTTGTAGTCCAAAATGTTGTCAACAAAATGGTGCTGGATTTGTTGCAGGCACAACCAGTCACAACCTTTTGCTAATACAATATACTCCCTCTTATCAGGACACCTTTTACCCGGACTACACTTGGCAGAAATAACATCTCTTTAACCGGACAATTTTTATTAGCACATTGGTTTAACTGGACTAGATCGGTAGGAAGTGGCGGTACTGAAACGACTGTTCTCGTTGGAAAGATGTGAGACCAGTGATTACGTGTCTAAATACAATGCTCTCCTAAATTTTTAGTCAAATATCACAGCAAACGGTCCGTTTTAATAAGTTTTTGGGGACGTCGGTTTAACCGGAAACCCCGTTATCCAGACTGGCCTCGGTCCTGAGGAGTCCAGATAAGAGGGAGTCTACTGTATATTCTTTTGAGTTTCATTTAATTTATTGTGTCATGTTTAATGTTCGACCAATTGAATTTGCTTTGAAAGTTTGGACAACAGACAGGGGTAAGAAACCCATTTTGCCATTTAGAAGATCAACGTAAAGTATTTTAATACATTTCATTGAAATGGCAACCATACAAAGTAGGTATTTTAAGCCAAGTATGAATGGAGATGAGTGTAGGATGAGTGGCGCGATCTTGTAGTCTTGTTGGTGACTGAGGCTGACATCTTCCTTAGTTTCAGCTGTTAATTAATAGCCCATACAGTCGATGGCAACTAAGGGACCTACAGTTTATAGTGAAATCCGAACCAAATTAATGCCTTGGTATTAACAAATTGGTCTAATCATCAGGACAGTACTGTGGATAGTCATAGTACTCACTAGTGCGGATCTTAATCCACACCAGGGTGAATTGCATCCACAGTGCATGCCTGTAAATAATATCCACAATCCGTGACCTAGTAGCTGGATTACAGGACGACGCCACCGTCCCAGTCATGTTTAACATGGTTAAATTTTAATTTGCTTCTTTGGTCTTTAGTTTGACTCAATAAAATAACTATAAATAATATTATAGTTATTAATAATAACAATCTTTTCTCACATATTTAAAAAAAAACCTTTTCCATCCGATTGTTTTGATTTCCAATCCAATTATATTGGATTATATTGAGGGTATTGAGATTATTATTAGAGAATTATTAGCAAGTTCCAATTGACCCAATTCTACTCATTCTGGGATTAGAATATAATGTAGTTGTCATCAAAATAAAAAAAATGTGTACACATTATATTTTAAATGGTCTGCAACATAACTTAGTCAGCTTAATACATGGTGTTTTAAAGATATTGTGATGTAAATGTTTAAGGGAGCTGATGATGAATACATCAAAGCTGGTGAACTCTTGCCGGAAAACTTCATGAACGCTTGCAAGAATGCGCTGGTACCTGCTGTGCTCAAAATGAGGGAAGGCTACGACCACAGCTACTTCTATGTCGCATCATTCATCGAGGAGCATTTTGAATTCCATGCAAAACACTTGAAAAACTAACCAATTAATATTTTAAGATTATACCTTGCGTCTATTATTGTCGATTATATCTTGTTTATTTTACTAAATTGTATCGGTGTTATTCAATTCCTCTTTCCACTTAGAAAAGTGTTGAAGAGTATTTGTTGTTGTAGATCCTCTCCTATCTGACCACCTCAGGACCAAACATAAACCAACTAGCTAACTGTGAAAAAGGCAACTCAACCCAGAATAATACTACATGATTGATTAATTCTATTTTGAAAAGGATAAAATCTAATTCTACGTTTTAGTTGTAAAAACACATATTAATAAATCCACTAAACACAATAAAAGAGTTATATAGATGTTGCCAACTAAACTAAAACATAGCAGTGGTGGACACAGAAGAACAAAATGTATCTAATTGGATAAAATTAGATATGGAAGTTGATTCACTGTGAGGCAGTGGAAAGAGTAGGACTTAGTAATGTGTTAAATACATTTTTGTTGTTAGGCGTACATTTTGTTGTTGAGTCAGTGGATCAGTTGGTTGTGCCAAGGACTTCGGGCCCAAGGCAGCGATGTGGGTCCGGATCACGGTAGCTATCACTACTTTTTCAGTACAGTTCACCCTTGTACCGGTTCACCTCTTGCTTTGCTTTGCTTAATACGTTGCACAGCCGCCAACCTATTAAAAAAATAATTTTTATTTTTGAATTCTGAAAAGCAGCCTGATAAAATGAGGACTGGAAACCTGAAGTTAAATATGAATGGTTTCATTGTATTGAAGTATAATTGTTGGCAATGTAGAGTAAGGGATCTTGCCGCCACACACTGTGGTATTGTGAATGTCTAGTTTTTCATGATATAGTACTTGTCGAATTCGGCAGCTAGAAAGAAAATAGTATAATACCATGTTACTAGTCCTGAGGTGTTTACTGGACGAGTGTGGTCATTCCCATGCAAGACAAAGTTGCGTTCGGGATTACCATACAAATCCGGTAAACACATTTTTGACAAGTGACGTACGATGTTTTATGCCATACTACTCTAAGAAGCAAACTTAACAATAAAAAATCTGTACAAATCCTTATTCTCAATCACTATTCATATCATCTAAGAGAGGTTATGTTTTTGTTTAAAATCACTCATTGCCAAATATAATAAGCTGTTTGGTGTCCTGAAGAGTGCAGCCAAATTTGGCAGCTAGGAAAACTGGATTTTACCTCGTGTCGGTTAAAAAAATCACAACACCCAAAAAATTTACTGGAGTATGTAGTAAAACAATTAGCCTACTCAAAAGACACTTACTGTTTAGCTTTAATTATTATTATTCACCGAGCTTCTGCAAAATCACTCAGGTTTACCTTTAGCTACACAGCTTTAAACTTTTATAACTCGGTAACAATAGTTAGGCAAACCTTCCGCTTTATTTTGTAGTGGTCTACATCCTCTGAGATGGCATAATGCCTAAATCCAATAGGCCACCAACAATAGCACCATTACTGTACATCTTACAAGCATCTGGATATCGAACAAGTGAGCTTCTGTTTTGTGTGCGATCGCAACTCAGCTACCCAGACTAAAGCTGATAGGTTAGAAAGAGAAGACTCAGAGTATATTTCAGAAATGTGTTTAATTATTTAGTTGAATACTTATAAATGCCTTTATACATACTAGAGTACAGCAGAGCTAAGACCTTGTATTGTCGCCCTCATTAGAGCTCAGCAGCACACGGTGCCCGCACACTCTGCATGATATGGATACAGATCACCACCCTGCTATCACTAACAAAAATATCCCTTTGAGCACAATCTCTAAACCCGAAAGATATTTACAAGCCAAATTCATAGACTATTTTCGACTACCTTAAAAATATCGCTACTTAATTTAGAGGCAAACGAAAAGCCTAAATTTGAATTTCACAAGCTAATGAAGAACGTGACTAGGATTGAAACTGTGCTTTTAAACATTTTGTTATTGTCATGTATATAAAAACTCCGGCCGCGATGCACTGAATGTTAAAAGATCACTGGATTTGTAAACGATACGTTGTTTATTTTAGTAGTAAGAAACACTTTTGTAAAAAAAATACAAAATGTAATCTAGGTTTTGTAAAAATACTTCTTCACTTGTTTCAAGTTACATCAATATAGATCACTTCATTGAATTAAATTAACTATGAGTCATTATATTGATATTTTGTGATTTAATCATTTGTTTTGTAAGAAATATTTCAAAGCTGCTTGAGACTTTCAAATATGAAAATTGTATATGTATAAAAGATAAGTTGAGTTTTCCTAAAGTTATACTAAATGATAATCATTTTTGACGATGTCAAGCCATGTTTACAATTTATTGTTAGCTTTGATCCGAGAAATTATTTTTTAGCTTTGCTATAGTGTACAATCATTATACATGTTTCCTTACTGTAAAGATAATCGTAAAGTTAAATATTGCAGTTATAAAAATGTCTGCGAGTTACAAAGGTCAGCAAACATGGTTTAAAGTTATGTTTTTTTACATATTCTAAGATAGCTTTGCAGATGTAACAACGCAAATCAAACAAACTTTCAATACCTCATGTTAATGTTGTAAAAGCATCCAGTGACAAATTCTAACATTCAAATTATGTGCACAAATACATAAAGGAAACAATGAGAGGTTATCTAAAAAGGCACATTTCAGCAATATGGGGTAGCAATGATTCATTCACAAAGTGTAAAAGGAAATACTTCATGGAGTAAAAGAAATTATAAATTAGTACACAAAAGTGATTGGAAGTGCAATAAAATATAAATTGTAAGAAATAAAAATAAATAAATAACTGACCTACAAATAACATTCTCAAAATCAGGGGATTTTCACTTTTATATGATTTAATGTTAAACTACTGTATTAAAAATTTTAAGTTATTTTTTCTATTAACTTGATACTCTGCTAACCAGAAAACACTAAATTACAAATTGGAAATATATTCGCTCTTATCACTTACAAACAAAATAGGTACATCAATTATTTAAAAATATGTTGAAGCTTTATTCAATATTTCCTAAAGGACTTTGTTTAGCTCTTACTTGTATGTGTTAAGTGGTTTCACAGAAACCAAAATGTCACAAGACATTACTTATCAACTATATTTGATACATTTTCTTTTGTTTAGGTTAAACCATTATAATTCTTATGTTAATTTTTCCGCTATCTATAAATACCATAAGAGTCCTTTCATAACTAGCAATATGGTTATAACATAGGTACTTATGATAAAAAATAATTTTGCATTTAAGTATTCTTGAACTAAAACAAATTATTTCAGTTTTTTAAAATTATTTTTCATAGTACTTTGTGGTAGATTTATTTAAAGCTTTTCAAACAAACCATTAACGTTACCAGCACTGAAATCTATCTGTAATAAATAGCTTTAATCTGTCAGGTCGTATGTCAATCTCACAAATAAATTGTTGTGCTACTAATAAAGAAAATATTACGATACAAACAGATCGGCTTGATAAACAGAAATATGTACAATTATTATTTCATAAATTTGTACAATTCCAAATACAACTTAACATAGCGTATAAAAATGTCCTTAAAAATTTGCACATGTTTTACATAAGTAGCTAGTCTATATTCTACTTTGACTTAACTTCGTACGGATAACAAGAGTCGGAGGGAAGCCTACAAAAAATACCTGCTCCGCCAGAGTGAGCTAAAATCATCAAGCTCGATAAGACAAGAAAGAAAGCACAAAAATCATACAACTTTCAACAAGCGCTCCACCTTAGGGGAGTAAATGGCCTCGTCTACAACATCCCACGACAATATCGCATAGAACATGGAACAGAATGGTACACAACATCGCTTATAACTTAGAACCTATCTGTACAACGTGACGAGACACCGTGTGCTGCTGAATCTCGTAGTATAATTTCATATATATATATTTACTTATATATATATATTTATATATTTTACCTAAAGGTAAAATGGTAATAGAAATTTTAAATTATATTTGTCAAATGTAAAAAAATGAGCATTGACCGCCACAAACCAACAAACGCACTTATAGCACCACACTAACGTTCTTTGGAGTCACACGTAAGCGAAACACTCACTGGAACAGAGACATACAAATAAGTTAACACTGGAAAACAAAGTGGTAAATAGAAAAGTGTTGGTGAATTGGATGTTGTAAGGCTAAGAATATTACAAAATACCACTTTTGCCTCATGATAAACACTAGGGTCAATATGATCTTGTAGATAAATTCATGTAGGTACTAGACTCCCTGTTGTTTTGATCTGTTTAGTGTTAGGACATGCCAGACTGGGGTACATATTTTAAGTCGGAGTTGAGTTAAGACACAAACAATTCATAGCCTGTTCAGATGTATGGATGTTGATGTTGCATTGTTTGGTTTTTGAAGTGCTTACTTAATAGTAACTACTAATAAACAAAATAAACTAACTGGATCTGAACATTCAATGGTTCAGTAAGGGTCTGCATCTTTAACATAACCCGTAAAAATTTGCGCTCGAGGTGACCAATCAAAAGGGAGTCTTTTGTACTTTTGAAAAATTTCCTATTAATTGAATTATAATTTTAAATACTTGGGCAGTAAAAAGTGTGTAGAGTGTGCTGTTATAAGGATAATGAATTAAAACGTTTTGCACCAAGTCCAAGGCAATATTGACATGTTGAATTCAATAGCATTATGATTGATAAATGGTTTTGTAGAAAATAGTGAAAGCCTTGTTATATTAGCAATGTGTATCCATTGTAAACGGAATTCCTACCAAAATATTCCTTTCTTGTGATTGGAGTTGGAAGTTCTTTTTGTAATTGAACGAAAATATAAAAAAATACAATACCATAATTGGTTTACGCAAAACAAATCTTGTTTGATTATGCATAAAATATTTAGTTGAATAAACAGAATATATTCGATACCAGTGGATAAGGAAGGGAGAAGAGAAGGTGAGTTCAGGGAACATCAATGATCATTATTAGTTTGAAAACACTACAACAAATGGTTAAGTTGACTTTAGAACAGTTTAATATCTACGACTGAAAGTTGTGTCCTTATTTATGTATTTATATGTGTTAACAATTTGATTACACATTTCTAATCACTACAAATGAATATTAGCTCAGGTAAACATCTGATTCAGTTGTCAAGTTATTCTTGACAATCTAGTGTAGGTTAACATTTTACGGCTTTTAACAACTTACCCACTTCAGAAGAAGATTGTGACCACATAGATTTGTGCATTTTCAAACCATTTGTGCAAATTCAAACAAATAAATGATAAAAGTAGAAAAAAAACACAAATTAACACATAAAATAATATGAACATTCAGCTACTGTCCGGCTACATTTTAGTATGGGAAATTTATTTAATAACCATTCCAATTTAAATATCTAATTATTTTAAAAATAATTTAAGATATGTATTTTTTTCATGTAGTAAAAGAAGTTTGTCTTAGAAATATAATTAGGGTATTCAATTTTACTTACCACCGGTTTTATGAACTGGTTTAATTCAAACAAAATATAACTAAGAAAAACAAAAACAATATAAAAACAAATCACAACACAATGGGTTTCTATAATACAAGTTATTATAATTATACTTTACCATTGATATTGGTTTGTAATTGTTTATCCTGAAATAGTTTAGATCCATTCAAAATCTGCCAAAATAATTATAAAGTTACTTTAGAAACCTTTTTATACTTCCAAATCCAAACACTCGAATATTAATGATTTTTACATATTAAAATTAATTTATTTCTTATGTCTAGTTAGAAGTAGATATTTAACTAAGAATTCTATATACAGCATGCGTATTACTGTTTTCTTGAAATATGCTTTTTTCCATGCTAGAAGTAAGGAATTATCTATTTTACAGTGACAACTATGAAACTACCCAACCAAAATGGCAATGCTCATCTAAGCCAAAATAAAAATTACAGTGATTGCATAGTGGATAGTAATTTATGAGTGATTTGAAATTTAGAAAATTTTAAAGTTACCTATGTAACATTTTATTGCATTCACAAGTAGATTAATCCATTATTTCTCTTTCAAGTACTGTCCGTATCTAACTATTAGGTAAAATGTTTCATGGGATTAGGCGAGATTGAGGCCAGATTGAATTAAAATTCTTAGTTACTCGACTTTTAGAGTCTCCGATTTAGATTCCTCGACAAAAATAGTTTTATGGTTCCAGCAAGGACAATGACAAGCATGCATACTGAACAGGAAAAGCATCAAAAGACAACAACCTCAAGATGTAGTGTACAAATTTAAAAACCACACATTTTGTGAGTTTTTTATACACATTGATTTCTTTTACCGATATTTTATCAACAAATATGTTTTACAACCAAAAGTAAAGTTAGCGGTAATCGTGTACAATCGTAGTACAGATGTTGGAAATAAGATTGAGTTTTACAAAAAAATGCTTACTTGTTTTAAAATTACTCAGGTCACATCAACATTACCAGAACTGTTTAAACATTGCTTCTGAAGTAGGTATAACAAATAATCTGGTATTTCTGTTATTAGGATTACAGTTTTGCTTTGATGCTAAATTACACTTTTCTCCATTTGCATTTGACATCATGACTTGATTAGAGTGTTCAGGGACGTTACATTGGACTGTAGTTTATGTTTAAGAGTCCTTGGAGGCTAGCGGCCATCTTGGATTAATTCAAACAGCTGCTTAAGAGTTATTTATCGCCCAAAAATATTTGTTCAAAGAACAAAGTGATTATAATTACAATATCTAGTATACTGTGGGATTTGAAATGTTCTTTGTAGTTTTGAATTAATCTCCAAGGGAGTCCATAGAAGCTAACGGCCATCTTGGATTAGCCCACCATAAGAGCAATTTTAATTTTGTTAATTTCAAGAAGCCGCTGAAGAGTTATTTACCATCTCAAAATATTGTATCAAACACCAGAGTGATTGTTATTTAAATATCTATTATACAGTGAGATTATAAATCTTCTTTGTAGTTCTTTTAACTGTTTTACATGCTAGTAGATGTTTTACATCTAGGCTCCAAGGACTCTTAACAGCGCTAACCTAACAGATTGATGGTTGCTTTTTGCTACGTTAATTTTGTCCTCGTGGTATATTATATTATTTTGTTCAGTACAATTGTGTCTGTTTGTATCTGGCTTTTAACTTAGTGAATAAATTATCAATTAGCATACAATTTTTCAAATCTAGGTTCATTGTAAAATACAAGTATATATCTCGTATCATGGATAATTTTAATACAAATTGAGGAATTAGTTGATCCCTGACAATAATTTGTTGAAATCCCATTTTCATGAGAATTATACTTTTATTTTTAAGTTTACATTGTTACAATGAAGTATCGTCATCGTTAGTGTTATACTTAATGTTGTGTACACAAAACAAGGACACGCAACTGATATTCAAAAATTGTTTAATGTAAAGTGAAAATATAACTAACACTCATGCAGAATACACAATAAAACAAAATATTGCTAATAATTATAAGCTTATCTTAAACTTCCAAGTGAGTAGTTTCTTTAATTATTGTTTCCAATAAACACTAATGTTTGTGTAAATGTTTACCATACTAACAAAATTTGTGTTTAAATATGTTTAAGCTGATAACACATTGAGTTATGGATGAGTCAGATTGTTGATGCATGTTGATGCAGATTTTTCCATTTACTACAGATTTATTTTTATTATTGTCTGCATTAGAAGCTACTTTTTTATTCAGTAGATTCACTTTTTTAAGATTCATAGCTCCTATTTTCGGAGCTATACTTTAGCAAAATACTTCAATGTAGTTAGATTTTCCCAAGCTACTTAGCGTGATTTGTGATCAATGAACCGAACAAAGTTGAAATAACCAACTTCCAAAAACTACAACAATAATGTCCAAAATTTACTTTGGAATTTTTTTAATGCTCCATTGCTAAACTAATTTTTTTTTGTCCCTCGAGAGAAACTAACCACAATCCTTTATTTTTTTTACTTGATGACACTTAACTACCTAACTGTAAACAGACACTGGAGATTTTGGGATTGAAATAGGAGGAAACTCGGGACGTCAATGGGATCCGTACTGGATTCAGATGCCCGATCTCCACTTGACACTTGTCTTGTTTATTTGATTGAATGGTTTGTGAGTCAAGAAGGAGGTGACTAAATTTTTACAGCAGCACCCGATGGCTGCGTAAGTTAAATTTTATCTTAACTACTTATTTTTTCTAGTCCTTGAAGTAGTTGTGTTCATAAATACGAGGTCAGGTTGGAATGGCACTTGGGGTATTGAAACTGAATGAATAATAACCCAGTAATAACAAGAAAGTAACCTTGATTAAACATTTGGCGTTGGAATCTCTAAATTCCCAGATTTGCAACGGTTAGCATTAATTGAAACAACATTTGAGGTTGAGTTGATGAGGTTATCGACCGAAGTTTGAGTCGTGTGTCGGCCGTTTTAAGTCTTTGATCCCAAAGTCTCCTGTGTTTCCCTCGACTAACAGTGTGTAACAACAAAGCACCTAGAGAGCAATAAACAACAACAGAACATGTGTAAAGCAGACTACACCACAGAGATACAAACACAACTACAAGTTACCTAGGTCAGCTGAAGAAGCCCGGTGATGGTCTACAACTAAACAGACAAACTAAAGCTAAGAAAAAAGTAGAAAAGTGAAAAATATTTTCATTCACATGATATGTAGGACAGGACTGACTATAAAGTAGTCAAGAAGCACTGCAGGTTCGAATATATCCCTTTTTGTACAAATACAGTTTTTCTGAAAACTCATATCTAGGGATGTAGCGATTATTTATATTTTAATATTTTAAATCTCGTTAATACAAAAGCTCGATCGCAAACTATAAATCTCGTCTTAAGCTGACAATTTTAAAGGAGCAATTCAAAACTTTTCACTCGTCACTACTTTATTGCCACGGACCAGGAAAGTGTGGAAGATGAAAAGTAAACGGAGAAAATCATAGGAAAAACTAAAAGAGAACGTAAAACGGAGGAGTTATCTACAAGGGTGGGGAGGACTATAACTTAATGGAGTCAAGACTAGCAAGGGAGCTGCGTCGAGAGAGGCCCAGCGAAGGGGGCCCACTAACCAAGGATGTGGTCCCAAACAATTTGTACCAGCCGATCACAATATTTGATAAGTTGAGGTCGTCGAGCATGATTTGGGCGACTCCCATGAACACTTTCTTGCCTTCAATACGGCCATAGTCGCCCCACACTGTAACCTGTAACAAACAAGAGTAGTAATTGAATAAGTGAATGAATAAAACGTGCGTTTATTAGACAAAATCACACAGCAGATATAAATAAAACACATACTTTATAATAGATAATTAATAATTATCGTGTAGCTTTAAGTATGGAAAATTCCCCAATACAGAGGAAATCTGCCTAAGAGACCTTTTGTGTTTTCTAAATAAATTGTGTTTAGTTTTCAATTAACAGGTCAAGGCACTTCACAAGCTAAGAGCTAGAGATTAAATGTAAGGAAGGACCATGGGGTCCTAAGTTTGCCTCAATAAAGAAGGATTTTCATTTTATTTCAAGCTAAAATAATGTCTCGAGAACTCTTAACAACCATCCAGTACGAAGCGTCCATAAGCCTTAAGTTATTTGAATGGTAGTTTCAGCACAAGGTGACCAAAAACCTTTCTCTTTCTTCATGCTCTATTACTATTACAGTAAAACCCTGCTAATCCACCTGCGGAAACGCGACCATGGGCTAGAAAAGTAAAAAGGTCAGATTATACGAGGAGCAGTATGTTCAGGAGTTTTCCACGATTGCTGATTATGTTTCTGTTATCACAAAAGATTTTCAGAAGTTTGCCACAGTCGCAGATAACAAAAAACCATAAAGTTTCTGTTATGACGGGAGACGATCATGATATACCCGTGAGTTTGGGAGATGTAAAATATTTTGCCACAATGGCCAAAGACAATGTTGATCTGTTATCGCAGGAGATTTCATAGTTTTGACCGTGATCGCGGGAGATGACAATAACATTTCCGTGATCGCATAAGACAATGATGATGTTTCCATTACTGATGAAGATATTTAGGGTTTTGCCGTGATCAAGGAAAATGGTTGATATGATGTTTCCATGATAATGTGGGAGGGAGGGGGGATAAAAAATCTTTGCTGTGATTGCGGGATACGTTGATAATGTTCACACAACCATGGAATATCGTCACAATATTACTATAATAACATTATAATTGATTGGTGGAGGCACGGTCAGATTAAGTGAGCAGTCGGACTAGCGGGGTTCTACTGTATATTAATTATAAATACACAAAGTTGAGAGCCAAATGATTAAGTTAAATACAGATCTATAAAAAGCATAACATTACAGAAATAAGTCAAAATATGCTTTAGAAATACAACTGATTCGAAATAATGGTAACTGGGTCCACAATCAACTCCGTTTAGTTATTTGCCATCAACAAACAAAAATTAAAAAAATCATAGATCAAATTGCTGTTTAAATTGATTCAGAATAATGGTAACTGGGTCCACAATCAACTCTGTTTAGTTATTCGGCATCAACAAACAAAAATTTAAAAAATCATAGATCAAATTGCTGTTTAAATTGATTCAGAATAATGGTAACTGGGTCCACAATCAACTCTGTTTAGTTATTCGGCATCAACAAACAAAAATTTAAAAAATCATAGATCAAATTGCTGTTTAAATTGATTCAGAGTAATGGTAACTGGGTCCTCAGTCATCAGAAATCATGACTGTTATTTGTTTTAAAATAACGCCTGTAATACTTAGCAATTGCTCGAATTCGAGCAACAGCTACACTAGTTATTGATTGATTGATTGATTGATTTGATTTTTTTTTTGCCTGATTTGTTTTTGCAGCATGTAATCAACCTTATTGACGTATACAAATGCATGTACAT
Organism: Macrosteles quadrilineatus; assembly: GCF_028750875.1. Taxonomy (NCBI): domain Eukaryota; kingdom Metazoa; phylum Arthropoda; class Insecta; order Hemiptera; family Cicadellidae; genus Macrosteles; species Macrosteles quadrilineatus. Next base: position 13,334,999 of record NW_026542597.1, read on the forward strand.
GTCTAACGGAATAAAAATATTGATTCTTGATTCTCCGTTTAGTTATTCGCCATCAACGAACAAAAATTTAAAAAATCAAATTGCTGTTTATTCACAATAGAATTCACGATAGAACTGAAACATCCCTTTAAACAATATGACCTGTTGTTTCACCCTTTGTCACAGAATCAAGCCATTCACCTGCAGTATGCAGCCTTGAAAAGGTTCCCTGAAGGTGAGTGTTTGCTGGTAAAGAGGATCCAAAGTTCGTCTGGCTGTCGCTGTTTTCGCTTTCGCCAAACATTTCTTCCCACTTACAAGGTACACTTTCACATAAGGCGCTGTGGACAAAAATGATATTGTTATCACACACAACCATATGGGTTAAGTATGATCATCAAAAATTAAGTAAAAATGTACTTTCTCACACTAAGCTATAGCACTAAATAACAATCTGAAAAATACTACAGTAACTGAGTAACCAGTCTAAGGAGGGAGTATAAAGTAGGTCAATATTGTGTGTTTGCCTCAAAGTACTGTACATACAATTATTGACTGAGTGAAAAACAGTTGTTTACAAGATCGTTCTATTTAATTGCAGTGATTTTTAACTTAGTAAAATAACAATGAATATAAATCAAAACACACTCTTACAATTACGACACAAACACTTAAAACTTTCTTAAGCTATAAAGTGTTACAAATAGATTCTATATGTCCTCTAGGCTACTACGTTAGTTAACACTAAAATAAAAATCTTAAGGATCTGACATTGAGCACAATGGCTTAGGTTTTATGAACTTTTTATACGAGTCTTTCCTAAATTGGGAAGAGTTCATTCAGGCTCAAGAACATTAAACAATATACAGTAGATAGAATATTCCAATATTACGAACAGCATTTCAAGTGGAATGTCTGACTTAGATTTTTCTATTACAACAGTGCTCCAACCTTCGTGAGGTATTTGTGTAGGTTTTTAAAGCTTTATACTGCCATTCTTATTCCCAAAATTAGGAGTTTAGCAGTTTCTGTAAATAATCACGGTCTGAGAAAGATCGCACGATAAAATTTGTGTACTTTTCAAACAAATGATCTGTTGGCAACGGTGGTGGGTCCCAGTTGGAAGGCGGTTTAAATATTTAACAACCAACAGTTGAGGTATGATTTTTAGTGTATTTAGGAATTTATGAAGTGGGAATGTATCCTGTCTTATGGGACCCAATGAGCTGGAAAGCTTCGAGGTTTCCGACTCAATCCTTTCTTGGAGACTTGGAGAGAGCTGTCAGTGACGGAGAAATCATCTAAGTTGATCATGTAACATTTTTGCGCCATAGAGGACTCTTTCTCTTTCAGGTTAGTCTACTAAAATGTATGGAAGTACGTTTGTCTCATACCTGGTAACACTTTAGAGCCCTGTCTGGATTGCAGCCCTCGCGCTCGTATCACCTCCACCTCCAGATATCCCTTCTGGTAGCACATGCTGAGCTGAATGTCGCCCAAGGACGGAGCCCCCAGGACTTGCCGGCCCACCAGCTGTCCAGGGCCTAGCCCCTCGATAAAGTCCGACAGAGGACCTCCGTCTGAACCTTTGAGTGATGGCGCCCAACTATCCCACACAAACAATTGTTACACTTTCCTCCGGTAATACACAAAGACTGTCTGACTGTAGTTTTGTTCTTTTTTGATTGATTTATTTTTTAAACTTTACAATTTTTCTACTCTCTATATATCTTAGGATTTCAAGCTCTATACGTTCTACGTTCACTGTGCGGTATGAATTGTCTGTAAGTCATGTATTTCAAAGTTTCGGCAATACTAGCCGTCCCAAAAACATCAGAACTCTTGACACACTGTAATTTTTTTCTGGTACATTTACAACTTACTATGACTTATAAGTAAATCAAAATCCAAATTGCTAAGTTGAAATATCTATCTATTGTAGTAAATTGCATTTACGGAAATAAATCTTAAATAATTCTTTGGTGCCTTTGAGTAGCCAGTTCAGTTGACACAACTCGCATGATATTTTCAGTAATGTTAATAGCACAACTATCTTCTGTAAGACCTGTACTGCACACTGAACGTAGAATTGAATATAGAGGATCGTGGAAATAGCACATTGCTGAAGCAATTGTGGTTGGCAGGATTTGAACCCGAGATCTAGTCCCAACCCATAGCCAACCAAATCATAGCCTGTGAACCCGTGTGAAGTCCCAAAGCCCAGTGCCCATCTACTAGACCAGCTTGCTCCCTCAACACCATAACACATTACACAACATTGTTTTAAGATGTTTTGGAAAATAATTAAAGTTAACTTAAATTTCAGCTTTTGTAAAAACTCACATTTGATGTGGTTCTAATCACTCCAGTATGGGGTATTATTACTCTGTACATTATATACTAAGATTCCAAAATAAACTGGCAGTCATTGTATATAGTACAGCAATCTTTCAAATAAACTTTACAAGAAAAATAATGGTGTACATTAATTGAACAAAACTACAGTCAGGCCAGTTGCCTATGCAAACCTACTACAGTAAAACTCCTCATATCTGGCCTACGTGGGACCGAGCCCCTGGCCGAATAAACCAACCTATTATTAAAATGATAATTCGTATCTATTGTGATTGGTTCAAAGTAGTGTTTGAGTCTCTTTTGGGAATCTAGTAGCTCAACTGGGTAGTCAACCCGCTAAAAATATATATGAACAGGAAACAGATAAACCGTAAGAACGCGAAAATCATGGAGACTACGTGTACAGCCATGGGTAATATTTTTGGTACCGATTCTGGAATGTGACCGGATAAACCGAGGACCAGAAATTCCGAGGCCAGATATTAGGGGGTTTCCTGTAGATTAAAATTAAGGTGTTAATTATACATTATGATAGAGGGAAATCTGCAAACCTTTACTTATTCTTAATCAGATTAATGTTTAAGGGAGAAGCATCTATATTCTAATGATTTTATTTTTTTGTTTGAAAATGTCCTTTTCTCTAAGTTTTACTTGTGCAGACTACTGTACTTCAAAACTAATAAAAAATATTGAACAAAATGTCCAAAAGATTTATAAAATGAATAATTTAAAAGTATCATCGATATATTACATTCAAGAATGTGGAACCAACGAGTTTAAGGTATGATTAATATAATTTATTTCTACATTTAATTGTTTATTGCAATTTGTTGGATACTTAACACAACTTTTTATATAATGTTGAATGTAAAATTTTTATATACATAAAATTATTGTTTTTTTATGTTTATATATTCTGCTTCTTACAATCCTTGTTGAATAGTTAAATTTCTCATCTTTGTCTTCCAATAGTACTATATGTGTTTTTCATTTCATACGAGTAAATGAATCATTTAGACTCAAATTTACAACATACATTTGCATGTGAGTAGTGTTTTAATGGATGCAGAAGCCAAAAGCAAGGAGATTAAAATTTTGTTTGATAAATTCTTTTTTCAAAAATTTGTCATGCAATAAATTTTAGCCAGGGTTTGTATAGCTTCCAACAATAATTTAGTTTATGCTATTCAACTTATAAATTGCAGTTAATTTATCTTAAAAGTTCAAATTAGCAAGTTTTGCTTAGTTTTTACTAAACAAATTAAAAAAAATCCTTTTAATCATTCAATGTAGTTTCGAGATTTTTTACTTCGTCCTATTCAACTTAGCGTTACGTAATAGTAAAACATTACCAATACAGATCCAATGCACTATAAATACACTATGTCTAAAACACAAAAACAAGTTATAGAATAAAATACACAGAAATGTTTTAGATATATTAAGGCTAACTAATACTAGACACTACATAGAGTAAAGAAAGATAGATAGAGATAGAATGAAGACCAATTCCGTAGGGATAGACAGAAAAGATTGTGCATTCACGTGCTAGTTGAGCGTAGATTTTGTGGATGCTAGTGGCCAAGATGGTAGTCATCGAGTTCGATAGCTTCGGGGTTAAGATTTAATCTACATCGTTTACCGGAAACTTCAACACTCCTGTTCAATTTCATGCACTACCTTCACAAAACTGGGAATACATTTTTGACGAGTTTTTTGTCTGGTTTAGTAACCTTCCAGTCTTCTCTGCTGCCTTTCCACACTTGTACGACAGAAAATGCAACAACACTTAGAGGCAAAACAACAAAAGTCAAACCACAGAAGCAACAAAGCTGTAAATTTTCACAGTTGTAGTTTATTTGAATCAATTTAATACTGGAAGTGATTTTTATGTTTCATTTACTGTATGTCTATTTACGATACGTAAATCATTCTACGCACTGAGAATAAAATGGCCTAAAACATTCAAGCACATAAAACAAACCTCTAGAGCTAAAAATGGAGGATATGACATTTTTTCTCTCACAAACTTAAGTTTAGCCTTTGAAATTAAATTTTCCCAGACTAAAACCATATAGAGTATTCGGAGGGTTTATGTTCAGTGTTTAATAACTATTTTGACTTTATTAATTTAGGTATACTACATTTCAATATGTTATTAAAGAGTGGATTTATAATTGGAATTAATTGGTTTAGAATCAAAATTACATTTTCTGTAGGCCTAGCACAAAACTGTGGCGGCTTGGGCAACGTCCCAATCAAAAATAACACCACTGAGCAATGCTCGGTCCCCTGGCACTTCTCTTTATGAATAAAACATTATTTTTTTAGAGCTGAAATATTGTATTTAGTTTTCTGATTATCTTCTTTGTTGTTTAAATCTAGTGATGTACCGGTTACATGGAAAGGGTTAACGAAAAAGGCATTTATCAGACTGAAGTTTTAGCTATGTGCAATGGATAGTTTCCATATAAATGTGGTTGGTTCATTGTATTATAATATAATAGTTCATTTAAAATTGTAACTGTATTTTTTTATGTTAATAATCTTATCTAATGATTAAACATAGAGCCAATGAATAGAGAACACTGCTTTTTTGAAAGTTAGTTAAACTCTTTATCAGTTTAGTATGGATGTTTATCACCCCTTTTTGATATCCTAAGTGTATAAGAAATACAAATTCAAATGTCTCTTATTCTAAACATTTTCAATCTCACAATCGTTTTCCATATCCATTTAGGCAGTTCAAAACCTCATGCCTAACCTTCCAAGTCTTGCGGTTCATGATGACGTCGGTATCTTTACAAAACCAAAGTTCGGATTACACAAATGAATAGTGAGTGTTATACAGTGCGAGAAACATTGCTTTGCGGAGAGGTCAACTGTGAAGTGTTCGATGCCACATAGCATATAAAAATTGAAAACAAAGAGGTACGAGTACTTATAATGAAAACATAGAGATCATGCTTCATAGCACCACCACCAACACAAGAACACAGTGCGTTTGACGATAGTGCAGCCACTTTACACCAAGATATCACATTGTGGGAGTTGAGGTGTTAGCACATTCACTGGTTTATGCATTATATTTGCTTTAGTTACAGTTAACTGATTAGACAATTGACAATTTCTTTATTACAATTTCATCAAGAAATGTTACAGCGTCAAATTTATGTATGTTATGTATGTTTTTCAAAAGCGAAAAAGTACAATCTTCACATATTAAGATTAATAGTTTGTTAGAAGTAGTTATATCATTACTTAAAGATTGTGATTGTTGGTATATTAACCCTTGGCATTCAGTTGGCCAGTCGTACTGGCCTCGTCATTGACGTAAACAGAGTTGAATTGTTTCAATATCAGCTGTATCTGCCAAATTTCTCTGTGTATTGCTCAGAATCGGAAACTTCTTCTCACCAACTTTGAGTTATTACAGTTAAAAGTTTGCTCACTAGGTATTACCACTTCATAACAAATTTTTGAAAAACAAGATTTATCCATGAGTAGCTACGTTGCTGAGCGAATGTTTTTATGTTGGGCAGTACCACTGGCCAATTGAGTCGGGCCAATGTGAAATTTAACCAAACTGTGCAAAAGAACGTTGTCAATACAGCTGGACAAAGATTAAAATTGTTCCTATTTCAGATTGCAAAGGGTTAAAACCATTACATATGTCAATTCATTGTGACAAATAACGTACAATTTATTTATAAAATTTAAATTATTTACGCAACTTGAGTTAGTTTTAGCTAATTAAAATTACTTATTAAATTAAATCAAAAGTGAATTTAATTAGAAATATTATGTTTAAACTGTTTTATTACATTATGTCTACATTAATTATTTTTATTTGTTTACAATTTGGTTTAACAGTGTTTGTATTAGTTAGCTGGCATGGGGAGGGTGGAGGTGATCCGATGGCCTACTTACGAAGAGCCGTCAGAACTAGAAATGCTGTGACTGCTCGATTGACGAACGGGAAGGGGGGAGACCTCATGTGAGCGAGCGAATCCCCCCCGTCGACCTCCCTCTACACAGAGTAACACTCTCACTCTCTCACTCATCCTAGCATAACTCTATGTACAACCATTGACTATGGATAACCACTAGACATTCCATTTCTATGTTAAGGTTGTAGCCAGTTTTAGAGAAATAAATGAGGTTAAATTGAGGCACCAACAGATCGTGCTGATGTAAATAAACTCAAATTGTGTCAAATACGCCAATTTTTTCTCTAGAAGCTAAACTAAAATAACATTTCTTGGTAAACTATACGATTGTTTATGTCATAAAAAAATGAAGAGAGAAATGGAATTTTAGAAAGCATTATCTCAATTATCTGTGAGTGGCTCATTCAGCAGTTATTTTTTAATAGAAAATTAGCTACAGCTGGTTCATATAGATGGGATATCTACTTTAGTATCCAAAACTCAATGGTACAGCTCAAATCTCAGTCAAGTTGATGTTAGTATACCCTCAACTTAAATTAAATATACAAGTACTTTCAATGCACGAATCTCTAATCTTAGTTTGGGGAACTATCTCCTTCATTTTATTCAAAGTTAAAATTGGAGCTATACTTTTTAAATCAAGGCCATTAAATAACAGAAAAGAAGAATTTTTAGGGCAATTACAATCATTAACAATTTAATATTTCAACACTTAAATTTCTCATTCAATAAATTTACACAACGGAATATTTATTCATAAAAATGTAAAAAAGTTAATTTAAATGATTTGAGAGGTTTTTACAAACTGAATTAAAATAAATGTAGTTAGAAAAAGGATACTTAACAGTTTAAAGCATTAAATAAGTTAAAAAAAACAGTAAAAATTATCAGAAAGAGCACACAACCTCTTTCATGTTTTCAAAATAAGACATTTAATATTCTCAAACATACTTTGTATTTAAAAATATTCACTCAAAATTACTTGTATTCCTAGCAATCAAAATGCAAAAAGCCTTAACTAAGTTTCAAATTGCAAAAATTCATAACCTACACTAAAAATATTAAAATCTTACAAAAAATCATAAAAGCTCGGTTAAATATCCTAGTGAAAAACACAAAACATGTTCACTCAAACCCTATAGCCGCCTCTACTATTTTCGTTTGTCACACTTGTATTAATCCAAATCCAGTAGTCAGTGCTGCCCCGATCAAAACTAAAGATACGTTCATGAGCCAAGGAGCATTGCATACAGACCAACGAGGATAGAATCCTGTAAGAACACGTACATGAACACAGAAAGTGGGAAGGATATGAAACAGTCAAGCTGGCGAGGGAGTTGTACAAGAGGAAAACAACCAGATACATTGAGGATCCAGACAGTCCGACAGATAACATTCCAACATTGAATGATTGCAACTGTAATCTAACGTGTTACATTCAGACTCACTGAAAAGTCACTGATTTTACAATGATAGTCACCAGAATCACTGAAAACTCTAAAGGTAATTTTTGGTGTGCCTTTTAGTTGCGCTCTGTTACTCTTAAGATAGAGCACAAAGGCAGTTAGGCTTGCCTGAGTGGAAAAGTTCCATCCTGGCACAAGAAAAACAAAACGTAGAATATGTCACTGTCTCGACCAAGGGAAATTTTAGTTGAAAACTTGCTTGTTTCAAAATCCTGTCAGTGACAGTGGAATATTTCAGTTTTTTTGTACAGCGTAAATTTTGTGTATTTCTTATACCAGGATGGTTTAGGTAAACTATATTTTGTATTATTTTAAAACCAGTTTAATATTTTACCTAAAGTAACAAAGGAAAAGAAAATATATTTGTTCATAAACCAAATATTGAATGTAAAAGAGATTGTACAAATGTTTATACACTTTCATCATTTATTTGATGATCAACGTATGATTTTTGAAATCTAACAAATTTTCCTTATGCAAACTGAATAAACTCTGCTCATTGCAGGTGATCTTTGGGGGAGAAAAGGGTCACATAGAACATAGAAGTTAGTTTGTGTACGGTAACTGATAGACACCCTGTTAGTTAGAGTTTGCTCATTGGCCGTAGAAGCTAAAAAAAAGATCTTATTACAAATACAACATTTGCGGATAGAATTGTTCACAACTGCTTTTTTAAATTTTATTTGACAAATGATCAGAAAATTTATAAAAGAGATGGACAAAGTGCAACAACAGGACATTCTACAACTATGCAAAAAACACTTAAAAAACTTAACTTCCGAACCGAATGAATAGATTATTACCAGTTTCTACAGGGCAAGATTTGTAATGTTTAGGTAAAGTGTTGAACAGAAAGGTTAGTCATTTTTTCAACGAATAAACTATAGTTGGGGTTGGTTTTAAAGAAAATGTATTCTATTTTCGTTTAGTGAGCATATAATGGCTGTAACCAATATGTAACAGTATATTTACTCTCTTCAAATATTGAAATGCCAAAAATTACTTACATTTTTGGGGGGAACACCACTTGGTTTATGAATACAATAAGAAAGAAGGAATGGATAAACAACTAATTCACCTAAGAAAAGAGTTCCAAGATGTTGATAATGAACAGTATCAACTGGAACCGTTTTTTTTTTAAGTAAGTTTATCAGGTAACCATTCCATTTCTTATAACAACGTTCAATGTAGGTTCAAGTGTACCTTTATACTTACAAGTATCAAAGAAAATACAAAGTTTTAATGTATAATGAATTTTAAATGTTTAAATTTAAAAAAATTGATATGTATTTTTTGGAAAATTAGTTTTTACAATTTATTGATTTAACAAAAGAAACATAGAAATGGAAATCATCCTTAATTGACCGTCTGGAAAAAAGTAAAAAGAAGAAAAAAAGTAATTGGAAATGTCAATCGCAAACACAGATCACATCACAATGATAGAAAACTGTACAATACAACCACTCACACCTGAAAACGTACGTAGAACGAATCACGGATACACACAAAGAAAATTGGTCCTCAGATCAATTAAATTTGAAGAACTTCCCTCAAGATTTTCGCTCTCGCGTTAATTGGTCTTCATTCTTTTATAAGGATATTTAAAAACCAATAAACTGCAAACAAACTCATGATTTGAAACCATACTTGGATTCAATTGATTTTAGTGAAACAAAACAAGTTGAAACATTACAATTTTGGCTGTAACTCTACAGAAAAAACCGCAATGTTAATCAATAGCAAACAATCTATTATTGAGAATGTGTAGACCAATCTGATCAGATTATTTGGCATTTAAATTAGACGCTGAGATCATAAATTCTATTGATTTTACTAAGATTGTCATGAAAGATGTTCATATACTGAATATTGTGATCAATATTATCATCATTTCAGTGTAGATATTTTTTTAATCTAACTGAACTATAATTTTGAAGTTTTCCTAAAAAAAAACTTTTGGTCGGATGGTAGATTAGTTTTTTTTTTTACTTATAGATTGAGAAAGGAAGGATTTTTGTTATGTTTAATTAAAAATATATTCACACATGAAATTAGTAATTAAAATTTGTTGATAAAAAAAGGTAATGAAAAAGTAAAACTAATTGTTTAATTTCTTTGAAAATAAAAATATACCTACATCGATAAAAAAAAACATTTTGGTGAACTTTTTTAAGAATTATATGAAGGTTACCGTGAATAAAAAATTACTATTTTCCTACCAAACATCATGAAAAATTCCTATTGGTTACTTTTTTTTATAAAAAAGTCATCAAACAAAACGAATAATCATCACACTATAGTCCTCGCCACCCTAACTTGAGGCAGCCCAAGGCCGCACGCCGTATATCTAGTGTGGCCTTGGGCTGCCTCAAATTAGGGTGGCGAGGACTATAACAGTTTTGTCAGTTTTGGGTCATGGTAGTGAGAGTTTACTCTTTGTTTGCAGTTTGTTTGGCAGGACGTGTTAGTGCAAGTCAGGACCTGTCTCCGTCCTGCGAGCCCTCCCCGTCGCTCGACACAGATGAACCCTGCTTGATCAAATGTCGCACTTCGTCGGGCAGCACCTCTTCGGACCGATGAACGGTGAACGACGATTTGCCTTTTGTTCCGAAACCTAACCTACGTTTGCGGCCTGAACCAACACAATAAGAGATTGTCAAACATGTTCATTTTTATTGAAACTTGAAACCCTTCCAAGAGTATGCAGTCTTTCATCCATACTCTCTAGATAATTTATAAACTTAAGCGAATATCAGAACTTGTAATTTAAAAAAATAAGGCTTTCTGAATTGATATCTCATTCTTTATCCCAAAGTGACTTTTATTTGATCAATTAAAAAAAACAGCAGTCAAATAAAAAAAATCTTGGGAAATCTTACTTTTGATAGAACTTGCATATGTTTCATCCACACATACTAAGAAAAATTGCTAGTCGACTTTGCTAGCCTAAAAAACCAGTTAGGCTGGAAAAGCTTACAAACAGTTTTCCTTAATGTTTCATGATTTCTACAGTACATTATAATTCCAACTTGAGACCATATAGTTACTCCAACACACTCTATTACACACACACTTTCACTTGCATTCTCTGTGGGTCTGAGCATACCTGTGGCCGACAGTTGGCTGGTAGAGTTGCTCTTCTTGCCCATGCCTTGACTGTGCGACTGTTTGCCGCTCGTCGTGCCAGAGCCGCTGCCCGACGCTGCTTTGCGGCGAGACCCGTTGATATGGTGATGATGACTGACGGCTGTGTCACTTAGACTTCCGTCTGCAACAGGTAAACACTGATCAACATCTTTGATTATGGATTCAAGTAGACATTCTGTTCCCATGTCTAAGTTGTAGCCAGTTTTGAGCCTCTGGCAGTGTGTACTGATTTCTGTCAAACGCATCAACTTGACCAAGTTGATTTGAATAGACTACTTATTGTTAACTATAGCATCTAGGCTACATTTCCTATCGCAGGAAGCAACACTAAGAGAGGAAAAATAGAGCCATTATCACTCTTGTGAGTGGCTCAATCAAAAATTTTTGTTTTTTAATAAAAATTGGCTACAGTTGTTCCGTTTGATGGGATTCAGTATCTAACAGTAAACGTAATTCATAAATATGATAGCATAAATATGATAAACTAATGATAGCAAAGGTGTAAAAAGACAAATTTTATAAGACTCTTTTTGACTACTAAATATATAGACTTGATACTATTATTACAATTTTTGTGAGTTTTATCAAACCCCATAAACAGGTGAGTTTTTTAACCAGTATTTTATTTTGACAAACAGTCTGCATAACTTCTGAGTGTTAATTATTTAGTCTGTTACAGCTTTACTTGCTTAGTCTGTAGGTTTGCTGCGGCAGGGGTATTTCAATTAAAAAAGTTAATACATATTTGGAGAATGTGCATAACTACTGACGTTTTACTTCATTATTTTTTTTTGATATGCATTAATAATTAATAATTGCATACACTACCATATCTCAACTGAGGCTAACATAACAATTGTACATTTCTTTCTTCTAACTGTCAGTAATAAATATTGAAATTATTAATCTCAACGATGCCGGAACACTCACCACCACGTTCGTCTGGTTGGACGTCCGCGTTCGAGAGACTTCTAGAGAACGGCGGCCTCTTGTTGTGTCCCCCTTGTGGTGGCGGCTGTACCGTCGTGTGAGATCGCTCTCCGTAGTCGCTAGGGGGCAAAGCAGAGGGAGGGGTGACAGAGGGTTCAACTTCAACTTCAACTTGTGATTTACATCTGAGAAACATACGTTTGTGACTGGGGGAGTCTGGGGTGGGAGTGTCAGAGGTCTTACAAGGGCTGAGGAGAGTGTCATCAGGAGGGTGGTCAACTTCTACTTTAACGTTATCACTTGTTTTTTCGTCTTCACAATTTATCTCAGAGCTATTTTTGTTTTCCTCGGGTTTGCACACACCTGGTTGGTTGTTTTCTACGTTCATCTCACTTTCCCCCTGATTGTCCACGACTTCGTAAAGGTCGTCTGTTATGTCCGAGTCTCGTCTCCAATCGTCGAGTTTGAACCTGGTTTTCTTTAACACCGTTAGTGGTTTCTCGTTCGCCAGTTCTTCGGAACTTGACGTGTCGTTCAACGTGCAAACCGGGACAGAACAGTCACAATCTGAGTCAAAGTTTATGTCTTTAAAGTTGTTGTCCCAGTTTGAAACAATTTTACAACTTTCCAAGTATTTTTCGTGAAACGAATCGTCGTCGTCATGAATAGTTTTAGACACGTCACTGTCCGATTGCAGCACGTTGCAATATGGAGCCTCATGCAAGGCATGCTTATCACAGATCAACCTTACTCGTACAGGGTGTGAGATACCCGGGTTGGGGAGTGAGTTCTGTCTACGGAACAACGGTTTGCTTACACAACTCTTTACTTTACACAAACTACAAGTACTAGGGCTACCAGTAAAGGAATCTCGCGTTTTAGTGCTGAAACAAAAATAAGTAAAAACTCACTTGAGCAATTTTTGCAGGGATCACCATATTTTACCACAGTATAATGATGATTCATAATCTCTACAAAAGGTAAGAGGCTATCAATGAGTGTTATTTTGAAAGTAAGCAGTGAGGAAGATGGAATCGGGTTAACCGAGTTAAACTTTACTGATTGTTTAGTGAATGGTTCGTTTTACAGTCAATAAAATAAGTATTCTGTGTGAATTAAAAAGTTCTCACTGATATTAACATCAACACAAGCATGTATACTCCACGACCATTTCCTAAAATCATTTAAACATTGATTCAATGAACAATAATAAACGAATAGTAAATTTCATGAATTGTTACAATGAATCTACTCTAATTTATTATTCCAAGTTCATGGATATAAAGATACGTTTAGTAAATCTTTATGTTAGGATTCCACAGCCTAAGAATTGAAGACCAAGTGAAGATATGTCTTCAGGTCCAACTATCTCTCCAACTCAAACCTTCCTAGATTAAAATGCTGCAGTAACAAAGACATTTTAATTTTTGCGTATAGTGTAAAGTGTTGTGTTTCTTGGGACAGAGTAGACCCGCATTTAGGTCAGCATGCTGTCCTCACAGAAATCCTAAATTTTAGTGTGTTATGTAAACTAAACATTACAAAACTTGTCGTAACATTGCTTTCAGAGCTGTGCTACATCGTTTGCTTGTTATATACCAGAGCCTTTTACATGCTAGACTTCTGTATTGGCAATGTATGAATTTGTAGTAGTGGTATACCTGAAGCCCCGTGAGCCGCGAGGTCGCTCGCTCTGTGTAGAGAAGGCACTGCTAGTGATGCTGACGACACTCTCAAGGTCGCTGTCGCCCAGGTCCGTCGTCCCGATGATATCCTTGTCCAGTGACGTCATCGTGCGGCCGGGGATGTGGCCACCCCACGGCCTGTCCATGTCAGACGACGGCAGGTCGCTGTCAGACAGGCCGGTGAAGTGCCTCGACATGCTCCCTGGGAAATAACACACTTTGAAATAAAGGTGAATCGTTCAGTCAGGGTTATTTCGATTCAAACGAGTTATTCTGATCATACTGACTAAAGAACCCGTTCATATGAGCCATTGTGTTCACATTATCAATTCTAGAACTGAGAGACTGGAACTGAGGAATAAACGGACTGACTCGATAGATGGTAGACGAGTATGCCTGATTAAGTCTCAGCTTCAACCCACAATAAAATAAATGGAGAATTAAAGCAAATCAAAGTTGGAAGTTCATCAACTCTTTCTTTTATATTTATCTTTAAATTAGGTCAAATTAAAAAAAAACAAACTATGTTACTATGTACATACATAAGATTTTTTTATTTGAAAAACTAGCTGTTACCCACATTTTAAACCTTTCTAACCTAACTTAACCTAATCTAGCCTTGCAGGAGCTCTCGACGTCGCGCTACAGCGCTGAGCTATTGGAAAGCAACTGGCAGCGGCTTTGGACGTGGTACTGCTAAGTTTTTAAGAGTATAAAAAATGCTGTTGCACGACGACCAATCTTATGACGTCCAAAGCTTATGTGTTTCTTGCAGTTACTGTACTTTTGGACATGATAAGATTGGGACGTTGTGCAACAGTCAAATAATATTGGTCGTTGTGAGACAGCTCAAAAATTATATTTTAATGTCGTGACACTGACTTATATCATTAAACGTTGTGACATTTGAACTTCGTGCAACACTCCTATTTCAACTTAGTTATGGAGATAATTTGATCAATTTGTTAGATTTTTTGTCTAATTTTTGTGTAAAATCTCTCAGGTTCCCTCGAGTATAAAATAAAAATGTGTACAGTTAATGTTACCTGTGTATCCCGCTGACCCTCTAGACTGCATCTGCCTCATTCTCTGCTTCATGAGATGTGCTCGCTCCTCCATGTCCTGCTGACACAACAGAGGGACAATTACCCATAAGAGTTAGACACAAAGACACTCTGTAATCAGTTAAAAGACTAATGGGATTAGGTTGTACCTTAGGTTGTTAAGGTTGGATCTGTTAAGGTGATAAACTTGCTTGACAAAAATCAACAATACAGTAGACTCCCTCTCGTTCGGCCATCTCGGGACCGAACCACCGGCCGAACTAAAAAATGGCCGAACTAACCGATGATATATAAAGAAGACTACTTTTTCTGCCGTAAATGGACTTACTGTACAGTATAAGGGATCTATACACTAAACTAAACCTAATTAATAAGACTAGGCTTAGGCTAAGTGTAGATTTTAAACTTACCCTCAGAAATGTTGGTATTGTTTAAAAACACGTACTGAACACTTGACACTGTACTGACATTATTCATTTATTTCACACACAATAAACATAAATAATGTAGGCCTAAATACAATAAAAAAGAATCCACACAACACTGAAATTTTACAGGAATGATGTTTAAACTACAGTACTGCACTGTAATGACAAAGTTTAAAAGAAATCAGTAATTTTTCGCTGTACCTTTTCTTCAGTTGATTTCTTTCTAGCATAGTCACGCCATTTTCTAAAAAGCATTAAGTCAACTGCTGTAGAACTCGTCTGCTGTTCGATGTAGGTTGTAGCCAGTTGCAGGGCTGCCATTCCCTCTGCGTGACTCATTTTACACTCGTCGTCCTCATCACGGTCGCCACCTTCTTCTTCTTCTCCTTCTTGGGTTTCTTGACGCTGTAAAACTGATTAAGCGATTTCTTTGTCGTTCAAAATTTCATTGTCCACCTCCTTTTCGACAGTTACCCACTCCAAAACATCTTCAAGCTCAACATTTTCACTGTGAGGCAATTGCTGTAAATTATTTAGGATGTAAGCTTGGTCGTCTGCTTCACTTTCAAGGTTGTGCACATCAACAACATTGCCTTCACTTGCAACAACTTCTTCAACATTCGGCCATACCTTTCTCCACGACTTAACTAATGTTGAAGGTTGTACTTCGTCATAGGCCTTCGCTACCATGAAAATCACGTCCTTCATGTTGATTGTCTTTATGGACGACTGGTAAGCGCCAGCCCCTTAGGGGGAGCCTCCAGTGACATTCCCTCCATTCAGGGTGGGGGGGGGTGTTTAGCTCTCAGTGACGCCGTTAATTCCGCCTCTCCTCATCTACCTGTAACTGTGGTTGTGACTGAGTCCTACCTGTTGTGTTCGACTGACATTTTGTGAGGCATATCCTCGACTTTGGAAGTAGCCTCGTCCTGGGAGGTGAAATACCTAGCCCCCAGAGGGGAGGTAAATGCTCCGTGTTGGTATCGGCATTTTCAAGTTGGCCACAGACATGGTCGACTGGGCATCGGGTCCCAGTGACATTCCTTTATCCAGGATGGAGGGGTGTTTAGCTCTAGGAGAGATGGAAGTACATCATAATCTCTAACCTACCTGTGTCTGTGGTTCTTTGGGCTTCGGCCTGCTTGTTGTGTGCGACCAGCATTCAGTGGGCAAATCCTCGACTTTGGAAGTAACCTTTCCTGGAGGTGAAAACGGGCAAGTACCCGCAGCTCACGGGGACACTCAAGGGCAACGTAACTTTCCGCAGTGTGAGGGCAACGGTTTGTAGGTACTTATGCAAACCTATCCCTGTCTCTGAGCACGGACGGTATGGTTATCTTGAGTGTGGGGGGTTCTTCCCGGAACCTCAATTGAGTCAAGGGTGTCGCCACCTCTGGTGGATAGGTTCATCCGGGTGGGTCCCACTTCTATACCTGCCTCCTTTTGGGAAACCCTGATGGCCTGGCAGTGATGTTGGGTCTGACGGGCAAATGAAGTAGATCGGGTGCTGGGTCCGAGCCCGCCAGGGGTATCTGGGGATCTATCGCTCTGGATATCTCTGGTTCCCAGCAATGGGTCAGGCCTCGATCGGGCAGCGGTGTAAATGGGAGGTTGGGGTTCCCCCCGTCAGCGTGCTGATGGTCCCCTTCCTCCTGGCTATTGATGGCGGGTTCTGCCTGTCAGGGATTAGATAGGTCCCGAGTGTTGCTTGCACTAAATGCGTCGGGGCGCTCTACTATGGACCTCTAGGTTCCGACCTAGTGGAACCCAGGTGGAGTGACGCTTAAACAAGCAGCCGGAATCCCTGGTTAGGATTGAGGGGCAACCCTCTTTCCGAAGGGTCTGCTTCGGCAGCCGGCGAGCCTGATGACCTTAAGTCATCCGCCCATGATGTGCTAAAGGTTGATGCGTAAGCTTCGGCCTACATCATGGGGCCCGGGTATGTCCTGAAGGATAGGTACCGGGTAAGCAGTCAGGGGGCTTCGGCTCTCATGACAACAAATGTAAATGTAAAATGTAATGATTGTCTTTAAAACTTTGATAAGATCTGTGTTTTCGTCACTATCCAGTTTGTACAAAACTTCTGAAAGAAGCTTTCGACGATACTTTCTCTTGAAGCACTCTATTACCCCTTGGTCCATTGGCTGTTGGTTGGAGGCTTGTTACGTTGGGGGGCAGATAGTACAGTTTTATTCCAGACTCGCCATCACATTCTAACTCATCCGGATGGGTAGGCGCATTGTCAAGAACAAGAAGTGCGTTTACAAGGAGTTTTAAACTCATCAAACGACTTTTTACTTTAGGCACGAACTCACTAATAAACCACTCTTTAAACAAATACGAGTCCATCCAAGCAGACTTCTGAGCCCGGTAGTACACTGGTAGTTTTGATACGTCCAAGTTTTTGAATGCTCTCGGTTTTGCTGATTTTCCGATTACAATTTATGCGTACCCGAAGCATTGGAGCAAAGTGCCACTGTGATCCTATCTTTACTGACCTTAAACCCAGGGGCAGACATTTCTGTTGCTGCAGCAAATGTTTTCCGTGGCAAGAGTTTATAGTACAGCCCTGTTTCATCGATATTATAAACCTGTTCCGGGCTTAGGTTATTCTCAGCAATAATTTGCTCAAATTTCTTTGTAAACTCAGCTGCACCAGCAGGGTCTGCCGACAGCTTTTCGCCACACACCCCAAGAAAATGTACCCCGTGTCTTTTTTTCCAACGGGAAAGCCATCCCTCACTTGCGACAAATTCCCCCTCCTCACCAAGTTTCCCATGTAAGATAACCGCCTTCTCCTTTAAGATAGGGCCACTGATCGGCGTTCCCCTTCTTCGTTCCTGCATAAACCACACCCAAAGAGCATCGTTCACCAATTCATTTTTAGGTTTTTTTAAAGTGCAACGTGATGAAAGAGCTTTTTCCGATTCAATCTGCGTACAAAAATCCTCGATCGATTTTCGGTTTCGACGCCAGTCATTCACGGTGCTTTTACCAACCCCCAAATCTGTACAAATACTTTGGACCGATTCACCTTTGTCTATTCTCTCTAGAGCTTGCAACCGCTGTTGCATTGTCACAAATGTACGTTTTCGTTTAGCACTCATAATAATGTAAAGTACGTACAGTCACTTATAAGTTAAAGTTCAGTTAACAAAACACAATTAAATCAGTTCACTAAGCAAAGTCACAACAACTAATGTACACACACGAACGTCCGGTACTGTACTGAACAGTGAACACGTGTGCAGTGAACTAGAGCTAAAACGGAAGTCAGATTCTTATCTGCTTCCGTTTTATAGATACACAATTAAAAAAAAACTCTATCCAGGCGGCCGGCCGAACCATCCGGAGGCCGAACCAACCGAGGCCGAACGAGAGGGAGTCTACTGTACTGGTTTACAACCTTATGATAATGTTCCAAAGAAGCAATGATTTTCCCCATTTGATTCCTGAAGATTGTTCCATGTGAACTGAAACTAGTTGCAACAGCAACTACATTTTATCACCGAAATAGATGTGTTAAATATATAAATAGACAGGTCCTAAGTTTTTGGAAAATTTTCTGGTAAAATATCATTGATCTTTGGTCAGGATTACATTAAACGCAGAATTTACCCAGGCCAGAACCAAATTTGTTACAAATGTTAGCCATTTTACTGCAATAGCAAACTTGAGCGC
Source organism: Macrosteles quadrilineatus (assembly GCF_028750875.1). Classification (NCBI taxonomy): domain Eukaryota; kingdom Metazoa; phylum Arthropoda; class Insecta; order Hemiptera; family Cicadellidae; genus Macrosteles; species Macrosteles quadrilineatus. The sequence goes on from NW_026542597.1 coordinate 13,353,684, forward strand.
CTGCGTTAGCTGGAGATGTCCACGATTTTGCAACTATTACTACGAGAGATGTCTCTGGGATTGTGAGGAACAATAACGATAGTTCTGCGATCAAGGATTAATGTTTTGATGAAATAAAACAGTGTTAATAAATGCTAATTATGTATTTTGTTTGTAATTGGGTCAATTTAAAGATTTTTCAATATAAAAAAGATTTTCTTGTTGCAGGAAAGAAAAATCCTTTTTTGTTAACGTCCGAAAAATCAGAAAGGAATATCTCGTCCGGGAACTACAAGTATAATCTCATCCAACCCAAGTACTACACAACTCAATGTAGGCCTAATTCTTTATCTAAAATCACCTCAAAGTACTTATCTTCCGTCTTCAATAAACAAAATATCAATTTAAGATTCATGTTACGATTTGACAAAATTCTAGGGGTGGGAGAGTACTTGACTTTATCCAAATACTCGATCTCGAGTTGAGTGGTAACTCAAAATTCACAAATTAGAACAGACCTGTGTGACTCTCTCGCGGAGAGCTTCTCTGAGCATTGCTGTGTGGGGTATCTGAGGCAGTTGACGTTTCTTGGGAGACGTCATCGGGGTAGCGGTGGCTGATCTGGAGGAAAAGCGAGGCACATACGCGTGGGATGGAAGCACTACATTCGGCTGGTATACTCTGAAATTGAAAACCAATTGTGTGAAAAAGTAGTCTTTCAAAAGCAATAGCAATATCTTTACGATTTTTGTGATTGCAGTGAGCTAATCTTACCCAACTTTGCCATACGTTTCTTATTAGACTCACACTGCAATTTTTGTCTTAAGTTAAAAATTTCATCAGAGGATACAGAACAGAAGGTCTTAGCAGACTAAATGATATTTACAAGTAAGAATCTACTGTTAAACTGTCATTGTTTTTCACCGGAATATTTCTTCATTTTAAAAAATAATATAAAAAGTAAGAATAGCAAGAAAACATAAATCAGGAGTAGGTAATGTTCTGAAGGTTAAGCCACATTAAAAGTAGAATAGCAAGGGGTAAAAAAACGGCAAGTTGCTGATGATATGAAAAATAATGTCTTGGTAACAGAAACCGTCTTGGGAACAGATACGGGAAGTAAACAAAAAATGCCTGTTTTTTTTTTATTGAATAGGCCTAACACATACAATGCTCACCAATAAATTATTTAAATTTAAATTTAACAGTTATTGCACATCCAAACATATATTAAGTTTCAGATAATCTGAAGCCTACAGATTGTTTCATATGTAAGTCTGGGGTGGTTTCAAACCTGAGGTACATTTAGGAAGTCACTTTGGAATTTTTGGTGAAAGATCTACATTAGCTGGGTTGCAAACACAAATAGTGTCATAGAGGATACCAATGTCAACTATATCAGTTGAAGGTTACTGCCCGAGGGTTTGTCCTTCCTTGTTTTAAAGAGAAAAGCTCAGTGACTTGCCGAGGCGGAGATGAAGATGTCAGTCAAGCCACTTGAGAAACACCTTACTTTCCAAAAGATATTTCCAACATGTCAATGTAATCGGTTTTCTATTGATATCATTAAACCTATATATTTTTCAGTATACATATTCAAATTAAGGGTTGGCTACTATCAAAGTTCAAAGTAGTTTTTGTTAGAGTATGTCAACTGAATGAAAAGAAGTACTTTTACATCATCAACAAGACTACATGTAAAATTCTTACCATCAAGACTGATTAGTACGAAAATATGATAGGTTACCTTTTTCCGTCTTCAGTCTTAAAACAGTAGTTTGGGAATTAATAGTTTTGGGAGCCATGGGTCTTATGACCCAAAATAAGTAATACCCAAACTACTAAAGGTATTTAGCATAGAATATATGTTTTAGGACTATATCCAACCAACACTTACAGGCACCATCTATATAATTCCTCCAACTACTTACCGATACTCAGGAGGTGATAGGCTGCGGTGAGGACTCTTAGAGCGAGACCGACCTTCGAGAGGAGGTGCAGCAGAGTGGGATCTCTGACTGCTGCCTCCCTAGAGACACCAAATAATGTGTTAGATTGAAAAAAAAGGATCAGATATGTCCCTATCAGAACAAGTCAGAAATATGTAAAGCCACTTGATGCAAGTTAGTGCATGTCAATACTTGTCTCCCAGATGTCATTTGTCAATTGTGGCCCTTCGTAAAACAATGCTAACATTCCTATGAATTTTTTGTATTTTTTTTGTTTTTCGAAAAAAAATTGAAAGTCGTAGAAATAGACAAAATTACAAAGCTATTTAAAATACCCCCGCCGCAGCCAACCTGCAGACTAAGCGAATTTCAACTTGTCTGATTACATTTTTACTAAAACATTTCTATAAATAAGACATATTTTTATTCCCAATTTAAATAACATTAGATTTAACAAGTGCTTAGGTTTGCTGCTACGGGGAAGGTAAAAAGTGTTTTTGACCATATGTCAATAGTATAGGATGAAATAAATAAATTTGCCAAATTTTATCAATATATCCCTAAACAAGTAGGGAAACTACAACAGTTTTCATTTTCTCCATAAGAATAACATGGGAATTTTAAATTTACAATTTTTTGGAATTTTCTCCGTAACCATTAGGCGCATAATAACGCTTCAATATACTAAATTATTTGTTTTTTGAAGCTCTACAAAATGGTTTGGAAATTAATTGCTAAATTTTATGTTTTTTGGGTCAAAATTGGGAAAAACCTATTTTTACCCCATAAAACCCCCCGTAAACACCCGTTCCCATGGTCCGATCATGCTGGATCGCGAACTCGTTCGAATAGACGTAGGTTTACACGTTTGTACCAAATTTCATCAAAATCGGATCATTTTTGCTCGAGTTATCGTGCTGACGGACACATATATATATATATATATATAAATATATAAATATATATATATATATATATATGAATTTGAACGGATGGTGTTTTTGGCCTCTAGGGACCTCAAAACGAAAAAAAAATCGGTCCCGCGTCCAGGTCTTACCATGAGTACTACGGTAATAGCTTATTCCCTATATGGGAAATTCGCTAAAAACCAGAAGATATAAGTCGTCAGCAGGTTTCTCCTGGGAAGGACAGATGATACAGACGATTGTGCAGAGTGGCTTAACTATGACTGAAGTTCCATTCTAATTCAAACCTTATATTTCTGTAATACGTGAAGGCTACATTGTTTTAAGATTGAACAGTATTTTCAGGTAACTTAAAAACTAAATTTGTCTAAAGAATAAGGCTTACTCTTCTTTGTGAGTCGTAGGGGAGTGTGTGAGGTTTAACTTGAACGACGGTGGCTCGTTTTCTCCCTTGCGGCGACATGTCTCGACGTGACCGATGTCTCTCTGCCATCTCTACGTCAGGAGGAGGGCTAGAAAACACATGTCTTTATTAGACTCATCATTCAGTTTGAGATTTTATGTTTCAATTGTAAAAAGTGTTCAGGATGCAGAAACATAATGTGATGTGATATTTAGTTTGCAGTAGTTTTTTTTAATCCAATTTATGTGCTATTGAAAAATTGAAACTGTTTCAGAGATCTGTAATATTGGTCTCGTGCTTAAGGTCTGAACTGTGGTAAAGTAATGTATGAAAGTAATGTAAAGTAATCATGGTCCTCTAAAATGCCTTAGGCCCTAAAATTAATTCAAATTATTTCCTATTGGAGAATGAGAGCACCAGCACACAATGGTCATGCCAACACAAGATGACTCAAAGATGGCTCAAGCGAGACCCATCTCTCAAAATGAATGAATTTGATTGTTTTCCTATTTGATGTTCCTTGTTTTGCCTCCTCGGTTTGTTTTTTTCAGTTTTGCGTAATTTTTCTTGGCTAGGTTTGGTTACTAATTTTGTTATGTTTTAAGTGCTTTCTTACCTGAGGATGGGATCGCAATGCAGATCCCAAATGTCAGGAAAACTTTTTTTCTCTAATTGTAATCAGGGTGTCTAGTTTATTTCCATTACAAAATTCAAGACTAATTCCAGACTTTTCAAGACTAATTCCAAATTTTTCAAGACTAGTTTTTTCAACAATTAGTGGGTGTTGATACCAAAATGTATCGATTCTCGATTCTTGATACCGATAACAATTTTTATAGCTTAACCAAATTTTCTGAATAATACTACACCAACCCCTGTCTTTGTCATAAAGTACTATTATGATAATGTGGTGTTTTCAAGTAAAGAAATAATGCAGCAATAAACAGTTCTAAATAGCAAATTTGGTTTTTTTATCATGAAATCTTCCACGTACCGTACGTTTAGACATCATCATTGACTGCAGCGGTTACAGAAACGTAATCACGGCAAAATCATGAACATTTCCCGCGGCCTTGTAGACATCAATGACATCATCGTCGTCTCCCGAGGTCTCAGAAACGTCATCGTCCGCGATCGCGGCAAAATCATGAACATTTTCCGCGGCCGTGTGGACATCATCGTCGTCTCCCGCAGGCACGGAAACGTCATGGTCGTCTCCCGCGGTCACGGAAACGTCATCGTCGTCTCCCGCGGTCACGGAAACGTCATCGTCATCTCCCGCGGTCACGGAAACGTCATCGTCGTCGTCCGCAATCGCGACAAAATCATGAACATTTCCCGCGGCCGAGCAGATATCATCGTCGTCTCCCGCGGTAACGGAAACGTCATCGTCATCTCCCTCGATCGCAGCAAAATCATGAACATTTCCCGCGGCCGAGCAGATATCATCGTCGTCTCCCGCGGTCACGGAAACATCGTCGTCATCTCCCGCGGTCACGGAAACTTCATCGTCATAGTCCGCGATCGCGGCAAAATCATGAAAATTTCCCGCGGCTGTTTAGACATCACCGTCATTTCCCGCGGTCACGGAAACGTTATCGTCATCATCCGCGATCACGGCAAAATCATGGACATTTCCCGCGGCCGTGTAGACATCATCGTCGTCTCCCGCAGTCACGGAAACGTCATCGTCGTCGTCCACGATCGCGGCAAAATCATGAACATTTCCCGCAGCTGTTTAGACATCATCGTCGTCTCCCGCGGTCACGGAAACGTCATCGTCATCTCCCGCGGTCACAGAAACGTCATCGTCATCTCCCGCGGTCACGGAAACGTTATCGTCATCGTCCGCGATCACGGCAAAATCATGAACATTTCCCGCGGCCGTGTAGACATCATCGTCGTCTCCCGCGGTCACGGAAACGTCATCGTCATCTCTGGCGGTCACGGAAACGTCATCGTCGTCGTCCGCGATCGTGACAAAATCATGAACATTTCCCGCGGCCGAGCAGATATCATCGTCGTCTCCCGCGGTCACGGAAACGTCATCGTCGTCTCCCGCAGTCACGGAAACGCCATCGTCGTCGTCCGCTGTCACAGAAACGTCATCGTCGTCTCTCGTGGTTTCGGAAACGTCATCGTCGTCGTCCACTATCGCGGCAAAATCGTGAACATTTCCCGAGGCCGTGTAGACATCATCATTGGCTTTTGCGGTTACGTAAACGCAAGACGAAGATCGCGGCAAAATCATGAAAATTTCCGACTTTGAAATCAAATTTAAGACTAAATCCCGACTTTTCAAGACCATTTTGAAATTCAATATTAATTCCCGACTTTCCCGATTTTCCCGACTACTAGACACCCTGTGTAATAAAAAATGTCCGCAATAATATCTCAAACAATTTGTATTTCTTGTTCCTCTTACCTGGCAGAGCTACCGAGACTGCTGACAGAGGCTCCGTCCGCTACTCTCCTCTCCCGTGTGTCGTCCAGGTCAGAGGGGTCGGAGTCCGAGAGGCGTGACGTCGTGCTCGGTGGCGACAGGTGGTCAGTGGGCGTCAGAGCAATGTCAACATCCTCAACCGCCTGCGTAAAATTTCCAGATGTTTAAATTAATAAAATGTTCCTACTGATTGACATTTTTTCAGGCATAACAGTTTTGTAAAAAAGTATAGAGCGCCTGTTTGTCAATCTAACTCTGAATGTAACCAAAGCGCTACTTTCATAATTGATTTTAGGTTTTTTTGGTTATTGAATTGGACTAGTGTCGATTTGATCTAACGGCAATTTTGAAAAACAAGAAATAGGATCATGAATAGATTAATGAAAATTTAGATTTCTCGTGTATATATACTAATTGGGCTAGAAGCTCATGTATATACTTGTGGTCCACAAGTACACGCTATTCGCTTATCGTGACTGACAAATTCAATTCAATATTTGTCTTCAATAAAACAGGGACTATTATTTAAAAACTATTGTATAATCAATCAATCTTTTAGTCTCTAAAGAATACAGCCTATTTGACAGCTTTAAGATCAATATCCAAAATAAAGATGAAAATATTGAAAATGTTTCTAAGAACTAAGGTTGTTGATTTAATCCTGAGAGAGGTCCAAAGTGTTTTGATGGTTCAAAACTGGACCCAGCTACATTGGGGTTTTTATAAATGGTCCAGGCTAAAGAATCAGAACCATCTTGGTCAGAAACAGAACTATAATCTCAATCAAGACTCATCCTTCAGTAATCTTCCCATTCTTCACCTTTACACCGAGTGTCAGCGTCTAATCTAAAATCTAACTCAGAAACATAATTAATGAATTGAGATAATCCACAGTAAAGTTAATACTCACATGTGGTATTAGAACTTCTTCGTGTGGACTAAGATGAAACCACTCAGGTTCGTTGTCCAGAAGTGCCACACTCAGTTCTACCATAACCTATAACAAAATTGAAAAATCTCTAAGATAAACTGCTCTAAAATGTTGGAACCTGTTGAAAAATTTTCTATTGTTGTTGATTAAGGTGCATTTTAAAATTTGATTTAGAATCGGTTGGTTTTAGCACAGTCAGAGCACTGTATTTACTTATGCAAACAAAATTTTGCTTACTATCGAAACTCGAAACACAATAGAATAGAATTTAATTTAAAAAAGGACAAGGTAAATTGTATTTCCTGATTATGTAGAGTGTATTTAATCAGTACTATACTGTACTATTGAAAATGCATTTAATGAACATATAATAGCTTACAGTGAAAAATGTTTTTCTGTTCATTATATGAGCATAAACACCCAACATAATGAAATTTGACTGTACTGAACTGATACATCATGGCATTACATTATATTAGATTGAATAACAAACTTTGACACTAATTGGTATTTAGTTTTGAGATATAGGAATGGAGAAAACCTAGTGATATTTAAAAATAAATTATACATACAGTACCAGTAATATCTTTGTATCAACAAAATTAGATAGAGAATCGAGAATCAAGCATAAAAGGGAACGAAGGAATCTGTTTCAAGCACCAGACGCAGTTGCTGAAGCAAAAAACAGACAAGATGATGATGTTGAAAAACTAAAACAGACTGAAAAAAAGATGATCCCAAAGAGAGGAGGGACATGTGATAAGATATAGTAAAACGGACATGATAAGAAACCAATGATGTAAAAAGACCCTCTGGACGAAAAAAAAAATGGAAAGATGAAATACCTAAAGATGTCCGAATGTTGTGAGCCAATCAAGAGTATGTACAGGATCAGAAACGGAGGCAGTTAGTTGGTAATGGCTATCGGAGAATGAGTAATATTTTTAAAGAAAGCTAGTGACTAAATAAGGAATTATATTGAAAAGTTTGCTATTTTGAGGGTTGAGCTAGAGAAAATTATAATCCAAAGGATAGATATGCAATAAAAGGTCGCAAAACATAACATTGGGGGTTTTTTTTTGTAAAAGCCCTTTGCTTAGGAATATATTAAGAGGGAATAGATGTATTCAAATAATAAGTAATTGTATAATAACTTAATTGTCAAATAATAACTCTAATTGTAATTGTGTAATTGTCAAATAATAAGGGTAATTGTATTCAAAGTTTTCTTCTGAAGAATCTCCTTGTTGGGATGAAATATCAAATTTATTGTTTTGTGAACTTTTTATCTGTGTTTTTAACAACCTGGACCTCTTTTCTTAGGTAAGTTAGCTGATATAAAAAATCATTGATATCCCATCCTAATGTTGGCCTTTTCCGGAGATTATTTCTTCTGAATAATTCCTAAAACACGAGTGAACCCACCTCTCCCAGGAAATGGTTGGTCCCATAGTGCACATAGTCCCACACCGTGATCTCTACTATTCTGAGTTTCAAATCCGCTCTTCTGATCGACGAGTAGACAAAACTCTGATTCCACTTTGGGTCGTTTGTATTTGCTAATGTTTTTGTTCTTCTTTTAGATTTTTCACTGAAACACACACAAATGATTAATTATGTACAAAATACTGGTTGAAAACTCTAACATTTTGTGGATTACCAGGGACTGAACACTCTAACATGTCCTAAATCAGAGTAACCGCTAGCTCATGAGTTTTATACAATAATATTAATAAAGATCCAAGCTAAGTTCCAAGATCCTATGGAAACTTTTCTTCAAATAAGCAATAAACTACCTCAAAACGATAACGATAACATTGACAAATTTATATATATTTAATACTCTACATGGCAAGTTTCTTCCCGATAAGGCTTTTTTGTTTGAAGACTAACATACGCCTACATAACTTGCATCACACATCTGGGTGTGCAGATTTACAAACTAGCTTTAGATTTTCAATTCAAACCATGAAACTCAAAAGAAACGCGATAAAGCACTTGATTACCTGTTTTGTTTACTTTTCTAATTTAAAATTCAGAATGTCCAGCTGTTTCATCTTACCGTAGGGGGATAGTGTTTATAGTTTATAGAGCGTAAATATCTTAACCCTGATCCCTGAGCCACATCTCTTTGTTTGGTCACATGACTTTCTTTGTTCATCCAGTGTTTTTATTTTAATGTATCGTTATTTTTGACACGAGTTTTGGTTGAAAGAGGTTCTACTGTTCGATACAAATTCATACCTTCTATCAGGTAGGAGGAAGAGTTTGGCGTAGGGGTTGCGAGGCTGTCCGTTACTCCGGGGCATCAGACCAGCCGCACACACTAGTGTCACTACCAGCTGTAGCGCACCCGAGTCAAACCACAGCTTCACCTGTGATACAACAATATATAACTACGTGAAAATATACTCTTAGACAATACCATTGGCCGGACGGAGATATGACCCGGTGCTGTAGAGTATACTTAGCTCAAGTCTATGATTTAGCGCTCACATCCATGGTTTTGTAAACTCTCACTCCCCTACTTCCCTACAAGCCACAGCTCCAAACGATATCCCAATTTGGAGCCACCATCTTATGCTGACATGTCTATATGTTTGCTTTTGTTATTTGAACTAGGCCTATCTATGGTTTTCTTTCAGGATTGTTTTTTAATTTTGTACTTATGCTATATAAAGTTGTCTATATTTTTTTGTGATTTTCCAGCTTTGGCTGAGTTTGAATACTATTTCAGTTATGTTTAGGGTACTTTAAAAAACATAAGCAGAGGTCGGATTCCAGATCCTATAAAAATGTAAAAACTTTGTTCGCTAATTGTAATGAAAAGATTCTGCAATAGTCCCAAAAACTAAACAAAACTACCATCACCAAAAACAAATTTTTAACAAAGAGGTATGTTGACAATTTTATTGAAGAGGATTGAGGAATCAATAAAACCAGTTAACTTGTATGAGTACAGTATATGCTAAACAAAATTCAATTTGAGCTGAAGCATGACCATTCTGTAGGGATGTTTAGACCAATGACAGGAATCCCTTTTTTTTATAATAATAGGTTAATTTATCTGGCCAAATCCTTATCTGGCTAGGGTCTTGGTGGCAGCCAGATAGAGCTTCATCAATAATTAATAACAAAAGGTTGATGTTAAATAATAACAAACCAGGCTCTGGACTATTCCCTTACAAAAAACTAAAAAAAAATCCAAAAACGTAGATGAACACCAAAATAAGAAATAAAGAGAACATTTAAATCACGGATGAAACACATACCTGTATGCGGCCGCCGACGCTGCTGTTGGTGAAGGCAGGCATGCGGTGTGACCTGGAGGAGGCATGTAGCTCCGGTGACCCGGGGGAAGTGACCAACACACTCGGCTTGTCTTTGCGACCTCCGCCTTCGTAGGTGTCTGAAACAACATCTCAGCGGTTACACCAAACAGTCAAACAGGGAAAGCAAAATCCAACAAACATGACACTTGTATCCCAGCAAGGGTTAAATTTCTGTTTATTTTATTTATGTTATTGCACAAACCGGTGGCAATTTGTATATGCATGAAACTAAAACGATTGAAGGGAAAATCATCCAAGATTTAGTGAACAAGCATTAATCAAACCTGTTCCTCTTGAATCAAAGTCCGAGACGCTAACAACTTGAGTAGCAACACATTTTTTAGGGATAAAACGCAGAATGGTTAGGATATTGTTTTAGAACTGACTGAAAAACTGATTTTCAGATAAAACATTAAGAAGAATTTTCTAACCCTACAAGAAAATACAAGTTTTTCAAGGGTAAATAGATGATGTTGGTAGTTACAACGTTTACTGTGACTGTTTGTAAAAATTTCAACAACCCGTCATCATCTCTACTGGTCGGTGCACCAAATTGGTCGGACACTTAAAGACAGTGAAGTGTTGTTGCTGTGTAGGAGACATGAACCATTGGTGACTGCGTTGAGATAGTAAATCAATCTGGTCTCGAACAAAGCACGCTACCAATCACAGTGTTCAGAAAGATTCCTTCTATCAGGACGGTTCATTTTTCTAATTATTTAAACTCATCCAATGTCAATCAAGGCACCAGAAGGGCCGCTTTAATAAATGGGCTCGGGCCCAGGGAATCAAGAGGTTTACGGTTTGTTGGGGCGTAAATAAGAGAAAGATTACCACACAAAGTAAGTAGAGAGGGGTGCAATTGTCTCTTGAGCCCAAAGCGTATCACTTGCAAAGCACAGGCCTGGGCACCAGCACGGACAAGAAACAAGTTTCTACTACTGCACTAATACGTTCAATAATTGAAAGATGATGTGTTTAACTGATGTACTGACTTAAGACCATATGTGTATGTGAATTAATGATCACCTGTTATTTTGTATTTGTTTTGTTTGTATTAGTTTTTCTGTTTACATTAAAGTATGAGTTTGAATTAACTGAACTAATTTAATTAACTTATTATTTGAAAATGTAACATTCGCGACAAGAAAAATGAAGAATGGACGGACAAGAGTTGAATAATCTAAAGAAAGCACGAGCTGTATTAAAAGGACAGTTGAAGAAGGCAGAAAGATAGACTTCAAACTCTTCAGAATGCTTATGCAGTTTTGTCAAACCTCAAATTCATCTGGCTGTGATGCATACTCCTTGATGTTTGGCAGGAAGATTCGAACACACATAGCTCTTTTACATCCTACACGTAAACAAGAAACTGAACATGTGAAGCAAGCAACAAGATATTTTAAGGAGGGAGACAGATAAAAAGCGAGAAATTATTCAAACTCAAAAGACAAGTGGTGTTTTGGAAGAATATTGGAAAGGGAAAGCAACCTTCTGTATAAAGTACAAATGGACGATGGAACTGTCTGGAGGCGTCATGTTGAACAACTACTCAAATGCGAAATAACGTTACCAAAACATTTCAGAGGGGAGAATTGATGTGTTTAACTGATGTACTGACTTGACCATATGTGTATGTGAATTAATGATCACCTGTTATTTTGTATTTGTTTTGTTTGTATTAGTTTTTCTGTTTACATTAAAGTACGAGTTTGATTTAACTGAACTAATTTAGTTATTATTTGAAAATGTAACAAAAGATATAGTGAATTTAATGAGAAGAATTTACAGCGTTTACCTTAAATATAATTTCGACAAACTTATGAAGAACTTATTCAAGACCAAGTGTCAAGTTTGTTAGATTCCTGTATACAGTAACAATTCCAAAATTTCCTACAAGTATTACTTTTTGTAAATATACAATTAAAGCATTCAAGGAAAACAGTTTTGTACAACAGCGTTAAATCAAATGTCACAATCCAGCCAATCAAGCAGCAAGTATACAACACAAACTGAATCCAATGAATCCTTATTTAAACATGGAATTATTTGGAATGCTGAAAAAGAAAAGCAGCGTTAGTCAAGGTTAAGAGAAGTTGCTGGTATTGAAACTACGGTGATACCTGCAAAATACACTAAAGGTTACTGCGCAATGAACTTCAGTAAGGAATAGAGTAGCGAACAATACTTAAAACATACGGGAGGGAGTAAGGAATGGCAAAGTACGATGAATCTGAAAGCAGCAAATGTTAGCAAAGAAACAACTAGTTTTTGCGAGCCAAATAAAAGCAGCTTTCAATATGTAGAGCCTCAATAAATATGCTTTGTAGCTCTTACAACAAATAAATTATGGATTAACTAACTGTATTATCTAAGATATTGGTTATCAAAGAGAAACGATACTGTTCACATATAGATATAATATAGTGTTAATAGCAACATATGAATAATGTTGTTACCACAAGATTTCTTGACACCGTAGTATGATTTGGCAAGTCTTGTAAAAAGGAAACAGCATTCATGGTTTTTGTTCAAACAAAACCAAGACACAGTTTTAAAGTTAAATTAGTTAAAGGGCAGTTAGAATAGAAAAGTAAATTAATTGAAGCAACATATATTATATTTCTTCTTATTTTCTTACATAAACACCTTGCCATTGAAATATACCCAATTAAATGTACAAAAAAGTATGAATCGTGTATACATTTTTTTTTACTACCGGCACCTTAAATCTTAATACAAGAGACAATTCATTTAATTTAACCTTTTGTGATAGAATAAGCTTTTACATTAACAGAAAAACATGCATTTAGAGTTTAAAACATATCTACCCTACAATATTATTTTAAAAATATATTAAAATATGACTTTGATAGGCCTAAAATTAATCTAAGCTACTTGGCAAGAATAAAATGTATTATTTCGACTACAACTACTGAAAAAATACATCCATAAATTAAATTTAGAAATTTTTTCAGTAGGCAATGAGATTGGAATTGAAAAAAAAGTGCCTCAATGTCTAAAATATAGTTTGTTTGTTTGTGTCTAAACTAAACACAATCTTAACGTAAAATTTTAGTTTTGTACTGTGCAAACATCAGTTTTATTGGCACAAGTATCATATCAAATAAATAGAGTAGGTCTACAAAAACAGACCTTCCAACTCTCCCGCATTTTGCGGGAGGCATTTTGATGTCCACTCCCGCTCTCCCGCTTTTAGTAGAAATACTCCCGCATATCTGATACAATACTCACAATAGGGTAACTTTTTTGGAAAATCAGAAATTTTTCATCGCGTTAACGTTAGGTTGATTGCTCTGCGAGACTCGGAGTCTGCCCGGGTGGGACTGTCGTGGAACTGTTCGGTTCTACACTATCCCAATTATTTAACCTACTCATTTGCTTGTTAAATATTGTAAAACTTGAAGTCTGATTTGATTGTGTTGCATGTCTATGATGCTACAATGTGTTAGACCAAACAGTTTTATTTTCTTAGGGTAAATCTTTTACTCTTTATAGTTATTGTAGCAAATGGCAAGCAATAATTGAAATGTTAAATTCAGTTAGATAACATAAATAAGTCCTAGCAAACAACAGAACTATATATATATATATATATATATATATATAGAGAGAGAGAGAGAGAGAGTTTGAGAGGCTACAGGGCAGAAACATGTAATTATATTTCCTCCACGGTTGATGCATAATGTTTCTCACAAATCTACGAGAGGGTATGTTTAGTTAATATTTTATGTTAATCTATCCACCCATAAATTCAAATTGGGTGTGAGGCACAGACAACACTTAAAATTACAAATAACACAAGCAATGCAAAAGTAAATAAGTATGTACATTTTGAAGCCTTCAGTTAACCAATTACCTACTCAAATCTTTTACAAAGACAGATTAAGATCACTTTGATACTAAGATGAGTTTCGAGCAGTAATGTTTAAGAGCCTACAGCTTTGATTATTCTTCCATAAACAATCAGCCCTGATCAATCATTCAGGTGGTGACCAGGAAGAATCGTACCTAAGCTCAGTGACCTTTCTTAATTGGATTATTCCACGAGATAATCTTCAACGAACTATGACAATGATCAAAGACTACCATGCCTTCCAAAAATATTAATTGATACACTTGCACAGTTGATCAAAACATAAGCCGAGTCGTCAGCAAATACAGTTTCGCAACCCAAGCATCAGCTTGGAAAGTCGATAGTAAATGTTAAATAACAATCTATATATATTATAAAAAGATAGGGCATTTGCCAGGAATTATTAAGGAAATTGACAGGAAAGCAGGCTTACCTTTAAATAAGTCCATAGAGACACATAACACATCACAAAATTAAAAGTAGAAATTTTCGTGGTCACTGACCACTTTTTCAACCACTGGAGATTGGAGAAAATCTGATTTTCTCCAATCTCCAGTGGTTGAAAAAGTGGTCAGTGACCACGAAAATTTCTACTTTTAATTTTGTGATGTGTTATGTGTCTCTATGGACTTATTTAAAGGTAAGCCTGCTTTCCTGTCAATTTCCTAAAATCTATATATATTTCTTTATATAATTTCTAAAGTACTTTTTTGTCGGTAGGCCATAGCTTCCTTAATTCTTGACCAATTTCTTTAAATGAAGTGTCATTTTAAAGCTTTTTTTACCAACTATATCAGAAAAATATACAAATCACTCATTTTTCAGTAGACAAACGAATTGTCTTGTGTACGGTATAATGAAGTAAACATCCTATTTACATGGAGCAGCTGTAATGTATATAAAAAAACATAGTTGTATTAACCATTCACAGGATCTATTCCAGTTTAAAGTTCTATATATCAATCTAAATTTAGCCACTGTTAGTTAGAAGTTACCGGTACTATAATGCTATATATATATATATGAGTTATATTTATAGCTTGGCTTGGTAAATTTAGGTTGGCGTAGGTATTTAAGAAAAATGTTTAGTTCATTTATATCAGCGCTCTGTGTTGGTAGCTTACGTCAACTATGCCGTGTTCATTTTTTTTCATCGGGAACAGGTTGTCTACTTCTTTCAATTAATAGTCAAAGGTAAATTGCCATGGTTATAGTGATATTTACTGAGTAGATCCCTAATCACACTTTGGAAAAAATTATAAATTGGATATACTGTAACAATAAAAATTGCGTAGTAGGATGCATTCCGTTGTCCTGAATACAATATGTTGCATAAAAAAACCCTTGGAGTTCATGACATGACGGCATATTTAATTTGATGAGGGTAATCATCTAAGAGGCCAACTTTCAAAGAATACAAAACTACCATATCAAAATTTATTTTTGAAATCATTGCTTTCATATAGGTTACCAAGGCCTACACACAACATATAACAAGCCTAACCTTTGTGGGAGGTGGTGGGGGAGGGGGGATATTGGCCGCGGCCACGTCTGTTGGGCAGCAGCCGAGTCACTATCAGCTCCACCTGCGGCTCTTGCTTGGACTCGGCAATAATGTCAGTAACTTCCTGGTAGCTCTTGCCTTGCAACGATCGCCCGTTCCACTCGACAACCTCGTCACCTGCACACAAAAAGGTATTGTTGATTAGACAATAGACGACGATTGAAAAAAATTGATTTCTCAGGAACAAGATCAAAAATGTTCATAAAGAATGATGGTAAATTGTTCAGAATGGATAGCGCCCTTACAATCTCTAAACACACAGATCCTTGAAATTGAGTGAAAAAATCAAAATGTAAACAATAACAATTAGAACAAAATGTGGCATTAAATTGAATAGAATTATTAAATTAGGTGTAAGTCTCAAATACTAAGCTAAACAAACTTTTGATCTAACAAAACACAGACTTGTAGTTACTGTCGGTAGGTTGAATGTAAACCTCAGAGAAGGTCTGGAAATAGTACAGTAATGAAGTCTTCTGGAGAAAGAATATCTTATTTTAAGCATATTACATTCTGCAAGATAACCTAAAAAGTGGATTCTCCTGGTGTGATACCTCGAGTTGTAGTTTATCACCTCCCGCCATTGCCTTTCAAGTGTGATATAACGATCCTGGATTAAAAATTGCATCGTACCTTAAAATCATCAGGAGCTGAAATCCTTTGTTAAGTAATTAAACTGTCCCCAACCCCCACCCTCCAACAGTTACTTGCGACTGTTGTCATATTTTGGTGTTTATGAGTTGGCTTATTGGCTTTTCACCTGCACAAGGAAGCAATGGCCAGTAACAATGGGTAGATCAATGCTTCTAGACGTCAAATGGGACAACTCATCCAAGTGTAGATTATATTACAAAGATCTGTGATTCAGCTATTACTTGTACTTGCTTGATATTTGAAGTAAGCACGGTTGTCATGTTGTGCTTCTGATCCCTTTATTCTTCCAAGTGTTCTTTCAGGTTAAAATATTTTTTCCATCAAATAGGCCTACTTTTTATGGCCTAAATTTGTTACAACCTTGTATATTTTTTGGCACTTTTACACAATAAACACACATTTTTGGTCGCACTTCTTACAGCCATAGGATAGGCCTATTTTTCTTGTAAGGACGGAAACTCATCAAGGGTAAAATGTTACAAAAACCACATAGTTTCTCGTTTCTCTGTTGAAAATGCCGTTTAACGAAGAGGTCCAATAGATCTTATTTTATTCACCTCACAAATTTCAACGACAAAACACAAAACTTCGCAAACACCGCACATAACGTTGTTCATATTCACCGCCATCGCCATTAGTATTCGATTCGATTCGGTATTCCGGATTCCGGTTGGGTTAAATCGGTTCCTATTATCGTTATCACTACTTACTTGTTTTGTTAATCACTTCATTTCATTTCATTACAATCTGATCTTGCTCCGATTTCGGTTCAGAGTCAGTCAGACCCAGACCTTCGCGTCTGCATCCAGTCTACCTACAGGACAAGTCAGTTCCAGACTGAATTGGAGTAGTACAGTACCGGTAACCGGTTGTGTCCTGCGTCACCAGTGTTCGTGGATTCAAATAATTTCACAAAGCATCGTTGTTATGAAAGTGTACTGTATTAAATATTGACTTTTCAAAATCAATGATGAAATCAAGTGTTGCCAGTTCGAATCGTGAAAATTCACATGTGAGCTTGTTAAAAGTACCACTCTTTTTACCAACATTTCCTCCAGATATATTTTTATAAGAACACTAGCTGACCCGGCGAACTTCGTATCGCCTAAGTTATAGGTTTCCCCTAAGACAGACCGATGGAAAGAAAGTACCGTTACGTTTAATTTTCAAGATGATCTCGTTCGCATCGCTCAATCACGTCCTGGTTGAAGTTCGTTCGCTACGCTCACTCACCTTTGGGTTGGAGCTCGTTCGCTACGCTCACTCACCTTTAGGTTGGAGCTCGTTCGCTGCGCTCACTTGCCTTCAGGTTAGCTCGTTCGCTACGCTAACTCGCCTCCAGGTTGAAGTTCGTTCGCTACGCTCACTCACCTTTGAGTTAGAGCTCGTTCGCTACGCTCACTCACCTTTAGGTTGGAGCTCGTTCGCTGCGCTCACTTGCCTTCAGGTTAGCTCGTTCGCTACGCTAACTCGCCTCCAGGTTGAAGTTCGTTCGCTACGCTCACTCACCTTTTGGTTGCAAATTAGCTGTTGTCATAAATGTAAAAGAAATAATAGTGCTGCACCCTGTTGGTAATCCTTGTAACTTTAATGCTATTGAACATCAAAGAACAGAACCAACTTGTTTAATTGAAACAGCTGTTAAGATTCATTAATTCCATTTCTCATAAGGTTAACATGGGAAACTCCAGAGCCACTGGGGCGGAGCCCTTTTAAGAATTTCGAAACGGGAAATAGTTTACGTCCGATTCGCATACCTACAGAATTTACACACCAAATTTCATAACGATCGGTGAAGTCGTTCCGGAGGAGTTTGCAGACAAACACTGTGACACGAGAATTTTATATATTAGATGTACGCCTCCCTCAGTCCCTCGAAAAACAGAGTTAAGAAATTAAATTCATTACGAAATTGTCCATGAGGGCATTTTGTAATGTATTACGACTATTATCTCGTAACCTCAACATTATGGGCATAGATAAAACATACTCCAGTATGTTTTATCTATAGGTACTCGTACTCGTACAGATCAAAATCGTACTGCAAATTAGAGAATGTGGGAAATAATGCAGCAGACTTCGACTTTAGAACCTTATTGGAAACACAAGTTTGAATGTGGCGGGATGACTGCAACGCTAGTAGTTCGCCGCTGGGTACAGAGATGGTGCTGATGTCTAGTATCAGTTTTCTGTAATCTCTGACCTAAATCTTCTTACATAACTAACCACTGTGGAAGGGCGATTCTGCACCTCTGCAATACAATTATTTGGTTTATTTCACGTTATAAATACTTTTGTGTTTACAGAATATTGGAATTGCCAACAATTAAGTGTTATTGTTGGAAAATTGTATTTACCAATCAATTGAATAATTAGTTTTGCATCTACGGTGTAGGTAATGTTAAAATCTGGATTACGTTTGTGTTATTTGGTTCACGATGTAAAACATACCACATAGACAAAAAGTCGAATTTTGGTTAAAATCCAAATCATCGGTCCATCGAGTAATAAAAAAATATTTTTTCAGCCAGCGCTCTTTAATTATTAATTTAATCGAAAACGAGATTTCTTTCAACAGGGTGTGTTATTGATATTACCGGTACGTGTTTCGTTTGTATATTCCTGATAGTATAAGAATAGGCCCTACTCCTCTTCGAGGCACTTTTCTAGTTGGCAAATTCACTGACTGACGTATGTTTCTCAAACTATTACAGTTTTATTATCAGATTTTTGAAAAGTCCTGCTTGCACATTACCATGCAATTACTGCGCCGAAAGGAGGACAGACATGAAAGACGTCATCGCTGTAAGTGCGTGGTCTGACGTCAACGATCAATGTCTTCTCGGGACGATCATTTCAAACTCTTTGATCACTCACAGTGTGGTTGTCGTAGTCGAGTGAGCTTGTAAAAGTGACGGATTACATCCGAAGATAACTCCCCCACCGCAGTAAACCTGAGCGAATTTATTTCCTGTTAGGATTTTGACTAAAATATTTCTATGTCCAAGTCATGTTTATGCAGTAATTGACAATAGGTTTAACGAGTACAGTACAGTAGGTTTGCTACTACGGGGAAGGGAAGGGTATTTTGATCAAATGTTAACAGTATAGGAAAAAATAAATATATTTGCTAAATTTATTTTATATTTTCATAAAAAGCAAACTATAGCAGTTTCCTTTACAAATGCACAGTATTTTTTTTTAATTACTCCGCAACTTTAACCATTACAACAACGCAACATACATCATTGTTTGTTTTGAAGCTCTTACACGATGGCAGCAATTTTAATGCTAAACATTTAATAAAAAGCAATTTTTTAAACCCCAAATTCAAACTCTAAAATCTATGTTTTTATTTATTAGACTACTTACTGCATCCATCTATTGTTTTCAAACCATAAGTCGTATTGGATATGTTTTAAATAGTATTTTTTGCATTTCCAATGCAGTCGGCGGCGGCGGTTGAAACCTAATCTTGTGACGCAAACTACTAACATCTCTGTTTACCCGGTTTCTGATCTGCCAATATCCGCTTGGATGCTTTCCTGACCTTTATAACCACAGAGTAAATATTTCTTTAAACATTTTGATGCCTTTAGGTTATGTTGAGGACCATAATCCTAAACGGTAAAATAAAGTTTGGAATGGATAATCAAAAGGGGAAAAACATTTTTTTCATATTATTTAAAAAGAGAACTACCCAACTTTCTAGGTTCTAGCCCACAAAGATCCCTGAACATTTTCGGATACCTGATCACTATGAGATTATGCTACTATTAACCAGGGTTTTATACTAATTAATGCAAGGAGTGTGTAAGAACAACGTAATACGTAATACACAATAATATATAGATGTAGCTCGTTTTTTCGGCAGGAGCATTTCTCAAGCTGCATTTTCCTCTAGCTTCAGTAACCACCCTACTACTATACTAGTACACCCTAGTAGTACGTGCTGCGTGATTATGTCAAGGAACGCGCGCGGACAGGAACAGCGTGGTTGATGGAACGCAGAGCTAAAGTGTTAAGTGGCTCCGGCAACGGCAACCGTGGAGCACGACGCACGCCGAGTTAACGTGCTCAATCGAGTCGCTAGGAAAAGACAGCTTTTAGTTCTGTGATCAAATACAGCTGGATCCTGTTTCAAACGATCAAAAAGCAAAAGACTTTTCTCGTAATCACACTGGTGATCTTTTTATCGTTAGACGGACATTATAACAATTCAGTTACTGAGCTATTTAGCCTATCATCAATGTCCTGTACAACAATTCCAACTAGTCACCATACACACAGACGAGCACATCAGGCAATTGATGCAGTTAATTTTACACAGGGGTCACTACCCTCGTACCTTGGGTATTTATGTTGCCAGATAGATGTTGTTGTTAATTCTGTGAACCGGATTATTGATGAATCTCTCAAAGATAATCCGCTTAGATTAAAACTGTAAAAATAATTCAATATTTTCGTATGAACCGGTGATTTTTGGTTTTCTGGTTGACCAACTTTTCCCTCGTCTACTTACACCAACAAGGACAAAAGCACAAAGAATGAATCTGAATGACTTCAGCTGAAGACTTTTGAGAAGTTCGAGAAGAATAAAAAACCACGATACAGTACCTGGCCTGAGCTGCCCCTCTTTGTCCGCCGTGCTGCCTTTCTTGACCTTCTCAATTATTGCACCCCGGCCGCCCCCTGGTAGAAGTTGTCCTCCCACCACCTTCAGTCCTAAGATACTCGTGGAAGAGGACGGCCCTCCACCATCTGCACGCTGGGTCTTCTTCAGGATCATGTGACCCGTCATTCGAGTATTGTCCTTGGATATTTGCCATGACAACGGATGCTGCAATTTTATAGACAGGAGCTCATAAGTTATACAGTGGTGGCTGAATCAGTTTGATCGTCTTGGGTCTTTCTTGTTTAAATTTGAGTTCGGAAAATGTGCTTGTCGATTTAAAAATTTCACATGAATCTTTGACATACTTGTGTAGAAGGGGAATATATGTGGTGTTACACTAAGGAATGGGATTCGTCTTTTGAACGGCAACAGCTTGAACTATTTCGTCTTTAGATAGCACAATAACTTTTAATTAGTAGTGGCGGCGTCGTGGCCTTGTTTATGCACGCGTATTTAGTTGAGTTTGATAATTGATTAGGGTTGCTTCATTTGGAAAGATTTATTTTACAATACATAATTGGTTGATACAAAATGTCTAATGTTGTTGATAACTTATTTAACACTCTAATTATTAATAATAACATATGATTGATATTTACTTATTGCCAACATAGAACATTGAATAATTATGAAACATGTGGTTGATTTACTATAGGCGGTACACGGTGGTACAGTAGTGCACATCAAACAAAGAACTTTTAAATACTGCGAGACAATTTTAACAGTCTGTAATTAAAAAATTACTGCATAACAATTGCTAAATACAAGCTTGGATTAATCTTTGGAAACGATCCCAATGTTTATGAAGCAGAATATGATTAAATATTTGAAGAAAAAATGTATAAGTCACCACTAGCAATGTTTTTCTCGCCTGTAAAGTACTTTTTTAATTTAGAGTTGGAAGAATTGTATGATACTCTGCATTAAAATTAAGTGGACGGGTTTCAGTGTATGCAAATATGTTTACAACCAATTTAAACAAAAAATGCAATGGTTTGAATTAAGAAATCAAACTGTTCGTAAACAAATTGTAATGAATCCAGAATTGCACAATGTTACTGTATATGTCGGTCGGATGGGTTTTATGATATACGAGCCGTAGTCTGTTGGCAAGAGCCTAGGGCCCCGCAATGCTGCAAGACAGGAGAGTTGCTTGGCGGGAATGGACTACAATCAATACGCGGGCATCGGCCGTCGTCTGCTGGCAGTCTCCCAGCAACTCGCAGACCGCTAAACCGTTGAGCATTGTTGCTTTGTGTCTTACAGTATATGTATGTAACAGAATACACGTATGCTGTAATTATAAAGTTTATTTTTGAATTATTGGAATTTCCCCATTGCTCCTTCGGGTTTGGATGGATGAGAAATTTAAACTACATACGGCAACATGTGTGCTTAATATGATTTTTACTATTTTAAATTTATGGTTAATCCTTCAAAAATGAATAGTTGGAAAATTAGAATATAATCATATAGTACATAGAAACGTCTCCTAAGTTCTTATTGTATTAGGGGAGTTAGTCTTTAAAAGTATAAAAATTGTCTCTTGCATGCATTTGATTTAAGCCTCTTTTTGGGGCATATTTATAGTGCAATTTAATGATATGGCCAGTTATCAATCAAATGTCCAACATATTATTCCTTCACGATTTGATTCGTTGAATGATGTTCGAAATTATTTTTAACATTTATTTATTAAATTATTATTTAAAAAATTTAGAATGCAATCAGGTTCAACGTTTTGCATGGCAAAATACAACAGCTTGTTTGCGAGGATGGTTTTCAAATCGTAGGATACAATTTCAATAATAATTAATGGATAATAATAAATAATTATGAAGATACACAAACATTTATGCTAATGATGCTGATGCTAGAATAATATTTGTAAACTTATCTTTGATGTGTTACATAAAAATTGTTCAATAGGTGACATTTGCCAATTCAAATAAACCTAATGTACAACACCTGATTAGATTATATTACCTCATAGTCATACTTAATAGCCTACCAGAGCTTTTCATTTAATTAGATATAATAATTTATTTGAAAAATTTATTTTGTATTGCCAAAAAGTATGAAAGTAATTAAGTATCTAGCTTAAATTCTATTGTGTTAAAGAGTTTTGATCTGTTTTGAATGTAAATATGTATGCAAATTTTTATTTTTATTACTTGTTTTAAGATTTAGATGAATACTGGTACATAAAAATGCAGTTCATAAATCCATCGCATTTCGCATTTACATAATAATCACGACAAAAGTTGATTCACTCAATTACGATTGTTTATGTATTATGGTTATTGGCATCGCAAGTGATTAAGAGTTAGTTTAACTAAGGCATTTTAGAATGTTAACACACCATAATAGCTTTGACCATATCAAAGTTAATACATTGCAATAAAACCCAGACAAGAAAGACCCACGACTTAGTTAATATTCTACAGTATAAACATTAAAATGGCTAAAAATAAATTATGCATCGACTTTGTTATCTAGAATACAAATTAAGTTTCCAAATTTGACTACCGTTAACAATTAGCATTACAAATAATCTTCAAACAACAAAATATACTTTGCCAAAATCTTTGCAAATCTAATCCTCAGTAATACTTAAAGCAGCTTTTTTATTTTAATTAATTTAAAGCCAAAGTACATAATGTCAAGTAACTATATTTCTTAAAAATGAACAAACTAACCTCAACACAACTAATATTATAGGACAAGCTTAAATACTGATTTAAAACTATTCACTTATATAATACACAGTACATCTAACATGAGTTACACAAGTATAAGCCAAACAGCAAGTAAGAAGTAAGCTATAACAGGGAATGCGAACAGTAAATACAGTAGTACAGATATTACGATGCCCATGCGCATGCTGGGAATAGGAAAGTTGGAACGGACCGGGGGAGAGGAATAGGGGATCGGACCAGTGAGAATCCTTATCAAATATTGTAAGAATATTCATTCGTTGTAATGGTTTCAATTATTTAACCAACTAACTACAGTTAAACATAATTCCTTAACCTTGTAGACCAACTGAAGAGGTTATGTTGACATCTGGTACATGACGAGTACATTTTGATGTATACCGATTGTTTTCTGTTACTGCACCAACACAAAATTACTTTGAACGAACTAAGGTGATTACTCACAAACTATTGCTCGTTTTCTAATGTTGTAGGGTAAAAAATAAACGAAAAAATTCCCCCCCCCCAAAAAAAAAACTTAAATCGACAAATCCACTCAAGTGTTTCCGAACATCTAACAAACATCAACATAGGCTTCCGGATTTTATAATATAAGTCAAGTCTACTTGTCGTATCCAAAATCAATCTCCCGATATTCAGAGTATTTTTACATCTTTAAATGAACTTGACAACTGATAATAAGCTACACAAAGATGGTAAATAACAGACATAGCCTGATAAAATTCCCTAACAAAAGACTTTCCTATTTGTCTTATCTTGAACAAACCACATAAACATACGTGGGTACAAATATTTATACACAATTGATAGACTTAAAATCTACAACTGACTTATTTTTTCAAGCTCCTGATATATTCCATACAATAAGTCCTAAAAGGCACATGCTTTCAGGGGAAATGGGTAATTTGAGCAATCCTGCTTGGAAGGCAGTTTCGCACTTTGTGGACAAATCATCAGATGCATTTAGGATATTTTAATTTTACTTCATTGTGAGCAGAGCACGAATCATTACTTTTGTGGCTACAACCCACCTAGGTGCGTAGGTGAATAAGAATTCAACATAAGTGTAGAATGGAATTGAGATGACCTGTGCAGCTTGGTACTGAATAAGATCAGCTGATTGTTAATACAGGACCATTTAAAAGCCCGATTATCAGCTGGGCTCAGTTATGATCAAAACGGATCGAACAGGTGATTTCGTGAATGTTAGGAAAGTATTATAACCACTCAGCCAAGGGTGTTTAAAAGTAGTATCAGTGTTTTACCCTTTAAGATCTCTATTGTACCAAACGTTTTAAATGGTAAAATAGTCAAATTAATGGGCAACACACGCAGTTTGTTTTGTTTGTTTATTATTATCCTTACATGGTACATCTTCACGTATAAATTGATACAATACTGTATATGCCTGACGATGAGCAAAGGGAGAAAGTAGATTGGAGTGGTATTGACCGGAATTGTATGACATGTTTTTCACATTATGTCGCATAGTATAATGTAATTTATGTATCGTTTATGAAGTAAGTTTAGTGTAAAACAAATTACAACTAGTTAAAACTTCCAAATCATTACTGAAACGCCCTGCATTTACATTATTCTTATTATTATGTTTGTTTTTCATTCTGGTATTATTTTTACGTATGAACATTAAAACTTATATATTTCTGTTACGTAATTTATGCATTATAATCCTAAAAAATATTATGGATTAGTTTGATTATTCATTGCTCCAGTTCTAGGCTTTTTATTTAAGTTGGCAACAGTTCTCTGAACTAAGGCCAACCTGATCTCTCTCTCTGAGGTTTTTGTTTGTTGAAAACAGCTGATCAGGCTAGTTTTTACAAACATTGTGGCTTATCAACCTAATGTTTAATTTAATCACAAACTGTGGAGTCTTCAAAATGAACTTTCCTCGCTTGAATGATAACGTAAAATAAAATAGGTGTTAATTACATTTACATACATTTTTATACGTCCTTCCAGAAAATACAATTATTAAAAATGATGTTGGTAATATCGATGTGCAGTATTACTGGATTTATCTTCAACTCAATCTTCATTTACTAATTTAGATATAGAATCTCATGGAATTTAGTTAACATTGTTTGGGTATACGTACTAGTTATTTGAAGGCAATTGTTGGCTCTGTAATGACTGAATTTGAACAGACGACAACAGTTTACGAGTTGTGAAACTTAAAAAAAACATTAAGTGTACAATACACGATTACTAGTTTTCTAGTAGTCGTTGTACAATATGAAAAAATAGATCGATT
The DNA here is from genome assembly GCF_028750875.1 of Macrosteles quadrilineatus. Taxonomy (NCBI): domain Eukaryota; kingdom Metazoa; phylum Arthropoda; class Insecta; order Hemiptera; family Cicadellidae; genus Macrosteles; species Macrosteles quadrilineatus. Next base: position 13,379,409 of record NW_026542597.1, read on the forward strand.
GGAACGTTTAAGGAGACCAATATTAAGTATAAAATTAACACCTGTGATGATTATGCTTACCAAATCATTATTATGAATGAGAGAGATATATTCAAAGCAATATTATGTACATTTTACTATGGTGCCACCTTTTGCCTGACAAGTTCCTTTCAAGCCAGTTAACTGTAATTGTAAATTAAATAAATACGACAAACTACATTTCCGACAAGCCTTTTGCTCGGTAATCCCGTTTGACGGCCAAGTGACTTGTCTGTCAATTGGTGCCTTTTACTATATTACATATCTACACTTACAAATAACATTTTACAAAAAGCGCTTTGGTCAGATGCACAAACAAAGCTGCATTTTACTACGGAAGCATTTTTAATTTAGCCTACAGTAAATCAAATTGCCGTGCTTCTTCCAATGAAAACTACGCTAGAACTGGTCTAATACGCCCAATAAGCAACTACTTAATTTTCACGGACAACAAATTAAATACATTCATATCATAATATTAGGTTTGTCCTTTACTTAATTCAGTAATATTTCACAGCTAGATTTATAAATAAAATGGCTATGTCAATCATTCGTTTTCATTAAAGCTAGTGATATTGTTCATCACAAGACTAGTGATATTCCACAAGATGCACGTGATTAACATGAGAGTCTTGGTGATCTTTATCCAGCCCTAATTGGGCGTAGTGTAACCAGGCTTGCACCGTCTCCGCTCACCAAACAACCAAGCAATAAAAACGCGCAAATTTGCTTATTAAATAAATTTTAGCAAAGTGACCAAATACACATTGTTCTTACTCAAAGAGTAATTTGGAATGCTGTATAGAAAAATGAATATGTAGACCCAACCAAGTGGTTGCCAACCATAAAGTTTCTGTTAACCTGTCAATTAGAAATGTTTATCGAAATATATTACGAACGGATTAACAAGGAGTAAATAAACCAAAATTTTTCTATAATTCGCACAGTTAACTTGGTATTACACAAAGTAAAATTAATACGCGAAGTCATTAGGAAAATGTGGGTTTTAAATGGATACCCTAAAGTAGTATCTTCAAAATTCATTTAGGTAGTACTTTGAGACCGAGATTTGCTCCAGGCAAATAATTATCATGCCCTGAGAGTATTCTTTGGTTATTGTCATTAGGGACATTGAAACAGAAACGGTACGGACCCTAAATATAATTAAATGACGTCACTGACCCGGATCTTAATCTCACAAAATCTGACCATTTCAATAAATTAATAATCTCGCCATGTAATGTGGACGTTGACAGATTCATGATACATTTTTATAATAAGACAACCCTGTTTACTTTCGGGACAGTAACGTAATTTATTTATTTTTGTGATCCATGTCATTTTGGTTCCAATATTCGTGGATAAACATATACAAAATAATACAATTACATATCGCATTTTTAATTTCATATTTTTTCTGAAAATGTGTGCAATTGTTGTAAAATAAATTAACCACCACGTCGTTTCGTTTTATCTTAAACCGTTAAAATTCACCCACCATTTTTAAAGTTTTACTTCAAACTTTCTATAGTTCATAACAAATCTACCTTGGGGAATCTCTGATCATCTCACTCTATTCTGTACTACATTATCAATATTTTGGTTTAACACACCCAGTTTCGCAAACATCTCAATTGGTAATATGGCAGGCCTACTTTATGTATGCTTTCTTATACTTTCATTAAAATCTACTTAGATTATTAGCAGCCAAAAATCAAGTTTTATAGAGTTTTAGATTCAAATTATTTTTGGGAGAGCATTTTAACCTTATATCACCTTATCTTACTAATATTATAGATGTGAAAGTTTGTGTATTTGTTTGTTTGTTTGTGTTGCTCAATCACGCATTAACTAATGGACGGATTGGGCTGAAATTTGGAATTATGATAGCTCATATTCCCGATTAACATATATAGGCATAGTCTTATCTCAAAAATCCGTTCGGGCTTCGCCCCAGTGGCTCTGTAGTTCCCCATGTTAACCTTATGAGTATTCATATTTAAAGGGAATTAAATAATTTAGTCAGCTGTTTCAACTAAAAAATTGGTTATATGATATGCAAAAAGTATTAAAAAGTTATAAGATTTACCAACAGGGCGCAGCACTATTATTTTTTCATTTATGAAAACAGCTAATTTGAACTAAGCAGCAACAAAAAACTGTTATAGGCAATAAGAACTGCCAAAGTAGGATTGTTTACAGTTATGTTTATGTTTTTAATTGCATGAATAATTTTTGATATTTTTCAAGTTGTTAATGATTTATTTTTCTCTATTGTTTAGGTGAAGTGGTAGAACATTATGGCTATGGTAGATGTATAATACTAAAGTATACCGTAAATTTAAAGAAGCAAATTTTGTCAAACTGTGTCCTCCCCCATTGCAAACGCTAGGTTAAAGTATAACTGCAATAAGTATTTTACACTTATATGCCAACCCCGTACGAAGGACGGGTACTCTGCTAGTTAACAGTATGAAGCCTAAAACAATCACTGGAATAGTTGTTATTAAACACACATAATTAATACGAGTAACGATAGCTTCTAATAATTACTTCAGGGAAGCAGCGTAAACTGTATAGCATGGCATGATGTAATCTACCGTCATGTGGCGCTATCTACAAGTGTTCTAACTAGGGCTGAACATTGTGTATAATCGTTTCAGATTTCCTCCTTAAGCTGGGTTTTCCTAGGCGTGGAGTCGGCGAGCGGTGAGAGGAACGCGGAGAGCGGAATTGAAATTAACATGGCATTCCGCTCCGTTTCTAGGAAAACAGTAACATTAAATTGCCTAAAGCTGGGTTTTCCTAGGCGCGGAATCGGCGAGCGGAGAGAGGAACGCGGAGAGCGGAGTTGAAATTAACATGGCATTCCGCTCCGCTTCTAGGAAAACAGTAACATTAAATTGCCTAAGACATGTGGAGTCCGCTCTCCGCGTTCCTCTCTCCGCTCGCCGACTACGCGCCTAGGAAAACCCGGCTTTATACTCCTTCTTTTGAGTAACATTAAGGTTTCAAATACAAAACCGCATCAAAGAACAAAATTGCCTGGAAATAACACAGTTAACTTGTGGCAATATAAGGTACTACATTTCACTATGGCTGCACTTATTAAATAAAAAATATCGATATATAGATTATTCGCAACATCAATTATTTCATTCGGTTAGTTAGATTAGGTTTTAACCTAACTAACCAAACCTGATATATCGAATGGAACAATCGATATATCGATCGATATATTCATTCGAATGAGTGTAGGACGTAAAAAAGTCCAGCCCCTTTCATTATTGATGTGACATCTAATTCCCATCTTGAAGCAGCCAGTTTAAAAAAAAAAGTGAAGCCAGTGACAAAGTATGACGATGCAAATTATTTTTTGTTTATTCATACTACGCTTAAATTACAATTTCATTGTGCGTCGTAGCCTCTGAATTTCTAGATTGTTACAATAATAGGTTATTTTACGGTAAAATAACCAGGTTAAATTTTTACCTGATACCACCAAGTAATCCTATACATTTTTAATGTTTGCCTGTTACGTGTTTCGTACGACGAATCTTCACACCGTCCAGGTTGAAGAGGATTACTGACATTTAATATCCACATAGACTTGACAATGAAGGCATAAAGTCTTCGAAACCACGGGAGTCCAACTACAAGAACAGAATCACTGGGCGATACAACAGGTAACATAACCTAGTTTTGTAATTTAATTACATCTTCTTGTCAATCATTAAATCGTTAAGGGATGAAGAGTTGGAACAACCTTTGAAAGTATAGGAAGAACCGCAAGTTAGTTGACCAATTTACATATTTTGGTGCTATCGAACGATGGTAGAATGGCACAAGAGGTAACGGCTAGACTGGGGAAAGGTGCGGGATTTTATCAGTGTTAACCATCTAGTCGGGGATAAAGATATACGAAAACTTCAAAAGGTAGTATGTATAAAACTTATTATACACCGATAGTTACCTATGGTGCACACATTTTGAATATAACAGAGGGTATGGGGTAGAGTTCAGGTGGAGGAAATGAAATTTGTAAGAGGCATTAAAGGGAAAACAAGAGTGGATAGAATTATGAATGAAGAGTTAAAAGAGGAATAGTTGAAGAAAGTATGAGAGAACGAGTAGAGAAGTCGAGATTGAAATAGAATGGAAAATGATAGAATCCCCCCCCCCAATGAAGTATGAGCTTCACATGAACGGAAGAAGACCAAGAGGAAGACCTAGAACAAGGTGGATTGACGAGGTGAGAAGAGATGTGGAAGCAAGAGGAGTGCAGTGGCAGTGGCAGTATGTTGAGGAAGAGGATTTATTGAGGGACAAAAGAAGATGTAGATGCGTAATTAACACCCAGACTCAGAGATGACCGGACCGGGGAAGGATACGTATGTATGCACATAAACTAACTTAATATCAAAGACTAAGGAGTAAAATAGAATGATGATGGAAGCGCAACCTGTGAGTGACTCAATCCACTATGTTCAATTTAAATAAAAATGTTGCTACATTTGGTCCATATTCAGATGGGACGCTTACTTTAGTATCCCAAATGGGATGGTTCTAACCGTATAGAAAATCGATGGATCAATTTCCGAATTTATGTTGGCTCTATCAAAGTGATTTCATCAGTTTATTATTATAAACTGATGAAATCACTTTATCACTCATATTTGATGGAAATATTCTAAAGTGGCAAACAAAGACAGAGTAGTGAGAATATACCGACTAAATACTAATAAATAAGAACAAGAGCGATTCTTTTCAATCCTATGCTAACGAATTGCTATATCTCTGCTTCGAAACGGGAAGAGGACACAAGAGAGAATAATGCTGTTGTTTCTATGTGTAAATAGTTCTATATATAGTTACTCATTACTTAAAAACAAAAATCAACTTTCTCACTTAGTGTAGAAAAACTATTTTTCTTAAATTTTATGGGGGGGGGGGCACCCAAGAACAGTGTGTGCTGCAGTGTGTGCTGTGTGTGTGCAGTGTGTGTCGCTGCTGATGTGTGTTAAAAATACTGTACCTCTATGAAATTCAAAAGATAAACTTATTGAAAAGTTTAGTCCCCTACTTTCAAAACCATACTCATATCTGAAGCCAACGCTCAAAATTAATCTAACATACCGTAGTGTAGTGATAAAATCAATTACTTAGTATTGATGTTTCATAAAAAGAAATATGTTTTACCCTAATTCTTACTTTTTTCAAGCCTCTTTTCCTGGAACTTAATATAGCAATCACAAATAAAACTATGAGCAATATTCTACTAAACTCTTCTCCATTTTTACCCCACGCTGTAAATAAAACATGTGATTGAAATTTCTTACATTTGATTAGATTTTCTCTTTACATTTTGTTGTTATTTCATCACCATCAGGACAACCCATAAGACCCATGTTAATTTTTTTAAATTTAAAACTCAATTTTTTGCGCTTATTTTTGAGCCTATTTTAATTTATAAAGGGATTCTACATATTTTCCCTACGATACACACGAGCCGAGAAAAAAGGTTTTAAAGAAACATGCTTGCCTATTAATATATAGATAATGTAAGCTTTTTAAGCATGTAAGGCGAAGCACTTAGAAAACCTGCGTATAAAGCACAGCCCTAAGAAATTCGTTCATACCAAAACTTTTCGTCAGATCTACACACTCTAAGCTTCATTTTGATGTCCCAAATGCCTATATTATTATTTGTTTAATGACCTTAAACGATGACCACAAGTTTTCCTGTATCATTTTAATAATATGATATATTGTTTTTAACGTTTTTCTTTTCGGACAGTTTGGTCATTTCCTTTTAGGAATCCATCGTGGACTTCTTAAATAAGCTTATGGCCAACGTCTAACGATAATAAAACCTCAATGAGCTAAACACCTGAATAGTCAATTAGAGTTTTTAAAAATATACACTGGAAGATTTAAAAGCAAAAAGGTAGTAACTACAAAATCTTCAAACAATGTTTATAACCTTTGAAATGTAGGTTTCATCAATGCCTTTAAAATGTACCTCTTTTACTACCTGAGTACCTACACGGCCACCTTAAAAGGCGGCCGTAGTACCTATCGTTGGCATGGTGGAAGGAAAAAACAGTTGGAGTGTTGAACAACATCATCCAGTTTTCTTATTATCTGTTTTTATAACACGGGTGGCACGGGGGCGTGTAGTTGTGAGCTATCAGCTGATTTAATAGTTTTGTTTATGTTTACGTTTTGGATATTTTGGTTATCAAGGCGAATAATAATTGGTAGAGTTGAATTGTTGAATGTTCGATTTTTGTTATTGAGATTTTTCATGTAAGAGTTTTATTTTCTTACAAAACAATATCTGGTACCCTAGTTATAAAACTAAACAGTAACCCTAAACTGATAGAAAAAAGTTTTGGCGACACTAGCGATCACCGGACATCAACTAGACTAAACGAGCTTCAAAATTTACAATGGTATGATAAGTCTACTTTTGTTAGTCTATGACTTTTTAACTGTACACTTTAAAATCAGCTACCGAACCTCCCATGCTATGATTCTACACAATGTTCAGCGTTACAAGTGCAGCAATACGCTAGCAGAGCTATCTACGCCACTACAGTATACCTTGGGCGCGCTGTTCGAATCCTCACTGGATGTGAACGTGCTGGATGTGTCAATGCCCGAGTCCTTGGTTTGAGGACCGTCGAACCTGACTGTCTTCTTGCGTCTTCGGGTGTCGATAAGGGTGACTTTGACCTCCCGAGGGGTGTCCCTTGGGTGCCACCCGTTGACGACTCCATCCATACCGAGGGAGAAGTCATTCGTTGTAAGAGAACGGGTAAAGGATGGGACAAAGAGACAAAAGGAAACACAACAACCAAACACATATAAAGAACACCGAAGGAAAGGCAAGTCAAAGTTCAAGTTGCAACGATCAATTGGGCATTTCTTTGTTTTTGTTGGTTCGAATTTCATTTAAAATGTTATTAGTTTACCGTATTGTATAAAGGTGGTGTTTATATTTTATCTTGTACTGTACCGGATCACCCCTTGCTTTGCTGGATACTGTTCGCAAACAGAAGCGGGCCTATTTGAACGGGTAAATGTATAAATAAAAGAAACCAACAACCTCTTTAGAAAATAAGATAAAAGAAAATTATGTTTTTTTGAACTTTCTGTCTATGATATCGATTGCAGGGTTGCAATAAAATTTTGTCTCCATCGGTCTTACGTTTACTATTGTTGGAAACTTCTATTTTATAAACGTTGGTAAAATGTGTAATCGCCAAAAAGACTATGTTGAAATATTCCAATGAAAATGAACGAACTACAAGCAATATATGGTACAAAAATGGCAAATATGGTACAATGACCATAGTGTTGTTCATGCGTGATGTAATCATAAAAAACGCAAAGTGGACAATATTACCTATTACCTATGCTACTTAGGCAATGATGTTTTACAATCACATACGAATATAAATTAGGCCTATCATGCAATTTAATCTTTTCTCTATTTATACGTATGTGATTGATGATGATGTATAGAGTTGTTTAGGCGACTCTAAATTTGAGGTCGAACTCTTCATATGAACTAATTAGGAAAAGACATTTCATCGGATAGTGTCCAATAGTTCTTTACAATTGACTGCAACTTGCTGTGGTCATGTTTCAAAGCCAAAATAGTGTAACGAAAACATTATTTTAATTTAACATTGTGCTTTCATGAAAACATAAACTAAAATCGAATCTACATTTACATAAGATTTCGGACAGTACAGTATTAATTAATTCCGTGTCTTTATAGGCCTAATGTATAGTGACAATTCAGAAGCAAAGAAATGCCCAATTATTGAAGAATACAAATCAACTATTGTTGTTGGTAGCACTGTAGTTAGACTGAAAATATTTAAAAATGTATATTTTACCAACATCAATCGTTTAGGCAAGTAAAAACGAATCAGAGAAGACCTAAATCTAGGAAACAAGAGTTAGCTCGGCCCTGGATTAATGTGTTTGACAATGTATAAGCTGTAGCTTCTAGAAACTGTCAAAAAGGTAAACTATATGGATTATTCAAACTCAAAATCTTCATTATTCAATTTGAGTGCTTTAAATAGAAACCAATATTATTCATATATGTTATGATGTGAAATGACTTTGCACATAGCCAAAATCAAATAGCCTGCAACCTGCGACGTTAAGAGGTTAATTGTTTTAAACCTTGGAAAAATCAAATCAACTAGTGTGAACACAACTGCTGGATCAACCATTCAGTTTGTACAACAATTGATTGTTTGTTACGCTGGAATAGCTTAATTTAATATCGTATAGTATGGCATTTGGAAAGTACTGAGGCGCTGTTCAAGGTTTGACTGCCTCTGGTTGTTCGAGAAGAAGAAGAATACACATTAATCCAGACCGGCGAAGAGAGCGCTGCCATGCCACATCAAGCACACTGCCACCTGAAACTGCACATGTCCTCACCGCTAGGAATTTTTTAATCTTTTCGTCTAAAATCGCTTGTTTTTTCAGTCGCTCGTCTCCTCTTTCAGACGTGTCGAGATCACCTGTGTTTTGAAAAAAGTCAATCATTTGATACATTTACACTTATTAGCGAATACATTTACATTATCAATTCAAAAACTAACTTAGTCATGGATGTTGTCTTAGATAATATATTTAGTAATATATAGGTAGGCTTATACATATATGTTAGTATCATCTGCGTTGGTCAATATGTTCGCACCAAAATTAGATGTATTAATGTTCAAAACTTCGCTGCATGACTGTCACTGAATAAATTTAACCGATTAAACAAAACTTTAAAACAAATAAATACCTAAATCAGACTTTTAAGGGTAAAATATCTATGAAGAAAACACTAAGCTAAGCTATAAAAAGTGCCAGTTTACCAAACTGTTTGTAGTTGTCTTGGGGTGTTCTGCAAAGTAATTTCGACCTGAAATATAGGATACTACGATTCGATGACGTATTGCGAATTGCGTGGTGACTGCAAGAACAAACATGATTAAATATTACTTAAGGAAAACTCACTTGTCAGATCCTATACGTTAAAGAGAATATCCTTGTGTTTTCTATTATTTGAAACATACTTTGAGGACAACACTTTAGTCGTTTGGTTCCCTGTAGAGTTTTGTAAGTCACCGGGTTTTAACACTGTCAAAAACTGATAGCCACAGTTTTGTTGACAGGTAAGGGACATTATCTATTCTAGTATATCCACGGTCTCTGAGGTGAGATCTGGAGGCTTGGGCCATCACACTCGTTGGGTAACTCGTCTTTTAGAAAGATAACAATAGGGATAGTAAAGACCTGGATTCCTTGAATCTGGATCCTTTGCAAATGGGTGGCTTTGCAATTAAAATTAAATGACAGCTAAACAGTGGGTGTATATAACAAGTTCTAGGTTTTATTCGCAGGGATACAGCTTCTTTAAGTTAATAAAGTAGACGAATTGAGGTTTCTATCATTAGCGTTCAAAAAAGTTTCTCTCCTTCCTGGTACCTAATCAGTTAGATGTACAGATTTGATTTCAAAAACTAAGTAGGCGTATTCCTTGACTTCCCAAAAATAAATTTTCCAAACATTCTCTTCGAGTGAATAGAGCATATACTATTGTTGATGGCCTCAGACTTAAACTTATTTGAAGAAACATTCAATATTCTAGCTACAATTTTACTTTAAAGTCCCTTCAAATTAGTTCATATATTCAGGTAAACTAATTGATATCCACTTCACGTATAATTATTCCCTTGGAAGGTTTTCGTGAGTACCTACGTATTATTTTTTGGAAGTCCATTTTTGAAGATAGTAAGTTAAAGTTATACGACAGATCGTTTGAAGATTTTCCACTACGATTGGTAAAAGAAAAACTGTCCTCAGGTGAGAAAATACCTAAAACATGACAAGATTATTACCGTACTTGTTAGTTTTTTCTGAGTTGTGTTCTAGTCTTGCTATATTGTCGGACTGTCGGTACTTCCTTACCTCAGAGCGAGGTCCGATTCCCTTGAAAACTTATTTTTTTTCCAAATTGTGATGGAAACTGGCCGAAATAATCTCTTGGATAAATCCTACGTATCTTCGACGTCCATTACGCCTCAAAGTAGCATTCATTACAGTACAAACAGTTTAGAAAACTGGCAAAAGTAGTTTGATTGAGCTTCAAAATTATAACTTAAAGTAGCCTAATCCTAACTGTCACTCTCCTAGTCACACAAGTATCATGTACTGCGACCCTTACCTTTCTCACTGTCGTGTTCCTCGCAGCTCGTACAGTCGGGGGTGGACCTCAGTTCGTCGTCCGAGCTAGAGAACGATCTCTGGGGCGGTTGCGGCGTCTGATGGTACCCGCGCGCACTCCCACTTCCACTCCCGGATTGTTTTTTCGCGGACCCGGTCCTCTTGTGTTTCTTGCCGGTTACCAGCACGGTGATGGCTCCGCCGCGACTAGCGGGCGCGGGCGCACAGTCCATGCTGGAAGATTGCTCGGAGCTGAGCGAGTCGTTCCTCAACTCTCCGCGGCCGCCCGTCATCGTCGCGTACTGGTGTGATCTCATCAGACCCTCTAGTTCTCCGCGGTAGTATCGCGCCTCTTCCTCGCGGCTGGCGTCCTGCTGACTGTATTGTCGCCTCAGCTGCGAGCCAGACCGCTGCAGCAACGGTTGGTTCTCCTTCTCCGCGGCAGAGTGCGCTCGCTCCAGCTTGGGCCGCTTGTCTTGTTGCTGCAGATCCGCCTCGATACGTCGCATGATCGGGTCGCCAGCTGACATTCCCTTGTTGATCCACTGACCCGTCTTGCTCAACAGCTCTTGCTTCTTGCGGCAGAGGATGCACACCCAGATCACCTGGGGACAAATTCACTGGTTAGTTATTTAACAAGGTAATTCGATCAAGATAATTGCTAAAAGATAATTGCACTTCCAAAAGTTCACCAACTACAGTGAGTAGATTTTTGATTGTTTTTTTGTATTGTCTAACTACGCCAAATCTGTTGTTAAAGAAGGTAATACAAACACTTTTAGGGTAAAACTGTCCAAGCACATTAAATCTTTTGTGGATAAGTAGGGAATCAAACCCATTCTTTCTGCACCAAAGTCCGAGATGCCAACCACTAGGTTAGCAATAGACCCTTTAACTTGGTTTGTGACTGGCCCCTTCTGTCTTTGATAATTGGGCGTCGTGTAATAATCCTGGCTAAAGAAACGGCCGATCTTTGGGATTGAACCGACGACCTTCTGGTTTCAAGGCGATAAAATTCCCACATCGATCCTTCCCTTATATTAGATGTGTTGCCAGCTAGTGGTTAGCGTCTCGAACGTCTCCCAAAAAACAGTATTCAAGACTATTTCAATGGATTTGGATCGAATTCTATTAAAGAGTGTATGTGTCAATTTAATTCATAAAAAATTTAAGTGGTGTTGAACGAAAAAATAATCAATAAAACGCAAAAATGGAAAAAAAGATTCTCACGGAGACTTTGTATATACATTTTTTATGCACAGTAATGGTAACATAGGCCACAGCCTTCATGGTACGGCGATAGAGTAAACAGCAAGTGGCAGTGGCTGTGCTACAATCGATAAGGCAGTGGTTGGGAGTGCGGGGAGGAGGGGTTCTTGACGTAATTCTGCCCATTCACCCTGCCTCTGACATTGCTGCGAATTCCACGTTCGGTTGGCAACGAAGAAGGTGAATGCAATTTTATTTTAACGTAAGACTGAGATAGTTTCATCTATTTAAAATAAAACTCAGCCAAAACTAGTAAGATATGAAATAATATATTTGCCATTGCACTATGTAAAAAGTCTAAAGCAACATTTTCTGAAAAATATGAATTAAATATCAATTTATTTGCTAAATTTATTTCGCAAACAAATCGTCAATCGTCTACAAACACAAGTTGTGTCGTGGCCGCCATGCAGCCTACATCGGTTTGTCCCGCGTTTCTAGTTTGGCTGGCCGAGCGTGTATTGAAATGTGTGCAATGTGCATGTTCATTGATGAAGACGTATCGGATTTTGGAAAACCATAATTTTGTTGTCGTATTTGACATTAAGTCCTATGACCCGAAACTATTAATCCTCAGACTATTATCATTGACAATTAAAGCTCTTTAATTATCATAAGACAGAATACGGGCAAAGGTCCGTAACTTATCATTTGTTCAGAGTGTCAAACCCCTATGTGATTGAAGTCGCGTGTAGTATGATTAATTTCTTTGGAATTGACTATACTTTCGATCCGATGGATCTGGGTTAACTAAGTTCAATAGTAATAGTACATCATCTTACTAAAACTCTCCATCTCCAGTTTTACTAGGTCTACGTTTTCACTGACATGAGTTTACATGGCCAAAGTTAACTCGGCTTTACTTTGAGACCTAATGATATGGGCGAGCATTAAAATTGCACCAACTGACCTGAGTCAGGTAGTCGGGTATTCCTGAATTGCGCCAACTAATCCATGGAGCCACCCAATACGTTCCTTAACTAGCCAAGTAATCAAGTACTAACCAAGTAGCGGCCCTTTTGACTGTATAGTTGAGTAGGTTAGGTTAGGTTAGGTTAGGATAGGTTAGGTTTGGATGACACGTAAACAAGGACAATCCTTCTGCCGGCAACTCACCCCTATCTGGCTTGGGCTCGGCGCAACTAAGGAACATTTTTGGGACCTTTTGAGGGCTTGGCGCAATCAAGGAACTCTTTGGCGCAATTCATGCACGAACAATGATATTTTAGATCTTGAGCAACGGGATGAACACAAGAAATGGATGGATAAACAAGTTTCCTTTACACAGGATGAGAAAAATTGTACGAGTTGTAACGATAAGTATTGGTAATGATACTGTATTGAGCTCGAAGTAACCCATATTCTATCAAAAATGGTTTATTGAGCGAAGCTCTTATTCTATTACACTCCTACATTTGTTTTACAAATACTCCTCCTGAACGACTGAAGTGATCTGCACGAAATTTAGCACAATTATAGTAGCCAATCATGGGAAGGTATGCATCTGAAATGGTACAAATCGGACCACAGGGCTTTATCCCTACGTGAATTTAAACTTTTAGAAATTTAACATGGGCCTTGAGGGTTAGTTGGTCGCCATGGCATTATTTGCAAGATAACAATAAAAAGGTAAACAAGAGTAAAAACATTAGTCAACAATTAATTTTAAGAAAAACACATTACAAATTAGTACAGAAAAAAGGAAGAACAATCGGATTAATATCGTTGATCATAATTTACTACAAAATGAATAACCAATAATTAGGGTCACCGGAATTAGGCTAATGCACCATAGCCTACTCCAAATAGCCATTCCATTTATGCAAATTAAATGTACCATTGAGTTTGGATTCAGCAAGTATACATTCACTTTACGTGAATTAGACGTACCAATAATGCAGACTTTTAATACTTCAAATAGGAATTCTATTATTGTGAACCAAAGATACCATTGACGTGAACCAGACCTACCCTTTGGATAATGAAAGTAAAAAATTAATTTACGTTATCCAAATGTGTCATTGAGTTTGGATGCTGCAGTAAACAATTTGTTTACGTGAACCTGGCGTTTTATTGAACTTAAATAGGGCAAATATACATTCCATTTGTGTGAAACAAATATATACCATTGACTTTGGATACTGCAAGTAGATTTCTCACTAAACGAGAAATAATAATGAATAATACATTTTATATGAACCAGATCATTGACCCTGTTCATAATTGACTTTAGATACTGCAAGTATAGATCTTATTTACAAAAGAACAGATGTAGCATTGACTTTGGAAAAGTATTAGATTAATATGCTAGCTCCACTCAATATTGCAAACAGACAACTGCATACTCTACAAAAATTATCTTAAATAATAAATAGATTCGCATTGTATCTTAAGTTGATTCGAACTCTTAGTCCGATTGCCGTTATAAAAGTCACGATTAATTACAGAAGGTGAATACTGTTTTATTTGACCATGTTATGGGCTGAGTAGGAAAGCGCTATTCTGTACATAGGACAAGAAAAATATTTGCACGGATTTTTAAGGTCCTACAAAGAAAGTGAGTGTTGTGCTCGAATTAAACGAAACTCAATTCTACTAAGCAATGTTACTACAGAGTAGATAATTATACTAACACTACAAAGATTAACTTATTAGATTATTGCCAATTAAAATGATGACGCTACTGGGTGTATTTAGAACTCAAATGGATAAAGGATGAGTGTTGTAAAGCTGTGTAGCTTTTTGTCGTACTGACTAAGATCAGCTGTTTTTCAGTCAGGATTATTTTTTAAACGCCCCAATGATCAAGGACAGCTGGGAACAGTGTTGAATCATCAAAAATCTACTAATGTTTCACGCAATTGACTAACGATCATATAATTCCCAGACAATCGCTAAAACCACTAAAATGAACGGCATCAGCAATCTGACACATACTTTCTCCCATTAGCTTGTCAACAACGTATCATGGGTAAGCGGTGGTAGTACCTATGATATTTTATGAGGAAAAAAAAAAGTCGCCATAACTTTTGAACTATAATATGTACAGCATTTGAGAATGCAAGGGCCATGACACACTATAGATTTCAAAGATAATTGTTCTTGATTCTTGATAAAATCCTATTGCTCTGTTGTTTATGGGAGTTTTATGGGAAAATCCTAATAAAATCTGCATTTCCAAAAAAATGAAAAATCCGCCTGGAGATACCATGGGTCCACATACTAAATAAAATCAAACGTGACCACAGAGGTAACCTGTAGTTTTGTACACATCCACACACGTACAGACATCCATGTAGCAGCAAACCTAAGTACTCTAGATACTTAGTATTGTACCTAAATATGTATGCTATTTAAATAGAAAAAAATCAGACTGTTTTTGTGAAAATCCAACCAAGTAAATGAAAATTCGCTATTCTTTAGGTTTTCGGTAGCGGGACTACTTGTTAACTATTTCACCGTCACATAATCAATTATAGTAATAAAAACTAAGATAGAAACAACTTTAGACAGTGGTGCGTTCTGTGAGTAGTTAAATTATGTTCTTCTTGAATACAAAATTGGTTACAGCTTTACTGACGGAATATCTACCTCAGTATCTAGAAGTCCAATGATAAGGGAACAAACTCAGTAGGACTAAAAATCGACACATTTTTTCGAGAACAATTGACATCTATAACCTTTTAAAAGGATAACTTGGTTTGAAAAGTTTTTAAAACTAAACAGCGACACTTACAAGGTAAAATACCTCTTTGGATGACAAGGCAGTACAAGACTTCTATGATGTAAGCCTACCTCTGGTAACTATCACAATATGATCTGACTGACACTGACGACGCGCAGGCCAACATCAGAGGTCCAAAGTAATCAAATTCCTCCGCAATGGACTGTCATAACTATACCTAACCCAATCAGCTGGTGAGTGCAGCGTTTTACCTTGTTTGAAACTTTCAACCGCAGAGGGTGTATACGCACACTAATGTTGTTTTCACTCATGCGTTTCGATTTTGGAACTTGTTTGGTTTCACTTTACGCATACCTCTGTTAAACAAGCGGTTTATAAACGGATTAACCGTCTCTGTCCAGGCAAAATACGTCGGTTTATCCGCCATAGATTTTACGATCGAGCTAACCAGTCATTGACTTGACTAAACAATAGATAAAACGTAGTTTTAGTAGATTTCTCATCCTTATGGATCAGTCGAAGTTTATTGTTAGTACCGTCCGATGCACTGTAGAGGTCGTGTTTTGTTTACAATTTGTTTCTTGTTATTTCAGTGATTGAAAACCCCGCGTAGCCAAATAAAACGATCTAATCATTAACAATAACTCGTCCCTAGTTATATAACCAGACAGTAAAGCACAAACCAGGAAATTAACCCTAAAATAGTAGAAAAAAATCGTCAACACTAACACTTGCAATCACCGCGTCACCGGACATGAACTAGACACGAAAAACGAGCTTCAAAATTTACGATGGGATGAGAAATCTGTGTGTGTTGGTTAGTCTATGACGAAACATAACCCATTATCTATACAGTAGAAGTTTGCTGTTCTCCGATATTTTAAATATTAAACACATTTACGATTTACAAATTGCATCTTTTGAATAAGAAGGCCACCATTATTTCACAGTGCACTTTCTGTTATGTAAGGTTAGTTTAGTTTATTTCAGTTTAGTTGATGATAATGACATACGAGGTAAAGTTTACAAAATCAAAAGGTGAAATGTTGAGACAAATTTACAAATACGTCAATTTGTATTCGTGTGCTGTTTTTCTTGCTAATTTTCAAAAAGGCCTAGGCCACCTTATCATTACACCAAACATTACTAAACGGAAACAAACTAACCTAACGGGCTCTTTTCGAAAATAGCCTACGAAATCATTAATAAAAAGTGTTTACCTTGTTGGAGCGCAGAGTGACTTTGCCGCCACATCTTGCACAGCATCGGATGTTGCAGTAGTTGCACATGTGACCGACGCCGTCCGCGAACTTGGTCTTGAGGCAGATGTGACAAGTAGCGTCTAGCTCAACCCCCGCCTTCTTCTGTTGCTCAGAACGCTGCCGGATCGTCTCCTCCAGGACTTCTACTTCGTCCTGCTTCCGCCTGCAAAATAAAATAAACGTTAAGCTGCTGCATGTAATACGAGCACGAGTCTATAGTAGGTTGTAAGAGGTGTAACTATAGTCCAGGAGTCACTATAGCCAGAACAGTAACGTTTAAGAACCGTTTAAAGAATGATGAAGTACTTAGGTGGCTCAGTTGGAAGAAGACGCGTGGGCTCATCACGAAATTTTATCACTACAGTTCACTCTTGTACTGAACCAGCTTACCACTTGCTTTGCTGGATATGTTCTACTTAAAAGCTTGATGCCTATGTGGACTGGACAGTCAGATACAATGTTAGAATAGGCAACTATCCTCTTTTTTAAATGATAAAGGATGTTAGTACTAATTCCAACATAGCAGCAATTAGGGTAGCCTTTACCAGACGAAAATGTTCTAATAGGTAGGTGTAGTAATAGCTGATTGTAGCTCATCTCCATGAGCTTTTTCAACGTCACATCAATTCTCATCAAGACAATTTCCATACGTTTCTGTTTTTTCAGGAGCAGATTTTTAAGATATCTGTGAATTAGCCTTGTATCAATTATTCTCTGTAGCTGAAAAGTGTTTACTGTTTACCTCATTCCCTTAGCAGTGCGCAAACTAAGAAGTATGATCCTCTAGTTAGTTATGGTAAATGTTGCATTAATGGTTACTTCTCATCCTTAGCTTCAAGTGCTGAGTCATATTTCTTCTTCTGACGTCCGTAATAAAGAGACATTAAAATGAGAGTACACGAAAATATTGTTTGCCCCAAGCATGCTCGTCTGTCATGACTTCCAATCTAATCTGATCAAATGTTTAACGTGGAAGAACGAGGTGCAATAAAAGAATATCTAAGAGAGAAGACGTGGGCCTGGCAAAAACGCATTTAAAAGCAATGAATCATAATTTACATAATTTACCATAACTTTTGAACCGTAATTTTTACAGAAATGGGATTTGTACAATTTTGTTTAGAATGTAAAGGACTATAACATACAAAATTTTTATCAAAATCGTTCGGGCCATTTTTGAGAAAATCCTATTTTTCCAGTTTTTTATGGGGTTTTATGGGAAAATCTCCATTAAAAATAAAATTTTCTAAAAAATGGCAAAAACTATCAAAATTGTAAGTATCATAACATACTCTGTTAAATCAAAACCGGATTTTTGTCTAAAATCCTATTTTTCGTTATTTTATGGGGGTTTTATGGGAAAATAACATAATTTACCATAACTTTTGAACCGTAATTTTTACAGAAATGGGATTTGTACCATTTTGTTCAGAATTTAAAGGGCTACAACATACTAAATTTTTATTAAAATCGTTCGGGCCATTTTTGAGAAAATCCGATTTTTTCAGTTTTTTATGGGTTTTTATGGGAAAATCCCCATAAAAAATCAAAATTTCAAAAAAATTAAAAAAACGCCTGGAGATACCACGGATTAGAACCTACATACCAAATTTCATTGAAATCGGACCACAGGTGTAGTCCCTAGCTCTGTACACATCCAGACACACAGACACACACACAGACACACAGACACACACACACACACACACACACACACACAGACATCACTTCGAAAACCACTTTTTTGGGTCCAGGGGGACCCAAAACGAATATATCCACTCAAAACTCAAACTCGAAAATTTTGACGAAAACAATACTTTCTCCATATACTATGGTATAGGGGGAGAAAGTAACAATAACACAAAACATATGTTGAACAATTAGCCCATGTTATTAACATATTAACTACCAAGGCGTATACGCCTTGATTAACTACTACAGTCATCCCTCCTTCACATGTAAAAACTCTCGTCTTTTAAATTTTCTAGCTAAACATTTTTATGACCATCAAAATAAGGTTGTTGGTCGTAGATGGAAGAAGAGTCTTTGTCCTCCGACTCATCAGTCGCCGAACTGGGGAACCTATGTTACTTCTTGGTGTGTTAGGTTACGGTGATGAATAAGTGCAAAATAAATATCGGACTGTTCTTCTTGACTCGACAATTTGTTTTCCCTCCTTGGACATACCTCTCAGCTAGCCCATTGGATCTGGTAAAATGAGGAGATGAAGTTCTATGATTAAATTTCCACTCGGATACGAATTTAGTAAATTCTATAGAAGCAAAACATGGTCCTCCATCAGTTCTTAGTTCATCTGGCATACCATGAGTTGCAAAGTACTTTTTTAGGTGTGTAACTAAGTGCTACTTTTGAAGTGATGCTACTTTTGTTCCTTAGATTTTCACACTCAAAATATCCTGAGTAACTATCAGCAATTACTAAGAAATCATTACCTCCACATTCAAAAACATCAACTCCGATAACTGCCATGGCCTCACTGGTACTGTTTCTTGAAGGATCACATCTTGAGGTTTATCTCGTTGATTTGCTGCATACATTGCACCTTGCTACGTATTGTTCAATATCTCTTTCCATATTTATCCAATACACAATATAGTCACGTGCTGTATTAATTGAACCTTTTAACAAATTTGTGAGGATGGTGAATATTCTGCAACACTTTAAGTTTCATTTCATCAGGTATAATCAAACGGCTTCCTTTAAACCAAAAGACCATCATAGCAACTTACTTCTTTTCTGAAAGTGAAATATTTGACCAATTCCTTGTCAACAGTGCTTCTTTCTTCGGGCCATCCTTTCCACATTATTTCCTTCAATTTAGAAAGCTCTTTGCATTTTCCAACATTTGTTCTGATTCGAGAAACTGTATCAGAATACATAGGAATGATAATTCATTCGTGATCTTTTGCAAGTCTTTTTAATTGTTACTGTGAATGCGTTGAATCATCCATTGAACACTACATTCTTAATTCCTTTGAGCAAGTCTGACATAATATACTGGAACACTTCAGGGGCCGATACCAAACCAAAGGGCATGCAAAACTTAACAAAAGAATCATCCCTTTTAACGATATTAACATTTTTAGGGCTGTCAGCGGATATTTCTGCTAGTTGATTCTTAGTTTGTCCATGTGCCCTACACTTACTAATTGCATAATCTAGAGTAAGGTTCAGTAGAAAATAATTTTTCCCTTAAGCTAGAATCTGATATGCCAATTTCTATTGGCATATTTGATTCTATAGATCTTGGCATATTTTTGATTCTATCTCTAATCAAACTGTTTTTAGTTGCTAAAAATTTCAAGAATTAGCTTGGAATTTTGTACAAAAATCTTCAAAACTTTGATCGGTTTCTTGGGCGATTTTGTTGAACAAAAATCGATCAAATACTTCATTAGATTTACCGACAGAAAACTTATCAAATCTTTGAACAACTTCATCTAATTTAATATCTTCATCATCCCTGAAATCAAAACTGTTATAATATATCTATAACATATGGGCCTAAACTAGACATAAATGATGCTTCCTGTACTGCATTTGATTTCCTATCAAGGCCAGAAGCTGTGTAGTACCAGTTCCACTGTTGCTTCCATTTCATCCAAGAAGGAGCCATCTGAGTAGGCCTACTTGAAACCACAAGTCATTTTGGTGGTTTTACATTACCATCCTTATCTTCTGTATGGTTTGTATGTATATTCTCATCTTCCTTATAGCCATACCTTTTATTTCTATTCAGTTTAGGTTTCGACACCATTGATTTTTACGCTGGTAATTCATCTATCCATCGCCAATCATTAGGTGCTGCTCTAATTATGCCGACCGAAACTGTATTGATTCAATATTATAAAACGACTAATGACAAACGGCGTTTTAAATAAAAGCAATAGTAAGAGCAACAAAAAGTGATAAAATTAATAAAGAACTAGGTGAATTGTTCTGACGATTGCCTACATTTTCCACGATGCAATGTACACTGCACTCATATTGCGGTACTATTGCTTGCTTTACTATCCGTTGCAATAGTTGCATTATTAGTATTGAAAAATGTTATAAAGGTATGTAAACTATAAATATTATTTGTACACAAATTTTGTTTATAAAATATATATTTATGTTACTTATCGACCTGGCCGGTAAACTTTGTACGCTTGAAAATTTAATTGTTGTAAAACTGATATAATTTTGGATAAATTAATGCGGATGGAGAAAATAAGATGCTTTAAAGCGACTATAATAATTTTTGAGCGTAATAACAAACATATGTACAAAAGTAAACAGAAACGCCATGTTTTCGTAAAAATACTTTAAAGATCAATTTCAAAAGGAGCGGATGATTTAGCTCGATTAAATAACGGGTGGTCTTGAAAACCAATTAGGTAGTGAAGTAAGAACTTTAAAAAAATTCCTTGGTAAGGTCACCGTTCGACCCTGAAAAAGTTCAACAGCTTTTTGATGGTTCGAATCTGGGCTCAGCTGTCCTTTATCATTGGGGTTTTAAAAAATGTCCCTGGCTAAATTAACAGCTGGTCAAGTCAGCTACAAAGCTACGCAGCTCAATTCGCTCCATGCAATTACCCCTATATTGCATGGAACTCGTATTGAACTGATTTTAAAATGTGAAATTTCTCGATAAAAACTTCAATTACTACGTCACAGTGGTGGATAGTTGTACGTTGTACTAAACTCTTGCCATTATTAAAATCTTACAGACAGCCAGCTTGTTTATTTACCTAAAACATATAGAAATGCCAATTGCAATGAATTTATCAATGAAATCTATCCACTAGTGTGACGTCATGGATTCTGCAGCATGACCTGGATGAAGCAATATAAAACAATGACGTCATCACACCGGCAGTTACGTCATAACCTAACCTAACAAACCAAACTTGTTGATAATGAAAAAATCTAATGAAGGTAAAATTCTGTTCATAAAATAAAATTATAAATGCCTCAAATTCTAACAAAAGATGTACAGTTAAGAAGAAATGGCATTCTAAGCAAAATCTTTGACAAAAAGTTATGTGTCACCGATGGGATTTGATCTTGATACCTCTTGCACATCAGCCTGGTACTATATCCACTACGCCACGAAAACCGATGGCTGTACATCACACGCCAGCAAAGAAAGAAGCAGACGAATTTGATTACGCGAGTCTCGAGAAACAATGACGTCATCATCTTCATCGCGAGAGGCTCCCTTCAGCCGCTTTCCACAACGGCACATCCTTCATAAACACATTTTGTTTTAATTGTTTACTTTACAATCTGCTCTACAAATTAATATGAACAAGAAAAAGCTGTGCAATACAATACATTTTTTGTAACGTTTGAGTATTACAAATAACTGTTAACACTGTCGACAACAAATATTCTTCAATGAACCACTTTGCAATACAAAAATATGAAGGGTCGGTCGAGAATCCGAGCGTCTCAAGTCTATAAATCGTGTCTGCGTTATTGAGCAAGTTCAAATGCTAAATGATTTGGATGAGATTCTAATTTTGAAACATATTTCACTTAAGGTCATGATTTCGTCCTTGACTGTGGGTATCTTAAGGTATTACCACGATTACTAGAAAAATACCGGTATGGATCATAAACATAAACAAATTACGTTGTTGGCCCGAATCCTATACTAATAGCATTGAACATATGTTTTGGCAGTTCCATTTAAGCAATGTCAAATCATGTTTATTTTCGGGCCAAAAACGTCATTTGTTTATGTTTATGATCCATACCGGTATTTTTCCAGTATTCGTGGGTATTACATGAAGGTGTTCTATTGGTTACGTACCAAGGTGCCTTGGTTATCTTCCTCAGCATTTTCGATTGGCCAGATAATATCTATATTGAGGTACTAGCCAATCCCTAAAGTTGCACTCCGTATGTCCATATTGGTATTTATTTGTTTTATACATCAATAATTTGTTTTTTATAGGCCTACAGTTTTGATTTTGTTCCAATGAGCCAATTTAACGGATAGATTTTAAACTTAGTTGTTGTCGTTTTCTCCAAATATGATAAACACAAAATCTGACAATTTTAATCCAAACAAAATATCTTGTAAACAAATGTCACGTGGCCATTTTATTTTCGCCAGACAACTATATGTATTTTATGTTCGTTGATTTTAGAATACAACCTCAACTTTCTTGGTCTGTTAGGCATAAAGAAAGTTAAGGGAAAATAGAATTTTAATGGTAGCGACTAGCGACCTCTATGGGAGACTTACTCAACTATGCTGTAGCTCATTTAAATGTTCCATAGAAGTGGAATGTCCACTAATTTATCCAAATTCCATTCCAATGATGTTATGAACTAAACACAAATACAAGTAATACCTCACTTCTTTCAAGAAACCAAAGTTCTAGTCTCGATCAAACAAGTTACATTGGCATTTGGAATTTCAAACCAGGCCAACCGGTATCCAGATTGAGAAAAAGATGACATAATGCTCAACTTGAATACCTTTACGTGTTTTTAAAGAAGCAAATGGTTCAAAAATTGTGTTACAGCATTCATGCATAACATTAATGTTTTCCACGATTTCAAATTCTACAGCTTAGAGTGCCGCTTCTCTATTGTAACCCATTTAAATAAATTATTAACAAACTTTTGTAGTTTAGTGCGTAGCTCGGATTGAACGGCTAATTGTCTTCATTCATGGGCTGTTTGTTGTGTTAGATTTATTGTTTTGATGTTGGTAAGATTACTTGAGTCAAATGAATCAGTTTAACAGTACCGAAATATTACTAATGCTCCAATGACGTTAACCATAATTTTGCTCAAAATTATACAAATTTATTAAATTGAACTATTAGTACGACTAGCAGAGTACCCGTCCTTCGTACGGGGTTGGAATATAAGTGTAAAATGCTTATTGCAGTTATACTCCAACTTAGCGTTTGCAATGGGGAAGGACACAGTTTGATAAAATTTGCTTCTTTAAATTTACGGTATATATTATAGCCATAATGTTCTTCCACTTCACCTAAACAATATAGAAAAATAAACTAATACTAATTTGCAAAATATCACAAATTTTTCATGCAATCAAAAACATAAACATAACTGTAAACAATCCTCTCATTGCCTATCACAGTTTTGTTGCTGCTTAGTTCAAATTAAGTGATTTCATAAATGCAAAAAAATAATATTGCTGCACCCTGTTGGTAAATCTTATAACTTTTTAATACTTTTGCATATCATAGAACCATTTTTTTAGTTGAAACAGCTGACTAAATTCTTTAATTCCCTTTAAATATGAATATTCATAAGGTTAACATGGGAAACTACAGAGCCACTGGGGTGGAGCCCGAAAGGATTTTTAAAATAAGAATATGCCTATATGTTAATCGGGAATGTGAGCTATCATCATGCCAAATTTCAGCCCAATCCGTCCAGTAGTTAAAGCGTGATTGATTGACCTTCAAACAAACAAACAAACACACAAACTTTCACATTTATAATATTAGTAAGATTAGTAAAATTAATATCTTATTTATGTTTTGGAGGTTAAGTGGTAGAGATGACTGGTCCTAACTTCACCTCCCAAATACATTTTAAATTTGATTTCAAGTTTATTTTGTGGTGTTACAAAAGAGTACCGAACAGAGAAGTAGAGCAGGCGGTTGTTCCAACTAATGCAAACGGAAAACGGATTGAAAAATGCGTGTTGTCAGATGCGGCGAACTCGGAAAATGTACTAGGTGGCACAGGATAAATAAAAAATGAATTTTGGGGTGCATTCATTAGCATTTAGCACAAAGTGAAATTAAATTAGGCCTACCCAGGAAGATTTAAGTTTTGGAGACAATATTAAATTTACTTGCGTCTAGGCTAAACGTCGAAAATGTTTAGGAAGTAGAAGTAGGTATCACGAATACGAGAACAGAAACAGTATGGACCAAAAACATAAACAATTGATGTCACTGCACGAAAGTAAACATGACATCCTTATAATTATGTAGGACAACATTTTTACCAGAAAATTGTGGACGTCTGGCAAGTCGCAGGAAAGTGGGTGGGGTCTTAAATTAAACGTCTTGATCCCATTGACTCGGGGGAAATGGCAGAATTCCCATAAAGTTACCAGAAAACGAGATATAACGTAAAATATCCACCAAAAGAAAAGCATGGGGGACCCCAGCACGAATCCCCCCCCCACGCTTGAAACGTCTGCATTCTAATCAGCTGTTATTTATTTAATTGCAACTAGCTGTGTACCCGTTCTACTTGTTATTAATATTTTAATAGAACTGTCAAAAAACCTTGCAGACCAGCTGTTACGGCTAGTATAGACAATCGGGTGGGTCAGTCACGTAATTTGTTTATGATCCTTACCGTTTCTGTTCTAATATTCGTGGGGAAGTAGTACTACGATTTGATTAGAACTATACGACACATACACACTAGGATGGAAGTTTTAAGGTGGAAATTAGTGAAGCATGAGTGTTGAATAGATAAGATTACTACGAGGTCAATGGCTATGATCAGCTGGTTATTTGCAGTTAAAACACTAGTACCTGGGGACCGAGCTTTGCTCGGGGAAAATCATTAGTTCACTCTGAAAGCAGTCTTAGTATTGGAGATAAATAAATTCATTCCCAAACTCCACACGGCTCGCCTTTACTACGTCCTACACCATTTCCTACGTTATGGACCTGTTTCCCTCCATTCCCATAGCACTTTAGGATTGTAGATACCTTAATATAATCGTTATTAACAGTTATTAAGTAACTATACGGAGAATAATTGTTGTCGTCAAAATGTTAGAGTTTTGAGTTTAAGGAGAAAATATCCGTTTCGGGTTTCCCTGAAACCAAAAAGTCGTTTTCGAAGTGATATATCTGTGTGTTTGTATGTGTGAGTGTGTGTTTGTGTAGATGTGTTCATATAGCTACAAACTAAAACTGTGGCCCGATTTTGATGAAATTTGGTGTGAGTAATCCATGGTCTATTCAAGTGTTTTTGGTTTGTTTTTGAAATTTTGATTTTTAAATTACGGTTTTCCCATAAATAGCCATAAAAACGGAAAACACGTATTTTCACAAAAATACCTCTAACGATTATGATTGAAACGGAGTATTTTTCAACCTGGAGAGTATGTTCCAATATGTTGAATCTGGAGAAGGGGATTTCCGTTTGATTCAAGGGGGGTGTTAAATGGATAAAATGTGTTTCTTTCTCTGTTTATTAACAGTTCCACATAACGTGTCATGTTGTCTCAACAGCTTAAATTACTTTACTAAACTTACTACAGCACAGTAATCACTGTTGTGTTTGAACTGGAAATGCTTAAAATGGAAAGTTTAATGAACAATACAAAGACTTTAAGAATCCTTTATGGTAAGCAATATGGTAATCAAACATGTAAAATGAACAATAAATTAGCACAACTCGTTATATTCTTTAACATTTATCCGACTGTTTAGTAAACGGTATAAAGCGCCTTCCAATAGTTAGATATGCTAGTCCCGCACCACACGTCTGTAGCCATATTGACTAAGTAACGCCTTGCGACTGTCAAAGACACCAAAGACCACAAAACAGTGTCTTATGTTATAATCACTCTTAATATCGTTGTAAAGCGGTTGTGCACAGTTTAATAGGATTTCATATCTAATGATTGTATTTTAGAAACCAATTGGGCACTCAACAAAACTGATCAAAAATTAAAAGGTAAGAATGAACTATACAGGGTTACGTAGTTGACATAAAAAGTGAACTTTGGATATAAGGAATTAAAACAAAAAACTATTTACATAACAGCATAGTCTTTCTCTTCCCAAGGCTGAGAAATGTGGGTCATGGTGTGGGTCATGTGGTTTCATTAAAGATTTATAGCGACCGTGCGTTATTAGTAGGGGTCTTAGAGCCTATTTCAGAGACAAGCCAATTTACGTAAAATTGCATAATTGAGACGGTAATTCGATAATTGTTCTTGGTGTGAAACTAAATCAATAGATGAATAGATGATGTAACGCTATTGGATGGGGTGTGAAGTCAATGTTTCTTTGTGGTTTCAAGAGGCCCTCTTAAACAGGGTCAATTGTTTTAGGGTAAAGGTTTAATTTGGTAAATAAGTAAACGATTGCAGGCGAATCGATCTGCGGGTACCGCTGGTAGGCCGGTAGTGGTATAGGTGGGGTGGCTGGTAATGTTGGTATTGCTGGTAGTTACGACCCACCTCATGATCTCCAGCTCGCGCTCCTCCTCCTGTTTCTGCCGCAGCATAACGTTCTCGATGATCTGCCTTTCCTCGGGTGTGAGGTGCGACAAGTCGGGCAGCGCTGGGTCCGAGGCCATCGTAGCACGGTCTACGGCACTACACGCGGTCGGCACACAATCGCCGTGACACATGGCGAGCCCTAGGCATCTCGCTACATCATCGCGCGACCGCTAACGTCAACCGCAACAGCGAAAACCCGCGGACATTTCGCCACCGACACGGACCCATTCACCGACGAGCTGGACTGCGACTGTGTCGGCCAATGGGGGCGCTCCTCCACAGTGACGTCAGAGGGTGTATTGATCTCTGCGCGCGCAAACGTCCACTTTGAATGAACGTGCTGCGCTCTGCCGCCGCCGCGGGGAAGCGACGAACCTAGTTTCCTGTACACCCACGCAACGGGTACCCGCGAAAATCTGTCTTGAATGTGTCTGCGTGATTGCCCAAATCTCGATCTCGTAATTTAGATTATGAGTGGAGGATTCGGTTGGGAGAAGCCTTGTTTTAACTGTCTTTGACTAAGACTTTTTTGTACACGAATGATACGTATAGCTAAATAGCTGGGTGGATATAGTGCTGGTCTGGTAATAGAGAAGGTTGCCAGTTCGATCCTGAGAAGTCAGAACCTTTTTTGATGGATTCAAATTTGGCCTTATCTGTACCTGGTTACTAACTTTTAGTAAATGGCCCTGGTTAAAGAACCATCTGAAAGTTATCAGTAAGACAGCTGTCATTTCATTCATTACGCTTATCATTGCTTTACTACAACCGTCGTAAGCCGGCATCGTAGACATCTAATATAATATAATATTTCTTAAGCTCAGAACATGTATCAAAAGCCAGAAAGCCTAATAATTAAAGGCAGCTACCTATCTAGTTTTAACCCATCAAAAACAATTTAGGATGAGTGAGGTTTCAATTGTTAGGGGAGCACCTTCCAGCTAATTTATCTGATGGAAAGTGGCAAAAACTCGCACAAGACAAAATGTGTAATAAGATGATACAGTACATATGTGTCCGGTAGCAAACTCGAGTAAACACGACCCGATTTTGATGAAATTTGGTATAATCCTACATTTATTCAAACAAGATCGTGAACCAACATAATCGGACTATGGGAATAGGGGTTTATGGGGTAAAAATTTGTTTTTTCCTATTTTTGACCCTAAAAACAAAAAAAATTAGTGATTTCCTTCCAAACCATTTTGTAGAGCTTAAAAACAAATAATTTAGTATATTGAAGCGTTATAATGCACCTAATGGTTAAAGGGAAAATTCCAAAATACTATCATTTTAAAATTCCGATGTTGTTCTTATGTAGAATAAGTAAACTATTGTAGTTTGCTTGTTTATGAACAGTACCTGGGGACCGAGCTTTGCTCGGGGAAAATCATTAGTTCACTCTGAAAGCAGTCTTAGTATTGGATATACATAAATCCATTCCCAAACTCCACACGGCTCGCCTTTACTACGTCCTACACCATTTCCTACGTCATGGACCTGTTTCCCTGCATTCCCATAGCACTTTAGGATTGTAGATACCTTAATCTAATCAATATTCAGTTCCCACACTCCGGCCAGCTCGCCTTGACTACTTCCTTCACCACTTCCAACGTAGCGTAGCTGTTTTCCTCCCTTCCCATAGCATTTCAGAATTGCAGACACCTTAATCGTCATAAACAGTTCCCACGCTCCATACTACTTGCCTTTACTACTTTCTTCACCACTTCCTACGTCGCAAACCTGTTTCTCTCCCTTTCCATTGCATTTAAAGATTGCAGATACCTTAATCTAATCGTCATAAACAGTTCCCACTCTCCGGACTACTCGCCTTGACTACTTCCATCACCACTTCCTACGTCGCGGGCCTGTTTCCCTCCCTTCCCATAGCATTTTAGGATTGCAAATACCTTAACTAATCGTCATAAACAGTTCCCACACTCCGGACAGCTCGCCTTTACTACTTCCTTCACCACTTCCTACGTCGTGGACCTGTTTTCTTCCCTTCCCATAGCATTTTAGGATTGCAAATACCTTAATCTAATCATCATAAACAGTTCCCACGCTCCAGACAGCTCGCCTTAACTACTTCCTTCACCACTTCCTACGTCACTGACCTGTTTCCCTCCCTTCCCATAGCATTTTAGGATTGCAGATACCTTAATCTAATCAACATAAACAGTTCCCACACTCCGGACTACTCGCCTTGACTACTTCCCTCACCACTTCCTACGTCGCGGACCTGTTTCCCTCCCTTCCCATATTATATTATGATTGCCTTTACTGCTTCCTTCACCACTCCCTACGTCGCGGACCTGTTTCCTTCCTTTCCCATAGCATTTTAGGATTGCAGATACCTTAATCTAATCAACATAAACAGTTCCCACACTCCGGACTACTCGCCTTGACTACTTGACCTGTTTTCCTCCCCTCCCATATTATATTATGATTGCCTTTACTACTTCCTTCACCACTCCCTCCCTACGTCACGGACCTGTTTCCCTGCCTTCCCATAGCATTTTAGGATTGCCCATACCCTTATATAATCGTCATAAACAACACTCCAACAGCTCGCCTTGACTACTTCCTTCACCACTTCCTATGTCACGGACCTGTTTTCCTTCCTTCCCATATCATTTTAAGATTGCAGATACCTTAATCTAATCGTCATAAACAGTTCTCACCCTCCGGACTACTCGCCTTGACTACTTCCTTTCACCACTTCCTACGTCGCGGACCTGTATTCCTTCCTTCCCATAGCATTTTAAGATTGCAGATACCTTAATCTAATTGTCATAAACAGTTCTCACCCTCCGAACTGCTCGCCTTTACTCCTTCCTTCATCACTTCCTATGTCACGGACCTGTTTCCCTCTATTCCCATAGCATTTTATGATTGCCTTTATTACTTCCTTCACCACTTCCTATGTCGAGGACCTGTTTCCTTTCCTTCCTATGGCATTTTAGGATTGCAGATACCTTAATCTAATCGTCATAAACAGATCCCAGACTTCGCACTGCTGCACTTGACTACAATGTATCGAGTAATCTTCAGTATAATCTTTGCTAAATATTAACAAGTGATGTTATTCCTTTTGTACTGTATTTGTAATTTGCTAGTATACTGTGGGTAGTTGGCTTATTATGAACACATGCTACAACTTCAAGTCTTTTGTTTACCTTTTCCTTGTTATTTAATTCAGCCAACATGGTTACCTAGCAACCCATAAGACTAATGTTATAAAAATGTGATTTTCAGTTGGCAGTTCTAACTGCAGTAAACTCGTTTTTAGGCCAGAAATAAACTATTTACAACATTTGAAGAAAATCGTCGGAGCCGTTTTTGAGATCTTGTTTGCAAGCAAGCAAGCAAGCATACATACATACAAGCAAACATTGCTCGTATTAGAGTATAGGATATTTTGGTCAAATTTGGAAAACGCATTTATTTCTTACTAAACTATAAACATTTAACAAAAAAAAAACACTTTTTTACCCTCCCTGTTGCAGCAAACCTACGTACTCGTTAAACTAATTATTATATTTAAATAGGGAATAAATGACATATTTTTAAGGAGACATTTTAGTGTAAATCCAATAAGGCAAATGGAAATTCGCTTAGTCTGCAGGTTTGCTGCGGCGGGGGTATTTATTTGGTTGTCTCCTTTTGTTCTTGATGATGTTTTTCTTTTAGTCACTTATGTACATTTTGGTCCATTGAGGCATCTTCAGTGTCTATAGTTTGATATTAATACATAAATGTCACTATTTACAAGTTTGTGAAGCACTTTTGTTTATTTACTTCACATCACTGAGATACAAGGCGATGCATGTGTCGGGATATGACACCGGACAATGTGTTGGGGTTAGTATGAAATAATTGATGAGGAATAAATAAAGTACAGTTTAAAAACTACATACACTTTATTATGTTACTATAACAAAAATATTGAGAACACTTAGTCTTACAATTACAAAGATGAAATAAAAATGCTTCCAACTAATGCAAAAATAACTTACAGTATTATGTAAATAAATACTGATAGTAATTTGAATAAAAGAAAATATTGAAAAGTTTTATGCTAATTTTGCTTATACCGTACTCTTATAAGATTTTTGTTTATCAATTTTAGGAGGGCTAAAATAGGATGAAAAGCTACATAACACTTTCAGTTAGCGAATACGAGGGTTGTTAGGCTACATAAGTTTACTTATTAATGTAAATTAATGGTTATCATACAGTAGAACCTCGATAGCCTCCCTGATCGTAATAAATAAGACTTGCAATCAACGTTGTCTTCTTATTGAAGTCAGCAAGAACATGCAATTAGGGGTAATCTAGAATATTAAGATTGTTTGAAAATGACACTTATATTGAGAATGACTTGTTTATCGAGGTTCTATTGTAATCAAAATTAACACTTCAGTATTGACTAATGAGTAAATTTTTGACCACTAAAGATAGTGGACCACAGAGCATAGAATAAATATAGAGTCACCACTCCTATACCTACAGCTATACCAGTAGTGAAGCCGATTTCCGCCATCTTGGTAAGAGAGACGGGCTCGGAACTGTGAAAACACAGCGTCATTACCACTGTGTTATTCTATGCTACTTTATGCATTAGATGAAGCTCCGAGGATACATATAGAACTATACCGCCTTCGATATTGACCTGGGACTCTGCCCCACGGGCTTCCAAAGTTCTGAAGCGAGAGTTTTAAAAGTAAATATTGATTAGTGAATTCCATGGTAACAATACAATGGTTTAAATGAAAATGCAGACCGGGCCGGCCGCCATCTTGGTACGAGAAGCCTGCTTCACTTCAGACGGAAAGTGCCGCCTCTATATATTCTATGCTCTGTGTAGTGGACTCATCTTCATTTTTTTGTTAGTTTGATCTTTGGCAGAGCGGTCTAAGACGTCTCTTGGCCAGCTCGGCCAGGGGACAGCAACGTAAATCGGAGGTTCGGTCCCGTCTGGCAACTCATAAGGAGTCCACATGTCTGTGACAGAACTTTGTGATCGATGCTTTATTTAAGTTTTTACCGCTGTAATTTATTTGATACAATAAAAAAAATAAATAACTATGTACAAAAGACACTTTTCAGGAAATATGCAGAAGTGAAAGATTAACAACACCTACATTAATAAATACTGCACTTAAATAATTACAAATAAATGCTAAATCTTTACACATTATGACGAATATAGAATACTGTGTACATTCTTAAATTCAGGGGTTTTATCATCATTTTGATTCATCTTACTCCTTTATTATACATGTTTCATAAAGATACACATTCCATTGCCAACCTTATCAGCATGTCTGTTTGGCACAATCCTTTCTATAGCTTTAAACACTAAGAAATAATAATTGATTGTTAATACTTTTAAATTCCATACATTATCGGCATTGTAAATTAACACAGAGTTTAGGGAATCACACAAGAAAAAAGCAGTCTTTGACCTTGAGCAGTTTATACAAATAATTTTTTTATTTAATTTTTCATTCCGAGTTTGGAACTCAATAAATCAATATTTAGTAAGTCTGAAATATGGACAAAAAATTGAGTAATTTCTTTATAAAAAAAGATGATGTTTTTTTTCTAGAGAGTAGCAATGAAACTAAAACAAAGATACATTATCTTACAACCAATAGTTTTGTAAAACCAATGACTTTGGATACTAGAAGTAGAATTTTTATCCTATTATAAAATCTAAAAGTAGTTTTGATGTATTTCATGTACGGCTACATTTTAGTGCATTGATGTTTCTCTACTCTGCTGGAATTCAAACACACGCTTTTCTCTTTGAGTAATAAAACCAGTAGACGAACTAGATTCCACAAATAAATTATACTCTTTATAGTACATCACGTAACTAGTCTGGAAGATAGGTGTTTACCAGACAAGAGTGGTAGTTTCTGCGGGAGACATAGTCAAGTGCGGTAGTACCAAACAATTCCGGTATACATATTTTGAGTGACATACAATATTTTTGCCATTATTACCCTAAACTAACCTAACAATAGAAAAACTGTCAAAATCGGTAATATGTTCCCACCGATTTAAGGACTTATCAATCACTACACATTATGTCTCTGAGAGGTTATGTTTTTGTTTGTAAACCACTTACTGCCTTCAGAATATTAGACTAGTTATTAGGTACCAAACTTTATTCATGATTTTATCTTGAGAATTAAGTTAGGTAGGTGCGAAAAAGTAAAATTTATGATTGGGGAAAATTATTTATTTAAACATGATTTGTAAGTTTATTACCGTACAGTAGTACAGGAACCCATTTGATTAGGCAGGTGGCAGACAGCTGTTTTCCGAACATACCATGAAGTCGGTCTTTATCAGATACAAAAGAATGAAAAATCTATAAGGGAGTATGGTTAAGCCTTGTAATAAAACTGCTAATTCATATAACACCTTTTGATGAATACCACAAAATTTCAAACCTAAAAATGTTTGTATAATACTTGTTTTTCATTTTTTCATTTTAATTAACTAGCTTATAATTAAGTCTTATGGTTAAATTTAACTTATTTCCTGCTATAAAAAAATGCAACTGCAGTAATGTATAACAACATAAATTCTACTTATCAAAGTTGTCGCGAGTTTTAAAATCAAATTGTCGTAGTTGATGTGAGCCACCGACAGATTGTGCTGATCTAAATTACTAATTTCTGCCGAATACATGAACTTTTTTTACCAAGTCAAACTAATGTGAGCTATAGCACTTATTGTGAGTTATAGCAACTATTATGACCCATCAACTTGGTCAGTAACCCAAAAATAGGGTAACAAATAGAATTTTAGACACTAGCGCTCACACAACTAGGTTCATTTTTAATAAACAAATATATTAACAGCTGGTCTATATAGATGGGGTGTCTACTTCAGTATCCAATTTAGCCAGTGGTGTTAAGAAAATAACCAAGCTGATTTTAAAACCAGTAAAATCAGCTGTGCTCTTGTGGTGACTATTCTTTTTTTTCTCATGAGCTTTCAGAGATTTCTTATATAACTGTCAAACTTTGATCACTGTTGTTGACACACGATTCAATTCTAAGAAATCTCTTAAATTCGGAAGCCTTAGGTTTAAAATAAAATATTCATTGAGCAAAACAAGAATATTACATACATGGCACAATATCATAAGTTCATTGTTAAAAATGCTGAAGGTAACTTTCAATTACTTTACCTGTTTTGTAGGATGTTATCAAATCTTTTTCTAAAACGTAAGATGATAATAAAGAAACATTTGAGCTGAAACTTAATACTAAGAAGATGAAATGCTTTATTATATCTTGTTGAGTTGGTTTTTACTTTGAACTTTGGAGCTAATTTTAAGTTGCAAACACAGAATTAGTAATCTCAATCTTAGGCCAAATCACATTTCAGAAGCTTAAAATACAGGGATCAATGTACTAAATTATACTAAGCTCTATAGTACAATGGTTGTAATGCAAATTGGGCATTTTCATGTTTTAAGGGTTTGAGAAAAAAAATGTTTAAGTTCAAAACTCCATTAGAACTTTTTCTTTTCTATGACTTTATCTTGCTGCATGGTGAACTCATTTGAGTATTTCCAGAATAGGGATGGACGGGTCCCGAAATTTCGGGAAACGATTTTCGGGTCGGGATTACATTTGATTCGGGAATTTGATCCGATCGTCGGCGATTTTGCCGCATCGCGAGTGACGATGATGACGCTATCGCGAGAGATGTTCACGATAGTTCCGCGAACGCAGGAGGCGAAATCATTTCGACAATCGTGCCGTACCCGCCAAGTCATACTGAGGATCATGCCGTGACCGCGAGTCATAACGACCATCACGCCGTGACCGTGGAGTCATACCGACGATCACGCCCCGAATCATACCGACAATCGTGCCGTGACCGCGTTGTCATACCGACGATCGGCTATGATCGCGGAGTCATACCGACGATCCCGCCGTGACCGCAAGTCATTTTGACAATTGCACCGTGACCGCGAGTAACAAGTTTCCATACCTGTAAATTTTAACCCATATTTTGGTTTTTATAGATCAGTGCCACAAATGGTAAAAATTGATTTTGTTTGTCTTTTTTGGTAACTGCAATACTCAAGACTTTCTTTTTAAGCACAGGAAAAAATCCCGTCCCGTCCCGTTCCGAAAATCGGGAAGGAAATAAAAATTCCGTCCCGTTCCGTCCCGAACTAAAAATTTAATCCCTAATTTCCAGTCTAACAAATTCATGCAAAATTTAATCAAAATCGGACCAACATTTCTCAAATTGTTGTGCTAAGGGGTCTCCGGGGATATCGAAATGAAAAAGTAGATCCGTCCCGCGTCCGGGTATTACCCTTCCATAATAGTCCCTTCCCAATATGGGAAATTCGCTAAAAGTAAAAATACACCACAGTTCCTATCAACTTCTGAGTTAAAGAATCATGCAATATTTTTTTAAGAGTCCAAAGTAGGTCACTACAAGAATGATTTCCCTGTATTTTATTACTTCTCTGGTCATAACCTAATTACAGATACAATTGATGGGTTTACGGAAATAGATGTAACTTTAACAAGCGTATAATATAATAAATTATTGACTAACTAATCATTATTATTTGTGTTTAACTACAATTATAGCAAAAGAGAAAAAATACATATACACTAAATTCATATTTTTAACCAGTTTAATTTGAGCAAGAAAACAAACTAAAATTTTAAAACTATTTGTTGGATTTATGGTGGGAGTTAATGAACCTAAATTTTAAGTTGATTGTTCTTAAAACTCATTATAACATTCAAAACCACCAATGATCTGAAATGGTTTACAAAGTAACCTTAATAAATATCTTACTATTATTATCACGAATAAGAATTATATTATATTGAAATGTTTGAATAATATTACTTATATGTAAATGAATATTTGATCTGTGGCTCATATTTTAAATAGCCCATTGTACTGTGGCCTGTTTTACTAATTCGGGAAGTGATATTTTGAAAACAAGTTTGAACTTACTTGTAAAAAAACAACACAATTTTAGTAAACTCTTTAGACTGTAGCTCAACACATTACAAATTCCCGGAGAAGATGCACAAAAAATCCATGGCAGTGTCTTTGTTTTTAGCCAAAATGTGCTTTTGATCATTAAGACTTTGTGTCAGTTAAATACACATAATTTATCACACAAATATAAAAAGTTTATTAACAATTTTTTTAGTTCCACTTTTTATTAGTTAAGCACTCAATTTAAGTTAATAAAACACAATTTCTCATTGGCTTGGTTCGTATTTTGATTAGTTTACAACTAATTACAATAATATCACACATAAAATACACATCAGTCATCATTTGATTCTGTTTTGATCAATTTGAGTAAATACTGTTCATATTGACTAACTATAACAAAATATTATGAAATTCGATACAAAACACATTTAGTAAGAATAATAAATTCATAAGACGATTCAACTAAGGATAACAGTGTTTTACAGAATTATAACTAGGCCTTATACAACAAAAAGTAACAAAAACACCCTGAAACCTCTCCAACAAAAACAGTAACAAAACAATAACATAATGTTTGAAGAAGAATACAAATTACAAACCCTTTCAACAGTCTAGATATCACAAATTATCACCCAACGATGTCCTTATCATCGACTGTACTTCAATTAGTTATCACCCACCATGTGCGTTGAAAGTACCTCGTTCAGTCTAAGTTTTGGTTTTACAGTGACAAAACTTACGTAATTGTTCTTGAGTGTTCTCTATGCAAGCAGCAGCAGAGCCATACATATTTATACGACTTACGTCTTCTATCTGTAACAAGAAATTGTCGGTTGTACATACATTTTTATTATCTACTAGCTAGCCCGACAGACGTCCTCATGTCCTAATGTGGTTTTATGTCAAATGCTCGTTCATTTTCAAGATGAGTTCGTTTGCATGGCTCAATCACGAGTTGAAGTTCGTTCGCTACGGTCACTCACCTTTTGGTTGCAAATTAGCTGTTGTCATAAATTTAAAAAAATTATAGTGCTGCAACCTGTTGGTAAGCTTATTAACTTTTTAATGCTATTGAACATCACAGAATCGAATTGTTTAGTTGAACCAGCTGTTAAGATTCTTTAATTCCATTTAAATATGAGTACTCATAAGGATAACATGGGAAACTCCAGAGCCACTGGGGCGGAGCCCTTTTGACGGATCTGCACCAAACTTCACACAAACCATCCTTGAATAATGCTTAACAATGGCTGAAAGTTTCGTCACAATCTGACGAGCGGTTTCGGAGTCCATAAAGGACAAACAAACAAACAAACAAACATACAAACATAAATTGGATTTTATATTGAGTGCACCAGTGAATGACCACCCCCCAGTGAATGACCGATTTGTATAAAAAACATCATATCAGGCTTTCTGTTTTTCCTAGTCTATCACAAACAGTTTTAAAAGTAACTTTGAGGTCTTATTAATATACACTCTTTGACTTATTAAAAAAGAAAGTGTCAACCATCCTTTTGTAACATAAACAAAATTAGATGTTTCAAAGCAGTTCATTATTAAGCTTCCCACTATGGCGTCTCGTACAAACATGGTTGGTTGTAATTTGTCATGGTTCCTTAATTATTGATTGGAACTGTAGTATATTACATGTAATTCACAGTTAAGATGTTAAGGTATAATTCTGTACTCATTTAAAGATAAAGATCCAAACCAATCGTATATTTAAACAGCCGGTCAGTTACTGGTTCACAAATTAGGGTATAACCAGTGAATGACCGTTTCGTTAATTAACTGGATTTGAGTCAATTTTCTTTATTGATATTAATGACAATGTTTTCTGATGGAGTAAGCGGTTGCTAGGAAACACAAAATCTCATCAGAAATTATGTGGATACACTATAACCAAAGTTTGAATGCGAGTTAAATCTTACGGTCATTTCCTAGATAAAAAGTGATCCTTCACTAGAACCAATATTTTAACGACCCTGATATCGTTATTTTTCAATACAGGGTTTACAGCTTCGATGCGAAAATCTTGAACATGGGTCATTCGGTGAAATGGAGGAGGTTTAATACAATTTTAAAATTGTTATATAATATGCGGTCATTCACTGGTGCTGTGATTTATGGGCAAAAAATTGTATTTTTCGATACTTTTTATTAACATAATACATTAAGTTGTATCATCGGGAAGTACAGGAAAAAATGGGCAATACATTTTAACAATTCCGTACAATGTAGCTTAGAAGTATCTTTTCCCATGTCGTTTACAAGTAGAAAGTCAACCTTAAGCGGTCATTCACTGGTGCACTCACCCTAGATACAGCCTTTACGTACAGTTGCTGGGAATCAAAGATGGTGTGTTTCTACACTACTTAGGAATGGCGAATTTATTTCAGCAGGAAGTGTGCATTTATTGCATCAAGATGAAGGTTTTTTTGTACGATCGATGAAAATAAAGTTCAAGCCCCCAATACAAACATCCCATTGTTATTGTTAAACCACGGCCACTCTTAATTTTCATCAACCAACAGTGAAATGATTAGGAAATTTAGAGAGAAGAGAATTTAGCTTTAAGCTTGAGTAATGGAATAGGAATAGAGATTTACCTTGAATTAATTCTTTCTAATCTTGATTACTTGTCTTGAGGCTAACCCTTTCAGTGCTATGCAACAATATATCGTTGTGAGTCTTTTTCCAGAAAAGTGCTATGGAACGATATATCGTGAGTGTTGTTCACGTTTCATCTAAAAAGCGCTAAGCGACGATATATCATGCCGGCACGACTTTCAATCACGTGAGTTTAAATGAGCATATCGGTTGACTCGGTTGTAATTTCGAAACAGCGATGGTTTCTTTCGATTCCTCATATGATCGCGGCCCGATATATTGTTCCTTAGCACTTTTCAGATGAAACATTTTATTTTTACCGATTTTTTTCTTGCACACTAGACTTTGCCCCCGTGGCAAGCCTAGCACTTTTCGGACGAAATAAATAAATAACTCTAACATTTTTTGGAAGATTACAAAAAAATTTTCTAGCAACTTAAGGGTTAAATAAATGTATTTTTAGTATTGAAGAGAGAGAAAATCCTTATAACTTGTTAAGATACTTAAATACTGAAGAGAAAATCACAAAAAAATGAAATTAAAAATGATTGAGTACAAAATTTAGATGTATTTCTTAAACATTTAGAACATTATTTTAAAAAACAACAATAATCACATGTAAATATTGAAAAACCCAAAAACATGTGTTGGAGGCAGACTAGAAGAAAAATAAACCATAAAATACTTAACAAACAGGAACGCTACAGTGATTCTGGAAAATAAATTTTATGTTCCCCACCTTGTTCGAGTAAAATTATTTGTGTATTTACTTGATCAGAATCAGCTTTGTCTAAAGAATTTAATTCTTTGTTCTAGAACAAATCAAACGATTGTCAGTTACGTTTAAGGCTATAGGCCAGGTTTTTTAGAACAAAGTTATAGCAGCTAGCTTACCTTAAAAAAGTCCAGGTAAGCATAGAAAACATACACAGAAAATGCACAACACTTCGACCTTTATGGGAGTTTGTCAATTGTAGACGAAGAGTTTTGGACAAATTACAAAATGAATTACACTGACCCAGATATTGTTGCATTGGTTAAAGCAAGATGGCTAAGTTGGATAGTGCATGTGTTAAGAAGAGAGAAAGGAACAAGACTGTATGAAGTTTGGAGAGCCACAACTTGAGGTCCATTGGGAAGGCTGAAGTTGTGATGGACTGACCAAGAATTGAATGACGTCAGGACGATGGGTGCAAACGTCAACTTGGCAGAAGTCACAGTAGGGTGGAGGAGGCAGTGAGATTTGTGGAGCCACTGCAGTAAGTGTGTGCTATGGCGTACCTAGACTGTTTCTAAGGCTAGCTATCTCTTTATCCTCCAGTTTAACATAAAATACAATAACATGTACCTGACCAAGAATGTATTTTGATAATCACAAACTCACCCTTAATGAAAATGTATCTTCTTTAAGGTGATGTGAGATGGAAGCTTCGAATATCGCGTTGCCGGGTTGTGTGATCAGTTTGATCTGATAGGTTTCCATGGTGACCGGAGTGTTGCTGGAGAAGTTGGGCACAAAACCATCCAGATCTGCTGCGTCTTTAAACCGGCGCAAAGCTCTAGATGGCACCAGCCGTGCCGACCAGAGGACCGCCTCCAGGTTCAGCAGTGAACACAGAGTAGAGTGTTTCGCGTTGTATCTGCACAAATAAACATTTGTTATTCCTCCAGAAATCTATACCAAATAGGCATACACTAATGGCACAGAGCATGAAACTACAATTATTATGTTTAATAATACAATAGAGTTTTGAGTAACCAACATAAACTAGCTGGAACAAGGTTGGAGGTTGGATGGCCAAAACATCACAGAACAAGGAAAATAATAGAACCACAGTGGACATGTTTAAAGCCATTAAATTAATAAAATGTTTTTATTGCCAAACATATTTCAGACTTTGTCTTTTGTTAAAACACCTTACTGATACCATTTTGAAACCATCACCTCAAATAACATAAAAATAACCGTAAAGTAAAAACACCAGAACTGTAACTATAAAATACATTTGAGTTCCGCTATTCCAATCTGACTGGGACAGAATCCTCTTCGGAATATGCTTATTTCTGTAGTATTTAATCATCACAATCGAGGACGATGTTCACAATTTCAATCTCTAAAGATTTTTACGTAGCTACTATTTTGATGTGACCATACCAAGCTTTTGTTTTTAGAGATCACAGAAAGCGTCTGCCATGATAATGTAATACGACCGCAGAAGATGTTCTTGTATTTGCTGCCGTGACTGCCGAAGAAGTTCTCGATTTTATGTTGGCTTCGTAATAATAGAAATAATAATTTCTCAACTTTGGTTTGGAATAGGCAGATTTCAAAACAGTGAGGTTCAGAATGGCGGGACTCTAATGTGTGGATTAAGCGATACTCCACTCAGACACAGGATATGTACCATAACCAAGACATGAGGGGTAGCAGAGAGATACATTAGATATGCAGGTATGAGGAGCTGACAGACTATGTAGTATCCAGCGTGCTAAACCAATAGAAAGTACTCCAGCAAAAGTAAATTCCAGACAGGCGCCGATGTGGACAGGACAGGACTAGTAGGCTAGTAAGCAGTAAGGTTGGTACTCACTGGTTGATAAAGTCAACAAACGTAGTGGCAGCCCTGTGGACCAGGTGACTCTGAGGATCTACTTTCTCCCACTCCAGACAGGCACACCAGTGTGGCTCTATGAACGCGTCTGCACACGTCCTTTCTTGCGGAACCTGCAGAAACAGATCAAGGGTTAGGGAATACTAAAACCTTGATTGCTATAGTGTTTTTACTCTAAAATTGCAGCTTGTAAAATAAATGGAAATAGTGTACAAACAATTTGAAAATACATTATGATTTAATACTATGATTTAAGCTTAACAATATCTATTTAATTTGGGTAATTACTTATATCGTTATATTTCAGAAGTTGATGCTTGATGAGGATGATGCTGTGGACATAACATATTGGAGAAGCTTTGTTAATAAGACAAGCACCAACTCAAGTACGAGTGGCCACTTCGGTAACTATGAAAGTAATAGCAAGTACCTCTTGGAACAGACTGAGAGAGCGGTGAGAGAGATCGCCCTGCGTCGAGGTTGGAGGGAAGTGTAGAAGGCTGGCCAACGTTGCGTGGATGTCAAAAGGCGTGGTCAGCCTGTGTTTATTGGTCCGCAGGTTCGCCACCGCTCGAGGGTGTGTCTGAGACATCCACGGCGGCAAGACGAACGAGAAGAACGGCAGTCGCTCCTCCAACTTGCCCTGTTGTGTGTTACGAATCTCGGCAAACCTGTTGTGAAAACACACATAATAGAAACTTGTTGCAGTGGAAGCATGACTACATGGGAATTCTAACTAGCCTGCGTGTGTTGCAAATCTCGGCAAACCACTGGTGGAAACATATGCACTATAGGTGCTATAGAACCAAGTTACAGTGGAAATTGTATTGCTCCACAGGGATTCAATGACATGTGCAGTACATTCATGATCAATTACAGATTTTCAAAGTCCTTAAAGAGCTTCACAACAGCAATGAAACTCTTCAACAGCCTCCTTTAAAATTTTCAAAACTTTGAAATTGCCAAGTTGAAAACCTCAGTTTGCAAAAAAACCTCCGGGCCTCCGATCAGAAACAAAGCATGCAAATATTCAAGTAATTGAATGAAACTCTTAAATAGCAAGTATTCATCTTATTATTTTGTTACTACTACCTTTCATTAAAAATATAACTATATAAAATATCAATCATGAATAATTTCCCCCTAGACGATCCATGCATGTTGAAGTTTTACTGCTCTCATAATTCAAATTGTCTTAAACTTTAAATACATTAATATCTACCAAACAACATATTTAGTGAAATTGAGATTTTTCAAAGAACGACGACACAAACTACATCCTCTACTGCAAAGGATATACCGTAGGCCTATCCTTTTTTAAATACATAGGTTGAATCCACTCACAAGCAATTGCTGTGGAATACTGTCTTTGTTGGCAATGGCACAGACAAAACATATTGTATTTTCTGAAAATATTCACTTTTGTCACTTGCAACATTGTTCAGAAGAGTTATATTGAAATATAATAAAATACTTTAAGTCGGCAGTAGAATAAAACTATTTCAAGAAATCCCTGCATATGATCTGGAAATGTTATATCTCCTAAGGAAATATTGCACCTAAGCCCTAAGCATCTCGTTCTATTCTTATAATAGAACAAATACACCCAGTCACCTGTGGCCGTGGTCGCTCATGACTATCAACATGGTGTTGTTGAGATGTCCGTTGTTGTTGAACCACTGCAGCCACTCCAGCAAGTCCTCGTCTGCCGCTCCAACCAGGTTGTAGTTGTCGTGGGAAATCTCTCCGTGGAACCCAAACACAAACTTGGGCCTGTCCTTGTACACCACAAACATGTTTTTGGCGTACTCCATCATAATCTGGTAACAGAAAATATTTTCTTTGCATAACTTGTAAACCGGGTTTTCAAACTTCAGACACTTACATTTCTATCTCGTTGTGTTTACAAAACCTTGTCTTTTTCTAAAACAAATATTAACTATATAGTTAAATTTTTATAATGTTCTATTGTCCCTATCCATAAAATTTTACTCCCCCCCTAAATTCAGTATAATGTGGAAACTATTGTTTTCATCAACATTTTTGAGTTTTGAATTGATAATATCCGTTACAGGTCCCCTGAACCAAAAAAGTGGTTTTCAAAGTGACATCTGTGTTTGTGTGTGCATGGGTTGTGCAGAGCTACACCTGTAGTCCGATTTTCAAGAAATTTGGTATGTGGGTACTAACTCATTGTATGTTCAGAATTTTTTTATTCATTGGAAATTTTAATTTTTTAATTGTGATTTTTCTATGAAAATAAAAATCAATAAATAACAGACAAATTGTAATTAAACAACAAAATCTTTGATTAACGATTTTAATTTGTTATGGTCCTTTTAACTCTAAACAAAATGGTACAACCCTCAATTCTGTAAAAAAACTAGGTTTAAAAAATTATTGTTTTTTTTCAATAGCTCACCTATGATTTAAGGGTTGGTAGTAAGCTAATAGGAGATTTTTTTTTATGAAGAGCCTCTTTTACCCGCTCTTGTTGGATGAAAAAACAATAGTAGTTCCATAGAAAAAATGTTTAAGATAAGTAGTTCCAGAACTTTTAGAGGATGTTTCCTAAGTTTCGGTAGTAGTTAAATTTGAGCTTTAGTTTCGACACATCTATACTACTTGGTAAATTACAAGGCTGCATACAAATTTCTATGATACTAACCTTGTGTCTGGGCAGTGAGCCGATACAATATGGTTTGTGTTTCCTGTAGTCGCCCTCCGCCTCAACAAAGAAAGTCCTCATGTAATGATCGGTGGGCTGAGAGTCAAAACCTTTCAGTCGATACGTCCAGATCCCATTGGAGGGTGTATCTTCCATGTACGCTTTAAGAACATTCAAAATTACGAGATAACTCAAAACTGATTTAAAATTTCTGAACAAGTATTTAAAATAAGAATTAAACTGTAACAACTGGTGGTGGTAACTATCAACATCTTTTAAATACACAAGTTCTTACTATTGAAGATGTAAAAATTTGTGGTTTATTTCAGGCTTACTCGAACGGAAAAGAGTCTATGTAGGAACAAGAACAGCAGACTTGCATCCATATTTAGCCTATAACCATATTGAGCAAGCCTTTAACCATATTTAGCCTATACTTGACAAATTCCAGCTTTACACTAAGTTTAGTGATCAGCTCAAACCTTCTATGGTGGAAAATGCTGTGACATTGGAATTGTTTACTTATTGTACTAGATGTTAGGTTCTTGGGCCGTAATGGACTCTTTTTTCACAAAGGTAAACCTGCTATGAAAAAAATCCTTAACCAGGCACTAGAGGTTTGTTTGTAGCTAGTAGTAAAACAAGCCTGTGGAAATAATGGATGCAAAATTTGCCCTTTCTTTATTAAAACAAAGAACTAACAACTTTAAAATGAACCATTTACACCTAGTAAATAAGTTACATACATATTTAAGATTTAGATGGTTTTGCTCTTAT
The DNA here is from genome assembly GCF_028750875.1 of Macrosteles quadrilineatus. Classification (NCBI taxonomy): domain Eukaryota; kingdom Metazoa; phylum Arthropoda; class Insecta; order Hemiptera; family Cicadellidae; genus Macrosteles; species Macrosteles quadrilineatus. The sequence continues at coordinate 13,423,831 of NW_026542597.1, forward strand.
TAATACAAGATTTGTAAACCCAATATACCTGTAACGTATCCGCTTTCAGCAAAGTCGTTCCAAATGAAGGGATAAACATTGACAAAAGAAGCCTTGTCTCCCATCCTCTTGCGAGTATCTGGCAGTTCCAACTCTGTCTTTCCTGTAGAACGAAGAGTTTATAAAATGGAACAAAGTAAATCAATACTTAACTACAGAGTAGCTCCAAAAATTCAGATTTTGACAGTCCATATATCGTCAATTATCAATAAGATGGGGACGCCACTATGTGCGTATTTTAACCCAAATATGAGTGAAGGATGAGTGTAGGATGAGTGGCGCGATCTTGTAGTCTTGTTAGTGACTAAGGCCGACATGTTCCTTAGACACAGCTGTTAATTAATAGCCCATACAGCTAATGGCAACTAAGGGACCTACAGTTTATAGTGGAATCCGAACCACATTTTTTCCTTGTAATTTACAAATTGGTCTAATTATCAGGATAGTACTGCGGATAGTCGTAGTACTCACTAGTGCGGACGTTAATCCACACCAGGGAGCATCGCATCCACAGTGCATCCCTATAAATATCCACAATTCCTGACCTAGTAGCTGGATTACAGGAATATGCATGCCAATCAATCCCAATGCCAAGTTTGTCTGACACGAAAAAGTGGATCTGATTCTCAAGACCATCACTGACTACTATCAGTAGTCTCCTATACCTAATATACATATACCTAGTTTATGTATTATACCTCATTTACCTAAATATACGACTATGTAAGAAGGTATATTTAGAAATTCTTCAAGTTGTTGACTGATAAGTGACTTTTAAATATTAGAATTGTCAGGAAGTAAAATGTTGTAGTTAAAAATACTCATTGCTCTGAAAGTAAGCACACAGCCTAAGACTTACAGTCTTAAAACTGACTGAAACTAATGAAGGAAAGCTATAGATTTCATTAAACACAAAGACCTCACTGAATTTTAAAAAGCTGCTTCACCTACCAAAACGCCTCTCAACCAACCACTAGGCTACGACTTCTAAATTACAACTCTACTATCTTACTGAAACACTGCATTTGAGACTGTATATATACACCTTTATCCACTAGACATTTTTTAAATCCAACATTTGTGCTACTATTTACATAAAGCCAACATAAGAACAACATAAGAATTAGAAGTTAAAACACTGTGCTATGTATGAATTCAGAAAAAGATGTCCTTCTTTTCTTTGTTTGAGGCCCGTTTTTGTTGATGGGAAGTTTACGTTTTTAAACAGGATTATTGTGGATATTGTGGATTATTGTGTACTTATATTGATTTATTTAATCCGTCTACTTGTTCTGATTTGCCTTTTACTAATTATTGTGATAGATAATGTTCACAAAAACCCCATAAATATAAAGATGATAAATCAACAACATTTTTTAGCTCTGCCGTTTAGAGGAATGTACATAATATTGAAAAGACTGGTAGTCTGAATAGCTATGGATACATGTCTTAAACAATACCATTCTTACAAACAATTTTTTGGAGGATTTTCAACTGGTTTTGATTTATAATTCTTCATTACTTACAATTTTATACAAGAATTTAAAAATAAACAACATATGTAAGTGAATGGTCAAAATTATTCTCAGCAACACATTTGCTGTGCATTTATGTTCAGAGGTGATCAAAATGTATTTTATGTGTGCTAGTGCCATTGCTCTTTCTGAGGTTATCTTTGCAAAAGAAACCCAATATGTACTTAAATATGAATAAAAATAATACTGGTCTGATTTAAAAATGTGCTACACAGCAATCAGAGTGATCAGAGCTACATGGGAGGAGAAACTGATAAACCGTACTGATAAAACTGATTGTGACGAACTGTTAGATAAAAAACATATCTACTACTGCATTTCACCACACACAGATTTAAAAGTATATAGAATTAATTTTTATAGCTGAGAATTTTTATGAACAGCTAACACCGCAACACACCACACAGCGCTAATGTGAATAAAGATAAAAATATGCGCTAGTCTTTGGAAAAGAAACTGTTGAGTTTCCACAGAATTGCTGTGAAACTTTATTTATTTACAAACTGAAAACATTTTATTACAACACTGTACGCTATTACCAACGAATACAAACCCTAAGCGCAATGCCTTAGTAAACAATTCAGTCTGGGAAAATTTGAATTTTGAATAGTTCCCGCGGTGAACGCTAGGTAGCGAAGGCGCTACTATCGCGAGTGTGCGTAGTGGTTAGAGCGCGGGACTTCAGTCCCTGAGGTCCCGGGTTCGATCCCCGCCAAGTCACCAATGGATTTTATCTAAGCGATAATGCCGCAACCCCTCGGTCTAGCCTGAAGGAATGTGAAAAACAATCCCAGGCTTGTGTCTAGCGTCCTAGGAAAAAAAAACAAAAAAAAAACAACTATCGCGAGTGTGCGGCCAAGTCAGCTGACTGAGTGAGAGAGAGTGAGACAAAGAATCGGCTTAAAAAAGAGAGAGAGACAGAGTAGCGCAGCCACTTATACCGGCACAGTATGCCTTCTTTTAATTTTTTAGAGTATAATAAGAAACAAAAAAAAATTATAAATAGACTGTACAGATGTATTAAATTATTGAGAACTACAAAACAAAAAAATACACATAAAAGTTATTAGTTTTTTTATTTTAAAATAAATAAAACTACACAGAAATGTTATGATATTGTGGCAAAGATTTAATAACAGTTTACATTTTTATTCAAATTTTACAGATTCAAGTAGTCAACTTTTCAAGAGCAGCCATTTTTCCAAACCTGAGAATTATAAAATGTATGATATATTTTGTTAGGACATCAATAGATAAGTCTATACCTGTTAATCTCCAAGAGTACTAGTATAAAAGATTCATCGATTTTAAAACTGAAAGGTATAAATCAGTTTAAGTAACAAACATTGTCATTTCTTACCTTGTGTAAACGTCATTTTAGTTCACCACTCTGTTTATTTAAACATCAAGAATACTTAGTTATTTTTAAGTCTCACTTGCCCAAATTAAGATAAAATAACATCAGGTTCAGATGGTTTATACAAATTTCCATAATCCTTACATGTAATTATAGTTAGTTGCTGACCAAGCTTATACAATAAAAAGTTGACATTGATATATCAAAAAGGTCAGGTTTGGAGCTAGTTAGTTGATTGTAATTTTACTACGGGTATCCATGATACAGGCAAAAGTTATTAACTATTTTTGTGATGCAGACTCAGTTTTATCTAAATATTGCTCGTATAACTTCATAACAAGATCAATCATATTAAGGAAGGACAAACTGTAAAAGATTAATGTAAAATTTACTCCAAAATTAATTACTTACAAGTTCAGAACTATTTCATCAACTAACTTAAGACACAATAACTCACAACACATTCATGCATGTTAAGCACACAAACACAAAATTAACGATTGTAAACCAAAATGCATGCAATCATAAAGCCATGAAAACAATAAAATTACTTACCATTACCATGAACTGGACTTCTGAGGCGGCAGCACAAATGCAACAACGTGCAGGGAAACAAACAAAATGAAAATAAAACACAAATCATGCTCATTCACAAAACAAAATGCAAAAATCTATGCATAACATTTGTGATCAGTCTCCTCAAGGAATATGGTATACTAAAACTAGCTAATAACGTTTAAAGACTACTACTAAACATTGCTACATTATGGATGTATTCCATAATCACTCTAGAACAGCAGTTCCCAAGCTTATTTTCGGCAAACCATCTAACAAATAATATTAATTAAACATCATTATTGTGTAAGTATTGTATTTAGAAATACGGGTCTAAATAAAAACTGTAAAGGTAAAGGTAGTATGATTCATCGTTTGCATTTTGACAAAGGGGCTTAAGCACACATAATATGTACTTACGCCCCTTCATCTTGCAAGCATCGAATTGAGAAAAAAATATTTTTTTCTAAAACGCATTCTATTTTAGAATCAAAACTATAGACGATTATCAAGCTAAAATTTACTATTTACCAGAGACCATATCTGAACTGAATAAAAAAAGGTAAGGCTCTGGTTATTTTGTACCGGTACATAAAACCTAACTGCGTATTATTGTTCTTTTTTTGGTTTTTTTTTTACAAGCGGAGGAAACCCTCTGCATAATACATATTTTAAAATTAAATTAGCTATTTTACAATGCTACGGAATCAGAACAAGTTTTCTCCCTCTAAACTTCCATTACATTTGTGCACAGCTCTCGACACTTTATTATGAATATATGCAACGATAATTCATAGAAAATCTGCAAACGTAATACAATAAGGGTTTCCTCCGTCACATCCCTTTTTTAGCCATTCTACTTAACCGATTTTTACAAATGAGGTGCCATTTTAAAGCTCAATTATCGCACCTGCAAATTTCAATGAAAAGGGTTATTTTCTTTAGGGCTTCACCCTTCTCAGGTCTAATTTATTTCTACAGTCAATGTTCAAAAATCCAGTTATGACTAACTTTCTTTATATTTGGACACAGTTTGGGAAACACTGCTCTAGATAATTCTGACTAAAAGATAACACTGATAAGGATAAGAAGTGAGTTTTAAGTGAAATTTGTTATGAAATGTTAAACAAGTATAAGAATCTGGGTCAGTTTTAGTTCCAAATTAATTTTAAGTTGTACGAACTTGGGACTACTTTAATTTCTAAATCAATCCCATGCTTGTTATCATAATTCTAGATGAGATAGGCTATTATATTTAATAAATCTAGAGGTAATAGGCTAGTGTCAAGTAAAACACATAAACACGATTATTAGTAAAATTTTCACATACATGAACGTAAGAAAAAAAAAGAAAAAAAAAGAACTTGTGACCAATATTCAGTAGGTACTTTTATTGAGCCAAATTGTTTCACAAAACTCCATGAGTAACTTAATAAAACATGAATCTAAACCTCTAATGCAGGCATAACTTATTGAAAATTGAAGAGCATGAAATCTGCACATGCTAGGTAAATAGGCACAGCTAGGTGAAAAACCTCGAACTAATTGGCTAAGCAGCTTACATCAGCATCTTCATAAGAGATGAGATTACATTAATACAAAATCATATTTAACACATTTTACAACCATTCTTTTACAAAAGAGTGTTTAACTAATCTATCGAGAAAGACTGAAGATAAAACTGGTAACAGAAAAACCAATTTACTCTAAACAAAAGCATGTGATTTCATCAAGTAAACAATATAATTTAAACACGTGATTTCATCAAGTAAACAATATACGGTAATTTAAACATGTGTCATAAGAAAACAGCATTATTTAAACATATGATTTCAGACCGTAAATATGAATCACAACTAATCTTTGTTCAATACTGAAACCAAATAACATGCAACAGTCTCCTTTTACACAAAAATGTATCTACAACTTAAAATAATGTTTATTACATAACACTAGGTAGGCCTATAGCAAAACATTAAGGAACTATGTGAAAATAAAAAAAAACAAAATTAGAATATTAAGGGTTGTTTAACATCAAGTTTAGCAAAATGCTAAACTAGTTTGTCTTTCTTAAGGGCACAATCATATAAATTGTCTTCCTACTTTGTTAATATCAAGGACATTTATTGCTAAAGCAGCAAAACTATCATCAAACAGATGGCCTCCACCATCACATAACACAATCCCAATTCATGGACCCACTGACACTTAAAAACACACATGTGTATTTAAATTATTGCACTCATATCTAGGATAAAAATAAAAGATATGAGTCGTAAAATGAAAATATAGTAAAATTTATCCATGACGAATGATTATTTGTTTATTTATTATTACAAACCAATCAAATTTGTTATTCTTCTTATTTAGCTGGTATCAAATTCCTAAATGTTTCTCTACTACTAACATTATTTTGTTAATTTGATGGCCGAAATCATAGCCTCCCCTAATACAAGGCCGCGGCGAGACAAAAGTGGCAACACCGCAGCACCGGCCAACTGAAACAGCTGTTGTACATAAGAGCGTCTGTGCAATGTTTATGTTTACAGGTTTGGTTTATTACTGTTATTACCATGGCAATAGGCAGGCCAGTAAAACATTGACACAAAATCCAATGCCACGGCCTTGTATTAGAGAAGGCTATGCCGAAAAGTTCTCTAGTCACAATAAGTTGACATCAGTTTAGCTTAGTAAGTTTTAGATTACTAAAGAAATCAGTAATAGAAATCCGGAGGCTCAATTAGTACCTATATTTTATGTTAAAAGTTGCCACAACTTTAACACAGATATGGAATGTCTTATTTATTGATAGTCAAAGCCTACAACCACCCAAATTTTTTTTAAAAAACACAAAAGGCTACATCTTCAACACGGAAATGTAATAAAATTCTATCTCCGGTCAAAGCCTACAACCACCCTAAACAATTTCTTACACAAAGAACCCAGTAGAAACATACCTGTCAATATAGGTATTAGTGCCTGTGGCGTGCCATCGCCTACGATGTTGTATCCTTCGAGCACCGTAGCTCCCAACTGGTCGTGCAGGTATGCGTAGCTACGAGGCAGCTTGCGGATGAACGTGTTGCGCGACAGAGAGTCAAAACCGAACATGAGCACGTTGAGACCCAACGCGTCCGGGGCAAGAGACTGCCATCCGGAGCGATCCATAACATCCTGGTCATTGCGGATACCAGCCAAAATACTGTTCCACCTGGAAATCAACAGCATGAGAAACACTGGTTTTACAGGCTTTTTGAATAGGTAATATTTTAAGGACAAATGACACCAATAATTCTGTTATAGATATCACCTTAAGCAACACTTAATTTATTTTTAGATGTTAGTGAGATTAAGAGAAAGGGTCCCCCATGTGGAATGCATTTTTTTGTGCAAACCAATCACTCTTCTAACACAAGGTGTACTCATAAAATAAACGAGTCTTTAAACTATTATTGAAAATGTAAAATTCAACTTTGTCTACAGGTAATTTGAAATTTTCAGTCAGTTTTTTAGAAATAGGGTTTTCATTTTTTTAAGTCTAGCAGCCGACGATAACATTTTAGACTAGCTTTTCGTATAATACCATTTGTCAACGTAACAGCTATAAACATTCAGCGTGTGTGACACAAATTCAGCATTTGGATAAAAACAAAATGACATACTGGTACAGAGGGTTGACTTTTTAATACTATGTGTAATGCTATCATTGATACGTTAGCGGGTCAATCCATTTCAAGTCATACAGGCATGGTTGCTCAACATTTGTAATTTTGATGAAACTTTTATTAAATGTTAACTGTATCAATAGAAATGTCATGCAAGTATTAAAAAAATAATTTCCCTTCGGAATTTTTTTTGCGGCAATCTTTGTGTGAAACCCGAGTTTTTGATAAAAAATATTGTTTACTAGATGTTGAATAACTTTTTTACTTTTTAAGATATCAGGACAAATTAAAAACCAAATATTCAGCATAAAATGGACTTCAAGATGTTACTAAGTGAAATGGCATAAATATTTTATAAGTATGGTATGTCAAATGCAGAAACGTAAACAGATTTTTTCATCAATCAAAATGTTGTTTTCCATGTTATATTTAAGGAAAAAATAAATTCTCACCTATAATATTATTTTTATTTAAAGCTGTCATACAAGACAGTCTAAATCTCAATTTTTATCATAAAAGTGATGTACTTTTTTGTCTATAGGTCTATAAATACGGTAGATTGTCCGATTTTTACATTTTATACCTAATGTTATTGAAATAGATTTAATTAAAAATCAAATCAGGCAAATGGAAATTTGCTTAGTCTGCAGGTTTGCTGCGGCGGGGGTATTTGTTCTTCTATTCCTTCTTTGGTTTTTCTTACTCCACACATTCAACAAGTTTTCATGGTTACTAATCACCCAATCACAGGCTACTTAAGTTGCCTTGATTACCAATCGGCCAATCACAAACGGTTGTGCATAGTAAGCGCACAGCAGACAGATGTGTAAGGAGCTGAGGTTTCAGTGCAAGCGGATAGCTTGAGCTTGAAGCTCTCGATTAGTATTTCTTTGTTTGCTTCCGTTTATTTTTGCCAAATGAGCATAATGTAACATAACTTAAGAGGCATCTATTGGCCACGATTGATCTGCCCCCGGTTAACCGAGGTTCTACTGTAAGTGTTTAACAATCAGAATGTGTAAGCAACATTACGGCTGTAATACAAAAGAAACAACAGTGTTACAAGGACAGTAACTTTATCCATAATGTTATGTAATTGACAAACTACTCACTTTTTGCCAGATTCTGAGATACATCGGACCCGCACAACATCACTAGACTCGAGATTAAACTCTGTATGTGTCGTTGTTGTAATGCCAGTCCTAGTGTAGAAATCATCAGTCCTTGTGATATCTGCAACAGGTCCAGGTGTGTTACTTTCACATCTTTGATGGAAAAAAATTGTGATTTTATGTGATAAAACAATTTATTCAAAGAAAGTTCGGTTTGGAATTTATTTTATTTTTGTTATAGGACCAAGAATAATTTTGTCACTTGATCAGACTTTTAGAAGTGGAGGCAACCAAGGGGTAGTTCAGATAAGATACAAATAGATGATAAGTGTGGGATGTGTGATATTCCTTAATTAATAACTTTCATACTAACACCTGAGGTATTTTTAGAGATACTGTCACGCTTTTGAAGGAAAGTTGTTCAAAACCTTCAAATTTGCGCTGCCAAGTCCACCTGTTCCTGATAGTGAGGACCGTTTATATAAAGCACGATGACTAAGGACTACTGAATCTGGTTTCAAGCCATAAATCTCTACTGGCACAGGATCAAACCAGCACCTTCTGATTGTTATGTTAGCAATGTAACCAGTCATCCAACCAGGTGTATTTAATAAAATTGTATTTTTAGAACAAAAAAAAAAAGAGTTATTCTACAAATAGAAAAATCTATATTCAGCCAAGCATAAAGTTTACTAATGAACAACTTTTTAAATAAAAGCTTAATTTTGTGCCGTCGGGACTCAAACCCTGCCGGGTTGGTGTCATCCCTTATAAACTGATTAGTTCATGGACGTCCATCAATATGGGCTAGAGGCCCCAAATTATTTTATTTAATTTTATTTAGATTGTGGAGTAAAAATAAAAAGTTAATAATTCAAACATGTGACCAAGGAGTTTAGGTGAGACATGCGTAAAATCAAACCAGTCATTTTGTACTATTTTCAACTATTTTCTGGGGGAGGACCACCTTTGTGCTGGAAGCAATTCTGTACAATCAAGACCCTCTGATCCCCCTTATGGAAAAGTTATGTGGACGCCCATAGATCAGTTATCTTAAATGTGCCGTATATGTGTCGATATGTCAGTTTTAAATGTTTATTTTACGATCTTCATGTGAATGTAAGTAAACAACATTGTGCTGATGGTGGCTCCAAGAAGACAAAACAAGTTACTCCTACAATTGTCTGGAATTGCTAAAGAGCGTCCAGGTACATAACATATTTTAAACGATCATTTACTGTGTTAACACTGTAATACCTGTGAACGAGCACTCAATATCGCCGTATCTGTCGCGAGCCAGTTGCGTGATCTTGGCCATGCCTCCCACCATTGTCACCCAGTCCGGCTCGTCTGCACACTGCAGAGGACCTTGAGGTTTAATGAACCTCATGATCTCTGAACTGTTCACCTCCAGTCTAGGATGTCTACAAGCCTGTCCACCTCTCCTGCAGTAATAAAAAAAAATGTGCATCAGCAAAAAGAAAATATCGTTCAGTTTAAATGTGAATAGGAGAAAGTAGGGCACCCACTGCAACCGTCACAGAGATGATTGGACATAAACAGATTTTCCCTGTTACAGATTTTACCCGCCCACTGCATCATGAGATCATTGCATCCAAACCTGCTGCCCTATTAGGGAAACCCCCACTATTTAGATCACAACTACGAGCCAGAATTGTACTGTTGGCAGTTCTATATTGTGAGTATCTTTGTTGTAAAATGTTGAGTTCAAGTCCAGTGAACGTCCGATCTGTGATGGTCGCAGTAGTAGCCCGGTTTAACTAGGAAGGATTTGCAGACGGTGTAAAATTGTTTGGCTGTGGTAATATTTTAGGGTGTAACATAGCAATAGTCAATAGAGTAGCAGTAGCCTATAAAAAATTAAAACAAAAATCCTAATAAATCTTTTATCTGGAAATGGGGATGAAATGAGATATCAATACCCAAAACGGATATGCTACATCCACCAAAAAGTCAGATTTAAAAATGTTGAGGAAAACAACATTTTCTCCATATACCATGTATAGGAGGAGAAAGTAAAAAACCAACAGCCAAAGCAAAATATATAAACAAACAAAATGCAAACCGCATAAGAATGATGTGATCAAAGGGATTGTTAACATAAAGAATTTATAGACTTACCATAGTTTACTGTTACTTCCAGATTGAATCATTTTGGCCATTTGCTTTCTGAAAAAATAAGTAAAAAATATTTCACCTCAGTACCAAAAGACATTTCAAAGGGTCTATGAAAGTAAAATACCAATCACTCACTTGTAACTAAACTTAAGACCAGTAATTGTAAACTATAAACTAAGTTAGACTCATAGGTTTTATTGAGTATTTTTATTAGTTATCTCTGGTTCAAGAACCGAACTCAAATTAAGTTATACAGCTAACATTTAAGAACAGAGGCAACAACATTAAGGAATATTGAGAATTATTTGTTATGATAAACACCTACCTAACAATTAAGTTATTGTTGAAAAAAATATATATTTAGTGTACCGCTATAGATTTTAAGATGTTAAGATAACAATAATAAAAATAACATAAAAAAAAACTACGGTTGCAGATCTCTTGAACCGAAATAGCCTTTTAACACGTTCACTGCTAATGACGCACTTGTGCGTCATAAGTATATTAGCAGATATATAATACATGATTGTGGTGTGAGTAGCCTCCGGATTGCGAATAATAACTAAGTTATACAGCTAACATTTAAGAACAGAGGCAACAACATTAAGGAATATTGAACTAAGGAATGTTCAATGGTAACAACAGACAGCTATCCCTTCTAAATGCTTATTTGTGCCATATTCACAATAATATTAAGTTCACATTAGAAGAGGAGAAAAATAATTCCATTAATTTTCTGGACCTTACCATATCAAAACATAATGACAGCTTACAGTTTAAAATCTACCGAAAACCCACCTGCTCCGACCAAACAATACATTCAGACTCACACCATCCATTTTCACAGAAATTAGCCGCATATCATTGTTTTGTAAATAGATTGTTATCAATTCCAATGAGCACGGATGATTACAACGAAGAGATAAACATCATAAAACACATTGCCGTCTCCAATGGATACACGACCACGTTAATAGATAAATTAATTTTGAAACACCAAAACAAAACAGAAAGAGTGAACCAAAATAAAAAGTTCTTATCAGCTGACTATAATTCGTGTCTTAGTAATAAATTCAAATCATTAATGGGGAAAAATAACATAACTGTATCCTTTAGAACAAAAAACAATCTTGGACCACTTCTGAAAGAAAGACCAAATACAACTAAACTTAAATATGAAAAAAGTGGTGTTTACAAAATCAACTGTTCAGATTGTAATAAGTATTACATAGGCCAAACTTCCCGCTCTTTCTCCAAACGCTTTAAGGAGCACGTACCAAAGAAGACCACCTCAAAACAAACTTCAACCTTTGCCGAACATTTAATTACTCATCAGCATAATTACAGCAGCATTAATGAAAACATGGAAATTTTACATACGTCACAGGACAAGTTTAAAATTAACACCCTGGAAGAATTCGAGATATATAGAGCCGTCAAATCAGACATGGATAATGTTTTAAACGACCAACTTTATTTTAATTCAAACGTCATATACAACACTGCAATAGAAATACTGGAGAGGGAAGGGGAGGGCAGAGACAATGGGAATGGAACCGACGAGCGATAAGAAAATGCGCGTGATGCTTGACCAGCTGTTTACCCTACAGTCTAGACGCAACTTCCGCATTATCAACACGGGTCCGCTTGTCGAGTTAAATGTTTTTATCGGCCGTATATGTGTGCGCACTATGTGTTTATTCGTCGTGTGTTTGTGTGAATGTGAAAAAACTGTTACTGACGACCTTCATATGAAGTAATATCATCCTTGTACTCACCTGATGATGACCTCCTAGCAGGTTGAAACTAGTTGTGAAGACAACAATTGGATTGCAAGAATAAGGTATTTAAACCACTATCATAGTTAATACATGATGTATATAATTACATAATATATTTTAATCCACAATTTATAGTATAAAATTTATTTAATTAAAGATATATTGTCACTCAATTAACATGATCATGTTAATGTTTATGTTTTTTAGCCATTTATAAAAGTATTACATATCATTAGCAGTGAATGTGTTAATACAAACTACTAATAAACTGAAAAAAATAGGTTCCTTATTCAAAAACAGCCTTGCTATTTATGTTAGACTCATTGGGGTTTCTATGTATTAAAGTTTTAGGTAGTGTCTCGATTCTAACTTAATGAAGTTAACTTAACCAACCAAACCTAAACAGAATTTGTAGACCTACAAGCCATTCTGTAACTTACCGGTACTATTTTTACCTGAAAAACATGGGTAGGCTAGAGGTGGTTGCATAGGTACTTAACAGAAAAGGTCCCTATGCTTGTTAAACTGTTAAAAACCATGATAGGTTCATCTGAACTTAAGAATTAATGAGCTTAGAAAAGAAATGTAATACCAAAAAACTATCGAAACTTCTACTTACAGCTGGGCTTCTCTATCTTGTAAATCGATCAATTTTGGCGGCCGAAATATCTGCACAACTGAGTATATGATGAGAAGAATGAGAGAAGCGTACAAAAGTCTACGTGTATGGTAGGACAGCATGTTTAAATGTTATCTAGAAAAGAGGTTAGAATTTGGAGTTAAAAACCAAAATGCTCTATAGGGCCTATGTCTAACTTAATTTTCTCAAAGGTAAAAAACCTTGTTCACGCCATTATATTAGTTATTTTTCCAATCCTATTCATAGTTTTAGACCTAGTAACATTTTGAGAACACCAAGTTATATGCTTAAGGCTTATGGTGGATCTGCAGATATGTAACCTGCCCCTCTTGCACTGTATTCCAAGACATTAACACTCCCTAATAATCTGAGGGCTAGCAACTTTGGTTTCAAGTAACCTATAAAACAAATCTGGAAAAACTTTGATATCCGACTCCATTGTATTAACTATTCATTGTAACTATCCATTGTATTAACTATTCATTGTAACTATCCATTGTATTAACCCAGTAACTTAATTGTCTCAACATAAGGCCTATTGAAGAATGTGTTATTATCAATTAAATCTATAAGTTACTTTTATTGTTCAATACTGTAATTTAATGGAGTCTGATAAGCTTAAGTATAGTTTCACCACTAATTAAAATTCAGCTCATACAGGAACTAGGCCTATAAAACCAAGGGCGATTTTTACAAACACATTGGTCAGCTAAGTTAGGCCTAACCTGAATGTTAACACCATTGAACATCAATAGAAAAGAATCAATGCAATGGTAAAAGTTTAGGCTACAACACCAAATAGTAACCAAGAAGTGGAGTGGACCGCCACTGAACAAGCGGAAAATTGCTTCTCCGCAAACCACTCTCAAAGTTCCATTTCTTCACCTAGAAAAACCCAGCGAGTACAGTTTCTTAACTGGGCTACGCTAGGCCTAATATCGATTGAAACTATCGATTCGATTAGTAAACCTTTTCCGATTTTTTCACCATCAGCAAGTTTGGTTGGTTAGGTTAGTGTATGATGGTTTTATTTTATCCCTTTGAGTGCCAACGTCCGGGGAACCGGACGTTTTTAAAACGAGCCAAAAGTGCCAACGTCCGGCCGACCGGACGTTTTTAGAACGAGCCAAAAGTGCCAACGTCCGGCTGACCGGACGTTTCGTAATGATCGAACAGCTGTCATAACAACCGAATAAATACTCGGATTCTTTTAACCCATATATTAACTTTGAGTCGAAAGTTGCTAGATGCGATACATCGATTTTCGTTGGTCGAAATATCGAAAATTCGATTTTTACGAAATTTTAACCTAAAAATCGCCAGATCGCGCTCGGCATTTTTAGCGCGACCTTCGGGAAAAATCATCGGCATTTTTTGAGCGTTACTTTTATTTCTCGCCTGGCACTCTAAGGGTTATAATAGATATAGGCTATTTAAAAATATTGATTATTAATCAATATTTTCAATTCAATAGTTTCAATCAATATTAGCGTAGCCCAGTTAAGAAACTGTACCCAACCCAGATTGTTAGAACAAGTTAAGCTTATCATATTAAAATATAGCCTAACTCACCTCTTCACTTAGGCTATGCTTAAGACAGTGATTTTTCAAAAATCCTGCGTCCAGGCCCTACTCACCTTCTTTGGCTGAATAAAAAGAGGAGACAAGACAAGGAATGTAATTTTTGCTCATTTAACAACCAGGCTAGACCTACATAATTATTTAGTTGTATGTAATGTTTTTATTTAAGAATTATGAAGGCTACTAACAGCACTGTTTACTTTACACGACCATGATCAGAATAGGCCTAGCTATTAGGTTATTCACTTGTTATTAAGAACAACGCGGTAGGCGAATAATATAATTTGATCCAGAAATGGGTTTATTTTGACAGCGCGATCAAAATCAAAATTAATCAACAACAAACAAAAAACAGATGATCACGAGACATTCAGTGTAACAGTACTTTATTACACACACTAATAATGCACTGACAGTTGTGTGTTGAGTTGACTTGACATTGATAGAAGATAGAACTGACTGAATAAGTGAAGTGGGTGTGGGTGTGGGTGGGTGCTGGGTGGATGTGGTGGTGGATGGCCGATGGATACAGAACCGACCGATCCACCATGGAACCGAACGAACCCAATCGAACCGAACTAACATAAGAAACAGAGCGACTAGAGAGATCGAGAAAGGTGGCCGTGGATCGAGACTCTAAACATCAAACACCACAGTTTCATGAAGAAACTTATTTCCATTGACAACTTGGAAAAGGCATAAATAAATAGCACAGGAATAAAGAGCACAAAAAGGTTTATGGAAGACAAAACTGTGTTGGTAATCTTTAAGAACGTCTGATTGTAGAAATCTGAAATAATGCTCAGTAACAGCACCTATGCACACAACTGTTGTGAGATGTTACGCTATGTACCGGGTAGCTGATTCGAAAACGTTAATAGGTTGATATCACCATTGATTATTATATTTACAAATAAACCAGTATACATATTTAATGATATCACCCTTAATATTCGAAGGTGCTTAAAGCTACAGCCTTATTCTTTTCAAGTGGGTTTGGCCACTTGGCCAGACCACGATACAAGTAACAAGGGTAAACATTTCGTGTAAAATGACAATAGGGTTTGTAGTGTTAGTGTTATGGGAGATAAATAAAATTATAGAAACCCTCTAAAAATGCCATAAGCTGGCGAAATGTACATTACTTAGAGTGAATCACGAATATTATAAAAGAAAATAGTGTGGATCGTAAACGTAAACGACGTAACTGGCCCGAATTCTATACTAATAACATAATGGCTTTGTTTCAGATAGTTCCATTTAAGAACGATTTAAGCAATGTTATAATGTTTACTATCGGGTTCGTAACATCATTTGCTTGTTTGGTTTATGATCAATGCCGTGTCTGTTCAAGTAGGTAGTATTCGTGGAGTGGATGGAACCCATATGGTGGAAGGGAAAAAACATGTGTGCTATTCCCGTCATATGCTGTGACGTCACTCAGATTGCAAACACCATTTAAACATTTAGAAAAACTAGCTAGCCGGGTTTACACGGTCCGATAAAAAAAGCGACTTGTCTGCAACGACTAATCGTTACGTTTTGTCATAGGTTGAGCGGACCATTTACACGTTCCGTCCTTTTCTCTATAGCTTTAGCTCAAACCACTACCAGATGTATCCTGTTGTGAAGTGGCTCCCTGTATATTTGACGATGGATGAGTTACTGTTATGGTCTCTGTTTACGTTATTTGTGTTGCAAGTTGCAACCAGTTTCAAGAGGAAATAAAAGAGGAAAAGAAAACCTAGAAGTAAGTGGTGTCGGCATTGGCTACTGAAAAAATATCTACTCAGATAGTAGTAGATTGTAGGAAATTTTATTCTCTTTCGGAATATTACCTTCCACTTTGGTCAATTTCCTCACCATTTAAAAGTTATTTGCAAAAACGTCAAGTAACCTCCAAATTTCTAGTGGTAAAAAAGTTGGAGATTACTTTTTAACTTTGTACAATTAAATCTACAGTTCTGCTGGATCGATTTTGTTAAACAATGTGTCTTTGGAAGGCATAAACTCTTTGAGTTGCTTTACCATTTGATGTGTATTTTATAGCGGTAAGTTTAATAGTATAAAAAGTTATAAAGCGTTAAAACTGGGTCATTCATTTTGTCATAATGTCATAATATCATAATGTCTATAGACAGGTTGAATGAGTCAGGTTGACTAGGAAATATTGAATATAGGTTTCAGTAAGCAACAAATATGGGAAAACATGAGATTTTATTCAAAGGTAGTAAAAAAGATTTGGTGGTGATGACAAAAACATTATCTTTGAGATACAATTATCAATGACATTTCAAATTGATTTAAATCAAAGGTGTTTTTCCATAATGACTAGAAATACAAAATACGAAACACACTCGTTCTTGGTATGTCACACCCGTGCATTAATTAGATTAACAATCTTAAATACATAACAAAAACAAAAAAAATGTACAGTTTTATTAACATTGTAAGTGTACAATGAAATAATTGAAACTAAAGCTAATGCCTAAAATTAGTTTAACATTTTTGTTAGTTCTTTTTGAACCTCAGCAAGAGATTTATTTTTAGTTTCGATTGCGTAAAAGTACATCCATATCGAACCAAGGAACGAACAAGTTGCGAATATGAAAAATATAGAGTACACGCCGAACGTGTCAGCCACAACTTGGTAGAACTTGAGAGTTACAAAGGCGCCGATTGTGAAGACGAGAGTGTTGAGACTGGCAGCGGTGGAGCGAGTGTGAGCAGGGAACATCTCAACTCGATAAGTGATTGAGACAGGGTCCAGACCGAACGCCATGAACAGATTGTAAAGGATGATACACAATGGAATGACCCACGAGAAGTCGCCGAGGTCGCTGTCTGTAAACTCGTACACATAGAAGAATCCACTGACGACATAAAGACTCAGCGCACAGCCGACACAGGAGATGATCAGCAAAGGTCTTCTTCCAGCTGAGTCGGTCAACGTGGTGCTGAAGAAAGCTGAGATGAAAAGCACCAAACCGGTGATGATGGTCATCATGTAAGGTGGAATCAGGGTGAACCCTGTTCTTCGGTAAATTTCCGTCGAGTAGGCCAAAATAGGTGCAACACCACTCAACATTTTGACACCACTTACAACTTGAACGATCAACAGTGCTCTTCTGTCAGTCGGAGTAGAGATGATGTCAGCTAAAGAGACTTTGTGGCTCATTTCCTCGCGGACACTTTCAGTGATCTCAGCCAGTTCTTCTTTGACGTCTTCCTCATTCTTTGCACCTCTCAGCCACATCAGACTTTTCTTCGCGTTGAGTTCGTCCTCCCGCATTATGTAGAAATGAGGAGATTCCGGTTGGAATGAGAACAGGACAAGGAACGCAGCTGGCAAACAGACTGAGAAGAGTATAAGCGTGTCGAAACTTACAAAAGGTCCTATGACGTACTCGTAGACGAATCCGAACCAGAAGCAGGCTTGAGAAAGGGTTATAACAGCTCCTCTTATATTCTGGGAGGCGATTTCTCCCAAGTACATGGGCACTACGGTGAAAACAATGCCTATCACGAAGCCTTGAAGAATCCTCCCGATGCATAATGCGAGGAAAGACTTGAAATACATGATGATCACCCAGGATGCTATACTAATAGGTCCGTTCACAAGCGCTAATGGTTTACGGCCAAGCTTGTCTGCCAGAATGCCAGCTGGGACGGGAGACCACAGGTTGCCGAACTCTATTATAGCGATGGCCCAAGAAGCCTCCGATGACGTCATTGGTATCACGCTGTCCTCTGACATCAACTTGACGAAGGACGGAGCCACCCAGCCGAAGGACGTCCCGCACGACATCATGATGAAGCATGCTGGAACATCACACGGGACACATAAGAAATGACGAAGGAACAGCATCACGACAAAGTAAGATGAGCAATATAAGATGCATTGCAAATTGTGAAGAGTAAAAAAATCACGGGGAGTGTGTTCACACAACGAAACATGATGAAAATGGCTTATAAAATAATTGCCAAATTATGAAGAACGTTCTTCTTTCAACAATTAGTGCCACATTATCAAAACCTATGTATCTTAGCCTACCTCTATTATTTTATTAAGTTATTTCATTAGTGTTTTAACTTAATTAGTTTTATAAATCGTCAAATGGACGATTTGGACGTATAGAATTGAGGGATCGAATTATAATTTTAACAGTTAAAAAATTACTCCCCGGGCATATTTGAGGAGAAGATGTGTAAAGCTAAAATTATATACAACACCATTTCAAAGGTATTTAAAGGTAGATTTTGCTAAGTTATTTTAGCTCATCACGATCAATTCTAAGATTCCATCATCCTACTCCACGATGTTTAAAGTTATTATCCAATTGATGTTTATGTTCTTAGTCAATGTTTATTGTACTAGAAAGGTTTGAGGTTTGATCTTAAACACGTTTCAAGTTTGGAAATGCAAAAGGTCCTTGTCAAGATGTGTTTCTATTTGCATATTTCAATACAATGTAAACTTTTAATACTGTAACTGTCACTCTTGTTATGTAACAAGGGTTTGCTTGTAACATTGTCAAGTTTTTACGTGGACAATGTGCCACTTTTTCTAGGAGAATGATTGGACGAGATTGCACCACATTGAGACGAGGTAAACGCCCGAGTCAACTTTGAATAAAAGTGGAAGTAGACTTGACAAATCTAAAATCTGTTGTGTGTGTTTCAAGTTTGCTATGTTTTAAGCCCTGATGTCAACTGAGCGTTTCTCTTTTTTCAAGGGTAGCCTAATTGATAATTGAACAGTTTGTGTTTTACTTTTGAGTTATAATACCAGTCAAATACAATACCAAGAAACAAATAGTAAACAAACTCCTTCCTACGTAACCGGGCTGAACAAACCTGAAAGAGTCAATACCCATGAGAAAGCATTAATCTGTGATATTAGTCAATACTTAAAAATTTGTATTTGAAACTTAAAGAATCGGGGTTTTCATAACTTATCATAGTATTGAAATCGTTGCAGAAGTAACTATCATATATAAAACATAGTCCTTAAAGATTTACCATACTTAAGGATGATTATCTGTAGACAATGTTAAGGATAGTTTCACCCTATTTACGTTGGGATTATTTTGTTGTTTTCTATATTTTAATCCTATACTCTTATATGAGCAATGTTTTCTTGCATGTATGTGTGCTTGCTTGCTTGCACAAATAAAACGGCTTTCGATATTTTATTTCTGGCAAAAAAACGTGATTGACGACATCCACTACCTCAAATTTCGCTACACAACTCATTAGAAAATTAAAAAAATTATCATTGGCCTTATGGCTTGCTAAGTAGTTTAACTGTTGATTGAACAAAATGACAAGAAAAAATTAAACAAAAGACTTGTAACATGTGTTTATAAAGCCATCCACAGTAAACTAGCAAATTACAATATACAGTACAAAAGGAAAAACATCAGTTGTTACTATTTGAGCAAAGATTACACTGAAGATTAGAGCCTACTCAATATAAGGGAAAATAGTTCCTATCAAATACTGATTATTTTACTTGGCTCTCGACTACCAAAAACTAAGGCAAATACTACAAGTACACTGAGGCAAATGGCAAACTTGGGTTTAACAGAAAGTATTTAATAATATTATATTTTTAATTTTATCTAAATTAGAATCCAAACAAAAATTTTCAATCAGCTGTTTTTATACAAAGAAACTAAACAGATGTTTCTGCAAGTATAGACGATTATAAACGAGTGATTTTTACCATTGACTTTAATAGCTATTTAAGAGCTAAGTACTTCATTGCCGCTCAAGAACGAGAACACTGTAGATGGCTGCACGAAGCTTATAATAACACACAGATTACCTTTATAGGTATATATATATGTAATGTCATTTAGGTTATGTTTGCTTTTTTAGGTTACTTTATTTGCCTACCAGTTTTGGTGTAAAAAAGACAACAATGAAATCAGCTGATTTAGCGAGCGTGAATGATCCATTCCCGCTCTAGAGCGTAAATGAGCTATTTTGCATTAAGTTTACAGATATGGCAATGTGATCATTTCCATGTAGTGGTAGGGGATATAAATTAATGTGCTGTGGATTGCCTGCTTAAAATTTCCACCATAGCCTAATATGAATTGAAGTTTCACTTGCAATAAAATCAAAAATTAGTTGTTGTAAATAAAACGTGAGTTTAATTTTTATAACTTTCACAATCGAAATAAACTATACCAAGCCATGGCTCGGTCCCTCCAGTACTTTTCACACAAGCGAATCAAAAATCAAGTTAGTTTTAATCAAAGGAAATCTTTCCGCAAAACAGGTATCTTTATTACAATAAAATCAAATGCCAACTGAGCTACATTTTTCGTAAATTTATTCAATTTTGAGAATCATTTTAACTTTTTCTAAAATAACGATGTTTTAAACGCAATACAGCAATTTCTCATGGTTATTTTAGAAAAAATTCAAATAATTCTTTGGGAAGCCAATGTTTAGAATTGGATCCTCGTATATGCATCATCACACTTCATTTACTTAGTACTTACACCAACAAATTGTTGTAATACAAATGACCAGCCCTGTATGTATTTAACTAAAGACAAATTTTGACATAAAAATAACTTACAAATAGAGGCCAATGACTTATTAAAAAATAGTCATATTTCATTTAGCGATTAATAAAATTTAAAACCAAACATTTACTGAGTAATTTGATCCCAGAAAGAATTTAGTGACGTATTAACACCGCGAGATATAAATCTTTTAATAAAAACAGATTTCCAAAAAGTTAAATTTAATATTGTGTTGGGGTTTGTAGCTCTACTCTCATCACTGAATACTTTAAGGCTAGAACGAACTGCAAGCGTTAATAAGAACTGGAGATATAAGAAAAATAATCTTAAATAATGTTCAAAGTATGAAACGTCCATAAGAAATTTATGGGGAAGAGTTTTCATTTGAAAACTCCAAACAAAAAAAGATATTTTTAAAACTGATTTCGGCATTAAAATCTGCGTGAAAATCTAGTTTACAATTATGTGTCACAACACTATCATTACATTAACAAATGTATTAATATCCAATATGGCGAATCCAAGATGGTGACTGAATACACCAGCTTACAGACAAAACACCCGGTAGTACACAATTCTACATGTAATTACCAATCTATCGCTACTAATCATACAATTACTTCATTCAAAATCCCGCAAAATTACATATGCCCTTCAACTAACACATACTTTCTCTCATCAGCTTATCAGCAACCTTTATCATGGGTAAGCGATGAGAGTAACTATGATATTTAATAGGTAAAATCTTAAAAGGACCATAACAGACAAATTTCAACCAGAAACGGTTTTATTTTCGAAAATTAATTTTTTCGTTTTTTCATGGGCTTTATGAGAAAATAACATAAGTTACAATAACTTCTGAACCGTAATTTTTACAGTAATGGAGGGCTGCACTGTTTTAAGAATTATAAGGACCATCAAAAACTAATTTAAATTTTAATTAACATCAGACGACTTTGTCGTTTACTCAACTCTACTACAATAAGAAAATCATTAAAATATGTACAACTTTAAGATTTGAATGAAATATCTACTTCTATCAATAGTATAAGATCATATCATTATTTTCAAGGACCACAATGATATTGAAGATCAGCACGCAGCACGTTTCGTAAACAGTAGCTGGAGACCGAGCTTTGCTTGGGGAAAATCATTAACAATGAGTGAGTGCAGTCTTTGGTCAATGTCATTTATCCAAATGTTCTTTTGCAGTCTATATATATATACAGGGTGATTTTTAAATGAGTTCCCCCCCCAACTTTTTTCTACATTTCTTAAGATATCAACTCCGGACCAGGTCAGATCATTGTGGAGTAGTAAGTACTTCATTTTTACTGGGTATAAATTTTTAGCCGCCATCTTGGATCCGCCATATTGGATACAAAGTTTTTTTTTCAAATGTAAAGGTAGGGTTGTGACCCATTATTCCAAACAGGAATTTTACCCTGATTACAATGCCGCAAATAGTTTCTAAAAATCTTGATCCGTTCTAAAGTTATAAGGACTTTTAATAACTCTATTTTTAGCCCATTTTAACATTGTGCATTTACAAACTAAGACCTTAATCTCAAAATAGTACTAGATAAAGATAAGTATACACCACCATTCATTGTCGACCTATTTTCACTTCGTTATGACGGATGTATTTTTTTCGGCCGCCATCTTGGATCCGCCATTTTGAAATGTGACAAATTAATTTTAATATGAAGGTGGTGTTGTGACCCATCATTTTAAACTACTTTTTTATGCTGAACTCAATGCCGCAATCAGTTTTTCATTTGCAAGTTTAGTTGTTGAATTATTGAAATTTTAAATAAGATCATTTTAATATTTCATCAAGAAAGCTTGATAACCAAAAACGGATTGCGGCATTGAGTTCAGCATAAAAAGTAGTTGAAAATGATGGGTCACAACACCACCTTCATATTTAAATTAATTTGTTACATTTCAAAATGGCGAATCCAAGATGGCGGCCAAAAATTTATACCCAGTCAAAATGTAGTACTTACTACTTTACAATTATCTGACCTGGTCCGGAGTTGATATCTTAAGAAATGTAGAAAAAAGTAGGGGGGGGGGAAACTAATTTAAAACTCACCCTGTATAATACGCTAAGCCGATTTTTGTAAACAGAACTCCTCCCTCATTTTTTGACCGATTTTGACGATTAAAGTGTCAAAAGAATTGCCCTGATCAGTAGCTTTGCAAAGTCTTTTTTGTTTTTTGAAATCTTTATTAGTTTGGGCAGGATCTTCCATCAAAGTTGGATTTTCTCCCATAAGATTAACATGGGGGAATCTAAATATTTAATTGGACTTTGTCTACACTAATTTGAGAGAACGGCTGGGCGTAGAAACATGGTAGGGGTGTCCAAAGAAAGGTCTTGGTCTGTAGATGATTTATCAAAAGAAAAACGAAGTAAATTCCCTCAGGGCTCTGCCCCAGAAGCCTTTAAAGATCCCTCCACAGATTTGTTTACATTTTGGCCATGTGGATAATACTTTTTAATGAAACCAGCTGTTAATTTTTAAATTGTATTTTAAACAACACACATTTATTGAGGGTTACTGAATTGTCCAAAGGAAGTATTTGCAATGTTATTTTCTGATTTTAAAAGCGATTTTCTTCTGTATCATGTCATTTTTTGTAATATAACCTTCCATTACGAAATCTGTGAAAAATCCTTTTATCACAGTACCTAACTCTTACAATTATTTCTTATTGAACTATCTTATATCTATTTTACGGGTTGGTGTCTGCCTTTTTCACCACTTTTGCCTATATTTTATCAAATTATTCTAGACAGATCATCATAGGTTCATGAGATTATTGTCATACAGGTTTTCAATCTTTGGGAAAATCTTCGAGTGTGTATACAGTACAAAATAATGCAAGTAAGTGCAGAAGGGCACGGTGGCCATTTGAGCCGTGTCCATATTTTGTTAAACTAATAGTAGTTTACGGCAACTAGATAAAACATTTTACAATATTTATGTAGAAATATGTGCATTATTTAGAAAGTCATTTAGCTGGAAAACTGCAATTTACTGCAGACTTTTCAGAGAGGTTACTTTGATGTATTCATTCAGCTTAGTGAAAACATGATATATATGTATACAAATAAGAACTTGAACTCTTAGAGAACCTTTGAATGTTATTAGACTAACGAAAAGGTTTGTGCATGTTTACTAGCGCTACTCAGCAACAAAAATAATTTAATTTATCTCAAAAAAATACTGTAGATTCTTAAAGTGCACTGAGCAGCAGCCTAAAACATACGATGTAACCTCCTCATATAGTTACAAAATGCTCAAACTCGCATTGTGACATTCATGATTCGGCTTATATTTCTCCAACATTTATTCA
The DNA here is from genome assembly GCF_028750875.1 of Macrosteles quadrilineatus. Taxonomy (NCBI): domain Eukaryota; kingdom Metazoa; phylum Arthropoda; class Insecta; order Hemiptera; family Cicadellidae; genus Macrosteles; species Macrosteles quadrilineatus. The sequence goes on from NW_026542597.1 coordinate 13,448,143, forward strand.
TCTGCAGAAGAAGTTCAGTGTGCTCTTATCGTGTCTAATAACATCTAAACACAAAAACCTTGCCTAAATGGTACCTATCTTGACAAAATTATTTGCAGTGGTCTATATTACGGACCGTGGCCATCCGTGGCCCACTGGGTTGGTAACATTATTGAAAGTAACATGATATTTTGGCTGTAAGAGTAAATTCTATTTAAGCAGTTACTGTCATGACAGAAAGGTCATAATCCTTTTAAACTAGATCACATTATCCATTATAAGAAACGTTGATTAACAATGCATGTAAACGTCAATATTTACGTAACAGCCAATTTACAGTATGTTTTTCTATTTGAAAGTACCACATTGCTATTTCATTTGCATTATTTGTTGCCAATGAAGCCACACGACCATATAAACGAGGAGGCCCCTTGCCGTCGATTTCGACGGGTTTCACCTAGTATTTAAATATATAAAATCCAATGTATGTTTGTTTGTATGTATGTTTGTTTGTCCTTTATGGACTCCGAAACCGCTCGACATATTGTAATGAAACTTTCAGGCATTATTAAGCATTATTCAAGGATGGTTTGTGTGAAGTTTGGTGCAGATCCGTCAAAAGGGCTCCGCCCCTGTGGCTCTGGAGTTTCCCATGTTAACCTTATGAGTACTCATATTTAAATGGAATTAAAGAATCTTAACAGCTGGTTCAACTAAATAATTTGATTCTGTGATGTTCAATAGCATTAAAAAAGTGAATAGGTTAACCAACAGGGTGCAGCACTATTATTATTTTTTTAATTTATGACAACAGCTAATTTGCAACCAAAAGGAGAGTGAGCTTAGCGAACGAACTTCAACCTGGAGGCGAGTTAGCGTAGCGAACGAGCTAACCTGAAGGCAAGTGAGCGCAGCGAACGAGCTCCAACCATCACTGGTGAGTGAGCATAGCGAACGAACTTCAACCAGGACATATTGAGCCATGCGAATGAGCTCATCTTGAAAATGAACGAGCATTTGACATAAAACACATTAGGACAGAACGACGTCTGTCGGGCCAGCTAGTTTGTAATAAAATAGTAAAACAGCAGTTTACTTTGTTTATGTAAACAGAAGCTTAGACTAACCAACACTTACAAGTAGACTTCTCATCCCATTGTAATATGAAGCTCGTTTTTCTTGTCTTTCATTGTTGCTGACACTGGTGGCTAGTGTCGACGACATTTTGTTCTATTATTTTAGGTTCAATTTCATGATTTGTGCTTTACTTAGGTTATATAACTAGGGGACGAGTCATTGTTTATGATTAGATCGTTTCATTTGGCTAAACTAGGTTTTAAATGACTGAAATAACAAAAAAAACAATTTGTAAACAAAACACAACCTCTACAGTGCACCGGATGGAACTAACAATAACATTTTCTTCAGCTGATCCATAAGGACGAGAAATCTACTAAGGGAGTATGTTTTATCCATAGCAGAAGTTATGATTCTTATGTATTGCATACACTGTTATTTTCACTGTTTTTTTGTATTTGTTACTGTTATTTTTGTAACCAACCCACCCTGAAAATTTTAAAATATTGATACTACTTTAGTAATATTTAACAGGTCTTAAAGCCCTTTTCAGTAAACAGAGGTAACCGAAGATCTTTAAAAACTTAAAATGCAAAAATCAACCTAAAAATATCCATACTTCTGCAACTAACCCTACAACGAACTTAAATGCTAAAAACTTTGCATTCACTGCAAATTCAATCAAACCAACTGTTTTATTTGGATGGAATGTATGATTCTATTAATGTATTATCTATACAGTAACAGTACCTGCCAATGTTGTGGTTATCTGTCTGGCTGTCGACCTGTTGACTCCAAACATCCTCAGAACACTGGCATTGTCAGCTAGAAGCTACGAGGACAGATCAAAGGGCAAGTGGAGTTGATGTGCATTCCTTCAACAAGCAACAAGCACAGTCTGCTTACAAAATATTTATGCGATCACTTGCATATAGAGCGCTCAGTGTTGGTAAACCGGTTGTGATTTGAATTCCAGCGAGGAACTGTGAATGGAACAATGAATAAATTGCTGAACGGTTTGCTGGGAAATGTAATTTTGTAAATGTACAGCTGATTTTGCCGTTTGTTTTGTTACATCGTCATTTTTCACCACACTATACACAGAGAAAATAGGGACATGCACACTATTAGCATTGACTGTACAAAGAATACTGTATTCTGTATACTCAATGCTATTAGTCAACACAACTAAAACTTTAAGGTTATGTGAAGAAATATAGGAATCAGCAAAAAAATAGTTCATAGTTGATAGGCAGCGGTGACAATAAAACAAGTCTTTTGGAATGCATATGGATGTGTATTTAATATACTTTAATGTTTTAAGTGAATAAGCGAACAGCTGATTTTCGGCCCTAGGGACGTACAAACCTGCTCGGCCCCCAAATGACGACAGCATACATTTTGGCCCTGGACTACGTACGTAGTTTTCAGCCTCCAATTAACGTTTGTTAAACGGCTAAAAACATCGTTGTGTTGTGAAAATTATGTTAAATCTCTATTTGAATATATTTGTGTTCATTATCATGTTCAATTCTATATTTTACTGCAATGACCACCCTAAATAGAGTAATTACAATTTTCCAATACAATGGTAATTTGAACTTCGATTTCTTATCGCATTGATGAAATTAGTGATAGATCTAACTTGCGTAACCAAAATCACCCAAATATTTTAATACATCGGTAAGTTTTAACCACATTCTAAATCAGCAAGCTATTTAGCTTCAATAACATTATAGTTCATCAAACGTGCTGAACATATTACATTGACCTTTAGTCATAACCTTTTTAATCAGCAGGACTAAAACCATCTTTATAGTATGTTCCAAGTCTTATCGAACTATAATTAATTACACGTTTCGATGTTATATGGCTACTTTAACTTTATCATGTGAGTTGGACCAAATTTATAATAATATTGTTTCCAAAATTTAAGATTTTTGTTAACATACAATTTTTTTCAGAAAGATTTCCATGAATATTATGTATCGGATAAAAGCTCACATTACCTAAGTGTGGTAAAGGTTAGAGTATTACAAAGTTAGAGAATGTTTAATTTGTTGATAAATATTAATAGAGAATGTTCAATTATTGAATGAAAATATTTAATTGACTAAAGGCTAATTTAACTAAGAGGTTATTGTTTTAGTGAAAAGTTAATTTATTTGTTTTTACTTTTCTACATTACATGTATAATGCTCGATTTCGAGTGACGGGCTTGCTCTAAAATTATTCTTCTTTATTGTCAAAGTGAACACGAAATTTAATAAATGTCACAAAAAAATCTATAGATTATTTTGAATCAAGGCAAAATATGTTGAGATATGTATGATGCTTATAAAAACCCACATCTAAATGAATAGTAATAATAGAACAGACCGCATTAAAATGGTTCGATAATTTGAGCCATGTTAAGAATTAATTACTATTGACTTAACTGTAATTACTACAACACCTAGTACTGCATCTTTAGAGCCAGTTGTTTCCATAGTATACCTGTTTGTTCTGCACATTATAAGTAAATATAGCATTTTGTATAACTGTTTCACATGCAATGTATTCAATTTTGAAGAAAGTAACCAAGTACTTATAAACAATTTGTCATTGTCATAAAATACCTGTTTTATTGTCTACAATGACGCGGGCCAGCAAAAAATTTTAAAAATTTGAAACAAAGGAAATACAATAATTTTCCAACAGTCAAATTTGTAACAGACTATAAAGATTTTTAGTATTGGATATTTTTAGTACTTATACAACCGTTGTCGATTCGGGTAGACTTCCGTATCTGTTGGCACAAACAACCGAATGAAAATATCAATCGATAGGTTAGGTTAACCTTACCTAACTAACCAAACGATATATCGAATGAAACAATCGAATAATCGATATTTTCATTCGGTTGTTTGTGCCAACAGATTGGAAGTCTACCCATCGATTCTTACTTTTTTCTGAACAATAAAGCAAATAAAATAAATTCCACTCTAAAAAAAGTATTTCCACCTATTCAACTATCCACATATAACTATCTAGCTAAATATTTAATAGGCTTTCTACAAACTTTTTATGCTTTTGTTTATTACCTATCCTCACGTATTACACATTAAAACGTGCATTTTTAAGTGTATAGATGTGTAAACTGGCTTCATATTTTCGATTAAAGCAATAAAAGTAGAAAACAGTTTTAAACACAGTTAACAATGTATTTGTGTTGCAATTATAACTTATAGTTCAGAGATCTTAGCTGTTTGGTTCACGTACCAACTAAAACCGATTCCTGTTCTTGTCTGATTTATAAAGATGAATAGTTAAATGTCTGTTGTCTTATATTTAAAATATGTTGCATATATGTCACATACTTGGTGAAAAAGGTAAAAGGAAAGTTTTGTCTTATATGTAAAACATTATGCTGTATAACCTTTACTAAATAACATAAAGAAAAAATAATATCTGAAAAAATAATCGGATGTGTGTAATGCATGAATGGGCATTTATTTACTGTACAATAATTTAACTAGTTTTTTCCATGTAAATTCGTATTAGAATTTTGTACTAATGTTTTTAATAACCTCTTATACGTTTACCGGTAGTTGTATTAAACAAATGCTACCCTATGCAAATTGCATAATAAAACGTTTACTAAAACATGAAACTCTTATTTACTAGCAAAACACGTTGTACAGAAGAAAGAAATGTATGTAAACAATTATGTTTTTACTTGCTAACCATATAATAAACTAAACCTTACCTGAACTATAATATACGTAAAGCCAGATATCTTCTTCTTTTAACAGGCACAACACAAAAAACTAGTTGCAGACTATTGTCTAATTCCATAATATTATTACGTTATATCCGGCTGAGTAACCATAGAAGTTTCGTCAATATTACATCACCTAATGTAAACAAGAAGATGAAAATTATGCAATATAATATGTTATAGCAGTTCTCTGCAGTTGATAACGAAAGTGAATGTTAAATTAATTGATTGTATTTAGATAACATAGACAAGGGGTCAAGGTCGAATTAAACATGCACAGTCTCAACAAACTAATTCTTGTTTGAAGAAAAAAACCTCAACTGTAAACCATTGCTCTGTCCATGCTTAGCCAATGATGTATACGTGATGTATGTATGCGTATGTATGTATATATGTCACATATAAATGTATATATGCGATGATGTATACCAAAGATGTTTAGCTGTATACATCGATGTGCTAAGAAACGGGGTTAGAATACAGAAAAATACGGGCCTTTAACATAATCTACTGTAAAATTCAGATAACCCACCATTGGTTTTAGGGGTTAAACTAAATTTTACTTATTGATTATTTTAATGGATATCTCCTAGGTTTATTTGTTTGCAATCAGCTGTTTAATATAACCAAGGCTAATAACTTTGTCGTAATGTGAACTTAAAAATCTGTATTTTTTAACAGAATTCATTTGACAATTTTTACTACATATTGGAACAAACTGCCAATATTTACAATAGTTGAAACCACTAAATGTGATATACACAGAATAGACTTCCCATGTACGTAAAAATTTGAAGCCAAGAAAATAGATGAAGTTCAGGACCATCTTACCAGAGGGTACTAGTGTATTGGGTTAAATCTATACTATTATAAAATTGAGGTGGTGTCTGTCTGTATGGAGGTGATAGCTGGAACAGCTGTCACTACTAAAATACTAAACCGATATAGCCAAAAATGAGCACAAAGATGGTCCAAATATCTAGGAATGTCATAGGCCTATTTACTTCCCTGAGTTCGTCTCAGGCTACGCCCCTCGGATGTCCAAAGTTTTCATGTGAGGTTTTCAAAAGTAAATATTAATAATTGGTCTCCATGGAAAGATGAGATAATTTACAATATTTACCTTTGCGTAGACATTTCAATGTAAACAATCAGAACTGCGAAATGCTTAACTCACAATTTCAGACAGCTGATACAAACAAATAAAATAAAATGTTTTACAAAACTATGTGGTAGGTTTATTTAGTCACTTTGTAATAGATAATTTATTCTAAAACTATGTCAATAATTATGGCAATAAAAAGATTCTATAACCGTAAGTAATGAAAATAATGTTATTGATATATTTTCATGTAAACAGTACGACAATTACAATGTAAGTTATGTTTTGAATAAATGTTGTGGCTTTTTGTTTATAAACTCGAACTACTTATAACAAGGGTTTGGATTTGGTGGTATCACGAATACTTTCTAGTAATCGTGGGTGGTATAATATCTTCCCGTTGCGAAGCACGGGTACAGCATCTGGTAATAATTAAAATCAATGCAGTATCATAGCAAACAGCTGATTGATTTACCACTTGACACATAACATTGTCATCAGTTGGCAGACCATCTCAACAGATTGAACAATTTCTTTTGCTTCAAATTTTTACACTTCATGGAAAGTCTATTCTGTGTATAGTCAATGATGAAACGATACCTTTCATTGAGATGGCAAAGTACTAAAGCCTTCATTTAACTTTCTTCAAATAACTTTCTTTAAAAACAGATAACATTTTTATTTTGGCTGACAAAATAATGAAGTAGCCTTTGCCCAAATACACGTTTTGTTTCACAGCCCATAAGTGTATTTTCTACCAATACTCTTTTCTTGGCTTTGGCTTCCCCTCCATGGTTAAAACTTTAACTCGCGTCAATTTAGGCATCAGTTGTAAAATGAAATATGTTGTACTGGTACTAACACTTAACACTAGGGGTTAATTTTTGACAAAACCATGATCGCAAAAAAGTCAAAATACGTGTTTACAGCTTTCAAATGTTTTATTTTAAAGCACAAATTTTATTTAGCTATCGTATTAAATAAAACGTATTAAATCTAAAAGTATTTACAATAATGTACATAAAATATAACATATATTTATCTTGCTTATACAGAACCATTTAAAAATCAACTAAATGTAATAAGACATTATGGAGTTGTGTGTTTTTCATTTTAAATTACTCGGCAATTAGTTGAAGAAGCTTTCGTTTATACCTTTTCTAACTCATTTAAAAAAGGCCATTCTCACTCCTACCGTAGGAATAAGTATTCATAGTACATATCCTATGGGATACGCAGACCGAGTAGGTTCTATCGATCTTCTTGACTCACGGGCTTTAAGAACATATATCTTGTTATGATACAAAAACAAATACATTTGAAGAGTAACTTTCTTTGAACAATGTATATCGTTTACAGTATTTACTTCATTTACTCTCGTATACATTTAAAGTACACTCCATTCTATTTTGAACAACCAGTAAAAATATGAACAAATGGTTTTATAAAAAGTAAAAATATGTAGCTGGGATATATTGTTATACTTTGCTAAGGGGAACTACTTAGATTTTAAAATAAAACCTACTTTGAATTTAAAATATCATTTAGGTAGACAAATATTCCATTTGAACACGTTGGTATAAAACTGTTGGTACAAAATAGTTATGTGTGTAAATATTACCCAAAGTACCTACCTCATTGCTCTCACTTTTAATCTAACTGCAGCAGGAGTTGATTCCTTGGAATAGATTCTCAAAGCAAAGATACTTTGTGCTAGAATTAAACTCATCATTTCCTACAGTTACCATGAAATAATAATAATACATTTTAAACTTAGTATGTATATTTTAAGGTAGTTTTTAACTTTGTTACTTCTCATCAAGAAAATAATTATATCAACACATGCAATAAAAACAATAACAGTATCAAAAGCTGATTTAAGAATTATTCAGAGAAAATATGAGAGTGCTAAGTGAAAGAGTGCGGAAAATCATATATTTTGGATGTTACAAACAATGCTAAATAACAAATTCCTTAGGCAACTGTAGGAAAATAAAGTTGATTACTAATACCCTAAGAGTCTTAATACAGATACTCAAGAAATTTCTCAGGTAAAACATCACAGACCTTATGAGATGAAATCTTACTTGGAAGATTGTTAACTTTAACACAGCTCGATAGCCTTAACACTCGGATCAGCATGTTTGCGTAACTCTGGTCAACTCTTTTTGGATCTGCGAAAGAGATTTGTTCTTAGTCTCGATCGCGTAAAAGTACATCCATATCGACCCTACGAAACAAGTGAGCGAGAAGATCATGAAGATGAAGTAGACACCGATGCTGTCAGCCACCACTTGGTAGAGCTTGAGAGTGATGAAGGCGCCGATGGTGAAGACGATGGTGTTGATGCTAGAGGCTACTGCTCTAGTATTGGCTGGGAACATCTCCGAGCGATAGGTCATAGAGACTGGGTCCAGTCCGAAGGCTAGGAACAAGTTGTAGAGGATGATGCAGGCCGGGCTCACCCAAGTATACTCGGAGAGGTCGTAATCGCTGTGGTCGTAGTAGTAGAAGAACAGACTGACGCACCCGAGACTGAAGGCGCATCCGATTGTGGAAATGATAAGAAGAGGCCTTCTACCAGTCAGATCTGTTAGAGCGGTGCTGAAGAAGCCCGAGATGAAAAGCACCAGTCCCATGATGATTGTTAACACATACGGAGGAATCAGTGTGAACCCTGTTCTTCTGAACAACTCTGTGGAGTATGAAACTATAGGAGCCAAACCACTCATCATCTTAACACCTCCGACCAGCTGGACGATCATCAGAGCTCTTCTATCAGCCGGTGTAGCTATGATGTCCCCGATAGACGCTTTATTGCTGATTTCCTTCTGCACGGTTTGAATCATATCCACAAGTTCTTCCTTGACGTCTTCCACATTCGTCGTACCTCTCAGCCACATCAGAGAGTTCTCTGCTTCGTCTTCTCTCCCCTTCATGATGTAGAAGTGAGGGGACTCCGGCTGGAGGAAGAACAGGCCGATGAAAACGATGGGTAGGAGCATGGAGATGATGACGAGGACATCAAAAGAAACGAAGGGTCCGATGAAGTACTCGTAAAGAAACCCGAAGTAGAAAGCTATCTGGAAAAGACTGGTGATGCCTCCTCGGATGTGTTGGGAGGCGATTTCCCCAAGGTACATTGGTATTACTGTGAACACAATGCCGATCGCCAGACCTTGGACTATTCTGGCGACGCAGAGAGCCGCGAGGTTCTTGAAGTTGAGGATGATCAGCCAGGAGATGATGTAGAAGGGCCCGGTGGACAACGCGAGGGGTTTGCGTCCAAACTTGTCAGCCAGTAGCCCAGCAGGGATGGGTGAGAAGAGGTTGCCCACCTCTATGATGGCGATCATCCAAGAAGCCTCCGCTGACGTCATGGGTATCTCGCTGTCGTCTGACGTCAGGTTGACGAGGGTGGGGGCGATCCAGCCGAAGGACGTCCCGCAGGCCACCACTATGAGACATGCTGCAACACAAAGTGGGGATTAAAAAATGTAATCTTATACAACTATTTTAAGAATACATGTGCATTATTACATTTTTACCAATTAATAAGGAACGCAACTGGCCGTACGTTATCCCAAGTACGAGTGAAGGATGAGTGCAGAATGAAATCAGATTCATTGTGTCCAAGCCCAGCTGTTTCCTTAGCTAGACTCATAAAAAGCGTCTGACTTCGAACCGGCAAATACAATCATTTTACATACAGGCTAACAGGCAGGTATATAATATGTCTTAATAATTTGGTATTTCAACAAAATAATGATGTCACGACAATTCCGTACCAAAAAAACTATTATTTCAGCTAACTACTATTTTAATTTGTAAATAGACCTATTAGTAATAAAACTGCAGCTACAGCTCATAATAACCACACCCGGCTTGAATAGAATACAAGAAATACAAGATGGTTTCTTGTTTATTTTTTACGAGTATTTAATTTATCGTTATAAAAACTGCCAAACACTTTTTAGTTGTTTTAAAGATAATAAATAACTTCTGGATCAGCATTGTTGTAATTAAATTTACGGAAAGTAAATAGAAGATACTTCTAATGACACCTAAAACATATATTTAAGCTTATACTGTTAATTCACAAGACGGCAAATTTACATAAAATATGGTCAGTGGTGATCTATTTCGATTGAAGGATATTGGCATTTGGCATTATCCAATTGAGCAGATTGGCATTTGATGGATGACGTATGAGTTTAGTAAAACCATGATTTTCTCCAATAGTCAATTTATCAATAATAAATTGACTATTGGATAGTGAAAGTACTACTTAAGGGAAAATATTGTCCAACATCGTGCATAACTGGATTTTGAACCATCATTATTTTACTTACAAGTGGGTTGGGTTGGGTTTCATACCCAAAGAAATTCTCAAAAGCTATGTGAAAACAGGAAACATTATATCTTGATCGTAGTCTTAGTTTTCCGGAGTATGCAGCTAATACTGTAATCTTGGTCTTCACCGAATCGCATACACACAGTCAAGTTTAAAGAAATTGGTATAGCTTTAGTCTTTCTTAGGCTATAAAATGGAGTCATTTCATGATACCCCCGTAATATATTCACATTTCCCCGTAATAAACGGGAAAACTTTATTTAAATATGTACCTGACACAGAAGCTAGAAGCTGCCTCGAGAATCCCTGCGTCAAGAACTGGTAAGGCAACGGCATTGTACCACGTGCTAGAGGTTGACTAGTGAATCTTCAAATATTTATACAACTGATAACATAAACCCGCCGGTAAATGATAACGCTATCTCGAGAACCTGCAACTACTTAATGTAGAGTGTGGTGAGGCGGTAAAGAGGTCAAGAGGGTCAAACAGGTCAAGGTCGTACATAACCTACACCAACATACCAACGTGACCTTTGAGGTCAAAAGGTCAGGTGGGTGTCCAAATTGCGGATTTTTAATGCGATTTATTGAAGTGGCCGTTATTGGAATACTTTAAGGCTAGCTTTTATAGAAAATTATATTTTTATAGAATAAGGTTCAGTGTTGCCCACTAGAGAGGCATACTGTGTTTCCTTACCTGTCATTTTTTTAAATTTAGATAAGCGTTTTCCATTGTTGAACATATTGTAGACAGAAATAAGCATTATTGCATCTTGACGAAGAGTATAGTTCATAGCTTGTACCAAAACCGATTTTCACGAACTTGCTAAATTATTGCTGCTCTCGGCCTCGCCTCGCTTTTGAAATTTGATGTTTCTGCGTTCAGGTTTGTCCGGTTTGCCTCACACATGAAACTTAAGCGTGAGCAGGAAAATCCGGAAAATGCCACTTTCGGTACTATTAATGCAACATGCTATAGGGGCAGCTGATTTCTTATAGTGCTCGCATAACAATTAAAAGGTTGTCAGAACAATCCACGAATACTACACAACACTTTTTTCTTTTCTAGTATTCGTGGATCCATCCTGCGAAAAGCCAGTAGCTTTTGATATTTCGAAACTGGAGCTAGCTGTTCCTGATCATTGGGCTTTAAATAAATAACAACTAATGAAACAGCTGATCTTAGTCAGTCAGTAACAAAGCTACATAGATCATATAAAACGGAGAAGCTCCATTATGTTAAACAGCTGTTTCGATAGGCCGAGAATGTGGCTTTGCCACTTTTGTCCCCCTGCGGACTTGTATCATAGGAGACTATGTATAACTAACTACAGTACATGAATATAAAATGTGTACTACACGGTAGTGCATCCATAATCAATGTCCTAAATTAAAAAATGTCAATTCTAGACTCCAAATTTAGAATCACAGCATACCATTTTTAAGAAGGCATACAAGTAGGTAAATTGAATAATTTACACCAATGAAATATCATTTTATTTTTAGATTTACTCAAGTGTCTCCAAGTGTTTATTTGGCACTCAACAATAAGTTTATCCCACAAAGAGGCTCGTCTGATAAACCTTCACGCCTCTCTAGTGCTTTTAACATGCGGTAGTCACTCTTCATCAGTGTTACCACCACTTCATAATAAAATATCCCACATGTTGAAACATAAAATCCCATTTATCCCTGAATCAGTTTCTAAACTTTAACATGACTATTTTTGTTGGTTTGAAGCTAATACAGCAATAAACGTTTTATTAAATGGGCTGCTGTATAATTTTTACTGAGAAAAACGTGCATTGTGTAAATTGTAAAATATATGATATTATAGTTTTTCTCAAACATTTGCCAGATTTGGGATGAATATTGTATGTTTCTGCAACACTCTTTTGGTATCATAGTACAGTGTCTGGTATCCTAACATATTAAAATAAAATATAAAAAAAAACTATCCAAAACTATATGAATCTGCAGATTTTCTTATTATCTATGTACAAGAAAATATGGTATAGGGCCTATAATTGTCAGTGAATATAACAAAAATATTGATCCAGACATTTTGTTTTTATTTTGAAGATTACATTTAATACATTGTAAAGAAAATAATTGGGACACCCCATTAAAGGTCAAAAACATACAATGGTAAGGTTCCATTGCATCATAAAACTAAAATCTTTACACCTATATTATTAAAAAAATTTGTTGGGGTTTTGTATTCAACAAATTGACCCCGAAATATTTATTTTTATAGGCATATTGGGTATCAATTTAAAGCTCTTATCCTCTAGATGTGCATTTTTTATGATATCCCGCCCTCCGTTATATAGGCTTTGAAAAATTTCAGTGTTTTTGCTGAATTCTGTTGTCAATCATCTGAACTTTACAATTTTACATTTGTTTACGATAAAACAGATGGCCATAATACAATTTTGTTTACATCAATGGGATCGATGGGATTATCGTTACAGTTGGTGATGTTTTCGTGAATTCAAGTAAAATATTGTGATGTTTTTCATGGTTGCTAGTTTAACTTCTGTTTTCAAACTCTGTTCAACGCATTTATGTAAATGACTTAAGCCTTGTTTCCACTAGAATTCAGTTGTTACTATGATAATCGCCGTGCTTCCAGCTACTAGGCCAGAGAAATAGCTTAAAACACGACTAATGTAAGTACTAACCTTAAGGAATAGTTCAGAATACATACCCAAAACAGTATCTTTGCCTGATAAAAAGCTATACTAAAACCGTTAACTAGGTTTTGTAAGGGGATTGATAGCTATAAACGTCAAAAATAAATACACAGATAAAAATATGGATAACAAGAACTTAAATAACTGAACAGGAGCCTGAACAAAACCAGAAGTTATGTTAAAAGGTGTACAACGATCCCTTACTGGCATGTGCATATCGCCATAAAGAACGTACTCCATCCGTTCTACACTCATTTACTATTGATATAAAGAAACAGTCCACACAGCCAAATAACAGAAAAAAACTCGTTGAAAACCCCTGATTGCATAAGCAATGGTTTTTCGACCAGTAACACTGTACATGATGCACATTTGAAATTTACATTCGATCCTAAGGATACAGACATATTAACATACTAGTCAGAGAAATATAGTTGCAAGAAAATTGTAAAAAAATTGCAAGAAAACGTTTTATGGTTTTATTTTGTAGTGCTGGGCTTGCAGAATGACATACTAAAAGTTGCCAAAAATCGGTGCACGAGAATACCACTAAAACCACAATTTAAAATGGTGGCTTCTCCCAACATTGGACAAATAAAAAAAAATATTTCATTAAAGACAATAAATAACTTGGTAACGCCTTAACAACCAGAGATATAAATCTTTTAATAAAAACTTATTTCTAAAAAGTTAAATTCAATATTGCGTTGGGATTTGTAGCTAGTCTTTAACTCGTTTGAATTTAATACTCAAGAGCTCAAATGAAAGTCCTTACATTACTGAATATTTTAAGCCTAGCACGGACTGCAAGCGTTAAGAAGAACTGGAGATATAAGAAAAATAATTTAAAAAAATATCAAACTACAAAACGTTCATAATAAATGTATGGGAGAGAGTTTTCGTTTGAGTATATCTTCTAAATGAAAAAAATATATTGAAAAACGGATTTCGGCATTGAAATCAGTGTAAAAATGTAGTCCGTAATGATGTGTCACAACACTATCATTACATTGAAAAAAAATTATCTATGTCCAATATGGCGGATCCAAGATGGCGAGCAAAAACGTGTTCCCTATCAAAATGAAGTACTAACCACCTAATTAATACAGGTGGTGGTCCCAAGTCAATATCTCGAAAAATGTGCATAAAAAATGCATGTGAAATATATTTTTTTAATTTGTCCAATGTTGGGAAAAGCCACCATTTTAAATTGTGTTAGTTGTTTTCTCGTGCACCGATTTTTGGCAACTTTTAGTATGTCATTCTGCAAACCCAACACTACAAAATAAAACCATAAAACGTTTTCTTGCAATTTTTTTACGATCCCTGTGTAAGTTTTGTTAGTTTGTTTGGACTATACTGTATCAGTTTTTTTTTGTCACTAAAAGTTGTCTCACGGTACGGTACTTGTGTTTTTGGTTAAGTTTGGTTAGGTTACCCAACGAAAAAACCAACGTGCATTTTACTCACATTTCGTTTAAATACGAGTACCGGAAGTTACATAGCCAACAATTAATTGGAAACTGTCCAATGCAAAATTTAACTGTCACTACTTAATTATGCTTAAGGTTAAAGGGCGTGGTATAGTGATTGGGAAAAATGATTTGATCTCTGACTCGTTCCTTTAGGTTCAGGTTTGGATCTAAGAACAATCAGCTAACAATAACAGCTAACAACAATCAACCATAAGAACAATCTCACCCAATTTCACACTTCTTCACTCATCTTCACCTCGAACTGCGCACTGGTAAGTATATACCGTTGTATAAGCCTCTAAAGCATCGCACTTCAATTATATTTAGTTTATAATGCACACTTCTGTGTGAGTCACTACCACGCATATGTAATGAACAAGTATTTTGTAACATTCTTTGCAACGGAGAGACCTCACCCCTTGACACCGGTTGACCACCCCTGAAAAAGCCCTATGTGTTGGTAATACGATATGCTATGATGTATAAGAGTATATTTACCTGAGACGGTGGCATACAGTTGTCTCAAGGTGGCAAGGCTGAGCCCACAACACATGGCGGGACTGTCGAGAAGCACCCGGTCAGACTGGGTACAGCTGGGCTTCCGAGCCTCCACGGACCTGGGGACAGACCAGTGGTCAGAGAAGTGAAGACCAGCGGACATCTACTTGGGGGGGGGGGTTACTGTAGTCGTTCTGTGTACTCTCAGCTTCCTCGCAAGAAGTCTTTCTATGCGAAACTTCTTATTCAATCGCACAACACTGCCATATGGACTAAATTGTCATAAAATTAAAATATTTACCTGTTGTCACCAACGATCCAAGTTTTGTCATACGTAAAATCCGATCTGGAAACATAGCAACAAAGAGAAAATAGGTATTTCCAGAGAGTACCTACTTTGAGAAAGAATGTTTTGGGTATTTGATTGATTTGAGGTGTTTTTGGGAAGGCTGAATTCAAATCTTAAATAGCTTAAACAGTTTATTGTAAAAATTCTTTGGTGTGATAATGCAACGGAATTCAGAAAAAAAACTTTTAGTTACAGATATTAAAAGAAAAACGATAACGTTTTCATTTCAAAGATCAGCTGATATTGTGTAGACAAATTAGAAAGCTTACTCACTTCATATTTCCGTGTTTGACACATTCGAATATTCGTCTCAATCATTCATTCATTCATTTATTGAGATATTGAGATGGGAACGCAACCTAGGTGCGTAATTTAACCCAAATTTAATTGAAGGATGAGTGTAGATTGAAGGATGAATGTAAAGTTGATCTGTGCACCTTATTTTACTGCCTAATATCAGCTGGTTCATTAGCCTCCCTTAGCCCAAAGATGAGGAACAGCTGGGGCAAGTTATGGGACACTTTTTTTTTGATAATTCTACGAAATTTTTAAATGATCACCCTTGAGTGATTGCATGAAAGTGATTGCATAAGTTGAAATTGTTTGGAAAGTAAATTAGATAACTTTACTTACAAATCGTTTGTTAAAACCGATTAAAAGTAATCCTTCGTATTTTAAAGGTGTGTATTAATAAATTCATGCACGGAATTTTCGTTATAATGTAGCAAAATGACAGTTTAAATTGTAGTTAATGCACTATAGTTATTTGCGTAACTAGTGGGTGAAGTGACACTTTGCTGCACATGAGATAAATGTTTACGAACGAGCCGTAGACAAGTGTGGAAAGTTTCTCGAGTGCAGCATAGTTTGCACTCGCGTTACACATTATAATTTTCCTACAGTTACTACAAAGCATATAAATAATTAGTCTTTCAAACATTGTACATTGGGTTTTTGGATTAGGTTAAATCCAAACGTTGAACGAAATGAGAAACGCTGCACCAGCTGATCGTAGTCGTAGTATCTGTGTTGCCAACCAATGTCCAAACTCATACGAATTACGTGCATAATAAAAGCACGCTGTTTTGTGTTGTTTGGTTGAAATACTGGTGTGTGGGAAAAAATATTGCAGCAAAAGTAAAAATAGTGCGTCATAATGGTCATAAGTAAGTAAATGCAGAAATTAGCAGCTTTCTGTGCTATAATCAGTGCAAGGAAGCCCACTTTGTCAGGTGACTGTAGAAAATATAAGTTCGTTCACTCAAAAAAGCGATAGTAATAAACTGGAGTACACAAAATCTACATACTTTTAAAATATAAAATTCGATAAATTTGTTTGATCCAAATTAATTGCTACAACTAGAAAACCATTCCAAGTTAACATACCAATTTATGTAGTACGTAATCAGAGCCAAGGGTCTAAAACGTCCTGAAAGATCTTGTAAACGCGGTCAAAGTGTCTGAAAAAACACAAATCCTTTCCTTTCTTAACACTGGTAGTTAAACATGAAACCAACACAAAAAGTAACTTCATACCACTCTTTACAAAAACGAACTAAAAGTTGTTACATTGTAATTACCTAAATGGTTAGTCTGCCATAATTACTGCCGTCTGCAGCTGTCAACCAACATTTCATAGTTTAATTTACATTGGTGAAACTAGTAAAAATTGTGATGATAATGATGTTTTTGTTATATTGATGACTAAAAATAATTTAGAATTATTATTATAAAAGTATTTGAAAAAGTCAGAATTTACGAAACAAAAATATAGTTTAACCGGAAAAACCTTAATTTGCATCCCAATGATATAAAAATGTGTTTTTGTTGACTAACGTTTTGGCCATATTTTACAATATATTAAAATTTATACACGCAAAATATTAGAGAAACGTTACGATCCATTAAGTGAACCTATGTAAATTTTATTTTTTGTGCTTTACAATGTGACTTTTTCAGTATGGAATCCGGCGATGGACTAAAAACACCACATCTAACTAATAATTAGACTATATCTACAAGATATTTATTTTTTTTGTGGGGAGGAATTATTTAGACTAAAAAACTAAATAATTTATCGAAAAACACAATGAATAATAAAACTGTTTGCATTTAAAGAAAAATCTAGTGACACCTTAATAAAAAACACTCTGGGAAACATCAAAGTTATGACACTTTTTATCACCCAATGTTTTAATAATAACAAACTATACGACTTTTAACACGTTTCATCATGTGGACTTGTGTATGCTAATCAGCTGTTACTGCAGACTTATACTTTTACAACAAAGTCGTTTATTTAATTTGCCAATAACCTGCAAAAAGTTAGTAATCTTGAAAATTGCACGCACACGCTCAAAGTCCAAACACTTACCAACCCAAATATTCATATTATCTTCATAATCGGTGTTGCCAACCAACCAAACAAAAACACAGCTACCAACTACCGGTTCAAAGTCTATGGCACACTTGGCAGACTAGCTTGAGTGTATATTTATGGAACACCGTCAATGCCAAAGGTCATTGGCTTTAAACCGGCGGAGAAAGGGCTTCACTTTCATACATGTAATTAGATTTATGTTTATAAGAGGTTTAAACAGCTGATTAAAGTTCAGGAATACCAGTAGCTTGAAAACTCCGGGGAAATATAAATTGTTATAATTCATAGTTGTGTACTGTTGAGTGTATACACTTATTAACTGTGGACCATTTACACTATTATATCCTATAGTCTAATACGAGCAAAGTCTGTTTGTCTGTATGTCTGTCTGTAATATATATATATTGAAATCCAGTAGAAGGAATGCTACTAAATTTTGGAATTAGGAACTAAAGGGCCTTAAAAACGCGATTGATGAGTACCACCACCTCAGGAAAATTCGTATTACGCTACCCAATTAATTTTAAAATGTAAAAATTTAACATTGGCCTAATAGGTTGCCAAGTAACTATGTTGGTAGAAGAAAATAAGAAGTAAAAAGTAAACAAAAGACTTGTAACATGTGTTTATAACAATCCATCCACAGTATACTAGCAAATAAAAATAAAAAAAAATACAAAGTGATAAACATTGGTTGCAACTATTGGGCGAAGATTACTGTGTTATTAGTGTTTTGTGTTGAGTGCACTAGCGTCAAATCAATGTTTTACAATTTGTATGAACTCTTTTTTTATAGTTTGCATAATTTGGACACTGGACAGCTGTATTCTTAGTAAATTGAAATTCCACTGGAACTAATATAATAAAATCCAAAATTAGTTGTAAAAAACTTGATTTTCATTTATATATTGCTTTTACAGTCGAAATAAACTATACCAAGCCATGGCTCGGTCCCCCGGTACTATCTATGACACTATAATTATACTAACTGATATTGATAGGTTTGATAAAGTTTTTGTTTTAACTATGGAATTATTTAATGTAAAATCTTCTACAAATAGAAAATAATCATGTATAGTTGACTAGTCAAGTTAGATTCAATCAATTACGTCTGCTTTGACTTTCTTTGAGTAATTTTCCAATTCACTAATCGTATTTCACGTATTACTAACCTACCCTAATGTACACACAACGTGATCATTGACTTTTGATAGTAAAATTAAACATACAATTCAATTTTAATATATGAAGCCTGTTGATGTGTATTTCTTGTAGGTGACGTTCGAGTATGCTAATGTCGACTGCTGTAAATGATTTCATGTTTTGAAAACAAATTTTACACTTATATTAAAAGACTTTACGTCGAGCAATATTTCTGTAAACACGTTTTATTTTGTCCATACACTACTAAAGTTGGTGAAACTTCATGGAATCGTTACTAAACCACATAAACTCTTTACCCTCTTTACAAAACCAGACGAATGCATACGTTAATCGTGACGTCAGCTGTTCCTTAGAAATAAAATATCCATAAGAGGCGTTTGTTGTATAAGGGATTCATTCGTTTATGAGGAAGTAATGCATGACTTAAACGATTTGGTTGCATCTTTCATGCAGTGCTGTTGACAATATTGTTATCCAGCTCTATTGACTGGAGTCAATATTACACATGTTTTCAACAAAATATCAATGAGTAGCCCTGATAAACTGTATCAATAACTGCGTGCCTGTTTGTAGGATTTGTTTTCATGGAAGCTCTATGTAAATGTTATTACTCTCTGGACTACCTGACTGTAAACAAACAAACTACTAACTACTATTTATCAACTAGAGACCACAGATCTTTTGAGTAAACAAGCCGTCTAGAAAGGCGATTTCAATAATGCAGGAAGTTGTTCAATATCTATCTTTTAGCTTATGAATTTATCAAAGAAATTTCTTTATGATGAAATATTTTAAATTCCATAAACTTTTCCAAACAACATTTCGGAGCTGCAAGTGATAACACAATGTCATAATTGTAAATATAACTATTTTTTCGGTTTAGATGGGTGGGGTCTTTTGTTGATTTTTTTATTTTGTGTTATTTCATAAATTTAACATAAAGACTATTGGATAATTTCCAATAGCATGTAACCATTGGAAATGATTAATCTATGTGGTAAATAATTATAATACCAAGTAAGATATTGAAAAATGAGCTTATTTAAACAAACGTAGGGTGTATTGAAGTGATGTGCATTGTGTACTTTATTATATCCATAATTAATAATCATCTATGGAATCATAACATCTGTTGTTTACAAACTTATCACTTCGCGTTCTAGTGAGCAACTTCTTCATTATCACGTTGACGTGTTGACACCATTGTTAACTATATCTTTCAGTCTAACATTGGACCTGATGATCGGAGTGACTGGGTCGAAATCGATCAACATTATAACATCTTTCATGTACAGCACCGGGGGGCCGATCCATAGCTCGGTATAGTTATTTCGATGTAAAAGCAATATAAAGGAAACTCACGTTTTATTTAAATAATTTTGGCTTTCATTATTTAGGTTTCAGTGAAAATTTCAATGAATAATCTTCAGTGAAAGCTTCGATCAATAGTAATAACTGTTTTCCCCTTTGTACTGTATTTTGTAATATACACTGGGGGTGGATTTTTATAAACACATGTTTCAAGTCTTTTGTTTACCCTTTCCTTGTTATTTTGTTCAACCAACATAGTTACTTGGCAACCCATAAAGCTTATGTAATTTTTTTTTAATTTTTGAAACCGGTTGATTATTAAAATACGCACCAAGGTGGCGTCCCAATCACAAATGATAATTGATAACTAATTAATACACAATTGTAAATAACATATTTTAATGCATCAACCAAAAACTGTATGCGCCAAAAATAATTTACTGTGACAGTTGACGTGACAGATTCCATTGTTTACAAAACACTGTCTTTACAAACGGCTTGGTTAGAAAATCAGTGTAAACTACAGATAAGAAATTAACATCAACATACTCTGTGGTTGGCCACATTCAACTATATTTTCATTCTTCGTCCAGCTACACATGGGATTGGAATGTCTAACCATAGTCAACGCTCTAAACCGACGTCATCGTCATCTGCTACAAACTGCCAATCTGTTGAACATTTGCCACTACAAGGCTGGCACTGATAAGGGACAACGTGGTCAGTGTCTCACCAACCGTGCGGAGCGTCTCGCGACGAGATAAGAGCTCAAGGTCGCAGGGGTCATGGAGGTCACTCGGCTGTGATACATAGTGTCTTGGGGACTCTTGAGGCATAGACCGTGGTAGTGGGTAGTATATTGCGATAGTTGATCACTGTGACCCTTATTGTAACGGAATATCAGATACAATATATCGATGAAACTGTTGGGCTGTTGGGTAGCTGAGAGGTTAGTGCTCGCCTATCAGAAAGCTGCCGGTTCAATCCTAAGAAAAGACACAATATTTTGGCTCAAAACTAGACCCAGCTGTTCTTGATCATTGGGCTTTTAGTTATGGCATATGAATCAGCTGATGCAAAAACACTAAAAGCTACAAGTGATTCCGTGCGCAAATTGAACATTTCAGTTATTAGTACCTCCAATTAGGGAGCGAGCTGGTCTAGTTGTAGAACCTGGGGTTTAAGAGCCCAAGGTCCCGGGTTCAAATCCCGTTAACTACCAATGGATTTCATATGTGATAATGCCACAACCCTCAAGGACTAGCCTGAAGTAATATAAAACAGTTCCAGGCCACCTAGTGACCTAGGATGTGAATGTGGGACGTTAAAAAGTTAGGTAGGTAGAACACCCGAAAAAAATACAGAGAATTTTTTTTTGAATGAAGTTTATTTAATCTAATTCATTAAACACTATCCGTTCAGACATATTCGCCTTTAAAAATGCACTTTAAAATGCACTAGGCATCGTAAAGTTGAATCCGAAATCTGAAGGATCTGGATATAATTTTTGTCATTGGGTAATCAATTTATTATGCTGTCCAATAAAAGGCCGACGTTAAATAGTTTTTTTATAGTACCAAATTTCTATCGTATAAAGTCGAATCTGATGTTATGTTTAATGAAAATGTAATATATTTATGATAGAAAATGCCAGAATAAATCCAGTACAGCTCTTACAATAACTAAATGAAATAAATTTGTTAAATATTTTTTTCCTAGTTCCTAGTAAGATACACTAGTTATAATATTATATTTTTTGTGTAATAAATATTTTCATAATATGACAATTTCTGTTATCATTATGATTGTATGATTATGATCGCGCCACTCATCTTACACTCATCTCCATTCATACTTGGCTTAAAATACCTACTTTGTCGCCATTTCATTGTAAAGTATTAAGTATTAAAGTATTGTCAATCAAACATTTAGATTTCAGCATTGACTATTTACACAGAATCTGTGTATAGTCAATGATTTCAGTTGCTTACCTCCCCATCCCGATCACCTGCAAGTGTAAAGTCGACCTAACCGTTTCCACTGTCATTTCTGAACTAAAACTGCACAAGAGGACTACAGAGTGTTATATACCAGTAGACCTACCGTGCTAATAAGTGCTAACTGCTCTCGAAAATGCGCTGTTTGCAACCCGGCGAAAATAACTCTACGTTACACCCTAGAGTAGACAATGAAAACAGAGTAATTTTATTGCAATGTTGGTGAAATTCCATGTAGTTTTTTTTTTTAGATGCTGGTTAGCTGAGTGGTTATAGTGCTCACTGGTTCGATTCGAAGAGAGTAAGTAGTTTTTTTAAAGTTTGAAACAAATAGGTTTCATTAAGTTATTAAAATAAAAAAAATACATCTTTTAGGACCATGTTCTTATAAGTCTATTTTCCTCGTGTATACTTACAGTGTGTATATTACTTTGATAATTTAATTTTTTCCTTACGCAAAGGTGTTTTGACAACAATAAATAATTAGTTAAAATTGATTAAATGATAGTTCTATAGAGAATAGTTCAAATAAAAATAGTAAAGACTATCCTTCTGAATTTTGAACAAACACAGTGTTTAGATTAAATTTTATTAAGTCAGATTCAACCACAAATCTCTTTTAGTCCACGCACGTAATTACCATTAATTTTGCTAAATGTTATAATTATATTTATTTTAATATATTAATCTTGCTTGGGTGGAATACCGAATAAATACTTAATACAAAGGAAATACGTGAAAGAAAAATAAAAGGAAATAAAAGGAATAAAAGGGAAGACATAGAAGGGGATATTTAAAAGGGTGAGTGACGTATTTCGTACAAGGAAAATGCACCTCTGATTAAAATTACTATACTATCCTGGGGCAAAGACCTTAAAATAGAATGGGCTGACGTAATAAGATGGCCGACTCGGTGGATAATATGTTAAATGAGGAAATGTTAAGAAATATTATTCAAACTACTCAGAACAATATTTTTTGTAGACTTGTTAACAGATGTACTGTAATACAATACTATTTGTGTTGCATTCTACAAATGATCATGTGTTATTTGTGTAACAAAGAAAAATCTATTTCTTAAAAACGTCTTTCTTTGGATAAGATTATATTTTTACGACTCTGACACATCACGTGCTTATTTTAAGGAGTAAAAGTATTTAATTCTTTTTGTCTATGGTAAAAGTGAATGAGAGTTGATTGGATAGCCTAGTTACTAGGATCAGCTGGGTATTCAGATAAAACCATTTATTAAAATACAATCCATATATACACCCCAAAGTACCCATGAACTAGAGAAAACTACAATTCACACCCCACATAAACCATATATTTAAAATTTTTGTCATGACGAGAAACCTTGCGCAAAACTATCCATTATTTAATAAATTGTCGTTTAAGGTCGTAATTCCTTTCTAAAGTGAACTTTCCATATACCTAATGTTAAATATACCCCAGCTGTACTTATTTTTTTGTTATTCTTTAAATGTATTACCTTATTAAAATCAGTTGTGATTCTTTGTTAACTGGGAGTATGTTTTATCTATGCTATTGGATTCAGAAGTACATACAGGGATTATGTTTTATCTTTGACTATTAATACAACAACGTTTTATCTATGGTATTACTGTATTCTGTTTTGTTTATTTCAGCTTAACTTAACCAATCAATAGCTTTAATGTTTATGAAGTCAAACGGGTTGAAGCCCGTGGGTAACAGCTAGTTTTGAATAAATTAAATTCAACTAGATATTTTACACACTAAACATTATGCAAGATTTATCATTGGTACACCATAGGTAGTACATTAAGATTATTACTACTATTATTATATAGGTTAACTGTTAGATAGGACCGGTACTAAGTTCGCCTCAATAAAGAAGCATTTTCATTATCGTGATACTTCATTTCAACCTACAAAGGATCTGCTAGTCCACATATCACATAGCTTAAAGTAAATTCGCGATCGGACGGATTTGATCCCGATCGTCCACTGTGCCCCATTATCGTATAAACAATCAACAATTCGTAAATCGGGCTACCTCGGTATTGTTCAATAATGTAGGTTTTAACGAAAACAAACAACAACATAAGGAAACGACAACATAATAACCATTTTCAGAGAAAATTGCTACTATGCTCAGTGTGTAAGACTAAGATCGGGAGGGACAGGTAAGATTTCAGAATCAACAAAAACTTGATGGGTTTAAACAACTTTCCGTTAACAGCGTTTGTGAAACTTTAATTAAGAATTCCAGTTGCGTAAACAATAACAAAATCCCCGCCTCAGCATACCTGCAGACTAAGCAAATTTCCTTATGTCAGATTGGGGTTTGAAATTAATTTTCTATTTAAATAACATTGGGCTTAATGAGTACATAGATTAGTACTAAAGAGAAGAAAACAAAGTTGTGTTGATATTCATGTCAACATATTCATGTCAAATTTTATCAACATTGGACCAAAATCACTCCGTATTTATGGACGGGTTGAATAAAAATTTGAACGAATAGTGTTTTTGGTCTCTGGGGACATTAAGATGAATAAGTAAATCTGTCCTGGGTCTTACCATTACCAACGGTAATATCTAACTCCATATATGGGACATTTGTTAAATAAATAAAAAAAATCATAAAGTAATCTTTTTAACTAATCACGGTCGCCCTCGTAAAACGTGCCACCAAACCCCATGTTTGCTGGTACACCGTGTCACCAGTCACTTATCAAGCTGCGTGACCCGATAGTCAAACGACTTTCTAATTCTTGGTAAACAGAAGCGAGAGCGGAGGGCGGAGTCCTACGTCAGAGCCACCCTGGGACGTCATGTCATTACTGAAGACCAGGGGGAGACCGGTGGCGGAGCCCAGGACCTGCCATAGAATGGAAGACAAGGCTACAGGCTGGTGGAGTCAACTAGTTGCTGCAAGTGCAGGTAGGCTAGTGCAAGTTGTGTGAAATTGTGTGTTAAATATATTGTTATGAAGTGCTTCGCAACGGGAATGACGCTGTGAATTATGTTGTGCTTTAGATCCGTATAAAATAGTTACAACTCTAATTTTCATAAATATTTGTTTATTTTATGAATTTATTTTATCAATAATATATTCCAACCAACGGTCTCACAACGAATTACTCTAATTTTTAATTTAATCGAGTTGCAAAATTCTTTTCTTAAATTAAACTTCTAATAGGAAATTTTTATAATAAATAATAAATTTCTATGAGGAGTTTAAATTTTTAGGATCCATTACAGTGTATAAGTAGTGCATCTGTGTTTAAAAATACTGTAACCCTACGATTTAATTCGTATTATTTAATAGTGTGGACCTACTTACTTTCGAAACACTACTTATATATGATTTCAAAATAATTTAATAACATACCTTGGAGTTGCATCAAAATCAATTAATTACTAGGTTTAGTTGCTTCTTCAAATCAAATAACAAATAATTTATTTCGTATAATAATTTTTACAAATTACATCATTTTCAACTCTGTAAAAAAAGCGTTTATAGTATAATTTAGTCTTAATTTAAGTCTAGAATATTATATTATCTTATTATTTAGTATCGTAAAAATTAAACAATTTTCAGTCAAGCTTTTTTAATTGGACTCATGAAAAAAAAAACAGTTTATCTTAACTCTTCAATTTTAGTCAAAACTACAGTATTTTGGGGGATAGCCCAACTCCGCGCTGTGGTCAAATTTAAGCCAAGGAAAAGTTTTATGGCCCTCGAAGGGTCCAGTCCAACTCCGCGGGATGGCCACATCAAAATATCTATGCTACCTTATTGTGCTTTCGTATGAGATATGAAGTGTTTAATATAAAATATTCTATGTGTCCCCTAAAGTAATGTTACACTTTTATTTGTTCATAGCTACTTTATACATGTGACAGATTAGTTTAGGTTGTTAGGTTAGGTTAGGTTAGGTTAATGTTAGGTAAATTCAAATCAAACATAAGTATTCTATTTTTTACTAATTAACTTTATTTTATTTGTTACTGTGGTTTCACACATTTCTAAATTATGTACATTTATAATAATTTCATACTTCAAATACAAACCCATAGCCCTCAGGGCTGTTCGAGCCAAAATTGACCACCGCGCGGAGTTGGACAGTCGGTTTTGACATGTTTCTGACCACCGCGCAGAGTTGGGTTAAGCCCGTTTTTTCTTGTAATTCTTTCCTACGCCAAGGGCCTTTTCAATTAAAGTCAACGTGAGATTAAACGCTTTTAAAAGGTCCAAACCCATTAAAGTTTTGACGATGTGCCGGGAATTGAAGCCGTCTCCCGCACCGAAGTCCAAACACCACAACCGCACTAGCGTTCCCAGACACTAAATCGATGCATTTTTTCATCGTTAACTCCGCAAGGCTATTTAAATATAAGTAGGTTAATCAATGTAAAAACATTTAATGCTTTCAAGATGCTTACTAGAGTTTGGGAGTCAGATATTGGTAACCAACCGATGACTGTTAGTAATGATTGATTATTTTAAGTTGGGTTAAAATGCCCACCTACTAGGTGCACTACCTACTAAAGGCACCTACCTAGTAGGTGGCGTCCCCATCTTAATGATAGATAATTGATTGGTAAGGAGGTACTGAACGAAATATTTACCCTACCAATTACCTTTCTATAATTAAATTTAAGATTCTATTGTTCTATCCTACGAGCAATAAAACAGAACTCATCATTAGTATTTGAATGAGATTATTCAAATTATCATTAACCTTAAAATCCACGGTAATTTCTTATGAAATGTAGCCTATTCATTTGTACCAGTTTTTACTCTAACCCTACACTCTTTCGCATATACCTGTTAATATGCATTTTATCTTCACACTTCAAATTTTTAATTTACAAACATTATACACAAGCATTTTACAGCCAAGAGAGTTTTGTACGCGTGAAAAGTTGGCAACACTGGCTGTAAATTCCCGTAGATCAGCTGTTTTGCTGTCATTGTTGACAAGCTTTCTAATGTCAACAACGTATAAAGGTGTAATTATTTTTATTATAGTCAATTTAGTGAAAATTAAAATGATTATTTTAGTGATTAATGCTAAGTTAATTTTACAAAATGAATCAAAACAAGTGTATAGGCCACTATAAATCTACATACTTAGTAGAGTAAGGGTTTTCCCTATCCCTTATCCAACCGTCATTCTTAACAAATGTTTACAATCAAGGTGCTATTTTTAAAACGTACTGTATGATCTAGCGCACCTGTGAATAGTAATAACAAAGGTATTTTCCTTAAGGGCTTCACCTCGCACGTTAAATTTATTGCTAGAGTGTATTTTAAAAGATCCAGTGATAGTGATGCTAACCAACTTTCTTTATATTGGCTCAATAGTGTGAATTTTAATTTGACAGCTGTTCCTTCAGTTGAATTTTTAACCACAGTCAGATTGTAATTAAGACATTAAACCTTTTTTGAAAATGTACTTTAAATAAGCTACTTTTTGACAACTGTGACCTGATAAAGGAAGGAAATGACTCTTAATAGTCTAGTAATAAAATCAACAAATTTATACTAAATTAGTAGTTCTATTCACCTAATAAATTATCTATAAAAATAATCTTGAAAAGATAAATGGGTATTACACAGGATTCATTTTGCCTCGGAAAGAAGTTTTGGACCCTGACCCCTGACCCAAAAGTACCTTCGTTGTCTTTACGTGTAAAAAGGCTTACAAACAATGAGGATGAATCATTACGTCATTTATGGTCATCGGAAAAATTTCTTGTGAAATTCATGCTAAGAATCTTTGCTGCGCTCTTGAGAAACTTTTACGAACGGTTGAATAAACGAGTGTCATATTGTAACTTTGCGCACTAATTACACAAATTACTATCATCGTACTAATCATACATAGCAGAAAGTAAAACTTACTTGTAGTGCAGCGAGTAACGTCGACGGAACGCTACTGGGGCTGATTTTCCTTATCACCTTATCATGAGATGGTCAGAGGTCAAAACTTATTCGGAAAATGGTTTCTGATAAGAATTATCTGTACAAAAACATTTCACACTCGATTTTTACAAAACTTCGATAGCAAAATATCGTTTGTAGTTGGGGGTGTCTTAAAAAAATAACACTATTCCAGGAGAAATTAAGGTTTTCGCAAAGGCAATTTATAAAAAACATAATTAATTAAAATTGTACTTTTTTTGTAACGCTAAGTATTGATGATTTAAACATACTTCATTAGCTCAATGGAAAACAATTTTGATTGATAAAACACTATGATGATATGTGGCCTGTCGTAAATTCATCTCCTTTTAGTTATAATAAAACTATATAAAGCTCCTTTGTGAACAAATCTTTCATCTTTTACATTAGTTGTGCCTTATATTCATAGAGTTTACTCATAGCTACTAAATAGTTTCGATACCAACGTTTCATTCACACCATGTAAATAGTCATCAGTAAAATAAACGGAATCAGCAATCTGACACATACTTTCTCCCATAACCTTGACAACAACCTTTATCATGGGTAAGTAGTGAGAGTAATATGATATTTCATTGTTAAAAATCACAAAAGCTGCAATACATTTTGAACCGTAATTTTTACAACAATGGGGTGTTGTACTATTTTTTTCCCTACAGTTACCTAACAATGTACATGTTCTCACACTGATTTGCGAAAGCAAAGTGGCCAATTCGCTCATCAGTGAGACATCTCACTCTAATTAGTTTGTCTCACTCACTCCAGATTTGCACGAACTAGTGAGCGCGTAACATCCAGAAAAGGTCGTATGCGCACGAAATACGTTGGCAGCACTGGCTGTAAATCAGCTGGTCAGCTGATGTACTGTTGTACCATGAAATGTAATATTTAAAGTTCACTTCTGTGTAAAAATATGTCACGTTTCTTTACCAATTTATTTGTTTTATGGTAAACTAGCTGTAACCCGCGGGCTTTGCCCCGTTTAACTTCTTAATTTTCAAGATTATCTCGTTCGCATGGCTCAATCACGTCCTGGTTGAAGTTTGTTCGCTACGCTCACTCACCTTTAGGTTAGAGCTCGTTCGCTACGCTCACTCACCTTTAGGTTGGAGCTCGTTCGCTACGCTCACTCACCTTTAGGTTGGAGCTCGTTCGCTGCGCTCACTTGCCTTCAGGTTATCTCGTTCGCTACGCTAACTCGCCTCCAGGTTGAAGTTCGTTCGCTACGCTCACTCACCTTTTGGTTGCAAATTAGCTGTTGTCATAAATGTAAAAGAAATAATAGTGCTGCACCCTGTTGGTAATCCTTGTAACTTTAATGCTATTGAACATCATAGAACAGAACCAACTTGTTTAATTGAAACAGCTGTTAAGATTCAATAATTCCATTTCTCATAAGGTTAACATGGGAAACTCCAGAGCCACTGGGGCGGAGCCCGAAAGGATTTTTGAAATAAGAATATGCCTATATGTTAATCGGGAATGTGAGCTATCATCATGCCAAATTTCAGCCCAATCCGACCAGTATTTTTCGAGTTTACTTTTCCCATACACACATACAGCAACCACCTCTTTTTTATAATAGTATAGATGTAGGAAATAGTTATTTGTGTAACTAGTGGTGAAAGTGGCACTTTGCTGCACACGAGAGCAATGTTAACGCACGAGCCGCAGGCGAGTGTGGAATGACCTCGAGTGCAGCAAAGGCCTTTTTCACTCGTGTTACACATTATATTTTTCCTACAGTCACTATAAAACATATAAATAATTAGTCTTTCAAACACTATACAACACGTTTTTAGGTTCAGCTGGCAACACAAATGGTGACTTAGAGAAAGTAGTACCCGCGGTCTGTATCACTCCGCTATTTTTCCTCGGCAAGAAATGTGCTCCGCGTTTTGAGAATATAGTTCCGTATGTTTTTGTAATCTGAAGTTGTTTCCGCGCCTAAAAAAAATGCTTTAAAGGTATTTTCTTGTTTATTAAGATCGTAGGAATGTTTTAAAAACGTTTAAAAGAAAATTCGAGAAAGTTCAGAAATACCGAAACTATAAACACGAAATGACAGGTTAAATCGTATATAATAGTCAATCAGCTGCTCATAGTATTATTATCTTTAAGTTTTGCCAACCTATTTCCAAGCGTACACGGATTACGTGCATAATAGAACCACGCTGTTTTGTGTTGTTTCGTTGGAATCCTGATGTGCGGCAAAGTATAAACCGTACGACAAAATATAAACCGTACGGCAAAGTATAAATATGCAGCAATTAGCAGCTTTCTGTACTATAAACAGTACAAGGAAGCCAACTTTGTCGGGTGACTGTAGGAAAAATATAATGTGCAACTCGAGTGCAAAATGCAATTGCCTCGCTCGAGAAAACATTCTTCACTCGCCTACGGCTCGTGAGTAAGTATTTCTCTCGAGTGAGTCAATTGCTCCCTTTGCTCATTAGTTACACAAATAACTATAGAATTATAAGGACCATGACTTTTTAATTTTGATCAAAACTAGCTTTTCAAAAAACATCAGTTTTTTGTTTTTTATGGGAAAATAACATAAGTTACAATAACTTTTGAACCGTAATTTTTACGGTAATGGGATCTGTATGATTTTGTTCAGAATTTAAAGGACTATAACATTCTAAATTTTTTAGAAAATCGTTCAGGCCATTTCCGAGAAAATCCGATTTTCCCGATATTTTATGGGGTTTTATGGGTAAAACCCCATTAAAAATCAAAATTTCAAAAAAATTAAAAAACTTTCAACATTTTAAGGTTTATAACATACTATGTTAAATCAAAACCGGCATTTTTTCTATAATCTTATTTGTCCTTATTTTATGGGGTTTTCATGGGAAAATAACACAATTTACAATAACTTTTTAACCGTAATTTTTACAGAAGTAGGTTCCTTTCCGATTTTATTTCCAAGGGGAAAAATTAGTTTCTGGGATCAAAAAAGGACAAACACGATATCCACACGTTGACATCAACGGCTATTTCATCCGTGGATTATCATTTATTAAATTATACCTCCCTTACATGACGGTGTTCCATGTAGTATTGAAAGTTCAATGAACCTGTGACATCAATTCTTCTCTTAAAACAAGAAACCGATTGTTTGTAAGATTTATCTGTGCAAACCTTTTTATCTGTTCACTATAATGGAGGCTATTACTTTTGTTCTTTTTACTCTGAGGTGATGCATCATGTTAAAAATAGAACCCTAATTTAGATAAACAGAAATCTAACTTAATATCTAGTTTGGACTGATTCAAAATGCCCAAGATAGCACCGAAACTATTGTAGATCATTCACTCGCTTCGCTCCATTCGCTTGTTCGTTAGTCTGTTAAAACTTTCTAAATGAAAGTTAATTGTAACCGGAGTATTAATAATATATAGTTAATAATATCTAAAGTTAACGGTGTGCCCTTTAGTGAGCTTTCTTCTCGATTTTTTAGAATATCGATTAAATGCCTACTAATTTCAATCACAAGCAATAAAAAATTAAAATTTATTTTTTTATTTTAATTTTAGTTTGCATTACAACTTGCTTTTAACATTTAAAATATACAGCTCTAAATGACTGTGTCATTTTATGACAAATAACAAACTATTCCTCGATACATTTCATGATTATCATAAATTAATGTTTGTACAGTATTTATAAATTGACAAATTTTTTAAAGCAGGTTTTTATGAAAAAACAAAACCGCTCATGTAGGCATTGCCTTTGACTGTGTATACAACTAGACTTTCTATGTTTTTAAAGTTGAAGCATCGACTGTACACCTAAAGTCAACAGTTTTAGCAAGTTTTATGATATAAATCATGCACAAATAGTAGATGAATTAAGTCTCCCACAGATTGTGCTGTCAATTACATTTGCTACTTTTTAGCCAAGCTAAACCGAAAATCCAACTCTTTATTGTTAAATGTATCAATCATAGCATTTAAAATTAAGAGAGACTAAGTAATTTTAGCAGTCCCTGATCTATAAAAAGTTAGTGTTATTAATAAACATGTTACAAAGTTATTACGTAATGCTGCAACGTCTATTCTGGCACTGTATGTTTATACAAGACAGTGGCACGTCAAAAAAACAGAGCAATGATTTCCAAACAAGTAAGAAATTCTCATGAAGTAACTGACTTTTAGGAAATAAATTTCTTGTTAAAAAAAACGTTTGAAAACAAAAGAAAGGCGTTAAATGAGCATCCTCCAAATAAAACTCTTCCTTATATTATATTCAGGGTGAATCATAGAAATGTTTTTTATTTGATGCTTTATTATGTTGAATATACATGATATTTTAACTTTTAGCACTTCAAACGGGAGTTTTATTTAATGCCAAGGGCAATCAGTGAAAATATTTTTGGTGTAATCATTAAACATCTAGGTCCATTACTTTATTCTTGATATTAGGTTCAAAATAACTTCCCTGCAATGAAGTGTTTTTACAAGTTTTTACTCTTTGATTTGCAGTTTCCTATGCTAACAGGATTTGCGAGATAAAACCAAATTCAATCTTGGCCGGGTTGATTTGGAAACCGTACGACATTCTCATCTAAAGTATGCTTTCTAATAATAGGTTGACTGGTTGACGTGAATGAGTATGTAACATTATCCGAGACTGTTCCTTTAAAAAATTAAATTCCAATCACGTGAAAACACAAAAGAGCTATACGGTATTTTAGTTAATATTGTAATGCAATAGTTAGTGTGGTTTCTTACTTGAACAGAATGGTATTTAAATACATTATTATAATTAATCCAACCAATGTCTTTTGTTTTAGCGGCTCTGTGCGTTGTGGTAGCTGGGTCTTGTTTCGGATGGGTCACTCCAATCCTGTTGACGTTCCTGAGTCCCGAAAGTCCTGTTCCCATGACCTCAGTCGGGGCCTCTTGGATGATCTCTCTCTTGGAGTTCGGCAATCTTCTGACCCCTATCCCGGCCGGCTTCCTGGCGGACACCTACGGTCGCAAGCCGCTGATCCTCGCAACAGGCCCGCTCTACATCATCGGCTGGATCATAATCATGAACACCCAAACTCTTACTGTCCTCTGCGTCGCAAGAGTGCTTCAAGGACTCGCTCTAGGCATCGTGTACACCGTCGTACCCATGTACCTTGGAGAAATACCGAGTCCGAAGTTCCGCGGAGCTGTCACTAGTATCTTCCAGAGTGCTTTCTACTTCGGGTTTCTCCTCGAGTATTGTATCGGACCTTTTGTCTCGTATAGAATCCTAAACGCAGTCAGTGCTGCTCTTCCTGTGATCTTCATCGTGTGTTTCCTTCGACAACCGGAGACTCCGTACTTCCTGGTGATGCAAGGCAAGATGAAAGAGGCAGCGAAAAGTTTGGCTTGGCTGAGAGGTAAGCAAAGACCGGAAGAAGTCATGTCGGAGTTGGAGTCCATCGATGAATGTGTGAAGAGAGAGATGGCGAACCAGGCTAGTTGGAAGGACGTTGTAGCTACCACAGCTGACAGACACGCTCTATTGATAGTCAATGTGGTTGGAGTGGTGAAGATAATGAGTGGCTCAGTGTGCATCCCTACCTACTCCACTCAACTCTTCGCTCGCACCGGGTTTGACATGGTGTCCCCAGACGTCATCACTATCGTGATGGGAACCGTCATCTTCCTCTCCAGCTTCTTCAGCACGGCTCTGACAGACATCACAGGTAGAAGACCTCTTCTGATGATTTCCGCGGTGGGTTGCGCCTTCAGCCATCTTGCAGTCAGTATTTACTTCTTCCTCGACGAACGCACCGGAATCGATGTTCGCGCTTTCAACTGGATTTGTCCTCTAGCTCTCGTCCTCTACTGTCTTTTCCTCGCGTTCGGTCTCGACCCTGTAGCAATGACCTACAGATCAGAAATGTTCCCCGCAAACACTAGAGCAGTAGCTGCCAGCATCAACACTCTTATCTTCACCATTAGCGCCTTCATATCACTCAAAGGCTACCAAGTGGTCGCCGATACCGTTGGTTTTGACGTATTGTATCTCGGGTTTTCTCTTGTTTGTTTCTGCGGGGCTTTTTGGATGTACTATATCGCCATCGAGACCAAAGGCAAGACTTTGTCGGACATCCAGAATGAGTTGCAGGAGAGCGCTGAAATGAGGAGGAAGCAGAAGGAAATCAGGGAAATGGACGAAGGTGTTTATAGGTCGGTGTACATCTAGTCTTGTTCACGCAAACATCGGCGTATATAGTAGTAATATTTTCAGTATATTTGTTTAGTAATTATCAAAACTCTATATGTGATGTATTTTTTTACAAATGGGTCAACGCTGAAGGCGTGTTTTGTAGCAGCTCTTTGGAAGCTTATTAACTTAATATTTAAGTCCGTTTTATGTAGTTTTGTAAATACATTTTATTACTTTTGTACTTACGTTGTGCTCTTTTTTAGTTCTAAGTTTCCGTCTGTGATAAATACAAACTTTTTTAATAAACCATGTATTTTATTTGTCACCTATGGACTTCAAAATAGAATCGTTTCCCTAACCATTGGTCAAAATGGAATAATACAAATAAATATAATGTAAAAGAACGTGTGTGGAAATGTAACATAACTTGACCATTATGGTTAAAAATCTTAAGAGACGAAATTGTAACGAAATTTAACATATTGTATTACGAAATTCTCTGTGAAATTCAAATTTATGTTATAAATTAACTGCGATGATCGATGTCTTCTAAAATGAAAGAGGATAGCTAAAATTATATACTCGGGATGGTTGAGAAATTTTAAGTTAAATTATTGTTTAAGTAATTTGTTTGCTACTTATTACTTATCCTTATTACCAATTACTTATTTTAGTGTTTGTCTATTGGAATGTATTTGATAAGAATCAAACTTAAGTAATCATTTTTTGAGGAAAACATAAAATGATGAAAACTAACAGAGTACCTGCCCTTTGTACGGGGTTGGTGTATAAGTATAAAATGCTTATTGCAGTTATAGGAGAGGACACGGGTTAAAAATTGTGTTCTCTAAATTTACGGTACAGTATTATATAGTACTGTATAACACATCTACCATAGCCATAATGCTCTACCACTGCACCTAAATATTTGCAAAAGTATATTATCAAAAACAGTAACAATATCACAAATTATTAAATTAAAAACATAAACATAACTGTAAACAATCCTACTTTGACAGTTCTCATTGTCAATCACAGAGTTGTCATAGTG
Source organism: Macrosteles quadrilineatus (assembly GCF_028750875.1). Taxonomy (NCBI): domain Eukaryota; kingdom Metazoa; phylum Arthropoda; class Insecta; order Hemiptera; family Cicadellidae; genus Macrosteles; species Macrosteles quadrilineatus. The sequence continues at coordinate 13,483,451 of NW_026542597.1, forward strand.
CTGCACCATGTTGGTAAACCTTATAACTTTTTAATGCTATTGAACATCACAGAATTAATTGTTTAATTTAAACAAGTGTTAAGATTCATTAATCCATTTTAAATATTAATAAGGTTAACATGTGAAACTACTAAGCCACTGGGGCAGAGCCTGAAAGGATTTTTGACATAAGAATAGGCCTATATGTTTTTTTCGGGAATGTGAGCTATCATCATGCCAAATTTCAGCCCAGCTCGATCAGTAGTCAATACGTGATTGAAAAAAAAAAAAAAAAAAAAACGTTCAAATTTTTAATATCAGTATGATTTACATAGTTAAATACAAGGTCCGAGGAAGACAAAGGTTTGTTTTATAGGAATCAAGCTATTTATACCAACATTAATACGCGGGTGAAAACACTAGATAAATTCCATAATGGTTTCTACAAAGTCAACCTTGGTTTTGTGTCTGGACGCTATCTACTATTGGGAACATGCGAGGTTGGAAACATTTAGATAACTACGTGAGCGATATCTTCTGTTTTTCTCAGCTTTTCTGCCTCAAGTCACTAATATTCTCAGCTGATAACAGGTTTGGAATCCCCACCAATCCCGGTCTTCCGCGTTCTTGACAAAAAAGATTGCAAGGAATTTTAAATTTAAGGGGAAACAATGTACTAGGTAGTCAAAGGTACTACCTGTACTACTTAAAGTATGTTTCACATCTGAGTTTGGAAACAGATGTTTACAAAAAACATCTGTAGAAACCAGCATAACATAAGCTTCTGCTTGATGATTCAACAAAAACGTCGTGTTATATGTTTTGTTCATATTGGCCTGGTATATGAGCTTTTCTTAAGAAAATACCACGAATACTTGAAAAATACCGGTATGGATCATAAACATAAAAAATAACGTTGGCTCGAATCCTATACTAATAGCATTGACATATGGATTAGATAGTTCCATTTAAATAATGTTAAATAATCTTTACTTTCAGACCAAAAAGGTCATTTGTTTATTTATGGTCCATACCGGGTCTTTTCTAGTATTTGTGGAAAATACTTAAAATATCAACCAAATCTCTTATGTATAGGTTTTTAATTTCGAGAATATTTTGTCTTGTAAATATATTGGTTTTGTATTCAAAACCATAGGTACTTATTGTAACCAATTTAGTAACCATAGAATGCATAAACGTATAACTTAACTTAAGACTATCTTATGTATTTTTAACAGCAGTATAAGGCAGTTGGAAATGTAAAGAAATAACGTTCCTTGTCCAAACCTGTTAATAAAAATTATACGTATAAATATTCTTGTACAAGGAAACAAATTCAGAAAATAATGATATCTGTTAATTTAAACTTTTAAAGTGAATGGGGTAAAATGTAAAGGGATTTTAAAAATCCTATATGGGATACTTACTTATTTATACTTATACTTACTTATATAGATTAGGCATCATACAAAATTACTTGAAACCCACTGGTCACCCTTTATCGTTTTCTTCACTGCATCCAGACCAACAGTTTTTCAATATAAATGAGTGGCAAAAATACGTAGTTATCTGAATGTCTGTCAGTACATACGGGATTTTGACTAAACTTTTAATCGCGTATCAATTTTAACATGTATTAAATTTCATGTTACCTACCTATACCAGTTAAAAGTAGTACGGTATATTCTTAAAGATTACAAACGTAAATTTTATTTTCAACTAAGCTAAACTCTTAATGATCCGTCATTTATTTCAAAAATTAAGTTGGGAGGTTAGCATATGGTAGAAAATAATTGATTTATGCAATTTTTTATTGTTTATTTACCAAATGTTACTGTTTAACAAATCAAGTTAATCATTAATTTAAATACATGTGCTCACTTTTTGATGGAGATTAAGTAAACAGAATTTTTCTTATAACCAATTGAATCATGTATATTTTAAAAACCCAATTAATTTATTGTACATAATATTTTTACATGATTAATCATTTTGATTAAAATTATAAATTTAAACAACACTCACAAAGAATCTACCACAAAGAATCTATACAATAATATAGCTTTTGTGTGATAGTATTCATCAGTGGTAGTAGGAAACAAGTTGTCTTTTTGAATAGACTTTTTCTCTGTTTTCTTTTTCAAGAAATTATGTTAAAAAAGTCTATTACGACATCAATTGTTTAAGAACCGCAAAGATGACCAGCACTCCTTTTCATTTTTGTTGCAAAAAAACCAAATCACAAGTGGACGTCGGAAATCTCAATAGTCGGAATATCCAAGGGCTTCCCATTCTTCTGCAATGAGGCGTTCAATTCCTGCCTTATTTCAGCAAAAGTCTTCCCCTTGGTTTCCGGGACGGTGAAGTATATCCAGAATGACCCGAAAAAACACACTGTCGCGAACATCCAGAAGACGGAAAACAGCCCTAACGCATCGGTGATCACCAGGTAGAATTTGAGGACAAAGAAAGCATTGAGAGTCAAGTTGATGGCAGAAATACTGGAAGCGAATCCTCGAGTATTGCTGAGAAACATTTCAGACTGGTACATAACAGACACTGGACTTACACCTAGAGAAACGAACAGACTGAACACAACAATGACTGCGACAGGAAACCAACTGTAGTGCGTGACATCAACAACCGTTTGTGTGTCAAGATAGAAATAGCATCCAGCGAGAAACAAATTCACCCCTGCTCCGATACAGGAAAACATCAACAGCTGTCTTCTCCCAGACAGATCAGCGATTATTGTCACAAAGAAGCTGGAAATGAACAAAACAACTCCGAACAAGATGGTCATGTTGTTAGGTGCCACTATTTTGGTAGAGTTGTCAGAGTTCAGAGCGTGTATCTGTGAGAATGTTTGAGTCGGATACGTCATCAGAGCTATCAGACCGTTCAACACTCTGATGATACCAAGGCCTATCACGATGTACAAGGCTCTTCTATCAGCTGATGTTGAGACGATGTCCCTCCAAGATGCTTTGTTGGTTACGTCTGCCGTTACGGATTGTATCATGATCTGCAGTTCTTTGTTGACCGCGTTGGTGTTTGACCGTCCCCGCAGTCTGGCCAGAGCGGCTGCAGCAGCTGGTTCGTTCCTCCGCATCAGCAGGTAGTACGGAGTCTCCGGCTGGTTCCAGAAGATGGCCACCGCGATGACCGGAAGAGCTGCGGTGACGTAGGTGTACATGTGGTAGGAGAGGAAGGGGCCGATACAGTATTCTATCAAGTGACCAAGGTACCTGGAAATAGATTTGGTTAGAATCAGAATGGTATTTATTTTGCACAAAGAATATCAACAATCACATGCTACAATTATGTAAAGACGAGGGGACCCATGCCCAAATCGAGCATTTTAATAGGGTCCAAAACAATATTTAAAGGAAAGAATAATAATACAATACCCATTTACTTTTAAAAATCTATATCTACACCATAAAGACTGAAGAGTGATTTACAGTACCTTTTTGCATCAGGTAGCTGATTAACAAAAACGTAGCCTATTTCAAACTAATTTTCTTAAACGGTTTCGTCTTGTCTCCTTGTTTACAATCTGAATGTGAATTCGCTGTCAGATTACAACTCATAATTAAACCTTTATAAAGAAAGTTTATCGGCAACACTGATCATTGAAAATTAACTCTTGAAATAATTGAAACAAGAGGGGGCAAAGCAATTAAGGAAATTACCTTTTGCCTTTACCATTCGTAGGTGCGCTGGATCATAAGCTCTAAAATGACACCTCAATCGTAAAAATTGGATAAGTATAGCGGATGTAAGAGCAATGTAACAGAGAAACCCCTTATGAACATACCGTACGTTATATACTTAAACGTAACGTAAACGTAACGTAACGTTATATACTTAAATCTATATCTCTATGCATTGGATTAATTTAGTCTTGTAAATGTATTAGTGTTAAGATCTAACTAAAATCATAGACAAAAATTTAATTCTTTTTGTCTATGCTCAAAATGTAAATTTAAACACATTTAAAGCTCGTTGGACAATTTGTGCTTTCCACTCGTTTGAATTAGTAACGTGAGTTAGCACTATCCTATCCAAAGTTGGCAGAGTCTTGTATAACAGAACCAGTTTACCTAAAACATAGTGGTTTGGAACTATCAACCAAAAACCTTCAATGTATACTTGTCTGTACGTGTGTTGAAATAAAGGTAAATTAAAAAAAAAAAACTCCTCAAATATAATTTCAAATATGTATTTGTTGAAGATTACCTACCACATCAGGCATTACTATGTGAGCCCATGTTTTCGGTAACCTTTCACTAGTTTTGATTTCAGGGGGTTTCGTCAAGTTCAGTCAGAGGAAAAAAACAGAGACTTGTATAGCTTCAATCCAATTTAGTGCGTTTGATTAAAATCTATTCAGTAACCAACTATTTCACGAATATAACAAAACACGACTTTTTGACTCTTAACGATATGTCTCCGCTTCTGTAAACATTTACAAAATGGTAAAAATGCCGATTATTGCTTGGTATCTAACTTCAACCTGACTGACCAACAATTGTGAAACATGCTGGAGATGGATCCCCTGATGGAAGGGCTGGCGATCTCACTGAGGTAGAGAGGAACGACGGTGAACACGATACCCATGGCGACTCCTTGGAGAAGTCTGGCAAAGTAGAGGGCTTGGATGCTAGGCCACGCGATCACGATCAGCTATAAACATGTGTTTGAATAAACAGATAGCTATGACGTCATCATCGATAATAGCTGGGGTTATGACAAAAAAGTATTATTAAGGTTTTGTAATTTTAGAAGGGAGATGTTTAATGTAAAGAGGAAGTGATAGGTGATTCTGTGAAAAGTGTTGAACAAAATCTTCTTGTGCTGACTATTGCCTGAAAGCATTTTGTAAACTTTGAAAAGGAAAATGGCTGAGATCAGACTTGGCAATGATTTATGATGTTCACGGTGATTCATTTTGTATTGTAATGGTAAAGGAATTTATGTGCAAGTGAGAAAACAATATTTGACAACAAATCGTTTTGTCACTGGTGAAATTTAACAAAGATCTTTTCATTCAAAACTGGCTACAACTTCAGTTGCATTTTATTACCCCACGCAATGGGGAGTGAGCTGGCCTACTGGTAAAGGGTGGAGATTTGGTCCCAGAGAACCCGGCGTCAAATCCCGCCAATCACCAATGGAATTTTTATATGTAATGTGTAATGATGCCGCAATCATCTAAGGCTAGCTTGAAGTAATGTGTAAGAAAAGTTGCCAGGCTAAAACATACTCAACGGATTTGAAAGTTAAAATCCACACCCCATTTCTCTAAGTTGTTACCCAATAGCTGGTTAAAACTTTGACCAAATTCAATCATAACATTTGCTACGTACCCAGCTAAGGAAGTACAACGGGCCTGTAAGCAGTATGCTCGGTCTTCGCCCCCAGCGATCAGCGAGGAAGCTGGATGGGATGGGGCTGAGTACGTTGCCGACCTCTATGATTGCGACCATCCAACTACTCTGGGCCTGGGTCATGGGGATGGGTGACCCAGGGCTGAGGAGGAGACCCAGGATGGGCGTCACCCAGCCAAAACACGACCCGGACACTAGCACGGAGAAGCATGCTGAAATCAGAGAGATAAAGTTACTGCTCTTAGTTTGAGGTACATTTTATGTGATTGTGAGTAAGTGTTATTTTATGTTAGTGCTAGTGTCTAAGCTAGTGGCATTTACAAGGAAAATCATCACAAATATGTTTTAAGGGTAAGTAGTTCAAACCATCAAATTATGTGGAAATGTTAGGAATCAAACTCGTCCCCTGGCTCCAAGGTCTTAGACGCTAATTAGAAGGCTAGCAGTACAACCGTACAACTAAAAGAAAAACTATTAGGAATCAGCTGATATTTTACATCACGAAAACAGGATTTCCAATCGTTTGGCAACTTCAAATTTGATGCCGTCTAGTGGGGAGGCAAATTTATTAAAATATGTAAAATAACAAAGTTGGCTCACCCCGAAAGGTAACCGGTGAACACTGTGCTAGATGATATTGTATTGTAGTAGAGATGATATTTTGACCGGTGTTCACTCTGTATGAGTGGGACTCTCTTTTCTGGACTGTCACTGTTTGATCTTTGTATAACTCGAGCAAAAATGAACCGATTTTGATGAAATTTGGTATAAACGTTTAAACTTACATTCATTCGAACGGGTTCACGAACCAGCATGATCTGATCATGGGAGTGGGGGTTTATGGGGGTTTTATGGGGGGTTTTATGGGGTAAAGATGGGATTTTCTTATTCTTTGCCCCCAAAGTACACAATTTTCCTATTTTTCTCTAAACCATTTTATAGAACTTTAAAAAACAAATAATTTAGTATATTAAAGTATTTTTCTACCCTTATTGGTTACGAAGAAAATTAAAAAAAGTGTTAATTTAAAATTCCCATGTTATTCTTATGAAGGATATCGTCAACTCTTGTAGTTTGCTTGTTTATGGATACATTTTGATCATACTTTGTAAACTTTTTTATTTATACTAAGATATTAATATTCTACTAACATTCACGCTTTATTAGCCTCCCTGTAACAGCAAACCTAGGTACTCGTTAAACCTAATGTTATTTAAATTGAATTAATTTAAAAACGAATCAGGCAATTGGAAATCCACTTAGTCTGCAGGTTCGCTGTGACGAGGGTATTTTATTGGTGACATTTCTTCCTATAACTAGTGGTTCAGGAGATATAAGCAGTCAAATTTGGGGTTTCCTCCATGTTAATTAGATTGATCCGTTTTAACTGTCAACCTAATCCTAATGTATTTCCTGTGCTATTTCGTTACACTTTTGACTTGACATATAATAACAAATCTAGCTTATCAGGCACATCTCAGATTCGCCCGATGCGTTAAAATACTTGGTATGCGGCCTCTTGTCTGCCAAATGAGCGGAGTGAGCATTGATATAAACAAATAACCTTATTTACAAATACATCTTTTTATAAAAAAATATTACAAAATAAAAACATGAGTAAATGTTATTGATCATTAAACCTCATGAATTTAACCCATCGTCATAAGCAATTGCCATCTCTTTTTTCTTTACTTACCATTTGCTTCTCTTATTTATGCTTTTCACTCTCTCTATAGAAAATGGCTCAACATACAAGCCCTAAATTGTTCTTAATCTTGACAATTCTACGTAATAGCCTTGACAAGTCTACCTCAGCCTGATTTAAAGTACATTCTTGACTGCAATGTACCGAAATCGATAGATAAGATTCATTGGATATTGCGTTTGAGAACGTTTTACACCATACTGGTGGATAGGCAACAAACAACCCGTTGTACAATGTTGGTCCAATTTATAAAAAAAAAATAAAGTTGTGGGTCAAATTGTACTAAAATGCATATTTGGAAATCTTTTAGTTAATTTTCTGTTTCGGTAAATTTGTACATGAAGCTACCGTACCTATGCTAACACATTACATATGCCTGTAGCAGTCCAAAGATTACTCTGAAGTATCACACGACAACCTTTTTAAATGAAGATGTGTTTGTTAAGGGCTTGGCATATAAATTACAACATGAATAAATCATATACATTAATAATAAACTACAAGAAAATTATTAAAACCGATATAAAATTAGTTTCTGTATTAGGCTACACCATTTAATTTGAGTTGTAGAGACTGCACTGTGTTAGTGTAAAACCTATAGAATTGGATTGTAGTAAATTAATCTGACATAAAAATGTCAACATGCGGTTCTGTTGGCTGTAACAATTCTTCTAATTACGTGCAAGTAGAAGGAATATCATATCAGAGGGGTATAAGCTTAGTTATGACCATCGATGTATAAAACTATAACATTAGTTAGTTTTATATGTCGATGGTTATGACTGGACTTCAGTACGAATGCGATGCTACAACAGCCGCGGGTGGCTAGCACCCGCCGAACCCTTCGAATGAGGATTTTCCGCGCTGTTCAATCCGAAATTTTTACAAAACTAACAGAATAAAGTTAAGTACAAACAGTAAAGAATTTATGTTTAAAGAAATATTATTGTAATAACTGATAATAATTAAATAAAAGTTAATTTAATGTCTCATTGTATTGAGGTCCATTATTTTAAAAATAGAAGATAAATTGTGTATATAGAAAAGTGCGAAGGCCCAACGGGATACATTAGGGTGACAGTTAAAACGGATCAATCTAATTAACATGGAGGAAACCCCAGCTTTAACTGCTTATATCTCCGGAACCACTAGGTATAGGAAGAAATTGTCACCAATAAAATACCCTCGTCACAGCGAACCTGCAGACTAAGTGGATTCCAATTGCCTGATTCGTTTTTAAATTAATTCAATTTAAATAACATTAGGTTTAACGAGTACCTAGGTTTGCTGTTACAGGGAGGCTAATAAAGCGTGAATGTTAGTAGAATATTAATATCTTAGTAGAAATAAATAAGTTTACCTAGTATGATCAAAATATATCTATAAACAAGCAAACTACAAGAGTTGACGATATCCTCCATAAGAATAACATGGGAATTTTAAATTAACACATTTTGAATTTTCTCCGTAACCAATAAAGGTAAAAAATATGTTAATATACTAAATTCTTTGTTTTTTTAAGTTCTTTAAAATGGTTTAGAGAAAAATAGGAAAATTTTGTGCTTTGGGGGTAAAAAATAAAAAAATCCCATTTTTACCCCATAAAACCCCCCATAAAACCCCCATAAACCCCCGTTCCCATGGTCAGATCATGCTGGTTCGTGAACCCGTTCGAATAAGTGTAAGTTTAAACGTTTATACCAAATTTCATCAAAATCGGTTCATTTTTGCTCGAGTTATACAAAGATCAAACAGTGACATCCGCCATTTTGGAAAATGGCGTCCAGAAAAGAGAGTCCCACTCATACAGAGTGAACACCGGTCAAAATATCATCTCTACTACTATACAATATCATCTAGCATAGTGTTCCCCGGTTACCTTTCGGGGTGAGCCAACTTTGGAATTTTGGCCATTCGCCTCCCCACTAGTCATTACATGAGGGACTTGAGTTATACCATGTTATACGTTAGATAAGTGGGAACCTAGACCATATAGATTTGAAGCTGGATGAACATAAATCGTCAGGCTTAATAAATAAAGCTATGTAAGCCAGCTGTTATGACAAGCTAAATAATAATGCTTGCCTCGGTATTCAGAAGGCTTGTTTGATCTTTAGCAAAATCAGAAGCTTCATAAATTGTCCGAAACTGGACCAGCAGCGGTCCATGATCGTTGGGCTCTTAACTTGGCTTGTGAACCAGCTGATCGCAGTCACAACGCTATCATCTCATTATTTTCCCGTCAATGTACCCACTGGTGAATCAATGTAAACCTAACTGTAGAATCAAAACACCTTCACACGATTGGTGCAAATACCCAGCCATAGCAAAATGCACGTAAAACAACTTTAACGATCCTCAGGCATAGTAAAAACAAACAAAAATACAAAAAACTAAATCATTACAACTAAAATATTAGAAGTACCTTTAAGAAACGATAAAAGCAATAGGGATGAGATTGCTAACAAATCTGACGGAGTGGACGAGGCTTAAGGCAATTTTGGACAATCCTGTGAATCATGAATATGTAGGACGTTTAGGTGTGACAAATTCAGATTATCTAATGATCACTTCAGCTTGAAAATAACCTTTTCTGACGCTTGAATGTGCCTTAGGATAATGGGTGAGTTTTAATTTTCTCGCATACTGAAAAGAGTTGAAACTGCTCTGTAAATATGCATGGAATTCATAGAATTGATAGTCTTTTGAGTAATTATATTACCAAAAGGACTATCCTATAAGGAAAATCACAGAATAACTGTTATTTATGATGCCATCTTTGTCATATCGTGTTCAGGAAAAACCTTGATAGAGCTCAATTCTAAAAGTTCTTAGAATGAAAAAATAATTCTTAAAGTTCTAGAGTGAATGAAGAAATAAATCTCGAGCTAGGAAAATATGTTGTGGTTCAATTAAAAAAGGTATTCTCTATGTTTGCCGTACAAAATTCTATAGCAGGACCGGTACCAATTATATGTTAATAAAACAATTATGTTTTATTAAGTCTTTTTAAGTTAGTTGTTTTTCTTCTGTTATTTTTACGTTTTAAAAACAGACAAACTTGAATTTTCTTCAGGATGAACTTTATTAGTTTTGCAATTAATTATTTATACAGGGTGGGGCAATGAAAGCGCCCCAATTTATAAGCAGTACAAACTCAATAATATTCACCCTATGGATATAAATAGCACATCAAAACACAGCTTATCTTTTGCCATTTTAACTTAACAAAGTCATTTTTCCATTTCTTGAGAACGAAATCCTGCAAGTGACGTCCTTGTCCTACTTGACATTAGGCACTTGAAAACTCCATCAAATACTCCTCCAGCATTTCTTCAGGAATCACTTTAGTTTTTGGGCAATTCTTAGCTTCGGTTCAAGCAAATCTGTGGGGTGACTTTGAGAAACCTCGAACTTCAAGTAGCTTATTAGAAACCCCCCCCCCCTGTCCAAAAAAAGGAGCCAACGTAAAGCTTTCAACAACAACAGCTTCTTGGCAAATCTCTTTGGACTTAGAGTTACTGCGACTCGCACTCTTTCAACATTTGCTGGTGTACAAAGAGTTTTGCGGCACCCACCGATTATTTTTTAGGTTTAAGCGTTTATCCTAAATAGTTTTACCCAGTTCACCATTGTTTTCCAATCTGGAACAGAGCCATGTTGACCAAGGATGGAATGTGGTCCAAACAATCTCTGGGTTTTTGCACAAGAACCACTATTTTAAAAATAGGTTTGCACATCAAAATCTCAGTGTTAATAGCCTCGGGCATAATATTTACTAAAATGGCATAGTTTAATTGATGTTTTAAGCACAGCTGATCATTCGTTGTTGCAACAATTAACATGTGACAGCTAAAACAAATTGTGGCGTTCTCATTGCCCCACCCTGTATTAGGATATAGGTGATTAGAAATTCGAAAGTTAACACCATAGATATATAAAACATACGCTCTTGTGGTTGGTTGGTCTATGTTAATACTTATTAATTTCGTATCAGACTTTATGCATGTAATCGTAATGTATTAATCATTATTGAAGCATCCAGACTAAAATCACAAAGTGAAAAAACGTCTTTAAACAAATAATAATAATTAATTGTAGATCTATTGTTTTAAAATTTATCCTATGAATTTAACTATTCTTTTTATTTTATGCAACCTTTTTATCAGTGTCTACGCAAAAAGGTTAGGATATTTAACTCTACTACATTGTATCCTATCTAGGTCGGCAATGAAAAAACGGACTTTGCATTTGATTATTTACTGAGAATTAAAACTCAGTTTATCTCGACTAGACTATTATTAAATGGGTGGATAATTGATTTGTAATTGAGTTGTACGTCATGAATGTTCAATGAATGCAATAACTAATTGTCTAAACACATTTCAATTAACTTTACTTACGTTCTTATTTCCAATTGGATTTCAACATTTTACAGAATTGCGTTAATGTAAATAAATTTGTACGTCGGTAACAGTTTTTAATGCCTTGATAAAGTATTTATAAATTCATTTGTCTTATATCAATAAAACAGAAGAATTCCAACTTTGATTTTGCGTAGGTTTCTGTTTTCCTAAAAGATGTTAGGATTTAATAAGCCTAGCTTTCAGATTTATTTGGTTAACGCTACAATGAACACAGTGATTCCATTTTATTTTCTTCTTTCTAGTTCGCTTTGAACGCTGGATTAGACAACCCAAACAAGTAGAACCTTGATAACAAGTCTTCCATAAGGCTTGTTATCAAGGTTGTCTTTTTACTGAGGTTTGCAAAACATGATGATTAGGGGTAATATGAAATCAAGGATAGTATATAAATGGGATGTCCGTTTCAGTGTCAAAAATCGACGATTATATCTTATGCTCTAATATGAATGAAGACGCAAGTATCATGTTCACTACCTCTTAAAGATCAATTTATGTGCATCGTGGTCCTACTAGTAGCATATCAATGTATGAAGGCCAGTTAAATTATTTAAAAGTAAAATGCAGGGTGTCCACAGAAAATTTGTGATTAATTTCCATGACTTTCCATGACTATCCATGACCATTTACCATTGATTTCCATGACTCACGAACTTTACTCAAAAATTTTAATAAAACATACACACGCGAATGACACTGCATGGACAAGTTATTTCACAGAAAATACTGAAATATGTGATAGCAGATAACAATGGAGTAGGCCTACAATAGGTACAACAATGAACTAATACAAACTCAAAACTCATAAACTAATATAACTGTAATAAATTGAATCGTTGAATATTTGTGAAAAATCTTGATAAATGCTACAATAATCGGGGTTACGGCCGACTAGAGCATTGAAAGGTCCCTTCAAATCCATCCATCATTGGGGATTTCCATGACTTCCCATGACCTTTTGCCTATTTCCATGACTTTCAATGACCAGAATTTGTTTCCATGACTATCCCTGACTTTCCAGAATGTGGACACCCTGAAAATGTATTTCAAATCGAAATCTGAACATCGGTGAAATGGGGTTTCATGTTAAGCACAAAAACAGCAACCAAATGTAAACTAAATAATCATAGCTGACACGAAGGCGTTTACAATCCAATATTTGAAAAGTTTCTTATGGATTACCATATATTGGGTGAATACTAATCAAAGAATGATCTTATGCGAATGATTTCCCCCGAGAAGAGCTCTTCCCCGGTTACTAACTATTACACGATTTACACCAAGGTACCTTCTCAAAGCCAAGCTCGGTCCCCTACCTGTGAACGCCGCCACATACTGTCGCACCTCCCCCATAGCTTTTGGGTGAATACTAATCAAAAAATTATCGTATGCGAATGATTTCCCCCGAGAAGAGCTCTTCCCCGCTTACTAACTATTACACTATTACACCAAGGTACCTTCTCAAAGCCAAGCTCGGTCCCCTACCTGTGAACGCCGCCACATACTGTCGCACCTCCCCGTGACACCACATGGTCGTCTTCAACACTCCAAGCAATTGGCCCAATGTCAACTGAATTGCGGCGAGAACATTCAATTGGCCGAGACGCGTTTTGATTGGAACCCATCTCGAGACTCCCTTGATCTTGGACTTGGGAAGTGAAGCTTTTGTGATGTCACAACTTAATTTGTACCAGTAATGTAACTAGTCAATTATTCCAATGGGAAATATCCATTGAATTGCTTGGATCAGATGGAATCGGAGTGATTTGTAAATGGAGGTTTTGAGGCAAAAGTGTTGGCGTCTCTGTAAAAAATCATTGGTTTTGCAAAATCTATATATATAATTCTGTAAGACCAAATTTTTACCAGAAAATTGTGGACGCCTGGTACGGTAAGTCGCAGAAAAGTGGGAGGGGTCTTAAATTAAAGGTCTTCACCCCAGGGACTCGGGAAAATAGCAGAATTCCCATAAAGTTACCAGAAAACGAGATATAACGTAAAATATCCATCATAAGAAATGCATGGGGACTGAAAAACGTCTGCATTCTATCAGCTGTTACTTATTTATTTGCAATGTTTACATTTATTCCGAAAGTCAATGTTGGTAAATAATGTTTTTAAATGAATTCTGTTTAATTTTTTTGTTTTCCGTTTTATAATGAGTGAAGCAGCTAGACAGGGTAGGGGAAGACCTGCAAAACGTGGAAGAGTGTCCAGGAATTCAACAGAATTAAGAAATGCAAAAGAGAATGTCATGTAGGGCCTAACTGTGAAAGGAATCCAGGAGCTGTTTTACAACCTGTCTTAAGAAGAACGCTGGAAATTGAGTTGAGTCTGTTAATTTTAAGTAACATAAAATTGTTAATTTTAAAAACATATTTCCAATATTTGTCCTTTTATATATGTTTTTTTGTAGTCTAAATTAGCGGCTATGGCCCCTACAGGCCACTAGTTAGTCAATTATTTTACTTAATTTTGCTGTTAAACAATCTTATTCTTGACTCAACTGTCAGATTTCTTGGCGTACCTAGTAACAGGTTTTCACAACACCCCTAATTTACGAAACGTGGTATAATATTACTGACACCCAAACCCTGGTATTTTTTGTACGCACTTTTTAAGGCCCAGTATAATTTAAAATATATCTTTTTCCATTGCTATGATAACCAAAATGCTGACGCCTGTTTTATGTGCTTTATGTTTTATGTATTGCCTCAAGAAAAGTTTCGTTTGAGTGCGCCTATTAATACATCATCATCACTCTTTATTGATTTTTCTCTCAAAGGTTACAACCTTTAAATAAATAAAGTTTCACAATATTAATATTAAGAATAGTACTGGTAACCTACAATTATTCTCTCTGCCTTTTAGTATAGAAAACTCTAGTCACTATACGGGTTTATACTCCGAAGGTTCGTTTGGGCATTCCAAAATACAAATTGCGGCTGTCAAACAGTTTTTTATTAAATCAATAAAGCCAAGAAGCAAATCGGTTATTATGTATTGTGCGAAAGAGCGTCATCTCCCTATTGAATCTTTCAGATACTGTACATTCATTATTCATAATTTTAGCGTATGTGCTGTCAACGGAAATAATTTAATTTGCATGCGATATGTTTACTCTCTTGTAAATTTGTCTTTTATACTATCCCGAATTCGAACCTAGCTAGTTCGTTTCGCAACGCGTTTTATTTGGGTGGGTCTCCCGACTGGAAATGTCCTAAATTATGAAGTTGCTGTGTTTAAATGCAATTACAACAGGTCCGGCAGACCACTTATTCAAATCAATTTAAACTGTTTGTCTAATATTGGTGGGTTACCTTTAATCTGTCCATCGGTAAAAACTTCGGATATCTATGATAACGACTGTTAAAAATCATCATTCGATTTTCTTAATATTGCATTCCGTTTTTAGCGAATTCCCTTTAGAGAAGTAGCATTCACCTTAGGTGAAACGGTAAGACCTAGACCCGGGACCAATATGCTTTTCTTCATTTTTGACCCTCAAAACACGACATTTCCCAATCTCTCTCCAGACATTTTTAAAGAGTTTAAAAAAACTAATAATAAAAGGGTTATCAAGCCTAAGTATATCAAGCCTAAGTACTCGTAAAACTTAATGTTAATTAAATAGATATAATTGAAAACCAATTCAGGCAAATGGGAATTCACTTAGTTGGCAGGTTTGCTGCGGCGGGGGTATTATTATCTCGTATATTAATACGTGAGGGCTGTTTTTGGGAACAAAACTCCTCCGTTATTTCTGAACCGATTTTAACGTTTGAGGTGTCACATAATTCGTCTCAATTCGTAGTTTTGCATTAAGGTTTTAGAATTTAAAAAATCTTAACCTTAAGGGCGCGAGACGCTCTCAAAGGTAGCATTTTCCCCATAAGAATTACATTGAATAAATTTAAAAACAAAAGCAGCTGTATATAAAATGAAACTCACCAGCTTTTTGGGAGTAAATATTGATGTTTGTAATATTTAGGAGGTTATAGACAAATCTCAACAGTTAATCAGTTTTGTTGGAAGAACAGAAAATTTCTTGAGTTTAAAAGAGAAATATTGTAAACAGGAGGAGGAGACAATTAATAGGAAATCTTATACGTATGAGAAGAGTAGAGGAGAGGCCTGGTCTCACAGTAAGGAATCCAGGTACACAATAACTTGGAGAGATGAATCATTTTTGCCAGTTATGCTAAGCAACTTATCAGCAACTTACCAGGTTGTCACAGAGGTAAAAGTAAACATACCTGATGTCATATCAAATACAGTAAATACATGAAAGAAATGTTTACTGGTGACAGCTTTAAGTCGGGAAACATTTGTAGAAAACACTAAAAAATAAGGCCGGGTCTAAAAAATACTAAAATATTTGTACAAGAAGCGTTTATTTTCAAAGCACTAATAGCGTGAGTAGGGCCTACATCAATTAGTTACATACGCTTAAAGTCGGGTCTTTTAAACTAATAGAAAATTAATTATGACAGTTATTACTGTAGTTTTATAATGATAACTTCTGTATAATACCGGTACTTGACAATTGCTCGAATTCGAGAAACACGTGTACTATAGACATACCAAGATCAAAACAACCTGCGCAGAAACGAAAAGATCACGTGGTTCGCGCTCGCGCAGGTAGGTGTGGCGTACCATTCAAACCTGCGCGGCTCGAAACGGCCCAGGGTTCTTTTGTTTCTGGTATTACTATAGTTACTATTAAGAAACGCCATTAAAGGAGGACGCCGTCTATGTGCGAAATGTAACCCAAATATGAGTGAACGATGAGTGTAGAATGGAGTGAGATGCCTTATGAATCTTTGTTACCAGTTGAGACCAGCTGTTTCATTAGCCAGACAGGACCTTTTATTAAAACGATCAAGGATAGCTGGGTACAGTTACAACCCATTTAAAAGCTACAAACCTTTCTCAGCATATAACTGGCGACCTTTGTATCATCAGGCGAGCACCATAACCACTCATCTATATACTTTTTTAATACACTTTTGTGTATAAAGCTTATACAGTACACTTCTAATTTTGTAAACTCACGTTCTGGTTAAGGGACATCACAGAATAAAAGAGTTTACACATTATTCTGTGTCTAGTCACGTTGTTATTGTTTGGACATACTATTTTATTCTGTCCTTAGTCATATATTTGAAGAATATTGAAAACCAATGGGGTATACAGTCCTAATAAACTTTAGGTAAAATCTCAAAAGTTGCATTAACTTTTGAACCAGACTTTTAACAGGATGGGGGGTTGCACTGTTTTGTTTAGTATAGGATTTAATACTAAAAAGTCTTAATTGACTTTATAAAAAAGTCATGTCAGTACTGTTATACATCGCCCATAACTGAACCGTTCATCTTTTTGCTACTGAGATGTTTTAACACTAAGACTGAAATTGTATAAATACAAAAACTCTTATGAGTATTCTTGAACAATCGCATAAAAATAACCTGACAAGTACATGAAACACGGAACTTGTTTACTTGAAGTAAGTCATGGTACTTGACATTAGCTCGACGAGTGTTTGTTCAGTATTTGTGAATTTATCTGATTAAATTATCTAAAGAAATATTCTTTTACTAATACCTTTTTCCGATAACATCGGATTATGTAAAATACAATGCTGTAATTGGAATTGTTTACACTCATAGTGGATAGCAAGGGTTTTGGTACAAAAGTAGGTTTTAGCGCGAAGGCTAGAAATCGTTGAAATATAACTTGTTAAATCCATTCCTTTAATCTCTAAACCTCTAAATAGTTGCAGTTCCTAGGTTCACAGCTCTGGACTTGTGACTATAGACATGCGGTGCATAAAATGGAAAAGTCACTATCAGTCTCAAAGCTACCGCACTGTTGCCATTTTATAAGTTGGGACTAAGCGTTGGTTATAAGTTGTAAGATTCGAGTCCTTGCATTCCGTGTCCTCAACAACTGTCGTCTTTGCGGTTCCATTTCAATCATGCCCAGACTCATCTGCAGACCGTGCAGACATAACCTCTACGCTCATCCATTCCTCTTGACAGCCCTCGAACCAAAAGTTTCAAGTCTAGAACCCCATCATCCCCATGGGACATTAACAAGATTATGCTGCCCACTGTGTACTACAATTTATAGATTCTTTAAGTACTTCAACCTAAACGTCCTAAATTACCACGACCTTGTCCACGGCTCAGAGATGCTGGTAATTGGCAACAGGTGTCCCAGTGTTACTTTACCAACCATCTAACCATCAAACAAAAAGCCTCGTAACAATTACCTACCTGACTCACCTACAAACAAACAGCCTAAAAATAACATAAACCCAAACAAAAACTATAAAACTTCACTAGACATACCTCAAACCCACATGTAACCAAATAATCTTACCCTTATCAAAAGCGGCAACTCCATTTTGATTATCTCAGTCTCTGATTGGTCCTGATGGCCGCTGTGACTGGTCGAAATCGGTCGCCAATTCATATCTTATATTTTTTACGTATGTAGGTACGGTATAGTCTAAGTGAAGGTCTAGATGTCAGGATCGTGTTTAGAATCTATGAGGCCCTCCGTGGGCTCATTGGCGGTACTTCTCCCCCGTTCACGCCAACATAGTGATTTTCAAGTGCGGAATCTTCGCAGACACTTATGGCAATCACAAAAATAAATACTCAGCTCAAAAATTGAAACCCCTGACACATTATGATACAAATTTGTCAAGAGAAACAATTCTGATGAGGCCAAAAGTAAAGCCCCCATAAAGGCCGAGACATTAGGCAACCACCGTGTCCGCCGTTAGGGAAATACGTTCCTGGTAGATATATCGAGAAGTATTGCAACACTTACTTCAGATAGTTTTAAAACCTCTACCTCATTTTCGTAAAAGTTATTATATACTCCCATAATCCGGATGTCCCTTCCACCAATTTCCTTGCATTCCCCGCATGTAAAGAGACAATGGACTATTTTCAAATGTCAAGTGTAAAATAATCTCTAAGTTATCATACGATGTTATAATCACTCGCCGTAAGTGTGTGATATTCAGGTGGCATGATGTCTAGGATTTATATGATAGATCTTCGCTTATCTGACCTTGACACTATCAGTGGTCGACCCAAGTCTTAGGGTGTTGTGCGAGGTACACCACACTCTAGGAAGTTGATGTTGAAGAGTGTTGAGTGTAGATGGCTGTTAAGAGGATCGTCTCGAAAGGTCTTCTCAACCAGTACATCGCTGCTATTTCAGGTAAAACACACTATAGAATTCTTGTTAATGACAGAAAAATGTAACAATAAATTTAGTGATGAAGGTTTTAGGATGATATTTAATTAAAAGAAAAGAGAAAACGAATGGTTTTGAGAAGCGCGTATCAAAAACAGTCATGTCTGCAAAATAATGTTCAAAATATGTATAACATTCGATTGAAAACCCAAACAATATGTATCTTGTTGTCAGTCATCACTAGCTCGATAATTAAGAAAAAAATGATCAGAAATCCAAAAAACTCATGTAGTAATTAATTTAGGTACTAATTTCTGGATTTTACTATATTAGCAATTATTGTTCATTACTGACCTCAAAGAGAGTTCCCCAACTGAGAGTTTGTCAATTCTTACAAGGAAATGTTGAAAACCAAAAGCAAGATTCGTTTAGAAAGAGGCGTTTTATATGAATATCGTTGTTTATAGTGGTGTGAAGTTTTATCGTTTACGTTGTAATCCCAAAATTATTATCCACTTGAATGCGTCAACAATCAAAATGGTTTGAGTTGGTTTGTCCTTCCACTTTATTAGGTATGATTAGGTTTATTCCTAACTGATATTCATTGAAAACCCCCTCTTTACATAATGTTGGGCTATCGCAATATAACTACATATTACTCTCTTCATTTTCTCACAATATTTTCAGATACATTTGAATTTAGACTCCTGTCTTATGTCCCACTCTGTGTTTCAGCATGCATGAGCGTGGTGGCCTCCGGTTCATGCTACGGCTGGATCACCCCCATCTTGACAGACTTGCTCAGTCCCGGCAGCGAGATAGACATCACCCCCACTCAGATGTCCTGGGTGGTCTCCATCATAGAACTAGGCAACTTCATCAGTCCCCTGCCAGCGGGAATTGTCAGTGATAAAATCGGCCGCAAGCCTGTCATCCTCACCACAGGACCTGTGTATATCCTGGGCTGGATCATTATCCTCTACTTCCCCACACCTCTCATGCTGGGCATCGCTAGAACCATTCACGGACTGGGAATGGGCTTAGCGTTCACAGCAGCTCCTATCTACCTCGGCGAGATAGCCGGAGACAAGACCCGTGGAGTTATAACGAGTTTGTTCTTCAACTCATGGTGGGTTGGATTTTTGATCTCTTACTCCGTTGGACCCTTCATTAGCTACAGAGCGTTCACATGGTTCACTCTAGCCGTCAACATTCCGTTCATCGTCATCTTCGCCTTCCAGCCAGAGACTCCGTACTACTACATGATGAAGGGGAATGTAGAAAAGGCGAGGAGTACTTTGATGTGGTTCAGAGAGAAATCGGAAGAAGAAATAGATAAGGAGATGGCTCAGATGAAAATTAGCGTGGAAGAAAATCAGAAGAAAGCCAGTGTTAAGGACATAGTGGCGACTCCCATTGATCGAAAAGCGTTCTGCATGCTGCTTGTGTTGACGTGTGTGAGAATCACAAGTGGGACAGGAGCAGTCCTGGTTTATGCTACTCAGATATTTGACATGGTTCCGCACCTGACGATTTCATCAGATGTGATCACCATCGTGTTTGGGGTAGTGATGTTGATTGGAGGTATAGTCGGGTCTGTGACAACAGACACTTTGGGGAGAAGGCCTTTATTGTTAATCTCCTGCATCGGTTCTTTGATCTGCCAAGCGTTTACTGGTACTTACTTCTTCTTGTTGTTTAAAACTACAGTTGTTGTCTCGAACTTCAGCTGGATCGCTCCCGTCAGTATCCTCATCTACTCGGGTCTCTGTACAGCTGGCATGTACCCTGTCTGTTCAGCCTACACATCGGAACTCTTCAGTTCTAACATGCGAGGTTTAGCCTCCAGCTTTGGATCTGTCAATGTAACGTTCTTCTCTTGGGTTAGTTTAGCTTTGTATTTGCCGTTTACACAGTACATAGGTCTGTATGCCAACTTTTACTTCTACTCTATCGTATTGCTTTTTGGCTCTGTCTATTTCTATTTATTTGCCCCCGAAACGAAAGGAAAATCTTTTGTTCAAATTAGAAGAGAGATGAGCCAGAAAAGTTTGTCACATCTGGACGATGGTGTTTAAGTAGGCCTTATTTCACATTGACGAACTAATTCTAATGTTTGCTAAAACATCCTTCAATAAATGTGTAAAATAAAGGACGTGATGACATAGACTAAATGTCAATAATGTGGTAGTATTATGACCCTTTGAACACTTTGCAATTCATTCTTTATAATTCAGTATTTTTATGTTTAGCTCTAAACTGTTTCAAAACTGTAAATAGGTATTACATAAAATGATTATTATTTGTAAAAATGTACTTTAGTGTTATTTTTGTATTGAAATATACGAACTTGTTTTTACGAGGTTTTACGTTATTTGGACATTTCGTATTTTTTTAATTTCCTAAATATGTGTACCCTTTTACCAAAATAAGAAATTACCATAACTAAAACACTATGCATATTTTTCATTGGTCAAGTCCAGGAAACACTAGCTTACTACAGTAACAGTATCTTAAACTTTATGAGAATGAGAGTAAAACGGAATTTACTACAGTTTTGTATGTAAACAGACTATGTTAAGTGTAAGAGCAAATCATCCCCAAATGATCATTCGAGGCTTAGCACTCGTGGGTGGCAACTATGATGTATTCAGTTGGCATTATGTATAGGATCTGCATTATTTCTTGGAATTATCCGACCTTGACGCTATCAGATGTCGACCAAATGCTAATGCATGTACGAGGAACACTAGCACACTCTAGGAAGTTGACGTTGAAGAGTGTTGAGTGTAGATGGCTGTTAAGAGGATCGTCTCTAAAGGTCTTCTCAACCAGTATATCGCTGCTATTTCAGGTAAAACACACAGTTTGGCATTCCTATTTCACGTGGATGGATTAATAAGTGCGTAATAATAAAAGTGAGCTGAATATAAACATTTGAAGGGGGTGAAAAATTTACTAAAAACCCCGCTTAACAGTTATAGTTGCAACTGTTTGTAGGCCTAGTAAAAATATTTTTTAAGGTTTGACTAATTCCCTGTGTTATCTATCAAAATCTTATCAAACAAATCGATTGAAAAATAAATTTAAAGTTCTTAATCTGAACTCAGATTAATGCACTCCTGGAGTACCCCAGGGTAGTGTCCTTGGCCCCTTGCTATTTGATATACAAACCAGACATCCCTATGGTCCCCAATATCACAGTTGCTACATTTGCAGATGCTGCTGCACTGTTGTCACTTCATGTTGACCCTCAAGTTTCTTTTTACTTATTGTTCTAAGAATTAAACAGATTGTAAAATTAATTCAGATGTAAGAAAAGATTTGACTGCAATTATAAACAAATCTGCGTTGTTTGTTAGTGTTACTCACTACTGGCTCGATAATTGTTAAAACAAATTATCAACAGTACCTGAAAACACACAATTAAATTCCATTAATTTACCGATGGTAACAGTTTAAATAAGTACTTTAGTTGATTTATGTCGAATTATTAACTTGTATTTAACTATTATTTGTGTTCCCGACAAAACAAAATGCGTTTGTATGAACGGTAAATTTTAATCTTATACCCCTCCACAGCAAACATGCAGGTTAAGTGAATGTCCATAGTCCTAAATTGGATTTTCACTCAAATAATCCCTTTAAATTTTTTTATTTAAAATACATTTATTTTAATGATTGGCTAAAGTTTGCTGCAACAGGGAAGGTTATCAATAGGGGGTTTATTGAAATGCCAATAGCTTAGTAGAAAAAAATTAAAGGCAAATACTAAGTAGAATATAAATGTGATCAAAGAAATACTGTAGTATATATTTCATCGACCCATGAAAATGAGTGAGGGTTGAAAAGTCACTTTTTGCCTCTGTGATTAACTACATTTTTCGTCATATTGCACCATTATTTACAAACTATGCTACAAAACTTAAATAGTTTTCATTTAAAGACAATTTCTACTTCAAAAAATTCTTCCAACTCGTTTTCAATTTAATTTGCTACTGGAAACAAGCAGTTGTTTAGTAAGTGATTCAATCGTGTCGTCTATTTAAGATTGTGTTTGTGTACATTATACTATCGATGTCGAAGTATTTACAATAATGAAATAATGAACTGCAATCGATTAAGCAATCAATACATAATTTTGATACATGCAATCGATTGTTAAATCGATATTTACAACTGGGTTTACAACAATAGCTACTCCCTAGAGCTAGAGAGTATAAATACTAAACCCGAAACGGCTGTTTTTGGTGCAGTATGACGAAATAGTTATTTTCCTACAGTCACCCGACAAAGTTGGCTTCCTTGTACTGTTTATAGTACAGAAAGCTGCTAATTGGTGCATATTTATACTTTGCCGTACGGTTTATACTTTGCCGTACGGTTTACACTTTGCCGCACATCAGGATTCCAACGAAACAACACAAAACAGCGTGGTTCTATTATGCACGTAATCCGTGTACGCTTGGAAATAGGTTGGCAACACTTTAAGATAATAATACCATGAGCAGCTGATTGACTATTATAACTACGATTTAACCTGTCATTTCGTGTTTATAGTTTCGGTATTTCTGAACTTTCTGGTCTTTTCTTTTCAACTTTTTTAAAACATTCCTACGATCTTAATAAACAAGAAAATACCTTTAAAGCATTCTTTTTAGGCGCGGAAACCACTTCAAATTACAAAACCATACGGAACTATATTCTCAAAACGCGGAGCACATTTCTTGCCGAGGAAAAATAGCGGAGTGATAAGGACCGCGGGTACTACTTTCTCTAGAATTTGTGCTGCCAGCTGAACCTAAAAGCGTGTTGTATAGTGTTTGAAAGACTAATTATTTATATGCTTTATAGTGACTGTAGGAAAAATATAATGTGTAACACGAGTGAAAAAGGCCTTTGCTGCACTCGAGATCATTCCGCACTCGCCTGCGGCTCGTGCGTAAACATTGCTCTCGTGTGCAGCAAAGTGCCACTTTCACCACTAGTTACACAAATAACTATTTCCTACAGTCACCCGACAAAGTTGGCTTCCTTGTACTGTTTATAGTACAGAAAGCTGCTAATTGCTGCATATTTATACTTTGCCGTACGGTTTATACTTTTCCGTACGGTTTATACTTTGCCGCACATCATGATTCCAACGAAACAACACAAAACAGCGTGGTTCTATTATGCACGTAATCCGTGTACGCTTGGAAATAGGTTGGCAACACTTTAAGATAATAATACCATGAGCAGCTGATTGACTATTATAACTACGATTTAACCTGTCATTTCGTGTTTATAGTTTCGGTATTTCTGAACTTTCTGGTCTTTTCTTTTCAACTTTTTTAAAACATTCCTACGATCTTAATAAACAAGAAAATACCTTTAAAGCATTCTTTTTAGGCGCGGAAACCACTTCAAATTACAAAACCATACGG
Organism: Macrosteles quadrilineatus; assembly: GCF_028750875.1. Taxonomy (NCBI): domain Eukaryota; kingdom Metazoa; phylum Arthropoda; class Insecta; order Hemiptera; family Cicadellidae; genus Macrosteles; species Macrosteles quadrilineatus. The sequence goes on from NW_026542597.1 coordinate 13,507,593, forward strand.
AACTATATTCTCAAAACGCGGAGCACATTTCTTGCCGAGGAAAAATAGCGGAGTGATAAGGACCGCGGGTACTACTTTCTCTAGAATTTGTGCTGCCAGCTGAACCTAAAAGCGTGTTGTATAGTGTTTGAAAGACTAATTATTTATATGCTTTATAGTGACTGTAGGAAAAATATAATGTGTAACACGAGTGAAAAAGGCCTTTGCTGCACTCGAGATCATTCCGCACTCGCCTGCGGCTCGTGCGTAAACATTGCTCTCGTGTGCAGCAAAGTGCCACTTTCACCACTAGTTACACAAATAACTATTTCCTACAGTCACCCGACAAAGTTGGCTTCCTTGTACTGTTTATAGTACAGAAAGCTGCTAATTGGTGCATATTTATTTATACTTTGCCGTACGGTTTATACTTTGCCGTACGGTTTACACTTTGCCGCACATCAGGATTCCAACGAAACAACACAAAACAGCGTGGTTCTATTATGCACGTAATCCGTGTACGCTTGGAAATAGGTTGGCAACACTTTAAGATAATAATACCATGAGCAGCTGATTGACTATTATAACTACGATTTAACCTGTCATTTCGTGTTTATAGTTTCGGTATTTCTGAACTTTCTGGTCTTTTCTTTTCAACTTTTTTAAAACATTCCTACGATCTTAATAAACAAGAAAATACCTTTAAAGCATTCTTTTTAGGCGCGGAAACCACTTCAAATTACAAAACCATACGGAACTATATTCTCAAAACGCGGAGCACATTTCTTGCCGAGGAAAAATAGCGGAGTGATAAGGACCGCGGGTACTACTTTCTCTAGAATTTGTGCTGCCAGCTGAACCTAAAAGCGTGTTGTATAGTGTTTGAAAGACTAATTATTTATATGCTTTATAGTGACTGTAGGAAAAATATAATGTGTAACACGAGTGAAAAAGGCCTTTGCTGCACTCGAGATCATTCCGCACTCGCCTGCGGCTCGTGCGTAAACATTGCTCTCGTGTGCAGCAAAGTGCCACTTTCACCACTAGTTACACAAATAACTATTTCCTACAGTCACCCGACAAAGTTGGCTTCCTTGTACTGTTTATAGTACAGAAAGCTGCTAATTGCTGCATATTTATACTTTGCCGTACGGTTTATACTTTTCCGTACGGTTTATACTTTGCCGCACATCAGGATTTCAACGAAACAACACAAAACAGCGTGGTACCATTATGCACGTAATCCGTGTACGCTTGGAAATAGGTTGGCAACGCTTAAAGATAATTATACTATGAGCAGCTGATTGACTATTATAACTACGATTTAACCTGTCATTTCGTGTTTATAGTTTCGGTATTTCTGAGCTTTCTGGACTTTTCTTTTAAACGTTTTTAAAACCTTCCTACGATCTTAATAAACAAGAAAATACCTATTAAGCATTTTTTTTTGGCGCGGAAACCACTTCAAATTACAAAAACTTACGGAACTATATTCTCAAAACGCGGAGCACATTTCTTGCCGAGGAAAAATAGCGGAGTGATATGGACCGCGGGTACTACTTTCTCTAGGGCACCATTTGTGTTGCCAGCTGAACCTAAAAACGTGTTACATAGTGTTTGAAAGACTAATTATTTATATGCTTTATAGTGACTGTAGGAAAAATATAATGTGTAACACGAGTGAAAAAGGCCTTTGCTGCACTCGAGATCATTCCACACTCGCCTGCGGCTCGTGCGTAAACATTGCTCTCGTGTGCAGCAAAGTGCCACTTTCACCACTAGTTACACAAATAACTATTGTCTTTCAAACACTATACAACACGTTTTTAGGTTCAGCTCGCAACACAAATAGGTGGCCTAGAGAAAGTAGTACCTGGTCCGTATCACTCCGCTATTTTTCCTCGGCAAGAAATGTGCTCCGCGTTTTGAGAATATAGTTCCGGATGTTTTTGTAATTTGAAGTGGTTTCCGCGTCTACAAAAATGCTTTAAATGTATTTTCTTGTTGTTTATTAAGATCGTAGGAATGTTTTAAAAACGTTTAAAAGAAAAGTCCAGAAAGTTCAGAAATACCGAAACTATAAACACGAAATGACAGGTTAAATCGTAGTTATAATAGTCAATTAGCTGCTCATAGTATTATTATCTTTAAGTGTTGCCAACCTATTTCCAAGCGTACACGGATTACGTGCATAATAGAACCACGCTGTTTTGTGTCGTTTCGTTGGAATCCTGATGTGCGGCAAAGTATAAACCGTACGACAAAGTATAAACCGTACGGCAAAGTATAAATATGCAGCAATTAGCAGCTTTCTGTACTATAAACAGTACAAGAAAGCCAACTTTGTCGGGTGACTGTAGGAAAAATACTTTTGATAGCTTATTTAATGTATGAATTTGAACGGATGGCTTATTTGGCCTTTGGGGACATCAACAAGTAAAAGTAAACTGGTCCTGGGTCTAACTACGGGAGAACTACGGTAGCTTATTACCTAGGCCTAAATGGGAAATTACAAAAAAATAACAAAAAATAATTAAGTTACTTTTCATGGAGGGTTTTTTTTTTTAAAGAATGTCGTTGCTTATACTGCAAGTTGAAACATGGTATTAAAATTACACTTACACTCTAAAATTACGGTATAGTAAACAGTAGGGAACTAAAAGTTGATTAGTGTATCCGAAACAATTCGAGATTTCATAATCTAATGCGATCGTGTCACAATTGTTCTTTATGAGCATTATATAAAGCAATGGTGTCAGATCGGTTGGTCGTAAAGACAAACAACAAGGCGACCAAACAATAGCTGTCATTATACAGCCGAGTGATGTGATATTTAATTGTTTACCTAGTAATCCCAGTGATTATTATCCACTTAATTTAATCAACAAACAAAACTGTTTGATGTGGCACATTTATTTTCCATTGCTATAACTACGGATTCATTCGTAACTACTCGTTAAAACACACTAATTTACAAACCGGTATCTAACTTAATAGAAGAGTTAAAAATATGGTGCTCTTTTACATTATATATTTGTAATGTATCCTTTAAAATCCTTTAGCCACCAACGTCAACCCTAACTACTTATATCTCACTCGGGTGTGTTTCAGCATGCATGAGCGTGGTGGCTTCGGGATCAATGTACGGCTGGATCACCCCCATCTTGACAGACTTGCTCAGCCCCGGCAGCGAGATAGACATCACCCCCACTCAGATGTCCTGGGTGGTCTCCATCATAGAACTAGGCAACTTCCTCAGTCCCCTGCCAGCGGGCATTGTCAGTGATTACATCGGCCGCAAACCCGTCATCCTCGCCACAGGACCTGTGTATATCCTGGGCTGGATCATCATCCTCTACTTCCCCACACCTCTCATGCTGGGAATCGCTAGAACCATTCACGGACTGGGAATGGGCTTTGCGTTCACAGCAGCTCCTATCTACCTCGGCGAGATAGCCGGAGACAAGACCCGTGGAGTTATAACGAGTTTGTTCTTCAACTCATGGTGGGTTGGATTTTTGATCTCTTACTCCGTTGGACCCTTCATCAGCTACAGAGCGTTCACGTGGTTCACACTAGCCGTCAACATTCCGTTCATCGTCATCTTCGCCTTCCAGCCAGAGACTCCGTACTACTACATGATGATGGGAAATGTAGAAAAGGCGAGGAGTACTTTGATGTGGTTCAGAGACAAATCGGAAGAAGAAATAGATAAGGAGATGGTTCAGATGAAAATTAGCGTGGAAGAAAATCAGAAGAAAGCCAGCGTAAAGGACATAGTGGCGACTCCCATCGATCGAAAAGCGTTCTGCATGCTGCTTGTGCTGACTTGTGTGAGAATCACAAGTGGGACAGGAGCTATTATGGTTTATGCGACAAAGATATTTGACATGGTTCCGCACCTAACGATTCCATCAGATGTGATCACCATCGTGTTTGGGGTAGTGATGCTGATAGGAGGTATAGTCGGGTCCGTCACAACAGACACTTTGGGGAGAAGGCCTTTATTGTTAATCTCCTGCATCGGTTCTTTGATCTGCCAAGCGTTTACTGGTACATACTTCTTCTTGTTGTTTAAAACGACAGTTGTTGTCTCGAACTTTAGCTGGATCGCTCCCGTCAGTATCCTGATCTACTCGGGCCTCTGTACAGCTGGCATGTACCCTGTCTGTTCAGCCTACACATCGGAACTTATCAGCTCCAACATGCGAGGTTTAGCCTCCAGCGTTGGAACTATCAATGTTACATTCTTTTCTTGGGTTAGTTTAGCCTTGTATTTGCCACTTACAGAATATATAGGTTTGTATGCTAACTTTTATTTCTATTCTACCGTGTTGTTTTTCGGCTCCGTCTACTTTTATTTCTTTGCACCCGAAACGAAAGTAAATCTTTTGTTCAAATTAGAACAGAGATGAGCAAAAAAAGTTTGTCACAGTTTGACTATCATTTTTAAATGAAATGTTAATATTATTGAAATGTAATGCATGATTACTAAAAACATATTTCTATGTTTTCATATTCTATGTGTACTAAATAAATTGTTATGTTTAGTGTATCTCTAAATAGTTTAAAAACTGTAAATGTATGTCTAATTTATTTTTGTTCAATTTTATTTTGGATAACTTTTGTATTATTACTTTTAACTGAAATGGCAACCATATGAAAATTAACTAGTTTTTACTCCATTTGGATTTTTTTAAGCTACCCCCAATATATATTATGTATACCCATGGTGGAAGGAAAAAACATTTTTTCCTTCCACCATGATGTATACCATTTTTCAAAATAATAAATGTGCACAACAAAAAGATCATTTATGCACAAACCTGGGATAAGTTTAGTCGAGTAAATAATTAGTTGACTACATTTACCTATTACTCGATATAGTGATAATTGATAGTTAAATAAACTGCACTGTTTTAAAACAGCACAGGCAATCTGGGAAGTATCAATGAATTCCATGTTTTGTAATCATATGTAGTAAGCTGTTTCGCTGTCGCCTTTCGACGTAGAACAATATAATCTTATGATCGTGTCCAATATGATCTTGATATTCCCTCTTCGCTGTTGAATGGGAGGGGCAAATGACACTATACTGCTCAAAAACTAAGAGGTTCGCACTATAGGGTCACGGCCACGGCCACCTTTAACTCCAGGCATTCGAAGAGGCAACGTCACATGTAGTGTTGTTACAGCTGTTTTGTTTGGAGGCCCTGAGCTCTGCCCCAGTTGGTTTTTAAAATACCATGTTATCATTATTTGTTTACATTATGATCCGCTGGATAGTTAAATTATTGCTGTTAACAAAGTAGTAATTCAAAGAAACGATTGCTACATACATTTAATGACTTGAATGAAATATTTATTGAATTCAATATTTAATCATTTGAGTTTGGCTTTTTACACATATTACAATGGAAAAAGTGAGAAACCCTGGGCAATTTGATACATTTCACCAAATAAGAAAACTGAATTGAGAAACCAAAGCTTTCATATTCTTAAAAAATTAATACCATTAGCTGCCTCCAAACAAATTAGCAGTATCAACCCTACTTGCGACGTTGCCACTTAGATGGCCGCGGCCTGGAGTTAAAGGTGGCCGTGGTTACATCATTGATAATATACGTCGATATTAATTGTTGTAAATAAGAAGAGATTTAGCCTAAGTTATTATTTGGACAATGTAAAAGGACAATTAATTAGTGAACTTTGGAACTTGAGTTTTGAGATAAGTCCCCCGTGTGCTCCCGCTATCTCCGCGTTCCGCCATCTCCGAACCCAAATCTGTCCCGCCATCTCCGAATTCTTGAGTGACCCTTATAATCCCATCACTGCCTGCGTTGTTAGCTGTCATTGCATCCACGGCTGCGAAGACCCGTGGATGGAAGATTTAATGAAAATTTAACCCGTGGGTTAGGTTAGGTTAGGTCAGGTTAGGTCAGGTTAGCTTAGGTTAGGTTATGTTTGGTTAAGTTAGGTTAGGTTAGGTTAAATTAAGTTAAGTTAGGTTAGGTTAGGTTTGGACGGAAAATCTTAACGCAGGAAGTAACCGAGGATTATAGGGGTCACTCTGAAATTCGGAGGTAGCGGTACACGGAGATGGCGGGACGCGGAGATAGCGGGAGGTAACCAAGTCCCCTCCCCTGCTAGAGCGAGACGATGTGCCAGTTCGAGCCGAGATCCAGGTATGACTAGACGGGTTAATCTGTTCCGTTCCGATCTATTAGTTCGTTAAAGTAGGTTAGTAAAGTCAAAGTATTTAAACATACTGTATTATGTTTAAAACAGTAATCGACTTGCTTAAGAATGGGATGAAAGTACAAAACAATACGTCTAATAACACTTGATGATGTATTTACACTTATATTGTTGACTCACATTACGGTGAATACATATAAAATATTGTAAGTGTCGATCGATTTTAATTTGATACTCCAATCATCATCAGACCCATAAACGAATGATCATAATCTATATTAATGTATTCTTGTGGTCACGGCCGCTTTTAACTCCATGCCGCGTCCTTCGAAATGGCAACGTCGCAAGTGGGGTTGTAATAGCCCAGTCAACAAAGATAAATGAGTGGGAAAAAATCATGTAGTCCCGGATTTTTGCACAATTGTAGGTAAGACCCTCCTGAACAACATACTAAAAGTCCTGACCAGTGGGGTGTGAATGAGCTATGGGGGAGGGGGTTGTAAATGCTCATTTTTTAGTTTTCTGTAAATATCTAGGAAAACGGCGCTATCTAGAGGAAAAGTGTAAATGTACAAAATAAAGAGCATTAAATTTTCAACAAAAAGCATTTTGTACCTACAATCAATACCTACTTAACGAGATACAAGGTATAAAAAAAAACTTTCAGAAAAACTAGTTTTATTGTGGTAAAGTGATAATTTTATATTACATCAAGGAATTTAAACTGATAATAAATGTAGTAAATACTCGTATATTCAATACAGTTGTAGTAAAAAGTGATGAAAGAGGAAGGCTGGAAGATGATGAGAGACCAACTGGTGGTAAACATTGTTGAAGTCAATTTAACGGCTGGGAGTGCGTAGATCTCGTTCAGGTCAAGCAGAGTAATATGTTGAAGTGCATTCATTGAACCATCCCATGTCTTTAGATCTAGGGCACCTGTATGGCCTACTTCAGTGGCAGATGATGCATTATGGACTTTCTTGTCCTCCTGAGGCTTCGTTGTTTAGAGCTGAAGCAGGGGTAGCATACCACCCATGCTGTGGAAAGTATTGAATCCACCGATGGTTTACATATTAAAATTGGCATTGTCGAAGACGTATTGACAAAATATTTCCTGTGGAGCAGGCTTTTTAGGGTGGTAGACGAGTGATAGCTCTAGCTGTTGAGCTGATAATTGTTGTGTGGATCCACTGAACCACAAACTCGCGAGCAGTTGAACAAGGTTTTTACACCAAAACTTTCTGTGTACATACAGAAACACATGTGCAGGAGAGAAGACATAAAAGATCGTGGGCGAATCGCAGCGATCAGAGCAGTTATGGCAATCAACTTTTTTTCTACTTTGGTCTGATCTTTTATTTTTTGAGCATTCCATAAAGGCCCGAAGTGATTCAAGTACCATTCCTTCTGCACTACTACTGAATTGGTCAACAGTTGGGAAAACGCAATTTTCATATGACATTGTCTCAATATCCTCCAATATTATTTTGCATGCACTTACGACACTCCTTTTCCGTTGTGATTCTGTATGGTGCTGCTATGAGCATCATACGTATTTTTTGTATGATGTCGATCCAGAAGTTATTTTGAAGGATGAGGCTCCATAAACAATGCCGCTTTCAGTACTTAAGCTTAAATTTCTACAACTACATGACATACAACGTTGCCTCGAACACATCATAAGGAACAAGATCAACATAAAAAATGTATCAACAGTACCGATACCGACCGAGTGGCGAGTACCGGCAAAACCGGCATTATATTATAGTATTGTTATTTTGTGTCTTTGTGTGTTTTTTTACAGCGAACTGTATTGTTTGTTATTGTAATCGAAATCGAATCGTTCGCGAAGTGAAGTGAGGTTAATTTTGACTTCAAACATTTATTAAAAGGTAAGTTAGAATTGGGTACAGTTTCTTAACTGGGCTAACTTATGCTTGTATTGATTGAAACTATCAAATTGAAAATATTGATTAATAATCGATATTTTTAATATATCTATTATAAAATAAAACAATCATAACCTAACCTAACCAACCAAACTTGCTGGTGGTTAAAAAATTGCATGAAGGTTTACTAATCGAATCCATAGACCTAGTTTCAATCGATATTAGCATAGCCCAGTTAAAAAACTGTAGGCCTACCCAAAGTCGGCACTTGTCATTCTTAAAACGTTTTTATGTTTAACAAACAAAAATGTAAAAGTTAACTTAGGCCTAACTTAAGTTTAGGTAACTCTTAAGTTAGGCCTCCTATAGGCCTAGTGTAAGTAAAGCGGCTTAATTTTCAACTCAAGTAGGCCTACTGAAGTTTTTATCATTATTTTTACAAAGATGATAGGCCAAGCCTTAAAAAACTGTTGACTATTAATACTTAAGCTTAACTAACTTAAACATTCCATCCCCATATTAAATTTGTAAGTTTTTTTTTATCAAAATCGTCGTAGTTGATGTGAGCCTCCTGCCGACAGATTGCGTTGATCTAAATCACTAATTTCTGTCGAATACACAATCTTTATTACCAATTCAAACTAGCCTAATGGAATGACTTATTGTGAGCTATAGCAACTGTTATGACCCATCAACTTTGCCAGCAACAAAAAATAAGGTAACTTAACTTAGAAAATAGAGTTTTAGTCACTTGCACATATTCTGTGACTGACTCACACTACTACGTCCTTTAAAAAAAAACACAAAAAATTGGCTACAGCTGGTCCATATAGATGGGACGTCCTTACTTCAGTATCCAATACTTAGTCAATGCTTAGGCCTAAACTGAAACACACTAAATCGTATATTGTCTACAAACCATGTATAAATACACTATTAGAAACATTAAGTTAGGTATGAACATATTTAGCAATCCTTAGTAGGCCTATCCCATGAAATGAAATAAGTTATCATCACTACTATACCGTCTGTTAACCTACATCAACTCATCATGGAGTGTAAATGCCATAACTTATTAAATGATTATTTATCAAACTGTTCTTTGAAGCCATCCATATAAGTTTCAATATATCATTTCATTATTATTTTACAACGTAAATTAAAGAATGAACGTTGCTGTTTGTTAAGTATACACTTAAATTATAGTCTTAGCTGAGTGTGGTGAGTTGGTAAGGCAATTCAGTAGCGTGACAAACTATATTCAATTTTTATTTAGGCCTATGTCCATACAGTATCCTTAAGTGCTGAATCAAAAAACAACCAGTTTTTTATAGAAAAAATCTTAGTCAAGTGTCTGAAAAACAAAATCAAAGTTTTAACCCTCCGAGGGTCACGCGTCAAAAAATAGATGCACAACACACTTTGTGTAGGGTCACGCGTCTAGTTTAAGACGCACAAACATCGTTTACGGCGAAGGCTCTATGACTGACTGAATCGGATTGAACTGGATCGAGTTAGGTATCGTTCTTTTCATTAGATTCTAAGCTTTCTAAAGGTTTGTCTCTAAGCGCTGTTTGTTCTCTGAGCCGATCGTAATTGTTAGCAGACAGCTGACGTGCATATTAGTAAACAGGTTACTTAACCTCGGACCGATGACTGATGTGTTTTATTATGTTTATCATTGTTTTAGTGTTAAAAATCAAAAGTAGTGATATACGTGGTGCATTATAAGAAGATTTAAGTGGTTTTGAAGTGCTGGTTGATGATCCTGAAGAAGTAGGTAGTGATATTGATGTAAATTATCAGCCAGATTCCTAGCTATGGTTAGGCTATGCATTCTTAGCTAAACGCTATGTACTGAAATCCGTTTTTCGCTCATAACTTATTTATTTGATAACTTACCTCGCTATATGATTATATATTTGTAATCCTCATTAAATTTAGAACAAAGTGGCTATTTTCAAATATTTATAGGCCTATAATTTATACAATTTCATTGAGCGCAAACTTATTTTTTTTTGAAAATTTTCGAAATTATATTTTTTTTACCTAAAAATTTTTTTTGAAAAAATGTTCCTTATGTTTTATATATAATATTGAAGCCCATGATTTTCCAAACAAAATGGTATATAGAACATTAGAATTAACATTGTTTTAAGCTTCTCAGATCCGTTTTAATAAAACCTTGCAAAGGGGCCAAAAATAGGTGGACATTAAGGCCTAAACTATGGACCTTTGGAGGGTTAAGTTACGATCCAATGCACAATGGAATCATTCCAATACTGTAACGTTTTGGATAGGCCAGAAGATGCTTTATTAGAGGTTAGGAGATTATGAGAAGAAAATTCATTACCGGTAAATCAGTAGGCCTAGGCTACCGGTAGGCTACCTTAAGTTAAATACAAATGATTTTACAATGGCAGATTTCAAAACATAAACGGAAATCTGGATTGAAATAACGTTGGAAAACAAGACAAGTAACAATGTAGTTGGTCCCTCTTCAATGTTTGTTTTAATGAAACTGACCTTTTTCAGATAAATTTGATTCAACATGAGCCGTAAAGAAGTTTTTTCTCAATTCATTCAGCAGATCCATGGAAGACCAGTTGTAGTGAAACTTAACAGTGGTGTTGATTATCGAGGTAAATAGGCGTTCTTAAGTTACCTAGTGCATTAATTATTTATTTTATTTATATTGCATAGTTTATTGATATTTTCATTGTTAAACATATGATTTTATATTTTATGCATAGAATCATTGACTATTGATAGAACTAAACATTCTGTCACTGAGTTAAATTTTTGCTAGTTTTTGAATAAAATCTGTAGTAGTAAAATTAAGTCCCCCCTACAGATACTAATATGGAATAGGCTAGAAAGTATGGCTGATTTGTGTGGTGATGCACATTTGCAGTCGTGGAGTGACTTAGATGAATAGGCCGGCTAGTAAAGGGGAATGTGGTGTTGTCTGATTATTAATCGCTACCTTGTATTAGAGAAGTCCATGACGGAACAAATGCCAAAAGAGTCTTCAGAATTTTAAATTTGATATGGAGGTTTTGCTGGATACAACTTATTCTATAGGTATGCTGTTTTAAAAAATATTTTTCACCTATCAAACATCTTCAGTGCCTAAAAATATCTCTTTGAATGTTTGTTTGACAAATTTACAACTTAAAACTTTCTCGATCTCTAAGTTTTAACTTTCTTACCAATACCCTAAACCTAGGTTTACTTGGCACGAAAGCGGGATTCGGTTCTCCTCTGGTCATACGTAATTTTAAATGGTACTTTTTTCCTAGAATCGCAGTGGACCTATGCTGAATATGCGGAAATTGCTCCTCCATGTTCCTCTGCTCCAAGAGCAGAGTAGTCCTCTGGCATAGCTAGTGGTTGATCGTCTGTTCATGTTTTGTGTGGTTTATTTAATAATGTCCCTAGGGTGTTAACACTAATACCGAAACCCTACCCTGGCTGACGCTAACCAAACCCCCCGGTCTGTGAGACCCCATTTGAAAACAATGGACCCCGCTTAGAAAAACACAAAACAAACCCTGGGCCTGTGAGATCCCGCTTTAAAATACACTAACGCTGGGCTTCTGAGACGGTCATATTATGAACAGACGATCTGTCAAGGTCCCGGCACCCAAGCAAAATTAACAAACAATATATCAAGAGGTAGGGGAGGAAAAGGGGGAAAGGTATTGGGGGAATGGAATTCCCCAAGTAAACATTGTTGCAAACAAGCGTTTGTGAAAATTCCTGTAGGCCTGTTAGGCCGGGTTTTCGGTAAAAGTGTTAAGTATATTATGTGCACCACGGACCACAAGGGTGTGTTCCAAAGAGACAGTGGCGGATCCGGAGGGGGGGGGGGCGAAGAGGGCGACTGCCCCCTCTCGGGCACACACATATATATATATATATATTTTATATACATGCAGTTACTGCATGTAATACAGTAGTAGTGCATACACATTGCGTAAGAAAATTTGTCACACTAACTTATCTTAATGGTATAAAACTGCTATTTTGGAGACTTAGTTTATACCAATTTTTCCCAAACCCCCCCCTTGTGACTGTTCTATATCCGCCACTGCAAAGAGAAACAACTTTCTGAGTTTGTTCGAGGTTCTATTATATAGTTATGCAATTTAATACATTTAGAATACAAAATGTTGTGCAGAAAGATGTCTGAATCCAAGTTTGTCATGTAAAGAAACATTCCCTCATTTATATGTGTTTTAAATATGTCACTTCTCAGTTTCAGTCCTCCACAAAATGTAGTAGTCAACTCCTGCTACTCCTCCATTTCTAATTGTAAGAAGAAAGTCTATATCTAAATACTTATTGATCTCACCACATCTCTCCCAGTATACAAATGAGGGACTGTCTCGCTCTCCGAGATAAAGTCTGTGTCTAGGAAATCTTAACGTCACTGATTAATCCCAATGAGTCACTTACACAGAGCCAACTTCATGTTCCACTACCGTGTCTAGGAAAACCTAGTTTGAAATATTTCAACGATGATTTTTCTTTGCAGGCGTATTGGCTTGCATCGACGGATACATGAACATTGCATTGGATCAGACGGAGGAGTATGTCAATGGCCAACTCAAAAACAAATACGGAGATGCCTTCATCAGAGGAAATAATGTCCTGTATATCAGCACGCAGAAAAGAAGAGGAGCTTAATGTCTTAACATTTTACTTTAAGAATTTCATTTTGTTACGTACAATTTATTTCCGCTAATTAAAGAATAAGATTTTTATATTTTGTTAAATTTCCTTTGTGTTGAACAGTTCTGTAATGCTTGGATTAGAATGATTTTGTTTACAATGATGCACTTTTATCATCTAATATTTAACATTTTATGTTTTCTTGAATAATTAATTTTCTTAAGAGATCAGTGATTTATTTAATTTCTGCGGAATCAAATCCATTATTGTTAAATAACAAAACAGGGGTCGGTCTGTAGCTATCTTTATGTAAAACTTTAGCACAATTAGTTCAATAATTGTTTGCATACCAATGCAAGGATTGGTCTGGCCATGGATATCATCAAGGGTCATTGCTAGGTCCGTCATTCTTCCTGTCTCTTCTAAATGTTTTTTTCCAACACCATATTACAGGTGTGTACAGATGAGGTAGTGTCTTGTGCAGATAATACTCTGTTGGGAGAAACAAAATATTAGTAAGTGGAAATATCATATGACAGATGATTAAAGTTGACATCCCATTCTCTTGTTAAAGCCAATTAATACAAACCCTTTAAGAAGCGAAATGCTTCTGGAGAATAGTCAGACTGGAATTTTGCCGCCTAAATGAGCTTCGCGTGACGGCCGCTACGATCGCTCACATGGCAGCCTCGCTACTCTATCTCTCTTTCTTTCTAAGCAGATTCTTTGTCTCACTCAGTCAGCTAACTTGGCCACGGGCTCGCTATAGTCTACCTAGTGGCCGCCGCAGGAACTATCAAAAATTTAAATATTTCCAGAATTTTTTACAAAGGCGCTTCTTAAAGGGCTTGTATTCATTGATAAAGCTGAGGCCAGTGTTGGAATAAAAATGAAGATGGTTGAATTAAGCCAATGATTAAGTAGAACTGTAAGACCTGCTTATTGTAAATTTAAATATGATAACGCTCCAACTATCAATGCAATCAAATTTATGATAACAAATTTTATTATTTTGACAGTGGCGCACTCGAGGAACTCGCTCAACTATAATATAAAAATTTGCTATATCTGGTACATAATACAAATGGGAGTTCTACTTAGTTTTCAAATGTCAATGAGTTTATTTCATGTGGATTCAAGACAAGTTGTTCTCAGATTGCATAGAAAATTTGAAACCCATTAAGGTGGCGCTATGGAATTTGAAAACTAACCCCATGAGAGTGAGTATCTATTAAGTCATAACTATGTCATGTAAAAAATTGACATAGCAAACATTTAATTTCACACTTTTTTATTTTAAGGCAAATTAGGCTACGTCATTTATTGAGTATTTTCAAGAAATGCATAATAGTAGATTGTAGGAAATTGTATTCTCTTTCGGAATATTGCCTTCCACTTTGGTCGATTTCCTCACCATTTAAAAGTTATTTGCAAAAACGTCAAGCAACCTCCAAATTTCTAGTGGTAAAAAAGTTGGAGATTACTACTTTTTAACTTTGTACAATTAAATCTACAGTTCTGCTGGATCGATTTAGTTAAATAATGTGCCCTTGGAAGGCATAATCTCTTTGAGTTGTTTTTTTCGTTTGATGTGTATTTTATAGCGGTAAGTTTAATAGGTAGTATAAAAGTTATAAAGTGTTAAAACCGGGTCATTCATTTTGAATCACCTGGTACTATTAATTTTAACTATCATTAATATAATCGCAAAGTGTAGAATGGTGTGAGATGACCTGCCTGTGTGTGTAGCTTTGTTACTGACCATAAGAGTTGTTTTTAGTTTCAGTAGCCAGGCTAGTTTTAAAAGCCCAATGATCAGGGAGAGCTGGGTCCAGATGAAAACTACAGTATCAAAAAGCTACTAACTTTTCTCTGGATCGAACCAGCATTTTTGATTGATAGGCCCAAAAATCCATTATTTTACTAACTGTACTACTATTTGACTGTATGGGTACTAACAACAACTCACAATCACTGCTTACTGCTGTTCAATGGAGTAATCTAATCTTTTTACTTTTTTCCAGTTATTTAGTTGTTTTATATTGTCTTCCATTGTAGGTATGATCTTCCAACAATTCGTTCCAAAAGTTGTAGGGAAGGGGCGTTCCATGATAAATTGTTTAGTTAAATGGAGAATTTTCTTGTATCTTGAATATTTTCCAAGGCGGTTTGGTAATAATTTGTATAATTTTATACCTCATCCATATGTTGGGGTTCTGGAGTTTTTTATTTAGTTTATGTTGGGGTAGATTTAGGTCGTTTTTCCTCCTGGTGTTATGGGTTTCAAATCGTTTTGATGTAGGATCCAATTTTATTGTTGGAGTGTTATTACTTCATTAGATATAAGGATGTTACTGCAACAAAATGCTTCTAAAGCAACGTTTGTAACGTTCTTATGATAATTGAGCTTATTTATGGTTCTTATTGCTTATTTATGTAGTACGAAAATTGATTGGGAGAGGTCTGCACATTTTGTGCAGATTCCCAGGCAATAATACCTCTAAAGACATGTGTGATTCGCTATAAGAGCGTGGTAAGCAATTTTGGTTATAGCAGAGTCTTTAAAGTTGTTACTCTTCTAAGGGTGTAAATTTGGTGTAGATAATCCATGCGTAATTAAATATATGGCAGTTCTATTTTAGATTGTCATCTGGATTCCTAGAAATGTAGTACAGTATGGTCTGATTTGTTTAGGTTTTATTTATCTTTTGGAGCTTTGTTTGAGTTCGGGTTGCAGAAGAGAGAGAGTCTTCACCCCTGCGAAAACAATCCAAACAAGCCTTGGACGTCCCTCGCTCCAGAAGGAATTTGAGAAAATATGTTAAAATTTTCCCCTCACAGATTTAATGCTAGTTCTAGGGCTCTCATACATGATATATCAAAGAAAATCAATACAGTAGTATTTACAAAAAATCTTAAAGTAAATAAATTGAGTCACTTTTAAACCCTGATAAAACTAATTATTTTTATTTTCAATTTTTGAGGTATAAAAAGAGCTCTAATATAACTATTCAACTACATTGATACAAAATTTCAAGAAAATCTGTTGAAAAACGGCCACCGAAACGGGGGACAAATACGAAAGTATCATTTTTCGTCGGAGGCTACTGCGCTACTAACCTTTTACAAAACTTGTCTCGGCAGCAGGTGATTCACGGACGTGTCTTAGTAGTCGTGTGTTTACAATGTTTTCAGAAAGGCGCGCATAGTGACCCCGAGATACCCTCCTGTCCTTAACTCCTTACCCCTAAAACGCAGGGTGATGAAGACTTAAAAGAAGGTCCGATCTTGAGGGATTAGTACTCTTGTCATCGGCACAAATCATACAATATACAATCCATTCCTTTCTGAAGGGTTTCAAGAAAAATCGACATAGGCCCCCTATATTTGATAAAAAGAAGGGGTCAAGGTTGCTTCCTTGAAGTGATTCTTTTTGGGTTAAATTTTGAAGCTTTGATTTGGTTTTTTAGTTCGATGTTGTTTTTAATGTAGCATATTATTTTATTTATTTTTTTATGTTAAAATGTTGCAACCCTACTCAATGACCATGGTCAACTGAGCTAAAATGACTGTACAACTCATAGATATGAATGAATACTCTAAAATATCTTTAGCAGCAGTGCTTTAGCGCTATAATCTATGCAGATGCTCAGTGCTCAGTGCCAGTGCCCAAGTCAAGTCAGCCTCAGCCACTGTCTCAGCACACTCAGCCTCAGCTCAGTACTCTCACTCACTCAATCTTAGTCCGTTGAAGAAAGTCTAAGCATACTCCCTAATGCCCCTATGGTTCAATGCTCTGTCATTCGGTTCTTCAGTCAGTTCAGTTCAGTTCAGTTCTCACTCTCTCTCAGAGTGGTGTTGTCGTTGTTGGCTAATTTGCTGTTTGTTGGGTTTGGTTGGAAACAGAACATAACATAAATAATAGAGAATAATATCAGAAAGATGGCAAGAAGTTAAAGGTTACAATTAATTGTTTTGTGTAGTTATAGATTAATGTAATATCTCCTAAACTTAATAGTTAGCCTTGATAAAATCAGTTATCTCACAAGTACAACTTGGAAAGTTGAAAGTGAAATACAACTAACCTTAACTAGGTAAACAAACATTGAAGTTACTACTTGGTGAATAGTCAATCTAGCCTATAGGACTACAAATCAGATTAACTTTATAGAAGTAATCAAACTGAAGATTACCTTGCTCAGCTTGACATGATTTATGAAGGATAACTTACAACTTGGACATTTATATTTGTTGTCATGATAAAATAGGCATAGGCCTAGGTCTAGGCCTAACTTAAGGCCATATATTGGAAATCCCTTTAATGACAGCGTAGGCCTATAAAGTGAGATTTCAGATTGAAGGAAGTTAAGGTGTTAGAGAAACCAACTTGTGAAAAATTAAATCTTCTAAAAAGGTAAGTCGACAACCCAACACTGAATTTGAAGTTCAAATTTGGTTAGTTAGGTTAACCGGACCTAACTAACTGAATTAAATAATCGATAGGACTAAGTTATATCAGGCTGCACTTTACTTGACGTCCTACACTCATTTGAATGAAAATATCGATCGATATATCGATTAATCGATTGCTTCATTCGATATATCGTTTGGTTAGTTAGGTAAGGTTAACCTAACCTAACTAACCAAACGATATATCGAATGAAACAATCGAATGAAAATATCGAATAAAAAAAAACAATCGAATGAGTGTAGGACGTCAAGTAAAGTGCAGCCTTATATCATATCGCATAATCAATAGTATGATAAGTTATTTTCATTCGGTTGTTTTTGGCCCCACTTAGGAAAGTCTACTCCCTATGCCTAATTTAACTTAGGCCTATGTTTCTTATTATCATATCTATAATTTGTACCAGTATATTATTTATTATCTTATCATATTATCCGTTGGACCTTGGGAACAACGGGTTGTACAACAATACCATTTTTGCTTGTGAAAATACCTAGTTAAATAGAAGTAGCCTACGGTAGTAATAAAAGTAGATTTACATCATCTAGGTCTCACCAGTTAAGTGAGGCAACCAAAATTTACTTGCACAGCTGCACACCCGTTACCGCTTGTCCCTTGTGACTTTTTTTAGCAAAACTTTCGTGAACGCCTTATTTTAAAAGTACCTACGGTAACATCAAATAATATTATGACTAGCCGCCAATACTTTCCCGTGTCTCGTAACGGGAAGAAAACACTAAAGAGAGTAGCCTAACTTAAGTTTAATCATTTTCTAAAGATCTTCTGTAGGCAATAAAAATGTAAGTTAATCAGACCTAACTCATAAATAAATGTCCACAATTTGGATAAAGTACCAACAGAACTACGTGGCTTATATAAATTTAAGTTAAGCAATCATATTATTAAAAGAAAACTTATTAAAAATAGCATGTAGAGACTTCACAAGCTGTCAGGGCCCTAGAAGTGTAGTCTATTAAAATAAAAAAAATACTATAAAAATCCATTAAGCTAATTGTGATACATTGGCTCTATTCATGGACAAATAATTTATAAATAAAAACAACTTTTTATACTGCCACGTTTTTTAACGAACTAAAAAGTATAAAATTATTTATAAAAGTGTGGAGAGAATAAAAAAAATTCGGGGTTCATGCTTAATAGCTAATTTACGACAACTGAAATCTTCACCAATTGAAATATTATCTATGTGAAAAATTCTCTCCACATATTTATAAATTATTTTCTACTTTTTAATTTGTTTAACCCTAGCAGTGGCCAACGATCGTAATACGCTCGTTTGCAGTGACGCCCATCGATGTATAATAACTCTCGATGGTGACGCCTAGAATGGCCACCAGCGTAATACAATAGTATGGGCCAAATTTTTTTAACGGCCAAAAACTGCTTATAATCAACTCTGATGTGAACAAGATATACCATTCAAAAGATCACATTCTGAACTTTCATTTTATTATATAAACAAACCCTGTAGCAGGTATATAACAATGTTACTACTATTAGAAATGAAATGAATTTTTGGCGCGGCACGAGGAAAGAAATGTAGCTTGTGATAGTGGCAGCACTGCGCTCAGGGTTATTTCCGTTTTCTCTCAGGAAGATGACGAAAGTGCGTCACTCACTGTCAAGGTCTCATACACAAAGTGCCTTGTATTCGCCATTGCGTGTTGTTGCCGGTGAGTTTTCGCTCTCGTGTTATCTGCGATTTATTACTAAATTTGTTATTATTTCGTATTGCTAGAGAAATGTGTGTGTGTATATAAAACAGTAATCTTTATGCATTTTATTATACATGAATTACTGAATAGTGTGAAATTGTGTTTATAAATGGTTGTATTTTTCTTGCGGTTGTTTTTTGCGGTTTTCCGTTTATTATATTACGGTACATTATGACCCTAACACTTAAAAACAAAAGTTGTTACCTAACGTGTTATACATTTTTTATGTATGTAATTGAATACACTACACAAGATGATTATGTTGGTTTGAAGTAAAAACATTGGTACAAAAGTTTTTTACTAATACTATGAATTTTCTTTTTACGAAATCGCTAAATTATAAAAACATTATTTTAAGTTATTTATAAATAAAAAATCATTTTTACCATAAACTTTTATGACTTTTTTGGATTCCTTACTTCATTAGCTTTACAAATATGCAAATATCAATATTAGTATAAATATACAACACAAACTAACACTGTACGGTTTTCAGTTTTTTCCGGTTCTCCGTTTGTTATTATGTTACGCCCACAAAACTTACAAAGAAGAAATATTTTCCTAACATGTTATATATTTCTATGTAGGAAATTAGATTGTTGACTAAATCTATATAATTAATTCCCATCAAAAAATCTGTAAAAAAAAATTTTACCCAGACTGCTTTTGAAATTTTAAAAAGAAAATTCTAAATTTATTTATTCTTTTCACTTTACTAAAAAAAAAAAAAAAAATTCTAAATCATTATTAGCCTATATTACTAGCCTAGCCTATTTCTAGAATCTCCTGTTCTTTCCAAACAAAAGGAATATGAGGTTGTTGGCTAAGTTAACTCCTACGGTTGAATTTTTACGAATTTTCAATTCGGCTTCTCTGTTATCTCAGATATTATTTTTGGGGATGACAAACATACAAACACAATACTGTACATTTTTATAAACATTAAAAAGAGGCAGTTAGCTTAATAAGTTGGTTAATTGTGCACTTAAAAATAAAATCTTGTCCTATTGTTTGAATATCAAAAATTTTATTGAACTTCCTTTGATGTTTTCTCAAATATATTTGACTAACCTCAAAAACAATTGATGTGTTCTTAAATAAACATAACTGTTCCAAAATAAAATTGGAAAAGGTAGGCCTATAGATTTAGCATTTACTTTAGATATTGCATTGCAAGAAGACATCTTATTCATGTGAACCGTACCGTACCATTAACTTTGGATACTGCAAGTGTCATCCCATTGACCCAAACCAGATAATACCATTGACTTTAGATGCTAAAAGTAGACATTCCATTTACTTGAACCAAACGTAGGCCTACCATTGACTATGGATACTGCAAGTAGACATCTAATTAATGTGTACGTACCAGGTGTACCATTGATTATATACTGCAAGGAGACATCTCATTTACATGAACTGTATTTAGCATTGACTGAATTGAATATTAGATTAATAAGGTTGCTCCGCTCAATATTGCAAGCAGACAGCTGCCTTGTACACCTAGTAATATTATTACATTTTAGTATGATATACTACCTACATTTCCTTTCATTACATATCTATTTGTATACAATTTCAATAAAGCAACTTGAAATTCACTTTAATCTTAATCGTCATCAAGTAGCGCTTATTGTAAAATTAAACCCAGTAGGATTTAGAAGATACACTTTTTGATTGATATGATTTCGTTGTACAAAAAATAACATACCATACCTTATTGGCTCTCATAAGTTGGTATGATTTGAACCAACAGTAAGGTAATTAACATATGTCATTATTTTCCAAGTTGTGCCCATGTTTATTATTAATTTAATAATAAACAACATATTCCTTACAACAAAATTTAGGTATCCATTGAGTTGTTCAGTGAATTTTGAATCTTCTATCAAACCTAAAAACTTAATTTTACTTTTTCAAATTACAATGTTTGGATTCAATACAAAAGAGATATTTCAACAAAAGATTACTGATTTGGTCCATGTTTTATTTGCTAGTTATATGATTGGTATGGCACTGTTCTACGTCATTAAATGGATTCACCCACATATAAAGAAGCGTGCTGATGCTTATTATAAACAAAAATCTAACTTTAAGCCTAGCTCAAAATACTCCATCGTTTTCAACGAGAGGTGTAAAAATGAGAAAAACAGAGTGACTTTGAACAGTAAAATTGAAGATGAAATGGTTGGAGATGGAATTTGGAATGAGTTTGAACATTTGAAAACACTTCTGGGAATGGCAGATAATCCCACAAGGGCTGTTTTTGATTCACTTAGTGAAATGAAAATTAATATGATGAGCGACTCTGAGTTTGAAAATGCACTGAATCTGGGAAACTTCCTTAGGAAACTGAGCAAAAGAAATTCTTCCTGTGAAGTGCAAACGAATATAACTATCAATCCAAAAATGAAAATAGACTATTCTTGTCCTGAATTGTTATCTTTTGATCTAATACCAGAAAAAGTCATCAAAACGACAAATTCTTCAGACAGTTTCAAATCTGTAAGCTCCAAGAAGTCGGAAACCCTCAAATCGGAGCTTGAACAAATCATCAGTGAACTTGAGGGCAATGATGATTCACTCCAAAGCCAAATTGATGAGGACAAGATCATACAAAAACTGCAAAACTATTTAAAAAGCAGTCTTGCGAATAGCGATGTCTCCAGCTCTTTTGAACAATCTACAAATCAGGCTCAAGAAAGTAGGTTATTAGAAGTGGCTATAGCAGAGTTTGAAAAAGAACTGAAGCCAATTAAAGAACAGATACAGATTTTAAAAGAGTATTTCAGTGGTGAACTTGCATGTAAACAACCAAACTCAATTGGCCCGTTTAGCGATCTAACTTCATCCTTCACCGAAAGCGGAACATTGTTAGAAAGTGTATCAGGAACTACAACTAGTAGCACTGGCTCGCACAGTTTTTTCTCTTCTTATCATATTATTTCAGCCACTAGTTTTGGATCCGTGGATAAAAATTCAAAGTGTGACATTAAATTAGATAAAACTACTCCAACAACTTTTAGAAACATACATAAAACTAAGCAATACCATAAACTATCCTCATTTAAAGGAACTTCAAATTTGAAAGAAATTCCCAAATCTCCTGAAAAACACAAGTCCAAGAAAAGATCTCCGATAGCAGAAATGTACGTTAAACTTTCTCAATGCAAATCTCAGACTTCATCCATGGTTAGAAATAAAAGAGAGAAAGTAACATCCAATGATGCTGGAGTTACATACCGCATTGATTTGAATGTTAACTTGACTGGAGCTAATACTTCAAAATGTCAAAAGTCAAAACCACTGAAGGAAAGAACAATACAACCATTGACTTCTGATCCAGATGAAATCCTGGGGAAACCATCTGATACACATATTTGTCTGCGACCAACAATCAAATAAATTAGGCATGTCAAACCTATGCTTTACTTTTAAAACTTTTTGAAAATTCTGACTGTAGGCCTACCTATTGGTTTAAAATCATATTTTGTAGGGTTTGAAAGGGCTTCATATTGGTACATTGTAATTTTAAACTTTATGAATAAAGTAACATTGGTATTTCACATTTTAAAATGAGGTTATATATTATTTTTTTACTATTTTTACCTGTTACTTGGTCCTAAGTTCTACCAGTTTGAGATTTCTGTCAGAGGTTGACAAAATTTGATTACAACTCTAACTCATATTTTATCCTGGAAATTGAGACCACTCCTTTATTCAGTGAGTTAGCAAAGTACTGTACTAGCAAAAAGTACCCTTTGCTGGTCCGAACATTCAGCCTGTACCTATCTCTTTTAGATTCAATACACCCCTCCCCCGACTCCACCTAGTCTACTCACTAATTTTACTAACTAAAATCCCTACTTTCAAATTAATTAGGCCTTAGTTAAAATTCACCTTAATCCGATGCACATGATGTGGATTTCCTGTAGCCTATTCCCGTTGGAAATTTCTTAACCAATCACCTTATTATCACCCATCTCCCAATAGGACGAGATACTATTTTCTTTTTCAATTATCAGAGTGTGTGTCTAATGTTCATCTAAAAACTAAAATTCCTTTTTTGGATAACCAGAGAGAAAATGAGTAAAAAAGTTCTAATGATTTGATAAGCTAACCAAGATGAAATTTAATGGTAGGCATGAACCAAAATAATAAGCACATTGTATTTCAATTTCTAGTTTAAAGACCTTGGCACTATTAAAAATGAGGTTATATAAAACAAAAATTATCCTAAAAATAATGTTATTATAGTAAACCTTCAATAGTTGAACATTCGATAGTTCGACACTCCTTGTAGTTCGACACGGGCTGATCTATTTCGTCAAGTGATATTTAATGGTTACTATTGTGATGTGGGCTGACTTGAACATTAATTTGTCATTTATTGTTGACTAGAGACTTAACTAATGAACAGTGAAATTGTGGGGGTGGCGGATTTTATCACCCTGGAATTTTACCCCCTGGGCGATCATTACATCACAAAAACCAGGGGGTAAAATTCCGGCTGCGAACTTTTTAGTTTCGCGACATCAGTTCGATGGATTAAACGCGGAATTAAACGTATATTTTCACAGTTGTGAATTTAATCAAAACACATCAAATTATAAAAACCTAGAGTTTACGGGCTGTAACTTTACCCCCGGACTTTTACCTCCTTCATGAGGTAAGCTCAAAATGTACAGCCCGGATTTTTACCCCTGTAATTTTACCCCTGTAATTTTACCCCTGTAATTTTACCCCCGTCATTTTACCCCCTGGATTTTTACCCCCGGAATTTTACCTCCTGGCCAGATATATAAATGAGTGAAAATGGTTAGTTATCTTCATTCAGTTTTTATTTAATATTAAACGTTTCATTATTAAGTAGACTAACATTAACTAATGAAAGAGGTTTTTAATTTTAATTTTGAGATTCAAGTATCAGGATTCGACCTTTGAAGCTAACTTTTGGTTAATATGACGTATAAACAAACATCAGAATGGTAATTGATTCGAAGATTTCTTTAACGTTTTATTATACAACCGTCGTGAACAATGTTTGTTTATATTGTAACAATAACAAAATATGCCTTATTGTTTCTTTACGAAGAAATGTTCACCCAATTATCATTTAAATAAGATACTCAGTTTATTTTACATACTTATTAACCAACAGTTGGCCCCAAACGCAAATCCCGAACATCAAAATTAAACAGCGAATTCTGTTTACTTAGAAGAGGTTACAAAATAAATAAATAAAGATAGGTTACTTAATAATAAAATGTTTACAATTAAATACAAACAGAAATAGGAAAATCAATCATTCCTAATAACTTTTATATCCAGCCAGGGGGTAAAATTCCGGGGGGTAAAATTCCAGGCGTATAAATCTGGCCCGTACATCATCAGTTGTCTAAACGCTAGTTATATGGACAGGGGGTAAAATTCAGGTTTTTATTGCTAACGCTCCATCTATTTTCTTCCAAATCCGCGGGGATGAAATTCCGCCCGCGAACAAACTTTTGAGCACTCTGGTTACTACGTCATAGTGACGTCAGCATTGCCCAGGGGGTAAAATTCCATGGGGATAAAATTCCAGCAACCCAAATTATGAAGCTTTTTAGTACTTAATAAATTTGGGTAATTTCTGTAGCCTATGAGACTTGTGTTTTTACTTTCCTGTATAACTCCATTTACTCCCTATAGTTCGACATTTCGATAGTTAGACATCCACAAAGTGTCGAACTATCAAGGTTCTCCTGTAACTATTCAGTTTGATTGTTAGGAAAGTAGCTGATACAGGTTTTGTCAACAATCTTGACATTTTGAAGATTGATGAACTTATCTTTACAATAGGTTGTTATGTTTGAAGTGCAAATTGTTTTATCCTTTTATAACCGACTTCTTACTGATAGTAAATTATCTGCCTCTCGAAGGAGTATAAAGTGATACTATCTTGGTGAAAGTATGTGTTAAAAAATATTTATAAGTAGCCAAGTTTATTTTCGTGTTTGAATCGGGTTGACTCTCACCAGATTTTATGTAAGTGCCGATTCTATTACAATCAGGATAATATTACAATTTAATCTATAACCATCCAAAAATGAGCCCACCTATGAATTTTTTTCCTTTCTTTGTTTGACCTGTCGTGCTCTGTGTTTTCATTGACTTAATAATGCCTTTATGAATCATTCTCTTATTTCAAAAACAGTAGAATCAAAAATATTCAAACAAGGTTTGGGTAGGGGCATACACAGTATCATAAGGTGAGGTTAAAAGTAGGAAAGTGCATTATTTAAGGTTTGACTATCAAAGAATCCACCTATCTCGCCAACTATCATCAGAGAGGTTTAATGTTGTATTAGGTGTGTCTCTACCACAAAACTGAGCTACCTGAGGGATGGATTCCTCATGTGTTGCACTTAGCGGTGAACTAAGTGGTGCTATAGGATTTAAACCCTCAATTTATAGTGCTGGCCTCGGACCGCTTGATCAGTCACTTAACAGCAAACAGTCTATAGCACTAACTGGTAAAAAAACCCAGAAGCTTAGTAGTTTAAAATCTGATTGACTTGGTTGCAAAGCATGTTAGTTTAACTTCTTGTGTTTTATTGAGTCTTACTCTGATATAAAGATCCATGTAGGTTTGGTTTTAAAGGGGAAAGCATATTAAATGTAGAATTGACTCTAAAACTCATGAATATCAAATTAAATTGAGACAGAATAGAAAACTAGTGTTTAATTTAATCAAGTAAAAACACTAAGACAATAATCTTGTATATATTTACGCTATATATTTACACTATCCTCTATATATAGACACAAGATTTATGTCTCAAATTAAAGGGGATAGTGTGTAGATTTGCCGAACTTCCTTAGAATTTACGTTTTTTCTAAGGGCTACGACCTACAGCCCTGCAAAGGTCGAGTCAATACAATTCTTATTGAAGAATATAATACACAGTTTATAAATTATTCGTCAGCTGTTTAATGTTTGTCAGACATTTGTTATTATTTTGATAACCTCACTTTCTGTATGTAATTATTAATCTAGGAGTTTCTGTTTATAAACACACGTTTTTGATCAAGGAAAAGTGTATTTGTTAACTTTTCATAACACAATGTATTATTTATAAACGTATTTGATCATTATTTGTATGTTTTGGTGTAAATATTGTATTTTTGAAATGTTTTAGTTTTCCTGTGAAGTAATCTGAAGGAAAGTGGTAATTGTGTTTAAGTTTGAGTATGGAATGTGAAATAATAGGCCTACCCATAGTAGGGGACGGAATCTTATTGTTTTGATCAATATAATTTATTCTCTATAGCCACCAGAACAATCATAGGGAAATCCGCTTGCAAGTTGTACAGAAACATACAAACATTTTATCGTAACTGATTAATCTTACTCAAGATCAGTGTTTGACGTTCAGCAGTACCTACCAAATTTTACCTTCTCTAGATATGGTACGCAGGAATACCAAACTACTATTATTCAGTGAACTATACCCTAACTACTTTTTATATATTTTTTTTCAAGTACACAGGGAAGTTGCTTGAGAAACTGTGACTTACGATTTCAGTTCTGGCAAAGAAGTATGTGACTTGATGTTTAATGACAATGTTGACTCGGGTAATATTAGCGTTATAAAACTTTATCAATAACCCCAGGGTGTGAAAAGTACAAAAAGAAAAAGAAAAAGTAATCATTAACCAGGCATAAATTATTCTCCTTATGTTGTCGGAAGGAGAAGGTAAAATGAGCTCCTTATCAGCATTTTGAGTTTATGGAAAATCAACAGCGACTATAAACAAAGTATTATGGGTCAAAAGAAACAAAAAAATATTTGAGTAATATAATATCATACAAATCTGCATTTGAAATGGCGAGTTCTAAGTCTCACTTGAATCAACATCTTTCTGGTAGTCTATATCATTTTAAGATCCGGGACTCCTTTTACCATCGGATTGGACCGTTAATACCCTCTAACATTGAACAAAGTATGCCCAACTTTATATATACGATGTAAACACTGCTGTTACTCACAGAATGGGTCAAAGATTCGTGAAATGCGACCAACTGCTGATGTGTGATTTACATGTATGTATGTATGTGACTATCTTTATTCCATACAACAAATGTAATGAAAAAAAAACAACGAATACAGGAATATATTTGAACAAATTATCTCCTTATCATAAGTAGCTGCTTCTTGGGTAATCAGCATTGCACAGTTCGTATAAGCCTACTATTTATTTTTCAAATCTATATAATTAATACGCTACATGAAACTTTGTCGGTTAAACTCCTCCGCCATTTCTTTACCGATTTTATCCATTGACGTCTCATTGGAAAGAGCGTGTCGCGTAGATTTGCAAACTGGCCTTACATTTTTGAAAAAGTGTCTTGGGCTCTGCCCCCAGTGGCTTTGAAAGTTCCCATGTTATCCTTATGAAGAACATAATTGTTTACATTTTGATCAGCTGTATAATTTAATTGCTGTTATTTATTTTTCAATTCAATGAAACGCATTGAGTACATTTATTTACTATTTGAGTTTGTGTAAACATAACCCCCAAGACGGATCGTGTTAGTATGGTTGTATCTTAAATTTGTGTATTTATCGATGTTTTGTGTCGCTATGACGGATCGTGTTAGCATGATCGTAACTTAAATTTGTGCATTTATCGTTGTTTTGTGTAGCTATAATTTGTTTATTTGTTGTTTTATTCTTTTAAATGCCTCCGACGTGACGAAACGACACATATAGACAGGAGGTGTAATCGTGATAACGACCGCAGCTACAGAACAGTGGCGTAATAGGCTTAACTCATCACAGGGGACCGCGCCGAAGTTGGACAACGACACACGCGGACAACGATAAGGTTGGACAGATTAAGTTTCCAGGATTGTCGTTTGCGTGCAACGTTAAACTTGGACACTTTTGAATGTGTCCAGTTTCGTCATGTCGTGCAACGCCAACACTGGACAACTTAAAACGTGTCCAGGTTCGTCGTTTGTGTGCAACGTTAAACTTGGACACATTTGAATGTGTCCAGGTTCATCGTTGTCTGCTTTTATCGTTGTCTGATTGAGGCGGTGTCTGTTTTTATCGTAGTCCACGTTTAACGTTGTCCAACTTCGACATCGTCCCCTTCACAGTCAGCACTTGACCCTGGACAATCTCAACTATTAGGTTACAAATGCACCCTAACACTACCCCAAAACGACTTTTCGTTCTCAATTGGCCCTCTATCAATGACCTGTGTTGCCTGTACAGCGAGGCATTTTGAGAAGGAGAAAACCGGCCGGAATGCTTTAGGTTTATAATAATAATAATAATAATAATAATAATAATAATAATCTTTATTGTCATTCAGCAACATAAAATTACAATAGACAACGTCAGAAGTCAGGACACAAATGTGACATCATGCTTAAATCTATACATCATCCTATGAAACATTGAACATTTTGTTGCATAAACTGTACATACAGGCCTAAATATTTAAATTTAAAATTCTAAGATTGAATGCTTTACACAAATTTATACAAAACTTAAGTAAATAATGCTTCAAAACTAAACAATTTGTAAATATTCAGGAAATTTATAAAAAGATTTTTGGTCATGCAGGCTGCCTCCTAGTGGCCAATAGTGTTAAGAGTTCAGAGTAATTATTTGTGTTTAAAAAATCGTCTATAGAAAAAAAGGCTTTGCTAATTAGCCATCTTGATAATGTTGATTTGAAAAGGTTTATGTTATCAATTTCTCTAAATGAAATGGGAAGTTTATTAAAAAGTTGTAATTGTAAATATTTATGGCTTTTTGTGAATTTTGAAAGTCTAACTGGTGGGATGTACAGGTTGTTTGATTGTCTAGTTGAGTGGTTATGTATTGAGTGGCATTTAGTAAAATTTGTAATGTTTTGTTTAACAAAGACTAAATTATTAAAAATATAAATACTTGAAAGTGTCATTATATTATTATTTATAAAGAAAGGTTTGCAGTTGACTTTATTTGGTATATCAAACATGATCCTCAGGGCTTTTCTTTGCCAAGTAAACACCCTGCTGGCCCCACAGCAGGTTTATCAATAACGAAGATAAACATGGTCTGAGTTACACACCGGTAATCTTTGAGTTGACTCTCTTAAACTCATTGTAACTATGACTGTTATTCGTTTTGAAATAACTCCTGTAATACTTTGCAACATGTACACTCGTGAAACTCGAATTAATATTAACCATTCATTTGGTTAAACTAATATATCGGTTTGATTAACATAAAATAGTTTATACAGGCAAACTATCAGTTCTATTTCATGTAATAAATTAAGCAGCCCCTAAATAAAATACAAAGATAAACAGTAGGCTATTTGTTAATTATTATGTCTTTTATTGCTGACAATATTCCCTTGGCAGAGCACGGGCGGTTAACTAGTCAAATATAAAAACATACGACTTTAATAAAAATAATAGTCACATGCTTCCTTTGAATATACAGATCATGAGTGAAAGTCCACCAGGTTTTACCATTTTAGGTACCCAACCGATATATTGACCTTTGCCCAACTTTCAATGTTCTCATAGTTGTCAATTTCTAAAAAGTTTATTAAATCAAAAATTTCTGACGTAGCTGATAGTCTAGGTAAAAGCTCGGGTCACACTAAGCTAGCATCAGCGGCAAACTGAAAGAAGCCGCTACTGTCAGCTTAATGGGACCACAACATTCGCAGCTGACATTGCCAGCCAGCGTGTATTTGTCAGCGGCTGGCAAAGTCGGACATGTTCAACTTTTGGTAGTGAGGCGGCGGCGACTAGAGTTCACGTGATCACTCGCACTCGCTGTGCCAGTCAGCTGCGTAGTCTGACCACCTCTAGAAGCGTGCCAGCGGCAACCAAAGATAATTTTCAACTCGATTTTATACAAAAGCACCTGTGTGTGTGTGTGTGTGTTTTTTTTTCCTTTTTTAATTCGAGGTTTAAATAATTCTAGCAATTCTTGGAATGTATGTGGTGACATTCGTAAAACATTTTTATAGGCCTATGTCTCTGATTCCTCTTTTTTATTTTTTGCAACCGGCATGCAGAAGCTCCTAACTGCTCTATTTTTTTGGTATGCAAGGCTTGGTCCACTAACGCCTCTTCTCGCGGTTAACATTTTTAAATAAAGTTCTTTCTCTTTCACACACATCCTTAAAAATGGATTAAGTACTGGTTTATGAGGACCCAAGCACGAAATGGCGACAAGAACTGAGCTTTAAACTAGGCGATTAAAAGTAGAAATTTGTAGCGTAGAAATGACTGAGCTTAAGTGGTCGGGAAGCAGGTTATTGATTTCTTAAATTTATTCCAAAACTATGCCTGCTTGTGGGACGTTTCATCATAGTAGTAGGAACGTCAAGAAGCAGCTTACAGTTGAGTTGTTGCATTTTCAAAACCAGTTCTCACATATCCTCAATAATCACTTAAGTATTCATTACGAGGTCCCACGGACGCTGGTCATTAGCGGCTGACAAGCAGCCTAGTGTGACACGTGCTTAAGAGCATGGACAAAAGAAATAAATATAGACTGTCAGCCATGCTGCAGTTACCATGGTTACCATAGGTTCCGGCGCACACGGTTTGGAGAATACAATTACAGTTGTATTGCTAAATTCTTTTATCAAACATGTTACAAATAACATGGACACTTAACTGTGATAGTATCTTTAAAAACTGTTGCTATTAAGCTAATCTAAAGTGTTCATAGTACAATTATCGATTCCTACGATTTACATTTTACTCCCAACTAGTAAATAATTCTAGAAATATTTTGTTCCTGTAATGTAAATGAACTCCATAAGGCAAACAATCCTGATTAAAAGGCCTTACACATGTTGGTGGCCAGAATTTCATCCTTCAGCATCTGTTTATAGTGACACTAACATGGAAGAATCAGGATAAAATACACGGATTAGTTGTAATACACGTCAGATCTATTCCCGATTTAAATAACATTAGGGGGTGTTGCTAGCTTAGTGGTTGGATTTTGGTGCTGGAGGGTGGGGTTCGATTCCCGGCACGTCCACAATACATATGATCGGTTTAGACAGCTTCCCATAGAAGCGTTATTTGAGTACACTGTACATTGCCTCTCCTGTAAAAATTCATTGCCTCTCCTTTTACCGCTAAAGCCAGCTGATCAAGGGTCAATTTATACCCATACAAGTTGCCGTTTTGTCGCACCCTACCCTGATATTGGGGTTGAGCTAATGTGGTCTTCATCTTTAGTTCTCTTTAAAACTTTTTATTTTGCCTTTTGTAACCCTGCCTTTCTGGCCCACAGTGGGAACTCGCAGCTTGCAAGGCCCTGTCAATAGTGGACATTCAAGAAATCGAGGCAGCTTAGCATTAAGTCCTCATAAATTGCACCTTTTTGAAAAGAAACCCAAATACGCCGATACAAAATTCCTTAACAAACTTCCGAAGGACATACAAACAGAATTAAATATCAAAAAATTTAAAAACAAAACTATTTAATTCATTTGATGAATTGTAATTTACTTCTCTTTCCCTACTGATCAAAGTATATATTCTAAATTTATTGAGCAGAGCGATGCGTGTATACTACACTCCTGCTTTTTGTTTTACAACGGCTGAAGCGATCTGCACAAAATTTAACACAGT
This sequence comes from Macrosteles quadrilineatus, assembly GCF_028750875.1. NCBI lineage: Eukaryota > Metazoa > Arthropoda > Insecta > Hemiptera > Cicadellidae > Macrosteles > Macrosteles quadrilineatus. The sequence goes on from NW_026542597.1 coordinate 13,539,198, forward strand.
CACATTACCCAACCACGGGAAGGTATAGATCTGAAATGATACAAATCGGACCACAAAGCTTTTCCCTACATGGATTTAAACTTTTAGAAATTTAACATGGGCCTTATGAATTAATTGGTCATCATGATTATTTGCAGGATAACAATAAAAAGGTAAACAAGAGTCGAAACATATGTTAGTCAACGAATCATCTAAAATAGCACATTATAAATGCCGAAGAGAGAAAAAGAGAATAACAATTGGATTAATATCATTGAGCATAGTTTACCACAAAATGAATAACCAATAATAAGGGTCCCCATAACTAGGCTGATGTACCATTGACTCAAATACTCCAAATAGCCATTCCATTTATGTGAACCAAATATAGACCTACCACTGAGTTTGGAAGTAGACTTTCCATTTACGTGAATAAAAAAAAAATTAACCATTGACTTAGGATACTGAAAGTATATATCTCATTTATGCATTTATGTGAAGCAGGTGTACCATTGATTTAGGATACTGCAAGTAGACAACTCATTTACGTGAACCAATTGTACGATTAAGTTTGGATACTGCAAGGAAACAATTCACTTACGTGAATCAAACTCATTGACTTTAGAACCTGTAAATAGACATTCCATTTAAGTGAACCAGGCGTACCATTGACTTTGGATACTGCAAATAGGCATTCTGTTTATGCGAACCAAATATCACTGACATTCGATAATGCAAGTAGACAATTCATTTACATGAACCAGACTTATGATTGATTTTGGATAATGCAAATGGAAATTCCATTTATGTGAATCAAATATACCATTGACATTGAATACTGCAAGTATATATCTCATTTACAAGAAACAGATGTAGCATTTACTTTAGAAAATTATTGGAGTAATATGCTTTACTTTAATACTTTTCAATGAAATGGTGACCTTACAAAGTAGGTATTTTAAGCCAAGTATGAATGGAGATGAGTGTAATATGAGTGGCGCGATCTTGTAGTCTTGTTAGTGACTAAGGCCGTCATATTCCTTAGACACAGCTGTTAATTAATAGCCCACACAGCTAATGGTAACTAAGGGACTTACAGTTTTTAGTGGAATCCGAACCACATTTTTGCCTTGGTATTAACAAATGGGTCTTATTATCAGGATAGTGCTGCAGATAGTCGTAGTACTCACTAGTGCGGACGTTAATCCACTCAGGGAGTATCGTATCCACAGTGCATGCCTATAAAAATCCACAATTTGTGACCTAGTAGCTGGATTACAGGACGTTGCCACCGTCCTAGTCTCCGCTAGCTCTGCTCAATATTACAAGCAAACAACTGCATTGTAGATAATTTTAATTTAATTGAATTTTGGTATGTTTCAGATATTTAAAATAATGCCTTTTAAATACATTTTGCCTGTAAGCGATGTGTAGTAGAGTAACTTACCCTCTCCAAAGCAAACCTGCAGACTAGGTGAATTTCAATTCTGGTTGGATTTTAACTCATATACTTCCATAATCAAGTCATATTATTTATTCCCTATTTAAATAACATTAGACCAGTGCTTATATTATGTTAACCGGTGCTTAGGATTGCTGTTACGGGGAAGGAAAAAGTGTGTTTTTTATAACTTGTATATACTTAGATGAAATAAATAAATATGATGAAAATATTTCCAATAACAAGCAAATCATATCAGTTTTCTTTTTCCTCTTAAGAATTACATGGAAACAGTTTTCTTTTTCTTCTTAAGAATTTCATAAACAATTTTAAATGTAGCTTACAGTTTTTGAAAATTTTTGTATAACAAATTTAATTGTACAACAATGATATATTAGACAAAATTGCTCATTAGCTGTAGGCCTAATATAAATTTGACATTTCCATGTTTTGAGGGTAAAAGTTTGAAAAAACCAATTTTTGAGAAACTTAAAAACTCCATAACACCTCATTTCCATGGCCCATTAGACTTGGCAGTTTGCAAACTCATCTAAGTTTTTCCAGCCCTACACATTCATGCAGAATTTCATCAAAATCAGACCAAAATTACTCGAGCTATTGTGTTTATCGACACACACACACATATCCTATACTCTTATATGAGCAATATTTGCTTTTACATGTATGTATGCTGGTATACTTGCAAAGAAATCTCAATAACAGCTTCGACGATTTCCTTAAAATGCTGTAAATAATTTGTTTCTGGCCTTAAAACGTGATTTTAGACAGCCACTAACTCAGGAAAATTTGAATTTCGCTACACAACTCATTTGAAAATTTAAAATTTTAATATTGGCCATGTTACTATGTTGGTTGATAAAAAAAAAAAGTTAACATAAGACTTTTAACATGTGTTTATAAAAGGCCTTCCAATTCTATCCAAATCTATTCATCCTCTCATCTTGAATTGCAGATGAGTGGAGCGGATAAAGCGGTTTGTTACATCTGTGGCAAGGAGTTAATGAACATAAAGTGCTGTAACCGTCATATAAAACGCATTCACAACGTTCACACCAATGGCGAGCCTGCGGAACCAGCAGAGAAGGTAACTTGTGTTACATGTGGAAAACAGTACAGTCAGAAAAGCTCTCTACAACGGCACAATAACGCTGTTCATAATGTAAACAGCAAGAAATCCTTGCCCAAGTTGAAATGTGATACGTGCGATTATGAAACTATTTTCAAATCTAATTTGCGACGTCATTTAATGAAGACACACAAAAACAAAAATCCGAAAATACTTAGAAAATTTACATGTTCAATGTGTCCTTCCAATTTTAGTAATCTGAGGTCCCTCAAGTACCATGAAAAAACTAAGCATATGCTCGGGACAAAAAAGTATCCCAAGAGGAAATGTCCGTTGTGTGATTTTGTTTCATATGAAATAAGAAAATCAGTAATTTACAAACATTTTGAGACAAAGCACAACATAGTGATGAACTGGCAAACACACAATTTTAACTCTCAGGAGGATTTCAAGCTGTGGAAGAGGAGTGTTGAACAAGAGAATGCCGTGTATTACATGGCAAAATTTCAGTCTGAGAAGGATTTATACTACACTTGTAACAGAAGTGGAAACTTTGTTAGTAAAAGTTCTAATATCAGGAAACTGAAGTCTTCAGGTTCATGTAAAATAAATGGATTCTGTCCATCCGCTATGTTTGTAAATCAAGAAAGTGACAGTGTTGTTGTTAAATATTTACCAGTACATGTGGGTCACGAAAAAGATCCAATGTACTTGAGAATATCCCTAGGAGGTCTCGGATGTGGTAGAAAGTACAAACGAGCGATGAGAGAAAGAAGAGAAAGAGAAAAATCAAAAATAAAAGAAACACTTGTTGAAGAGAATGCTTTTATAGTTGCTGTAATTGGAGACAATGACATAATCTCAAATGAAGTGGTGATAGAAGAAAATAAAGTGGTGATAGAAGAAAAGGAAGTGGTGATAGAAGAAGGCATCGTTCAAGAAATCAACGGAGAAGCAGATATAGATAATGTTGCCTCTGAACCTGATAGTTACACTGAAGATCACGATACAACGCTGTATTTAAAAAAAGTCAAGTTGTTCCAGGAGTTTCGTGAATTTGAGGGGTTCTTACAGAAAAATTTAACATCAATCGAACAGATTGAATATGTGAGAAGAGAAATAGTCAAGATAGTAACGGATATTAACGTGTCAAATTCAGCAGTAAATATTAAATAAAAAGGTAATTGTCGGAGATTAAAATTGCTAATATGGAGTTTGGTTTTTGTGTCATATTTATTGCTAATATTTGATGTCTGCCTTAAAACTACAATAAAATCAAACTCAAATCTAGGCCTTGTTAAACTAATACCTCACGATGTTTGTTCTTTTGCTTTTTCGTACTCATGGATACTTATTTTCTCTTTCTACTTTGTCACACTTGCTTTAATCTCTCTTTTTTAAATACATTTTTTTCTTTACATGTTTACAAATTTTCCACAACATTCAAGTAAATTATATCTTAGATATAATTTTGTGTCTTTCAATCTTTCCTAATTTTTCCTACCCAAAGCTGTAATTAAGTCTCAAAAATGTCTAACTATATTTACATATTAAACATAACCTCAAAACCCTTTAAGCCCCAAATGTTAATGTGTCAGATTCCATAAATCTTGCAGTGAGACGTGTACTTAAACTATTTTTAACCTACATGACCTTTTTGATACAATCTTGTAGTAGAAGAACTACAAACAAGTTAAAAACAACTTGGGGCTTGTTGCAGTGTTGTTACAGTCTGTATAATGAAACCTGTCTCTTAACTGGGTCTATCTGGGACTAACCTTGGCGTTAAACCATTTCCAAGTCCCTAGGCAGTCAGAGGGTTCAATAGGTCTACCTGGCCAAGCAGTCTTAAAGGTTTTAATCCTGTCTTGGTCTGATCTAGTGTATCTAACTTATGAGGACTTCAGGCCTACATACCTGAGGAGGTGGCCTTCCTTTAAACAAATGTGGTCAGCTAGGGTGGAAGTTGATACAAGGTGCCTTTATAGAGTTGCACTTTAAAATAAAATTTTAGTTAAAGGATTTAGTTCTCGTACAACAACCTCCATGTTCAAAATGCTGTATTTAATATATCTTGAGTGTTATAAGCCAATTTCCCATATAGGGAATAAGCTATTACCGTAGGTCTCATGGTAAGACCTGTGCCCGGGACCGAGTTAGCACGATAACTCAAGCAAAAATTATCCGACTTTGATGAAATTTGGTGTTAAGGTGTAAACCTACATGTATTCAAACAAGTTTGCGAACCAGCATGATTGAACTATGGGAACAGGGGTTTATGGGGGGTTTTATGGAGTAAAAATGGGGTTTCTTCATTTTTCACCCTGAAAACATAAAATTTTGCAATTTCTTTCCAAACTATTTTGTAGAACTAAAAAAAAAAACAAATAATTTAGTTATTGAATCATTGTTGTATGCCTAATGGTTACGGGAAAGATCCCAAAAAAGTGTCAATTTAAAATTACTATGTTATTCTTTATGGAGAATAGGCTAAATAAACTGTTATATCTTTGCTTGTCTATGGACATATTTTAAAGACATTTTGAAATTTTGTTTACTTCGTACTAAGCTATCAGTATTCCAATAAAAACCCCTATTTTCTTCCCTGTAGCAGCAAAACCTATGTACTCATTAAAATTAATGATATTTAAATAGGAAATAAATCTGACAATTTTAAGGGAATAATTTTGTGGAATTCCAGGCAGGTAGATGGAAATTCACTTAGTCTGCAGGTTTGCTGTGGCGGGGGTATATAACCATTGATTTTAATAATGAAGTAGACATCCTATCTGTCAAACCAGCTGTAACCAGTTTACTTGTAAAAAAAGAATAACTGAGTATGTCTCAACTTTGGGCCCTTTTACCTGTGTTAGTTCTGTAGGGAAAGGGGAACTGACTTAATATTTCCCTAACCAAAGGTGGCAACCCTCTATAGAAGTTTAATGTCTTCTTTCAGTTTTCCACACTGTGATTTAGACATAAAAGAAGTCATCGTTCACAATAACATATCTTTCAGTTGGTGTTGTTGAAAATTTTTGTATAAGAAAAGAAATAATGTTTTATAGCAGTAAACTCGGTCACTGGCTCATCCAAACCAATTTATTCTAAAACTAAGTCAAACATTTGAATGGGACAAACCCAGTTAGGTATCTACAGAGATACATTTAAAATTATGCCTTTTAAATACATTTTGCCTGTGAGTGATGTGTTGTAACTTACCCTCGCCACAGCAAACCTGCAGACTAGGTAAGTTTAAATTCTGATTGGATTTGAATTAAAATACTTGCCATAAACAAGACATATTATTTATTCCATATTAGTAGGTTCAGTTCCAGCCGTCACACTCCTCTGTATGTAAAGTCTCTCTCCACACGGGAGTGAGTGTGTTAAATAACATTAGACCAGTGCTTATGATATATGATTTGGTTAAGGAGTTTATGTTAATCGGTGCTTAGGATTGCTGTTACGGGGAAGGAAAAAAGTGTTCTTTGATCAAATGTATACAGGGTGTCCCGGAACTCTCTACCAATATTTTAGGGCATTGCTCCTGGGTAAGAAACATACCTAAATATCATATTTAAATTGTCCGGAAGTCCTTAGTTACTCACACAGCCGCCATTTTGTTTTTTTCAGTTATTAATTTTTTTCTAAAGAATGGTTAAACATACGAAATCGAAACTTTGCACAAACATTATAGACAACTAGACAAAGCTACAAAAAAATTATGACGATTTTTCAAATTCATAAAAAAAAATGGCGGCCATTTAAAATTTTGTTTCTTAATAAACTCAAAAACCGTTGATTTTATAAAAATTTTAAATGGCCGGCATTTTGTTTTGTGAATTAAAAAAATCGTCATAATTTTTTTGTAGCTTTGTCTAGTTGTTATAAATGTTTGTGCAAAGTTTCCATTTTGTATGTTTAACCATTCTTTAGAAAAAAAATAATAACTGAAAAAAAACAAAATGGCGGCTGTGTGAGTAACTAAGGACTTCCGGACAATTTAAATATGATATTTAGGTATGTTTCTTACCCAGGAGCAATGCCCTAAAATATTGGTAGAGAGTTCCGGGACACCCTGTATACTTGGATGAAATAAATTTGATCAAAATATATCCATAAACAAGAAAACTATAACAGTTGTTTTTCTTCGTAAGAATGACATGGAAAATTTTAAATGTAGCTTACAGTTTTTGAAATTTTCTGCACAACAATGCTATAATATACAATATTGCTCAACGGATGTGATAGAAATTTGACATTTACATGTTTTGAGAGGAAAAGTTTGAAAATACCCCCGCCGCAGCAAACCTGCTGACTAAGCGAATTTCCATTTGTCTGAATAGATTTTTAACCAAACCTATTTATATAACATTAGGTTTAATGAGTACCTAGGTTTGCTGCCAAAAAGAAACTAATAAAGTGTATTTTTTGGAAAATATTAATAACTTAGTATAAAATAAATAAATTTGCCAAGATTGATCAAAATATATCCATAAACAAGCAAACTACAACATTTTACAATATTCTCCATAAAAGTAGCATGGGAATTTTAAATTTACATATTTTTTAATTTTCTCCGTTACCAATAACCGTATAAAAACACTTTGATATACTAAATTATTTGTTTTTTAAGCTCTTTAAAATTATTTAGAGAGAAATTAGAAAATTTTGTGTTTTGGGGGTCAAAAATTAGAAAAACCATTTTTCACCCCATTAAACCCTCAGTAAAACCCCGTTCCCATGGTCCGATCATGCTGGTTCGTGAACTCAAGTTTATCCCGCCTTACACTTTTATACCAAATTTCATCAAAATCGGACAAAAATTACTCAAGTTATTGCGTTCACGGACGTATATATATATATATATATATATATATATATCATACTAATATTATAAATGTGAAAGTTTCTGTGTTTGTTTGTTTATTTGTTTGTTTGTTTGTTTGTTTGTTTGAAGTTCAATCATGCATTAATTACCGGTCGGATTGTGCTAAAATTTGGTATGATGATAGCTCACATTCCCGATTAACATAGACATATTCTTACCTCAAAAATCCTTTCGGGCTCCGCCCCAGCGGCTCTAGAGTTTCCCATGTTAACCTTATGAGTATCTATAATATTAAAACGAAACGGTGTTTTTTTATTTCACGATTCTGAATCAACCACTTGACGGATTTTCATGATTTTTTTGTTGAAATAAAGATAATTTTGAGAACTAGGGAATGTCGAAGCCATAATTTTAGTTTAGGGCCCCAGTTTTTTAGAAATTAAGTTTTAATTTTGAAAAAGTCTAGCAGCCGACGCTAAGATTCTAAACTAGCTTTTGGCATAAAATAATTTGCTTAACATAACAACTGTAAACATTTAGCTTTTGTGTCACAAATTCAGCATTTGGATAAAAATGTAAAGACATACTTAGGGTTGACTTATTTATACTATGTGTAATGCTAATCATTGATACGTTCAATTCTTAGGATTACAGATTATTAAATATACATAGTAACATACTAGGATGTTCAAATTATTTTTTAAAGCAATCTTTGTAATCTTCGATTTTTTTTAGAGCAATATAATTCGTTTTAACTAACAGCTGGTTAAATATAAACTACGGAACTATGAGGTTATTTTATTTACTCTTATTTTGTCATTGATTATAGGAAATAAGTAAGATTAGTAGAGATAATTATACCACAGTTTTAACCAAAATTAATTAAACCACAGTACAAATCGAGGCTATGTACACGAGTCTTAATAAAAAAGGATAAATGCAAATTATTTTACTGCTACACTTTTCAAGGAGAGATTAGATAAATAACAAGGTTTACATGTTTTAATTCTTCATGGTAGCTTTTTGTTTACAATTAATGTTTGTCTGCTTTAACTTTGTTTTGATTAGGCCTGGAAATATTGATGTCATAAAAAGAAGATAAAGAATAATCAGGAAACACGATTTTAAATTACTACCACAACCTCAGCCGGGTTTTATACATAGATAAACAGATGGATGACATAGATTGAACACAACGTCAACATTAACCTAGGATACTGCAATTAGACAAACCATCCTTTTATGAAATCGTGTTCAGTTGTGGTTACGTTTGGGGGTGCCTATATCAGCGCCCCCAAACGTGAAAATATCACTTTTATTTCAACTATGAATATATTATAGTTTAAATTAACAAATATGGGAAATTACGATGCACATTTATTCAATGAGGGTGGATAATTATCAAGGATAGAACTGATAACGGTATGGATAATAAACATTGACAATTACGTCATTAGCTTTACTAGCGTGTTTACTTTTTATTAGGGATGGTCAAGTCTCGAAATTTCGGGAAATTTTCGGGAAATTTTAAATCTCGTTACACGAGACGAGATTTCTTTTTGGCCGAGATTTTTATCGAGACGAGAATAATAATAAAAAATAAAAAAAAAATTAAAAACGCCTGCAGAAAGTCAATGCAATACCCGCAATACAGGAGCGTGTTGTAGTTGCGTTTCCTTTGCGAAGGCGTTCTCATTTAATTAATTCTTTAAATGTAAATATTACTTTATTATTTTAATAATATTACTTTAATAACATTTGAGAAGTTTTGTTAAGTGTAAGCAGTGTGAGGAATGTTTTATTACTATAAAAAGACAAAACAAGTAACTATTTTATAAAAACTAATTTTGCTTTTATTTGATGATTTATTTTATTTTAGGATAAGTTGAACTCTATCCTAACTGATATCACTTTGTTTTCTAATCGTAGGCATTTTTAATTAGTTAGGCGTGATTAATAAAAAAAAATTTTTGCTGATGTTTTTAATAAAAGATTGTAAATATTCTTGCCTATTATCATTATTTTTGTATTTAAACAGTCATCTAACAATGTTACAAAATCAGGTAAAAATTTTGAACGTGCATTTCCCGTTGTGTATGAGAAGGGATATCCCGTCTCGATCTCGTCTCGAAATTTTATGAGAAATAAAAAATCTCGTCTCGTCTCGAACTAAAAATCCAATCTCGTCCATCCCTACTTTTTATATTCCTACTACATGTGACCAGTTCTTTTTTTCAAATGAATGTTATTTGAACCAAACAGATGTTATTGTTCAACTGTTATTGTTTTTTACTTTTCTTTGTTTACGCTTATTTATTTGGCAATTAATGCAGTGAAATTGATATAAAGGATAGATGTGACGATTAGTTTTGATGTTAAGACACCAAAGCTAAATTAAGTGTACTGTGAATTTTATTGGATATTTATTTATATAGATTATCGTTTTATTTTAGGTTGTTTCTATTCAGACCTACTGGAAATTATGTATAGTAGTTGTATTGTGGTGATAATAATTATAGAAGAGGCAGGTATGCTATGGAAGGGTATCGTTGACTAGGTCTATACACTTCTCAATTGACTATTACTCTCTCTACTGTAGGCTACTTATAATCAGTGTGCGTCTGTGCGAATCGGCTGCAAATCTCACTTCAACGCTTTTCACATCGTAAAAATTGCAGAATTGCTGTTTTATTGTAAAATTATCGGATTTAAAATGCTTATCGGATAGGCCTGTGATGGAAGAAAAACATATTTGGTCACACAACATTTGTGTAAAAGATGATTTTTCACATTAAAACTGCAAGAAACTTTGTCTTTATATGTGTAAACTAGCCGATCTGAATTGTACACGGTTTTAACTGACTACTGAATTCCCGTACGTAGGACGGGCTAACACCTCGCTCATATTTAAAAGGAATTAAATAATTTTGCCAACTGTTTCAACTACACAATTTGTTTCTGTGATATTCAATAGCATTAAAAGGTTATTCGGTTTACCAACAGGGTGCAGCACCATTAGTTCTTTATACATTGATTTATGACAACAGCTAATTTGAACCAAGCAGCAACAAAAACCTGAGTGTGAGAACGTTACTTCTTTCTATTGTTAAAGTAAAGTGGTAGAACATTATGGCTATGGTTTATATTCTATAAACTATAGTATACCGTAGATTATAGTAAACCAAATTTTCTCAAAACGTGTCCTCTTTCATTGCAAATGCAAAGCACGAGTATTTAACTACAATAAGCATTGTATACCAACCCCGTACGAAGGACGGGTACTCAGCTAGTATATTTATATATATAAATCTATATATATATATATATATACATATATAAAAATTTGAACGAATGGTGTTTTTGGCCTCTGGGGACATCAATATGAAAAAGTAAATCGGTCCCGGGCCTAGGTCTTACCGTGCCACCTTCGGTAATAGCTACTTCCCTATAGGGAAATTCGCTAAAACCAATTTTTGAGAAACTTCAAAACTCCATAACACCTCGTTCCCATGACCCATTCTTGGTAGTTTGCAAACTCATCTAGGTTTTTCCAGCTCTATACACATTCATGCAGAATTTCATCAAAATCAGACCAAAATTACTCAAGCTATTGTATTTATTGACACACACACACATATCCTATACTCAATAGCAATATTTGCTTGTACATGTATGCTTGTGTGCTTGTAAAGACATCTTGAAAACAGCCTCGACGATTTCCTTCAAATGTTGTAAATAATTTATTTCTGGCCAAAAAACGCGATTGAAGACAGCCACTACCTCAGGCAAATTTGTATTTTGCTACACAACTCGTTTGAAAATTTAAAATTTTTACATTGGCCGTAAGGGAGTTACATGGTAACTATGTTGGTTGAATAAAATAAAAAGGAATAAGTAAATAAGACTTTTAACATGTGTTTATATCAGGCCTTCCAATTTTCTCTTTCCCTATAGGTAATTTCGCTAAAAAAAGGTAAGTAATGTGAATAATTCTGCACTGTAAATCATATTCTTCTCAGTTTTGTTGATGAAACGTAGCATTTTGTTTTACTTGCGCATAAAATCTATTCATCCTCTCATCTTGGATTGCAGATGAGTGGAACGGATAAAGCAGTTTGTTACATCTGTGGCAAGGATTTTATGAACCAAAAGTACTGTAACCGTCATATAAAACGCATTCACAACGTTCACACCATTGGCCAGCCTGCGGAACCAGCAGAGAAGGTAATTTGTGTTACATGTGGAAAACAGTACAATCAGAAAAGCTCTCTACAACGGCACAATGACGTTGTTCACAATGTAGACAGCAATAAATCCTTGCCCAAGTTGAAATGTGATCAGTGCGATTACGAAACTTTTTACAAAAGTCATTTGCAACGTCATTTAATGAAAAAGAAACACCAAAACGAAAATCCGGATAGACAATTTAAATGTTCAATGTGTTCTTCCAAATTTAAACACCTGAAGTCCCTCAAGCACCATGAAAAAACTAAGCATATGCTCGGGACAAAAAAGTATACCAAGAGGAAATGTCCGTTGTGTGAGTATATTTCATATGAAAATAGGAGATCAGTAATTTACAAACATTTTGAGACAAAGCACAACATAGTGATGAATTGGCAAACACACACTTTTAACTCTCAGGAGGATTTCAAGCTGTGGAAAAGAAGTGTTGAACAAGAGAATGCTGTGTATTACATGTCAAAATGTAAGTCTGAGAAGGATTTATACTACATTTGTAACAGAAGTGGAAACTATGTTAGTAAAGGTTCTAATGTCAGGAAACCGAAGTCTTCAGGTTCATGTAAAATAAATGGATTCTGTCCATCCGCTATGTTAGTAAATCAAGAAAGTGACAGTGTTGTTGTTAAATATTTACCAGTACATGTGGGTCACGAAAAAGATCCAAAGTACTTGAGAATATCCCTTGGAGGTCTCGGATGTGGTAAAAAGTACAAACGAGCGATGAGAGAAAGAAGAGAAAGAGAAAAATCAAAAATAAAAGAAACACATGTTGAAGAGAACGCTTTTATACTTGCAGTAATTGGAGACAATGACATAATCTCAAATGAAGTGGTGATAGAAGAAAATGAAGTGGTGATAGAAGAAGGCCTCGTTCAAGAAACCAGCGGAGAAGCAGATAAAGATAATGTTGCCTCTGAACCTCACAGTTACACCGAAGATCATGATACAACGCTGTATTTAGAAAAAGTAAAGTTGGTCCAGGAGTTTCGTGAATTTGAGGGGTTCTTACAGAATAATTTAACATCAATCGAACAGATTGAATATGTGAGAAGAGAAATAGTCAAGATAGTAACGGATATTAAGGTGTCAAATTCAGCAGTAAATATTAAATAAATAGGCAATTGTCTGGGATTCAGAATGCTAATATGGAGTTTGGTTTTTGTGTCATCTTTGTTGCTAATCTTTGATGTCTGCCTTAAGACTACAATCAAATCAAACTAAAATCTAGGCCTTGCACCTCATGCTAGGCTTTTTCATACTCATGGATACTTATTTTCACTTTCTTCTTTGTCACACTTGCTTTAATACTTGTGGTTTCATAGATATTTTTGTGTATATAATTATTAGTGTATATGATATTTTTTATTTTTTGTATCAAAAGCATTCCCTCTCTTTTTTAAATACATTTTTTATTTACAAGTTTTTCAAATTGTTCACAACATTCATAAGTATCGGTAAATTATATCTTAGATATAATTTTGTGGCTTTCAATCTTTTCTTATTATTCCTATCCAAACTTCAAGATACTTTAAGAGCTACTCTCTAATACTCCTATTTTGGCTCATTATGACACCAATTTACCTTTAAAATTAGCCGTAGACGCTAGCTCAGTAGGCCTAGGCGCCGTGTTAAGTATTGTCTCACCAGATGACGTAGAGAAACCAATAGCGTATCAGTCACGCACACTCTCAACAGCTGAGCGAAACTATTCACAAATAGAAAAAGAGGCTCTTGCTATTGTTTTTGCAGTCAAAAAATCCAATCAATATTTGTATGGGAGAAAGTTTGTTTTGTATACTGATCACAAACCACTTCTAAGTATTTTTGGCTAAAGGGATTGCCTATTTTTGCTGCTGGTCGCATGCAAAGATATGCTTTCTTCTTGTCCGGTTACGAATTTGACATTCAATAATAATATGTAAAATCGGATCAAAACAACGCAGATGTTATCTAGATTGCCGTTGAGATTTAATCACAACAATGCTACTGATGAGTTAGCGTGGCAAGGTACTTATTTACATTGTTTACAGGAGAGTTCATTACCTTTGACATTTGAACATGTAAAGTCAGAAACACAGAAAGACCCAGTTTTAAGTCAAATATATGGTTATATTGTAAACGGATGGCCTAATGTCATTCCAGAGGGAAACGAAGAACTTGCTCCGTATTTCCAAAGACAGAATGAACTGACAGTTGAATTTGGGATTATTCCGTGGGGTTATAAAGTAGTCGTACCAGTAACTTTAAGGGACTATGTACTTAAAGAGCTTCACTCTAGCCATTTAGGCATCGTGAAAATGAAGTTGGTTGCTCGATCTTATGTCTGGTGGCCGCGTATTGATGAACACATCACCAACATAGCTAACAGCTGTTCTTCCTGTCTTCGGGAACGGAACAATCCGTCCAAAAGCCAATTACACGTTTGGCACTACCCATCCGCTCCTTGGGAACGCATTCATGTTGACTACCTAGGGCCTTTCAAAAATAAAATGTATTTGATCGTTATTGACGCTCACTCAAAATGGTTGGAAGTAGATGAAGTTAGTTCAACTTCCGCAAAACTAGCTATACAGTTCTTAAGAGAATTATTCAGTAGGTTTGGATTACCTGTTAATCTACACTCTGACAATGGACCTCCATTTACGTCAGCTAAATTCAAACATTTCATGGAAATGAAAGGTATCAGACACACATTCAGTCCTGTTTACCATCCTCAAAGTAATGGGCAAGCTGAAAACAGTGTTAAGTTTGCTAAAGACAAAATAAAGCGAGCTTTTCATGACAATGTAAATGTTGACATAGCCTTGAGTAGAATATTGTTCGATTATCGAAACTCTGTTCACTCAACTACCAATGAAACACCCAGTAAACTGATGTTTGGCAGGAAACTGCGCACTCTTTTGGATCTATTGAGACCAAACATTACACATTTTGTAAATAAGAAACAAGAAGAATGTAAAAATAGTTTTAAGTCAAAGAGTACTAGGATAGTTTATCCAGGTCAAACTGTTTTAATGAGAGATTACAGGTCAAACAACAAATTGTTACAGGGTACCGTACACAAGCAAATCAGTCCTGTTATGTATGAAATAGAGTTAAGTTCAGGCATTGTTACTAAGCGTCACATAGATCAGCTGATCGGTTTAAATAACAGTCCCCTACACAGAGATACGAGTTTTGCTGAAAATATTGTACATAGAAACGTGGCAACCCCTACATCCGCTAGCTCAGACCCAGAGTTGGCAACGCCGCAATACCAGAGGCATTGTACTTCTTCCCCCGCCAAGGACGTAGTCAGCAAGCCGGTTGGCATGGCAACCACCCCAGCAAATGGTAGGAGGTCACTCCCCGCTTCTCCAGCGCGGCGATCTAAACCTACACCACCAGCCAGGAAGTCACCCCCCCCTTCCCTTATACGTAGTACTATGCCCGTATCCGCGTGCGTAAAATCAGCTATGCATAGTAGTGATAGTAGTAATAGTAATAACACCTGTCAAAGTCCACCACGACGCAATCCTGAACGCGTTAGGAAACCTGTAAATAGATTAGACTTATGATTCTTTTACCAATTTGTATTTGTGTGTGTGTTTGCTGTTTACCATGATTCTTGATGTTAAATACTATGTTATACCCAATGATTATTATACATTTTCTGATTGTTGATTAGTTTAAGCGTCAAGAAATATCACTCTACCACCAATGGACTATATATTCAAAGTTCAAATTTTTTTGCGAACATTTTTGATGTGAATAATTCTGCACTGAAAATCATATTCTTCTCAGTTTTGTTGATGAAACGTAGCATTTTGTTTTACTTGCGCATAAAGTCTATTCATCCTCTCATCTTGGGTTGCAGATGAGTGGAGCGGATAAACCAGTTTGTTACATCTGTGGCAAGGATTTTATGAACCAAAAGTACTGTAACTGTCATATAAAACGCATTCACAACGTTCACACCATTGGCCAGCCTGCGGAACCAGCAGAGAAGGTAATTTGTGTTACATGTGGAAAACAGTACAATCAGAAAAGCTCACTACAACGGCACAATGACGTTGTTCACAATGTAGACAGCAGTAAATCCTTGCTCAAGTTAAAATGTGATCAGTGTGATTACGAAACGTTTTACAAAAGTAATTTGCAACGTCATTTAATGAAGAAACACCAAAACGAAAATCCAAATAGACAATTTAAATGTTCAATGTGTTCTTCCAAATTTAGTCACCTGAAGTCCCTCGAGTACCATGAAAAAACTAAGCATATGCTCGGGACAAAAAAGTATACCAAGAGGAAATGTCCGTTGTGTGAGTATATTTCATATGAAAATAGGAGATCAGTAATTTACAAACATTTTGAGACAAAGCACAACATAGTGATGAATTGGCAAACACACACTTTTAACTCTCAGGAGGATTTCAAGCTGTGGAAAAGGAGTGTTGAACAAGAGAATGCTGTGTATTACATGTCAAAATGTAAGTCTGAGAAGGATTTTTACCGGTTCTACATTTGTAACAGAAGTGGAAACTATGTCAGTAAAGGTTCTAATGTCAGGAAACCGAAGTCTTCAGGTTCATGTAAAATAAATGGATTCTGTCCATCCGCTATGTTAGTAAATCAAGAAAGTGACAGTGTTGTTGTTAAATATTTACCAGTACATGTGGGTCACGAAAAAGATCCAAAGTACTTGAGAATATCCCTTGGAGGTCTCGGATGTGGTAAAAAGTACAAACGAGCGATGAGAGAAAGAAGAGAAAGAGAAAAATCAAAAATAAAAGAAACACATGTTGAAGAGAACGCTTTTATAGTTGCAGTAATTGGAGACAATGACATAATCTCAAATGAAGTGGTGATAGAAGAAAATGAAGTGGTGATAGAAGAAGGCATCGTTCAAGAAATCAACGGAGAAGCAGGAGATAATGTTGCCTCTGAACCTCACAGTTACACCGAAGATCATGATACAACGCTGTATTTAGAAAAAGTAAAGTTGGTCCAGGAGTTTCGTGAATTTGAGGGGTTCTTACAGAAAAATTTAACATCGATCGAACAGATTGAATATGTGAGAAGAGAAATAGTCAAGATAGTAACGGATATTAACGTGTCAAACTCAGCAGTAAATATTAAATAAATAGGTAATTGTCTGGGATTTAGAATGCTAATATACATTTTTTATTTACAAGTTTTTCAAATTGTTCACAACATTCATAAGTATTGGTAAATTATATCTTAGATATAATTTTGTGACTTTCAATCTTTCCTTATTTTTCTATCCAAAGGTAATAAAGTCTCGCTTCCGCTAGTTGCACAACATTCACCTGCGTGATGTAAAAACGCTCTTACTACACTTGTAGGGTAAATAGCTATTAATTAATTATTGTATTTTAATAAAAAATATGATAAAACTACTAGCAGAATACCCGTCCTTCGTACGGGGTTAGCATATAAATATAAAATGCTTATTGCAGTTATACTCAACTAAAGCTTTGTGTTTGCAATTAGAATGGACTCATTTTAATAAAATTTGCTTCTTTAAATTTACGGTTCACTATAGTATTAAACATCTACCATAGCTATGTTCCACCACTTCACCACAAAAATTCACAAAATATAAAAAAGCATTCATAAAATTAAAAATATAAACATAATTGTAAACAATCCTACTTTGACAGTTATTATTGCATATCACAGTTTTTTTGTTGCTGCTTACCTAGTTAAAATTAGCTGTTTTCATAAATGCAAAAAAAAACTATAGTGCTGCACCCTGTTGGTAAATCTTTTAACCTTTAATGCTTTTGCATATCATAGAACCAACTTTTTTAGTTGAAACAGCTGACTAAATTTTTTAATTCCCTTTGAGTATGAATACTCATAAGGTTAACATGGGGAACTACAGAGCCACTGGGGCGGAGCCCGAAAGGATTTTTGAGATAAGAATATGCCTATATGTTAATCGGGAATGTGAGCTATCATCATGCCAAATTTCAGCCCAATCCGTCCAGTAGTTTATGCGTGATTGAACTTCAAACAAACAAACACACAAACTTTAACATTTATAATACAGTATTAGCATAGACAAAAAGAATTAAATATAGACCGTCAGCTGTGCTGCGGTTACCATAGGTTCTGGCGCACACCGCCTGGAGCACCACGGTAGTTACGGTGTACGCGCTACGTAAACTACAGCGGTGTGCGCCGGAACCTATGGTAACCATGGCAACCGCAGCACGGCTGACAGTCTATATTTCATTCTTTTTGTCTATGGTATTAGTAAGATAAGATAATTGTAGCAGGTGACCTCAATATTAGTGTTTTAGTATTGGATAGCAGACATAGATTGTTACAACAGATGTTAGAAAGAAAAAGCATGAGGTACCTTGTCGATTTCCCAACAAGAGTTCGGAGACAGCAATAGATAACTTTTTGATAAAAATATTAAATTATCTAACTTAAACTAGGTGAAACCCGTCGAAATCGACGGTTACTTTCCAGGCTTACGATAATTAATCTAACTGCGATAAATTGAGTGAAATTATACATATTTTGAGCATTTAGCATTGTTTGAATATTAATGAGTGTAAAAACAATAATGCCATTAATTGCGTTAGTTAGTAAATATTTTTGATCATTCCACGAATAAAATATTTCCCATACTGTACGTCATCGGAGTTGTGAGTATGCTATCTGGTATCTCTTCCTTTGGAAAAACCTTTAAATACCTAGTATTGAAATCGTTTTGGTGGATCTTTTGTAGTTAAACACTCCCGTGATTTCATCAGTGTTATGCAAATTAATCTATGATTTTATTTGAAAAAAAAAAAAATCTGTTTGTTGGGAAGACACGTTCTAACTTCAAAGGGAGGTACATCCGTTACAGTGCAAGTTTGATTTTTCCTTCGTCACGTCGCGTCAGTTCATATCGTACTTCTGTGCCAATGAATAACCCTCTAGCACAGTTTTAAGAAATTGGTTGTGAGGTTACTGTTAAAGCTGTCCTTGATATGGGGGATGTCAGTAAGTTGTCTCAGCCTTATCAGTTACATCAAGTTGTCAATATAATCTCTCTACGGAATGTTAGGTGTAGTTGAATATACTTTAAGTGAAGTTGGCTTTTATTCTTGAACTGTTAGGGGCCTCCTCATTCATATGCTAAAAATAATGTAAATTGGCTGTTACGTAAATATTGATGTTTACATGCATTGTTAATCAACGTATCTTATAAATGATGATGTGATCTAGTTTAAAAGGATGATCTTTCAGTCATGACAATAGCTGCTTAGATAGTATTTACTCATTGGGCCATTTTTACAGCTAAAATGTCGTGTTATTTTCAATAATGTTACCAACCCAGTGGGCCATGGTCCGTAATGTAGGCCACTGTGAAAAAATATAAGGAAAATAAGGTGTTAAAAAGGCAGACACCAACTCGTAAAATAGATTTAAAATGATCAATAAGAAATAATTGTAAGAGTTATTGTGATAAAAGGATTTTCCACTGATTTCGTAAAATAACTTTATATTGCAAAACATGACATGATACAAAAGACAATCAATTTTAAAATAAGAAAATAACATTGCAAATACTTCTTTTGGACAATTCAGTAACTCCCAATAAATGTGTGTTGTTTAAAATACAATTTTAAAATTACCAGCTGTTTTATTAAAAAGTATTATCCACCTGACCAAAATGTAAACAAATCTGTGGAGGGATCTTTAAAGGCTTCTGGGGCAGAGCCCTAGGCTAATTTACTTCGTTTTTCTTTTGATAACTCATCTACAGACCAAAGACCTTTCTTTGGACACCTCTACCAAGTTTCTACGCCCAGCCGTTCTCTCAAATTAGAGGAGGCAAAGTTTCCAATTAAATATTTTGATTCCCCCATGTTAATCTTATGGGAGAAAACCTAACTTTGATGGAAGATCCTGCCCAAACTAATAAAGATATCAAAAAACGAAAAACACTTTGCAAAACTACAGATCAGGGCAATTCTTTTGACACCTTAATCATCAAAATCGGTCCAAAAATGAGGGAGGAGTTCTGTTCACAAAAATCGGCTTAGCGTATTATATATATAGATGGTTGAAGGTCTGGTTACTTTCTTATCTGACCATGATGGACAGCTATTAAAAGTAAAATGCCAAAATTCTATGAAAACTGCAAATTTGCCAATTAAAAAAGAGTTGCGTAAATTTTCTCTAGAAGACACTAATCTTTTTACACAATTGCTTTCCAATGAATCTTGGTTCGATGTCTATAATTCCAGCGTGGAAACAAAGTATGATGTCTTTTTTTAAATTTTTTCTATCTATTTTGATCAGGCTTTTCCAAAAAAATTGGTTACAAAGAGAAATAAAAAACGTACATGGATAACTAAAGAAGATGAAGCAACAGCATATTATTCAACTGACTAAGGAATATCGTAGTAAAAAAAGTATTAGTTTAAAAGATTGTTTACACCAGGAAAAGATTACTTATAAAAGAGAATTAAATAAGGCTAAACACAGATATTTCAAAAAAAAAATTGGAAATTCCCAGAATATTCAGAAAACTGTCTGGAACATAATCAACTCTGAAGTTGGGGAAATAGTTACAAAATATGGTTGATCATTCAATGAATAAATAATATTTCCCTTACCTTTTTTTCTATTGGATTTATTATTACTACGTTAACTGGTTTCTCTTCTTTTGGATGAACCTTTAAATATTATTAAAATCGTATTGGTGGATTTTTTGTGGTAAATACTTCCGCAATTTCATCATTGTAATACAAATTAAATCTACGCTTTTCTTTTGAGGAAAAATATCTGTGTGTTGAGGCGGTGCGTAAGAACGTAAAATGTAGTAAGAACTTCAAAGGGAGTTTCCTTAATCACGTCAGTCATCATAGTGTACTTCTGTGCCAATGAAAATCCCTCAATGCATAGTTTTAAAAAAATGGTCGAAGAGTGGGGCCTTCAATTAATTTTAATGAGTACCTAGGTTTGCTGCTACAAGGAAGGTATTGAGGTGAGTTTTTATTGAAATTTTGATAGCTTAGTATAAAATAAAAAAATTGCCAAATTTCATTAAAATGTATCCATAAATAAGTAAACTACATTAGCTTAATAATTCTCCGTAAGAATAACATGGGCATTTTGAATTTAACGTTTTTTTTTTATTATCTCCGCAACCGTTAGGCATACAACAACACTTCAGTATACACATTTCAATATACAGTAAAATAACTAAAAAACCAACAGATTTTGTAAATAGAAGTTGTTGTTTTTATTAGAGGTTCCGTAAAGTGCTGTACCTAGCGGAGATATAGGGAACTAGAAGTAAGAGTTGTAGAATTCATTGATAGGTAGCGCTAGAGTCAAGCGGAAATGTCAAACGGAGATAGAGTTTTTATGTTTTATTTGTTTTAACAGGTTTGTTTATGTTTTTACGAAAGATTTGAAGATACGAACTTCAACAGATTAACATTTTTAAAGATCATAGCTTTATGAGTAAATTGACGTTCAATGCAATGTTCTACCTAGAATAGTTCTCGAGTTATAGGCGTTTTAGTAAACGGTGCCCCCCGCCATATTGCCCCCCTCCCCCATGGGATGTCGACCACGCTGGGGGGCGACAACATGCGTTTTCGTGATCACTATAGTGCCTATAACAACAATCAGAAATAAAATTGTGTCAGCCTTTCCATGCATACTCAAGCCCCTTCAGATCCTGGACTAATTATTTGTGTTGTTTAAAATACAATTTAAATATTTGTAGCGGTTTCATTAAAAAGTATTGAAAAATTATCCATATGGCCATAATGTTAACAAACCTGGGGAGGGAACTTTAAAGGTCACTGGGGCAGAGCCCCAAAGGGGATTTACGTTGTTTTTCTTTTGATGGCTCATTTAAAGACCAAGACCTTTATTTAGACACCTCTACCAAGCTTCTACACTCAACCGTTCTCTCAAATTAGCTGAGACAAAGTTTCCAATTAAATAAATAGATACCTCCATGTTAACCTTATGGGAGAAAACCCAAATTTGATGAGGATCCTGCCCAAACTAATAAAGATTTCAAAAAATGAAAACTACTTTGCAAAAGTACAAATCAAGGCCATTTTTTTGCTACTTGATCGTCTAAATCGGACTAAAAATGTGGGAGGAGTTCTGTTCACAAAAATAGTTCTGTTCACAAAAATCTGCCAGTCTATTATATATATATATATATATGGCTTTTTGCAGGTATTATGGAGCCTAAGACACTGGGTTGGGCAGATTATGTTGTCTTGGCCATTACTCTGTCCGTGTCTGCCTCTATTGGGATCTATTTTAGACTGACGGGTGGCCGGCAAAAAACAAACAAGGTAGAGAATAATACACTTATTGGACGAAACAAAGTCAAGTCCTCAGTATCAGGTTTAAAAAATGTCATGCAAAATCTTTGTTAATAAAAGGATTTTTATTACATTAAAAAATCTGATTCTTGTACCACGGATTTATTTTATTGATAGTTCTTTATAAACTATATTCCAACTAGTGGCTTGTAGGGGCAATAGCCCTATATTCTAGTCATTATTTTCTACAAATTATCCAAAGAAAAGCAGACCCATGTTAAGAGTACCTACCTACTTCTTGATTAGCCTATGATGAAAAAAAAATCTTGAATGGCGTATAGGTAGGGATCAGATATTTTCTGATCTGCATATTCATTCATGACATAAAGAGATCTCCATATTCATTGTCAAAATCCTTTTTCTTTAGTTTGCTAATGATATAAAACTTGTGGAATTTTCATCCCTCTATACAGGTACCTAGTCGTTAATGATGTTCTCAGCTAAGTTTTGTCCTAAGTCTAAAGATAATATGATGTTAATTCCACCAAGAATAAGTTGGTGAGAGAGGTCATGCTTAAAGAGGGTGTCCACAGGGTGGCGTCTTGTCACCTAATCTGTGGAACCTGGTGGTCGACAATCTCCTGTGCGATCTCAATGCAAGAAGACCATAAAGGTACCATTTACAAGGAAGAGAAATGTTGATATCGCTAGAGTACAAACTTTCTTCGGTAATCAGATCCAGGTTAAGAGGGAGTTCAAGTACCTAGGAATAAGGCTGGACGACAAGCTCACCTGGAACAGCCATTTGGCACATATAACGCAGCGCTCTCAGACCACACTTATGATGCTGAGACAAGCTGTTGGGAAGACCTGGGGTCTAAGCCCACAAATGACTAACTGGCTATACACTAGGGTAGCAAAAGACCGATGATGGTGTATGGCTCGGTGGTCTGGTGGACCAAGGTAATGCAAACTACTGCTGTAAAGAGACTAGAAAAGATCCAGCGAGTGGCATGCCTTAGCACTACAGGAGCCATGAGAGGCACTCCAACTACAGTCCTGGAAGTATTGCTAAGCCTGCCACCTCTCGGCATTATTATGAAAGGAGAGGCAAGGATGGCAGCCTACAGAATGGCTTGCAGTGGCAACTGGAAGTATAATGCCTCCAGTGAGCACAAAAGAATTGTGGACAAGGTGTAGATGAACACCTTGGAAATGCTACCAGACAGGATGGTGAAGATCACAGATCTAGAAAAACCAAGTTGACAGGTATGCCTGGGACAAGAGTGAACCTGAATACATGAAAAGGGGGATCACTTGGTACACGGATGGCTCAAAAAAGCCAACGGGCACGGGGGCTGGAATATATAGAGTCAGGCCGAAGGCGCAGTTTTGCGTAAGCCTCGGAAGAATGGCTACAGTATTCCAGGCAGAAGTTGTTGCCCTGTCTGAGTGTGCAAGAGTGTGTTTGAAGCGTGGTCTTACAGGCCACACTGTAGGCCTATACATGAACTCGTACAGCAAAGCAGCACTATTGGCACTTGACAGTTTTGACTTTTCCTCCAAGGCTGTATGGGACTGTCATCAGGCCATGAAAGCCCTGGGAATGAGCAACAGGATCATCCTTAGTTGGGTTCCAGGGCACAAAGGGGTATTGCTGGCAATGAGGGAGCTGACAAGTGGGCAAACAAAGGAGCTGAAAGCCCGCTCATGGGTCCAGAGCCGACGTGTGGCATTACTTACTGCACAGTGTTATGTAATATGATTTCTATTGTACTGTCAAATATTTCTTCAGCTGTTTTATTTAAGACTGTTTTTGTTTATGTATCCAATGTTTACAGTTTTGTATTAATTCTCTCAATTCAAATGTAGCTGATTTAAGTTGAATAAAACCATATAAATTTGGTTTCTAAACATTTCTTTTCATAACAATTTATTCAACTTAATCTTTTAACTATATTATTACAAGTTCTTCTATACAAGTTGTATTCTATCTTTTCTATTCAAGTTTATTCCAAGAAATCTAAATGGATAAATTCTTCAAGCCGGAGTGCCTATCTTTGGACACTAATGACCCGTCCATTCTGATCGTCAGTGGAAACATTGGAAAACCACTTTCAAGAATTTCATGGAAGAAATAAGTTATGTGCTGCAGAAGATGATCAACTAAAACTTCTAACTAGCTTTGTGGACTACAACATATAGGCTATGAAATAATCTCAGAGGCTGATTCTTATACCAAGGCTATATCTTTTCTTGACAAACTTTTTATAAAGCTTACTAATGAGGTATATTCACGTAATCAACTGGCAACTAGAAGACAGGAATCTGGAGAAAATCATTACGATTTTCATTAGCAGTGGTTCAATATGTTTAACCCTTAGAGTGCCAGGCGAGAAATAAAAGTAACGCTCAAAAAATGCCGATGATTTTTCTTGAAGGTCGCGCTAAAAATGCCAAGCGCGATCTGGCGATTTTTAGGTTAAAATTTCGTAAAAATCGAATTTTCGATATTTCGACCAACGAAAATCGATGTATTGCATCTAGTAACTTTCGACTCAATGTTAATATATGGGTTAAAAGAATCCGAGTATCCATTCGGTTGTTATGACAACTGTTCGATCATTACGAAACGTCCGGTCAGCCGGACGTTAGCACTTTTGGCTCGTTCTAAAAACGTCCGGTCGGCCGGACGTCGGCACTTTTGGCTCGTTTTAAAAACGTCCGGTTCCCCGGACGTTGGCACTCAAAGGGTTAAAGTTGCATGCTTTACTAAGTTCTTTGAGTTTTCGAAGATACTGACATCTCCCAACTTGGAGTATCAGCAGAGATTTAAATGTACAGAACTCTTTTCTTCACCCATTAACTTAACATAATTATTTTACACATGTTTCTTGTACTTGTCCAGGAGTATCTGTTAGGAGGCCAGGACCAAGGTATGTTACCAGTGGCCTTCTCTTTGATGGCTAGTTTCATGTCTTCCATCTCCCTGTTAGGAGTGTCAGCAGAAATCTACATGTACAGCACTCTCTTCTTTATCATCAACTTTGCGTACCTCTTGTGGACTCCAGTGGCCGCCTACCTCTACCTCCCAGTCTTCTATAAGCTGCAAGCCACCTCTGCTTATGAGGTATGACTTGTTTTTGTTTGGTTTGTGTTTTATTTTATTTACCAAATCCAGAAATATTAGATATGGTCCTTTATTGTGATAATTTTAATTGTTTCGGTAGTCGAGTGGAGTGGTTACAGTGTTGATGGTTTGATACTAAGCAATTGTTACCAGACATAGAAGCCAATTGTCATTGGGCCATCAAATGATGCTAACAAAAGTTCAATGTTGGATGAAAACCTAGACCAGAGTATTGACATTTCTATTGCAAAATTGTAAAAAATGCCAATAGTGTAGTTAACTACACAAAATTAAATCAACAAAATATATCTAGTTAAAAAAATACAGGTAGGCCTAGTGCAGTCAATAGTAAAAATGAGTTTGATTGCTCTTTGCAGTACTTGTACCTGAGGTTTGGCAGCAAGGCTCGTACCTGTGCCTCGCTCATGTACTCACTACAGATGGTGCTGTACATGGGTATTGTGGTGTATGCTCCAGCCATTGCATTAGAGGCTCTCACTGGACTCAATCAGAACATCTCCATCATACTGGTGGGAGCTGTGTGTATGTTCTACTGCACACTGGGAGGAATGAAGGCTGTCATATGGACAGATGTATTCCAGGTACGGTTTTAGATTTGTTAAAAAACATTTGACTTAAAAATACCCATATACAGAATAACATTTTTACTTTTAGACTGCTAAATAATAAAAACAGCTGATTTAAGTAATAGAAATATAATAATGTCAACACTAGCTTGCTGAGTGGACAAATGGAGAACTGATCGAGAGCTATTGAAAACTGAAAGAAAATTTGGAGCTAGAGAAAATTGGCTTATAGTTTTCCCTGGTTCTAAATTAGAGTGTGAGAATTAATTATATAGTTTATATCCGCTGTCATCAAATGTAGCTACTACTTTCTGTACGAGCGATGAACAGTCAATCTGACATAAATCACTTGACAATGAAATCTGCAAAAAATTAAATTTGTGTTTGCCAGCTGGCTTACAATAGGAAAATATTTTTTTCCTACAGTTACCTAACAATGTACATGTTCTCTCACTGATTTGAGAAAGCAAAATGGCCAATTCGCTCATCAGTGAGCAACAATGTCTCACATGTTAACACATGTTAACATTGTCTCACTCTAAATTACTTTGTCTCACTCACTCCAGATTTGCAACGTTAAGGCACGAAATAGTGAGCGCGTAACATGCAGACGAGGTCTCATGCGCGCGAAATACGTTGGCAGCTAGCACTGGTTGTAAATCAGCTGGTCAGCTGTTGTACTGTTGTATCATTAAATGTAATATTAAAAGTTCACTTCTGTGTAAAAAATATTTGTTTACCAATTTATTTGTTTTATGGTAACTGTAGGAAAAATATAATGTGCAACTCGAGTGCAAAGTGCAATTGCCTCACTCGAGAAATTATTCCTCACTCGCCTACGGCTCGTGAGTAAGTATTTCTCTCGAGTGAGTCAATTGCTCCCTTTGCTCACTGGTTGCACAAATAACTATTATATACAGTAGAACCTCTTTAATCCGCACCCCCGTAGTCCGAACGTCCACTAATTCAAACACCTAATTGCTGTACTTTATACACAGTACAGTAGTTCTTTATTGTATACTGTATTTTTTTATATATGCAACGTAATTGTTTCTATTAATGTACAGTACTGTTTATTCACTATGTTTACTACTGTATTAAATAAACACTGTATTTTACTTTATAAAGCATTTTTCACTTTTCCCGAAACAATTACGATCCATTTTAGCTATTGTTATGCAAGAACAACAATATGTTCTGTAATCCGAACTATTCACTACTCCGAACAACCCCCAGTCCCAATTAGTTCGGATTAAAGAAGTTCTACTGTGTGTGTTGTCAGCATTGCCATACTTGTGAAACTGAACTGATGATTATTGATGTGATAATGTTTCAGTCGCTGCTAATGTTCGCAGCAGTGATCAGCATAATCTTCACAGCAGCAAAGCAGAAAGGAGGTCTCAGTCAGATATGGGAGATTGCTGAGAAGGGAGACCGAATACAGTTTTTTAAGTAAGCATCAGCACCCAAATTTTTTTTGTTCTTTTAAGTTTTTGTTTTTTTCATGAGAAATGCTTGTTGCTTATTATATTTGTTTATATCAGCTGATTATAATAACATAATAATGATTTAAATACCTGATTCTGGCAATCCAATTGTTGTATTCCACAACTAGTTTCGACCTGCTAGGAGGTCATCTTGTTTCATATCAGCATAATTACAGCAGCGTTAATGAAAACTTGGAAATTGTACATAGGGTACAAGATAAGTTTAAAATTAACACCCTGGAAGAATTTCGAGATATATAGAGCCTTCAAATCTCAAATCAGATAAGGATAATGTTTTTAACGACCAACTTTATTTTAATTCAAACATTACCTACAACACCATAATAGAAATACTGGTGAGGGGAGGGGAGGGGAGAGACAATGTATCCTAAATTCCTACAGTCTAGACTAGACTCAACTTCCGCATTACCAACACCGGTCCGCTCTTCGTTTTAATTTTTAATTTTTTTTGTGTATGTGTGTAAAAAACTTTCAATCCTGATGACCTTCATGTGAAGTCATCATCCTTGTAAGCACCTGATGATGACCTCCTAGGTTGAAACTAGTTGTGGAATACAACAATTGGATTGCCAGGATCAGGTATTTAAACCCCTATCATTAGTTATTCTTTGCAATCCGGAGTTTTCCCATACGACAATGATTATATTTATAATAGTTAAAATCAAGCAGAGGTAACTGGATGAACTGTAAATTTTAAAAATATTCACTCTGAAATTTTGTAATTATTCGTTTGTTGCTCAAATAATTAGGAAAGTTATTGAAATGATCAGGGTACTTCCATGGTGTTCAATATCTCACCAACCTCCGAAGAAGTCTGAAGATGAAATATCGGTGTTGTGGTATACATATACGCCTGTGAACTTGTGGATTTCCACAGGTGAGCTAATTGAACTCAATACCTTAGACTGGTGAGTTGGTGGCTCAGTCTGTAGTGTAACTACTAATCCAAGATAGCCAAGTCATGGGTTTACATCTCAACGCCTACATAAATACATAGTTAATTCTTGTACCTTAGCAGCTCACCCCTTGATACGTTCAGCACACAAGTCCTATGTGGTCAGGCAAATCCACTACTACATAGATAAAATAATTGTTTCTGTAGGATAGTCCAGAGTCCAGTCTAACGTAGCCGATGTTTCAGCATCAACCCAGACCCTACCGTGAGGCTCACGTACTTTTCTCTGCTGATTGGTGGAGGCTTCACCTTCTTGTCTCTCTACGCTGTCAATCAGACGCAAGTACAGAGGTGAGTCAAGTACTGAAAGGAAGACATTTGATGGATATTTGTAGCAAGTATTTTTGTTAATAACAATCAGTTAATTCATTGTATATAATTAGAGAGGAGTTGAACTTTAAAATATAAACAAATCAAACACTTTGCAGTTTATTTAAAAATAAATTTTGCATTTGCTCATGCACCAGCAATACAAGAGGGGACCTAGCCATATTATTTGACCATGAGAGATTACAAGAATGCTGATAGATATGCATCCCATCCTGATGACTAAACAACTTCCAAAACCCCAATAATCTTGCATCTGGATCTGATATTCCATTCTCTGGCATCAAGCTAAAGAGACTATTAACCCATTGGGGAAGGAATTAATGCGCTACCTGCAGCACCCTCTGGCGGCAATTAATTTTACCGAATTTGTAGACTTTTACTCTAACTGCTAGAAAGAAAACCTTAGGCAATAAATTAATAATTCTTTCACCATTTTGTTCACAGTAAAATTGTCTACAGAAAAGTGGTAATTGGATAGTCAAAGTTCTTAACTAAAAAAAATATATATATAAAGATTATAAAAATAAAAATTTTTAAAACAATATTTTGAAAGTAAACTTGATATACAAATTCCAAGATTAATCCAGACACCAAATAACACTACTATTATAAAGTTCAATCAATTCCCTACGTAGAAAAATTAAAAGTTGTGTACTTTTATAAGTAATAACATTTTTTTAAATTGTTTGTTACCCTACCGCAGCTGATTTTTGGTGATATGTGGTTTCCATGGCAACACAAAATTGTTTGTTATTGTTTGTTATAAATGAGTAAATACGCAAATCAAGAAGCAAGATATTTATAAACATTATAATAGTAAGAAGAAACAAAAAGGGCGAAAAATAATAATAACTAAATAACTAATGGCGCTGCCTAGCGGTGACACAAGCGGCACTCATAAGTCGGCCGCCGGGCCTGCAGCGGCCGTACAAGTAACGCTCGTAAGTCGGCGCCAATGGGGACTGATCAAAGTCAAAAGAATAGATACACGACTAACTTATCCAAGAAAATATTAGCAGTCAGTTGATAACCTTTGACTATTGATACAACTAGACAACCCATCTGCATGTTAAAAGTTGTTGCCAGCTTTTTTATCAAAATTGTCGTAGTTGATATGAGCCACCAACAGATTGTGTTGATCTAAATTACTATTTTATATCCAATACACAAACCTTTTTACCAAGTCAAACTAATGGAGTGAATTATGTGAGCTATAGAACTTTTATGACCCATCAACTTGGTCTGAAACAAAAAATAAGATGTAAATAGGATTTTAAACATTAGCTAGATTCTCTGACTGGCTCACAGATTTATGTTCAATCAGAAATTGACGACAGCTCCATATAGATGCTATGATTACTTCAGTTTCCAATAGTCAATGATAGTACACAAATACAAAAACACAATTTATTTTATATGTAGCCCCACAAGGGTGTTTCTGCAGAAGGAGTAGAATGTTAGTAAAAAAAACTTTGAATCAATTGTTCACCTGTTCTATAATATTCTATAATGACTTATTTAGAGGTTACTCCAAAAATCTGGCAGAGCAGAAATCCTGTTGACAAATTTGCAAATTAGTTGACAAAATAGAATCCACTGTACTGACTAATGTATTTTTTACCTCGTTATATATTTGCTTGCTTCTCACTTCAGATACATGACCATGAAGGACTACAAAACAGCAGTGAGGTCCCTGTGGATCTCTACTCCAATACTCATCCTGTTGTCTGGATGCACTGCATTCTCTGGCCTGGCCATATACTCAAAGTACTACAACTGTGATCCTGTACTGTAAGTGGACGATCTTGCTTAGCTTCTGTTCTGTAAGGATTTATAACATATTGCTAAGAATAATCAAAAGATTACTGGTTTTATCCTAAGCATAAGAAATTAGACAATAACCGTTAATAGTAATTTTGTATTACACGAACATCAAGTCCGTAAGTTGGCAAAAGCATTAAATAAGAAGATAATGCATATCATGTACAGTTCAAAAACATCTTTCAGCTTTCTTCTTAAATCAGTTATATTATTAAACCAGAGAAGGGTTTCCTTCGAGAAAATCTGCTATTTGGAAAGTGCACAACAGTAAAGCATGCAAACTTTTTTTGCAGTTCAGGCCGCATCAGTAGCAGGGATCAGCTGATGCCGCTGTTTGTTGTGGAGACTATGGGAGATGTGACGGGACTGTCTGGTCTATTTGTGGCTGGTATCTTCTCTGCAGCTCTCAGCACAGTGTCTGCATGTCTCAACTCTCTGGCAGCCGTCACTCTAGAGGACTATATCAAGGTGAGTGGGTTGTTTTTAATTTTTAACAGTCCAATTCAGGTTTTTATGCGACCTTCTTTAACTTTTTAAATACATTGCATTTATCTTTTAACAAAAAAAGTACAAGTGTGTTAAGTGTGGATAATATTCAGGTGAGAATACGGAATATCACAATGTTTTGAAGTGTTTTCAATTTCATTTCATGGGATAATCTCTTGCATGTAAAGAGTTAAATATCAGATTTGAGGATTGATTCCTAAAACTCCAATTTGAATTCATCTTAATGTTGGGTTTCGACACATCACTAAAAGGAACAATTCTACTTCTGCTGCTGTCTCATGTCAGGTATGTTCCAGCCTCTCTACTTGTTGTGGTCAGGCCAAGAAGTACCAGCAGCCTACAGCGCTCAGTTGTCCAAGATGTTGGCTCTCACCTACGGAGTGATATGCATAGCAGTCGCGTTCCTCTCTCGTCTGCTGGGCGGAGTGCTGCAAGCATCCTTGTCCATCTTTGGCATGGTGGGAGGACCACTTCTGGCAATCTTCACACTCGGCATGTTTTGTCCTTGTGCTAATGAACCGGTAAGTGTTCTTGAGAGCAATGTTTGCAATCTTATGCAGTGTTGGTCTTTAGTATGCCCAAAGACTTTTCATGCTTTCACAAACCAGGTATAATTGACCTAAACACATGTTATTGATGTGAAGTTATCGTTGTAGTTTCAACAAGAAATTTGAAAGGTTGAATCCAATTTGAACAAGTTGATGAGAAATTTTGGTGGACTGGTGGCAAATGGCAGGTGCTGATGTCCATTGTCCACTCCGTTCTTCATTTCGGATGTGAGACACAAGCAGAGGTCCTCCGAAAGAAACAATTCAGAGGAATGATGGCAGCGGTATAAATAGAGGAATGGGACTCTTCAGATTGCTTTGATGTACTGCAATGTCAAAACCAGCTGAGTTTCTTGTTAGGAGTTAGATTCACACTAGAGCAAATTACACATGGACCCTGACAGTGCATGATGCATTCCAAAATTGTAAACTCATTTATGTTCTACTCACCTCATAATCTACTGTGTCTCTGATGTTGCAGGGTGCAGTCCTAGGTCTACTGGTAGGTTTAGTCTCTTCTCTACTCTTAGGGTTTGGAGGTCCGAAGCCTCCTCTACATACACTACCTCTCAGCACCGCTGGGTGTTCTACTAACCTCACCATCTACGCTGCATCTCCTGTTTTAGCTGCCACAGTCACCCCCACAAGCCAGTAAGTTTAATCTTTATCTCTTTTAATCACCAAAGGCCATGCGGTTGATTAAGAGTTTGTTTCAAGAGAGGGAAATTTGATTCCAGGGGCTAGTCAAATTTATAACCTAAATTAAAAGAAAAAAATGGCAATATTGGGTCAAACCTCATACGACAATTTGATGATGCCAACTACTCTAATACCCCAATGAATAAAAGCAGTTGAGTATTTATTTTTACATCCACACATACCATGATTTTTCAATGTTTTAGGCCAACGGAATACTTCTACCTGTACCGAGTGAGCTACTTGTACTACATTGTGATAAGTTTTGGTGTTGCAATGGTGGTAGGACTGGTAGTCAGCTGGTTAGCCTCAGCCTGTGGAAGACCCCCTGGGGAATTGAACCCTGATCTTTTTGTACCTCCTGTCGCAAAATATCTCAGACGCAAAAAACTTGAAAAAGACATGGTAAGGCACCTTGAGAATTTTTCTGTTGTTTTAACGTGTTAAATTGTTTAAGTTTGGTCAATATTTTATACTAACAAGCAGCGCTCGATTGGTGAAAAATGAGGCGCGGAACTGTAACCTATTTATTGTGATTTGTACCTATTTATGTACCTTTTAAATATTTTTATCTTCCCGATATAGAGGTAATGGAACTCCGTTTCACCGCGTTCCCCCACAAATCGAGTACTGCTAACAAGTGTATTCAAGACAATCCTGTTATTGCTTCAAGTTAAAACGTATCAAAAATCTTCCGGCAGTCACAACGAAATCAAGGTCATTTTCCATTATCTTGGTGAAAAGTCAATGTTGCTATTAATCAAACTTTATAGGGGGCAAGCTGGTCTAGTGGTAGAGCGCAGGACTTGGTCCCCAAGGTCCCAAGCTCAAATCTAGCCATTCCATTCAATAATGTTCTCAGTGATAATGCTCCTACTCTCTAGCACTAGCTTGAAGTCATGTGTACAACACTTTTGTGCTAGAGCCTTACTCTAAGATGAATATGGGGCATATAAAAAAGTAAACACTGTACATGATTTTGGTAAACATTATATGCGGAGTGTAAAAATTGTTAATAAAACATTCCCTTTTACCCCTACCTTAACACTATGTTTTCAAAAGTGTTATTTTTTCAGAAATCAAACAGAGAAGAGAAGAAGGAAGCAGAATATACATTCTCTGTGCATTTATGATCACATGATTCACCTGTTCATCAAGTCATTCCAAGATGTCTTCCATTTCTTTAGTTATACGACATGGTTGTGGTAGGGGGATTGTAGGATGAGAGAATTACAAAAGTTCAGAGTATGTGATTTATACTCCATTTGCTCAGAGTGCGGCTGGAGCTCTGCCCTACGTCCATGAGTAAGGCCGTACTTTGCATTTTTATCCTGTAACAGTTTTACTAACCTGTGATCTAAAAAATTGTTCCGAACATAAGGGCTATTGATATTGGTTCTGGTATTACCGTAACTCATGTGCAATTAGTGGCAGTGTTGTGCTAATACTGGTAATGGAATGAATTTAGTAATTTATTTTATTTTAATAATGACGCAGTTGAAATGAAAGTTGTTGATTGTACAAGTTGATTGAATGGGTAATTTAATTTGCAATATTGATGAAATTGTGTGATCGTGGTTCAATTGAAACGAGAAATTAGATAAGGTAATTTATGAATTTCCCATTGAACATGTAAAGTTTATTTGTACAAATGCATTTTTAAACTATTGGTCTTTGAGCTGAATACTGTTAATTTTAGTTAAATGTATTTATAGAAATGTAACTGTGTAATTCTTAGGTTATGTAAACAATTTTTAAGGAGTAGGTTTTTGTGTTATTGTTGTTACACAAATGTACTTAAATGAACAAAGGAACTTTAGTATTTTATTCACAACATGAAAGGGCCTCTATGCACAAGTATTTTATAGGCTAACATTGTAATTTTTTTTATTTTGTTATCAATGCATTTGAGTTTATAATAAATATATATTTTCGTACATCTCGTTATGAATTATAATCCATGCCTTTCCTTATCACACAGATAAATTACTCGTATTACGATTGCTTTTATACATAGAATGGAGACAACATTATTTTTGTTAACTTTTTTAGTTTTGGGTGAAAATATCCATTTTGGTTCCCCCTGAAACCGAAAAGATGGTTTTCAAAGGGACGTCTGTGTGTGGATGTGTACAAGAATTTTGACTAAACCTGTCCTAGTTTTATGAAACTTGGCTTATGAGTTGAGTACTAATGCATAATATATCCAGGCTATTATAATTATTTTAAATTTAAATTTTGTATAGTGATTTTTCCCATAAAAACCCTTAAATAAGAAAAAGTTCAATTTTTATAAAAAAGGCTAGAAAGATTTTGATTAAAATTTAGTATGTTATGGTAATTTGAACTCTAAACAGAATGGTACACACCCCATTTTGGTGCAAAAGTTATTGCAATTTTGTGATTTTCCCCATAAAAACCCATAGTTACTCCCTCTGGTTGCCGATTATGATGTTTTTCCTATTAAAACTAATTAGAAAGGTGTTCAATTTTAACATAAGGCTAATGGGAGAAAGAATGCGTTAGTTTGCTGATACAGGTTTTTGTTTTGCATATTCACTTATTCCCAACCACTCTTTATACTAACTAAAATATTTCCCCTAATATCACCTAAACAAGTGAACATTTTACAAGAATTTTGCAACATAATATTCAAAGATTTTCAAACTAGTGAGTGTTATTGCAAATAAACAAGATCATGTAAAATTCAAATGCAGACTTTCTTGTTAAAAAAACAAAAGAAATACAGAGAAAGTAGATCGTGTCTTGGTTTTAATAATTCACAAACGCAAAACGCTTGGAATATACAACCGGAGTACATCGTAACATTCTGTCCCGGGCGAGAAGGAAGAGAAATGTTTTATTATAGAGTAATATTTCCAACTCAGCTATGCCAGGCATTATACAGAAGCTCTTATCAATTTTAAATGTGTGTAGTATAGGGAGAATTTTGTATTGAAAAACATTTTCAAAACAACAATAATTGAAAATTGTAATTGAACTGTCAAATTTAAAGTATTAACCAGTTACAAATTATAACAAAAGAATCAATTTTTTTATCTTAACCATCCAAAATGAGTGATTTCCTAAAATACATACAAAATGTATTTACTTAGGAAATAACATTTATTGTCACTCAAAATACCTCGATTAAACTTCTCATGCCTTGTTGGATTTTAGTCTTAAAAAGACAAATTTGACCAAAAAGACTGGCTCTAGCTGACGTCTCAAACGTAAAACGTCAAACGACGTAAAATAACCTACATTGGGGAAAGAACCATTACCAGTAAGTTTATTTTAATTGAACTTTTAGTTTAAAACTGAAAGTATTAAACTTAGTGTAGTACAATTGTCTATAATATCACAGTTTACTACATGATATAAGAGTGATTAGATATGCTTCAATTCAGTTTAAAACTTTTGAGGGAATCTCTTGGTTCCCAAAATGTTCTGGTTTATGAAAAAAAATAAATACTGTAAAAGTATTGAGATTGTTTACTATTACTGATGCTATTTTAATTCATGTATACATATTGCACCTCATACTTTAGTGTTCTAAGTAGTAGCTTGCATTGAAACAATCTCGTAAATAATCTTTTATTGATTATACTCGGCAAAAAAAAAATATATTGAAGATTATGGAAAGGAATTTAGAGAATTGTGAGTTATTTAATAGACTATTGTAGCTTCATAAAATGTATGTTTTATGAATCAATAAAGTATGTTTTATGGAATCCATCCAACTTTATACATGAGGCTTCGCATCGCCTGCCAAATCCAAGATATATGTGTCATAACCAGCTTTATATAGCTGCATGCTCATAGCACCATTGGGATTTTAATTTATTTATGTCGTAAAATTCCATGACTTTTGTACTCAACGTTTATTCATACTATACTAAGGAAATCTTCCTGGTTCCCATATTTATTTTGATAAATTGTTCCTGCATCCCTTGTCATTTTTGAGAGGTTGGTGGACCTTGACACAAAATAACTATAAACATGTGTCTCAATAGCCTGTATGGAGAATACCTAGGAAAGCAAGGGGTAAGTTTGCGCAGGTACAAGACAAAATTAAAC
Organism: Macrosteles quadrilineatus; assembly: GCF_028750875.1. NCBI lineage: Eukaryota > Metazoa > Arthropoda > Insecta > Hemiptera > Cicadellidae > Macrosteles > Macrosteles quadrilineatus. The sequence continues at coordinate 13,575,250 of NW_026542597.1, forward strand.
TGTACTGATTGATTCTGTATTTCACAGTCACACTAAAGATTTAGCCCCCGATTTAGCATGTGATTGTATGAAATATTCTATGAAACACTTAAATCTGCTGTTAATAATGGAGGGATTTTTACAAACAGTCAAAATTAAGTAGGTAATTTTGGAGTAGATGCCCCCTTTCACCAATTCCTGTAATAAAAGTCCTAGGGCTTTGCTCCACAGGCCATCAAAATCCCAATGTGTATTTCTTATGAAGAAAATTTACCAACCCAGCTGTTTAATAAATCTTACTTCAATAGTGGAATTTGTCAAGTGTCAAGATATTTTGTGTCATGTGTACATGTTGTCATGTCATGTGTAAAAACAAACAACACATGATTTAATATAAAACAATTATTGGGCTGGATACAAAACAAATAAATTTAGCATGACACCCACAGTAAATAAATATCAGAATTCAATAATACTACCTGTTGCTGAATTCGAGCAATTAATTGTGAAGCATTACAGGCGTTTTTTTGAACCGAATAACAGTCATAATTGCCAGTGACTTTATAAGAGTCGACTCAAAGATTATGGAAATACTCAAGATGTACACAGCAGTTAGATATAATCAAACATTTTTGTAAATATCTTATCTTTTTTCAAAAGCTGACCTGGTTTTTTAGTGTTTTCTACAAATTTTCCCCACTCATAGCCGCATTAAGTTGTCTATAATAACGATTATAAATGAAAGAAAAAAACAAACATTATTTCTATTTCTCCTACTGTACTTGGTTGTGTTCTATGACTTTCCTGTTTCCATTGTTTGCAAATCGGCTCTTTCAATTATTGCTCAAGAAATGTAGCACAGTGTTAATTCAGTTTTATTTTTAGTATATAAAATTGTCCAGTGTTTCTCACTTTTTTCCATTGTAATTTTAAAAATTACTCCAACCAAGTATCGTCTACTACAGATGCAATATGCCAAAGAATATCGTCTACGTGTAATCTCCAAGAAGTGGTAAAAAAGGCAGAAACCAACCCATACAATAGATATAAGTTAACACCATAAGAAATAATTTTAAGAGTTACTGTGATATTAGGATTTTCCACTGATTTGGTAATAGAACATTATATTGCAAAACATGGCACGATTCAGAAGAAAATCAATTTTAAAATCAGAAAAAAACCCATTGCAAATACTTAATTTTGACAAATTTAGAAAATCACAATTTAAATATTCACAGCTGTTTCATTCAAAAGTAGTGTAAATGTATGCATATGGTCGTAATGTAAACACATCTGAAGAGGGAACTTTAAAGGCCTCTGGGGCAGAGCCCCAAGGGAATTTACCTTGTTTCTCTTTTGATGGCTCATCTACAGACTAAGACCTCTCTTTAGAGACCCCTACCAAGTTTCTACGCCCAGCCTTTCTCTGTAATTAGCTGTGACAAAACCCCGTTTTTCCTCCATAAGAATAACATGGGATGGGAATTTCAAGGCCACTGGGGCAGAGCCCCAAAGGAATTTACCACGTTTCTCTTTTGATGGCTCATCTACAGACCAAGACCTTTCTTTAGAGACCCCTACCGAGTTTCTACACCCAGCCGTTCTCTCAAATTAGCTGTCACAAAGAAAAACAGTTTCAAATTAATATATAGACTAGTGGAACCCCGTCGAAATCGACGGTTAATCTTGAGGTTTTATGTAAATTTATTTTAATGTAAATCGCTAACTGCGATAGATAGAGTGAAGTCATGAAAATCTTAGTTAAATGAAGGGAGGATAAGCATAATAATAAGTATGACGATTGTGTTCCCTAAAAAACGTGATTGTTGAATTCGTTTAACACAATATTTCCTACCTTTTAATCGGCTTTAGGTTGCCCAAAAGGTTTTTTAGGAGTCTTTATAATTGTTTGTCCATGAGTTTGTTTCATGTCAAAGCCACTTTCACTATATGGGAGAATGAGTTCCTTCATATAATTAGTCTTTCATGTTACGGAAAGAGTCAATATTTATTACTAACAACTAATTAATTCCATCTGCTTTAGAAAAATCATTCAGATTGTATCCAGATTTATAAGTAAATCTTCATCTTTGGTCATAAAAATACAGAATTTTTTTAGCATTTAAATAAGTTTTTTTTTTTGTATTTGATAAAAATATCTGATTTTCCAGATAGCAGTAACATTCTTACTTCGATCTAAGGAATTTTAATTCCTTCTCTTGCCACATCGACCCATGTATTTAATCATCCTGTTCTTACTTGATAATTCATTAACTTATGGGGTAGTTTTGCCTGGCCATACCGACCACATAAAGCTGTGCATGTTTTCGTGGATGGAATGAACCATAATTGTAGGAAATTTGATCACAAATCTTGAACATTTGTGGAACCAAATCCATAACCTAGTCCAGCCTTGGTAACAAATTATGCAAATGCGATGAGATGTGATGACACTGTTGTGTTTCCGAATGTGTTGTATGTGTATGTAGTGAGGTTTAGATGCGTTTTTCGACCTAGCTACATGTGTACATCAAAGTAAAAACCCTGTAGGCCTACACATTTTTTTTAAATACCTGAATTGACATTAGTTCACCTACTTCACCAAAACCATAGATGAAACATACTCCGTAGTTAGTCTATTCCAAAACTTACACACAGCTCTCATCCTCAACGTAAGTTACTCATCTATGACACAATTTTCAACCCGATTATCGAAAACTTTCATACCAATAAATGAATTTCTGGTGTTCTTTCTTGAATTCAAAAATAAATGGTGATTGAAAGTAGGAAAAAAAAGGCAAGTGCCAACCTTACAATATATATAAGCTAACCCGATAAGGAATAATTATATGTTCCTTTGAAAATGATATGTCACACTTATTTCATAATTTAAAATTTTCTAAGATCAATAAAGCATAGATTTTTGAACAAAACATTTAAAACGTATTCATCATTTTGTTGAAACTATAAAAAACTTGCCATACAGTGGAGAATCAATTTAAAATCATAAATAATAATGTAAACATTTAATTTTGACAGTTTCAGTAGACCTTTGAATACAATTTTAATATAAACAGCTGGTTCATTAAAAGTAGTGTAAAATTATCCATATGGTCATAATGTAAACAAAATTGCTGAGTGAACTTTAAAGGCCTCTGGGGCAGAACCCCAAGGAAATTTACCTAGTTTCTCTTTTGAGGGCTCACCTACAGACCAATACCTTTCTTTGGCCCCCCTACCAAGTTTCTACACCCAGCCGTTCTCTCAAATTAGCTGTGACAAAAACCTTGTTTTCCTCCATAAGAATAACAAGGGATGGGAATTTAAAGGCCACTGGGGCAGAGCCCCGAGGGAATTCTCCATGTTTCTCTTTTGATGGCTCATCTACAGACCAGGACCTTTCTTTAGACACCTCTACCGAGTTTCTACGCCCAGCCGTTCTCTCAAAATAGCTGTCACAAAGAAAAACAGTTTCAAATTAATATATAGATTTTTTATCTTAACCATCCAAAATGAGCGATTTCCTAAAATACATACAAAATGTATTTACTTAGGAACTAACATTTATTGTCACTCAAAATACCTCGATTAAACTTCTCATGTCTTGTTGGATTTTAGTCTTAAAAAGACAAATTTGACCAAAAAGACTGACTCTAGCTGACGTCTCAGTAAAACGTCAAACCACGTAAAATAACCTACATTGGGGAAAGAATCATTTCCAGTATGTTTATTTTAATTGAACTTTTAGTTTAAAACTGAAAGTATTAAACTTAGTGTAGTACAATTGTCTATAATATCACAGTTTACTACATGATATAAGAGTGATTAGATATGCTTCAATTCAGTTTAAAACTTTTGAAGGAATCTCTTGGTTCCCAAAATGTTCTGGCTTATGGAAAAAAATAAATACTGAAAAGTATTGAAATTGTTTACTATTACCTCAGAGTAATACTCTGAGCTATTACTGATGATATTTTAATTCATGTATACATATTGCACATGATACTTTAGTGTTCTTAGTAGTAGCTTGCATTGAAACAATCTCGTAAATAATCTTTTATTGATTATACTCGGCAAAAAAAAATATATTGAAGATTATGGAAAGGAATTTAGAGAATTGTGAGTTATTTAATAGACTATTGTAGCTACATAAAATGTATGTTTTATGAATCAATAAAGTATGTTTTATGGAATCCATCCAACTTTATACATGAGGCTTCGCATCGCCTGCCAAATCCAAGATATATGTGTCATAACCAGCTTTATATAGCTGCATGCTCATAGCACCATTGGGATTTTAATTTATTTATGTCGTAAAATTCCATGACTTTTGTACTCAACGTTTATTCATACTATACTAAGGAAATCTTCCTGGTTCCCATATTTATTTTTAAAATGGTTTCTGCATCCCTTGTCATTTTTGAGAGGTTGGTGGACCTTGACACAAAATTTAACCATAAACATGTGTCTCAATGGAGAATACCATGAACATGTATGGAGAATACCTTGGAAAGCAAGGGGTAAGTTTTCGCCACAAGACAAAATTAAACTGTACTGATTGATTCTGTATTTCAAAGTCACACTAAAGATTTAGCCCCCGATTTAGCATGTGATTGTATGAAATATTCTATGAAACAATTAAATCTGCTGTTAATAATGGTGGGATTTTTACAAACAGCCAAAATTAAGTAGGTAATTTTGGAGTAGATGCCCCCTTTCACCAATTCCTGTAATAAAAGTCCTAGGGCTTTGCCCCACAGGCCATCAAAATCCCAATGTGTATTTCTTATGAAGAAAATTTACCAACCCAGCTGTTTAATAAATCTTACTTCAATAGTGGAATTTGTCAAGTGTCAAGATATTTTGTGTCATGTCCGTACATGTTGTCATGTCATGTGTAAAAACAAACAACACATGATTTAATATAAAACAAGTATTGGGCTGGATACAAAACAAACAAATTCAGCATAACACCCACAGTAAATAAATATCAGAATTCAATAATATTTTCCGTAGATTTTTAAAAACCAAATTATTCTCTCCTGTATTCTCACCCCGTAGCAAAGCACAGGCAGAGCAACTATAGTATCCTTAAAAATCTGTAACTTTTAAATGGTTCCGGCTAAAGAGTGACTTGTGTGAAAGATGCCTTGTATCTTCTGGGTTTTAATCACGTTCAAAACAGTTATAAAACACTATTGCTGAATAAACTTAAGTAGCAATGATAATTTGAGATACATTTATGTAGGTTTCCTTGCAATACTCAACGACTAGTTTAGATTCCCCAAAAGACTTTTATAGTACTTATTACCTAGTGCTCCAAGGCTCGGTGTACGATATAAAGACAAGTGGTAGTATAAGTTGGCGGAATGGCTCATCCGAGTGTAGAAGGACTTTATTTTATTGCAGCCAGACATCGTGTTAGCGCCGCCAAATGATGTTTCTTCTCTTACTGTCTTTAAATTGAGAATTGTAAATGAAAATAATATATACCGACCGGTACAATAGAATTTCTAAGTTATTCGGTATTGCCATTAACACTTTGATTCGGTAAAATAATTTGGTGCTATGAATAAATACTATGGTATCGGATTTGTTGTTTAAAATCGCACAGCAACAAATTTTCCTATGTCTTGTACTTTTGGCACTAAAAGCTATGGAATTTGTTGGTACAGGATTTATTTTGTATTTGGCGCTGTAGGTTCTCATCTATCTATCTTCTATCTATATATTAATAGGCAAGCATGTTTCTTTAAAACCTTTTTTCTCAGCTCGTGTGCATCGCAGGGAAAATCTACACATACTGTTGGAAAGATATTTTCCTGTAGATGTGCAGAATCCCTTTATAAATTGAAATAGGCTAAAAAATAAGCACAAAAAATGAATTTGAAAACTTTAAAAAAATAACATGGGAGTTATGGGTTGCCATGTTGGTGACGAAATAACAACAAAATATAAACAGAAAATCTAAACAAATTCCTATCACATGTTTTATTTACAGTGTGGGGTTTACACTGTACATGACATAGTGTAAGAAACGGCCATGTGGCCCTAACTTTGTCTGAATAAATATATAATTTTTCATTTCATATAATTTTAATTTTTTCATTTAATTTCATTTACATATTTTTGGTCGAGTTTTCGACCGCTGGACGACCTCTAGTACTTATTTAATACGCAAGCAGGTTTTTTGTGACAATTACTCCTCCGAAACTACTGAACCGATTGACATGTTTTTGGTGTCATTGGAAAGAGCGTAACGTGAAGTTGTGCAGGAAACTTTCTTTTTAGGGAAACAATTAGAGAGTGAAGCCCTGGGACCCTTTAAAGTTTCGTATTTATCCATAAGATTAACATGGGAAACAAAATTTGTTATGGAACTCCAACTGTTGTCAGAAATTAAAAGTGAAATATTTATTGATGGTATCCATAGTAACAAAGAACAAACCCACAAAATTTAAAAATGTAAACAAGCAGAACTAACTGTCAAATTAATTTTGATTTCACAATTCCACACAGCTGGTCCAAATATATTAAATACTGCATGATTATTAGAACAGGAACGGTATGGATCATAAACATAAATAGAATATGTCACTCGCCCGAATGTAAAAATTTAACATTGATTAAAATGGAACTATCAAACTATATGTTAATGTCATTAGTATTGGATTCTTTCAGTTACGTCATTTGTTGACCGAGTCTGTCCAATATTTTTGAGCTGCTGTAATTATATTTTACAGGAAATAATTGTTATATAAATTCATGGAAATAAGTGATAATTTAGATTCTACAATCATTGCTGTTATTAAAATTGTGTATCCGCAGCAAACCTTCAGACTAAGCGAATTTCCATTTACCTGGCTTAATTTCTACAAAGATATTCCCTGAAAATTGTCATTTTTTCCTATTTAAAAAACATTAAGTTAATTTTAATATGAGTACCTAGGTTTGCTGCTACAGGGAAGGTAGGTGTGTTTTTGTTGAAATGTTGATAGCTTAGTATGATTGTTATTGGTTTGCAAATCCTGTAATACTTTACAATTGCTCGAATTCGAGCAACATGAACACTAGTTTCAATTAAACCTTGTTTGACTGTCTAGAAAATGATGCAACACAATCATACGTGTATTTATAAAGTTGGGGTATTGATAATCATACTAATGCAAATACGTTACTTGGTTAGTAAATAGTAAGGAAACATTTTTGTGCAAAATTCCATTGAAGAATTAGCGACAATATGATTGTATTGATTTATCAGGATGTCAATTACCTTATTTTTATGTCAAATAGACATTATTTGCTATATATGTCCTATAATTTTGTTTTGTCATACACATTGTTTTTGTATCATAATTGTTGTATATTTTTTAAGTTAGTTATATTGACATGAGTTGCTTTGTAAAACAGTTCTTGTACCGAAAGACGCTCGTAAACAAAGGCATTTTTATTATTTATTTATATGGGAATTGATGAAGATAAAATCGTATAACGTTGTTATAGGCTAAGTGCTTATTGAATTTGTTTTATGAATAATTATTTAATTATTTAGTAGCCAAATTCATTAGGGTAAGGATCCTTAAAAAATTGATGACTGATTTTTTACAATAAGATATGCAGTTCTGCAGTTGCAAAACATAATTATTCCCCCCTTAGATATTTGGGGGGGGGGGGCTTCAGCCCCTAATCCCCTGGCTACATATCTGCTGATATACAATGTTAATGAAAGGTTATGTCTAAATGTTTGAAATACAAGCAAAAGCAACAATTACTAACTTACATTGCACTGGAATCGAGTGTGTTGTAAAACGGGAAATTTCCTTGAAAGTGGGAAGAGCTGCAATAAAATTAGATTTTATATGATTCTCTTGCTTGCTAGCTACAATTGTATACTATCAGACAAACGCTTCTACACATTTTCATTTGATGCTTATAATTATGTTTGATTACTAAGCTGAACTTAATTAACAATATTGCTTGTTATCCACAATTTTATGATGATTAATCAATTTTGATTATATTAAAATATTTTCTGTACAGATATTTTTATAATACTTTGATAGAATTCTACATGTATTATTGTTAGTTTAAGCATAGATAAAACATACTCCATTTTTTATCTATGGTTTAAGTAAACTGTCTGAATCAAAGAAATTGATCTAAAGCTAATGCAACAAAAAAGGGATTTTATTTTAAAAATCACTTATGTTTAATGTGTACAACAATTAAAAATTATATTTCATTACAAGGAAAGTTACTATTTTTAATTAAATAAAAACGTGTATTATTAATTTAAATTTTCTGCCAAATTCCATATTATATTTATTCTTTGTCTTTCTTTAGGCTAGGCTATGTGATTTGTTGTGTTCGCAATACAGTACCTGTTTTGGATCTTACACATGGTATGGTAATTAAAATTAAAACATACTAAAGTGATTTTGGTAATTGTTGGAGTTTTCAATTATTAAAGTAATTATTACAGTATGGAAATTACATAACATACATTTTGAAGTGGCATGAGTAATCAACAGCAAGTGAACGTCAAATACACACATTGCGACAGAGGTTGTGATTGGGTTATGCTGGGTTGAATTATTGCATTTGTGCATCAGGAAATAGATGTCAAGAGTCAAGAAAAGTATTGACATTTCTTATTCGTTTTTGAAAATTTCTATTTACATGTTACATACATTTTTCATAAATTAACACACTTTCTCGACAAAGTTATAGGTCTTCATCTTATCTACTGAATTATAATATATACCTACTATAATTAATAACTTAATTTACCTATTATAATTACGTAAAATATAGGTAACTATGGTGCCTTTAGTACACGGTATAGAAAAGATACACTTAAAACATAAATCCAGCCCACAAAATGTTTCCCTACTATTCTGCCCTCATATAAACTGCCAAGGCACTTTGAGAAACAATAAACTACTTTTATGAAGCCACTCATATTGTTTACGATTCTTATTTTTCCCTCGAATGTTAGTTATGTCTGAATGTTACGGCAAGAATATCGATTTAATTTTTATCTAGATATAGTAACTGGTAATATAAACCCAAAAATGTTAAGTTGGCTATAAAATATTAATCGATTGGGTATAAATAATAAAAAATAAAAATAAATCAATACAGTTATCTATCCCTCAACAAAATTTCTTGTATTTTAAATGAATTTAAAAAAAAATATTTGTTTGTTAGATCGTTAGATTTTAGTTGTATGGACTTTGTTTTATGGATTATCAGAATGCTTGATTTATAAACATAAGCTTTAAGTTTATAAATAATATCCACATTATACTTATATGTTTTATTAATTTCTACTTTGTACTACAGTATAGTTTTATCCAAATTTTTTGTGCAGATTTTCGCAACAACTTTTTATGAGACAATAGACAAAGCAATGATATTAGTATTTTGGTTATTGATTAAATTAACTATGCATTCCCGCTTTGCTTAGTATCTAGAATCAATGCATCATCATTACATTATCATTACATTTATGGTTGATGACTGTGAAGGTATAACGTTTAAACACAAAAGAAAATGAGTGTTTTGGTCAAGTACAACATTTTTAAGAGTTAATTTAGGCTTGCTAATACCATATTGAGTATTATACTCAATGCTAATACTCTTTAAATACATTGGAAGTTTGGTTTTTGTATGAATTAATAAACATTTTCTATAAAATGTTTTGTTATTGTATACTTACTTTTGCCCCCCTCTGTATATCTCTTTAACTATGATAAACATACCAAGTTTTATAACAATTGGTTGGAAAAATTTAAAGATAAAGCTGTTTTCACCACACTATGATGTTTTTGGATGTATTACATACGTTATTATAATTGGTGGCTGAAAGTTAAGTTTTGCTGGCCATGCCAGCTGTCATCGTAATTTGGGGACCGAGCAGGTTTTTACAGCTCGGGGCCGCAAAATCAGCTGTCCGCTTACTTACTTAAAACATGAATGCATTTTAAATACACAATCAAAATCCATAGCCTTGCAATAGAATTGTGTTATTGTCACCGTTGCCTAGCAACTATTTATTTTTATTTTTGCTGATTCCTCAAATGATTTCTTCACATAACCTTAAGTTGTAGTTGTGTTGACTATCAGTGTGCATTTTTATAGTGGTGAATAGTGGTAATAGGGTATAGTGTGGTGAAAAATTGTGTTCGTACCACAGACCGAAATGGTTTTGCAGCTCTCGATCGATTTAAGTTCTCGACTTCGTCTCGAACTTACTATCTCAAGCCGGCAAAACCTCATTTTCGGCCCTAGGTAAGAAATATACTATTTCGTGTAAAAACAAAATGGCTGATATCTGGTTATGCATTTTCAGACATGCGAATCTTTCCTTTCTCTTAATATGAGGAATCATAATATATGCGCAAATCCTGAAACGGTTTTTCGGGACATCCTGTACATTAACTATAGCTCAAAAAATATTTTTTTTAAATAATAGCGACAAAGTACAAGTGTTTTTTTATTCAACTCCACAACATGTCGATTGTAAAATACAAAACCTCTCTCAATTCCAGCTAGAAGTAAGGAGCGGCAAGGATGGCGCCGTATATTCCAAGTGCTTTGTGTTATTAAATAATTTAACAATACGAACGATCGTCTTCCTCTGTATTTTATTTTTTATTTTGTCCGTGTTCATGTCAAGTTTTCACCTATGAGAACATGGAACAAGAAATGGAATACGATTTCCATTTCTTGTTTTGGAAAGTGTAATACTTAATGCTTACCATTTTGTCCTTACTTTTAGTGCTTGTTGGATACATTCTTTTTTAGCACGTCATGTTGAATTGTAATGACGCAATGAAAAATAAACCCGCCACAGCAAACCTGCAGACTGAGTAGGTTTCCATTTACCTGGTTGGATTTTTAATCAAATATTCCCCTAAAATTTTAAGTTTTATTTTCTATTTAAATAACTTAATGAGTACCGTTTGTTTTTTACTGAAATGTAAGTAATGAAAAAAAAATCACTACAACAGTTTCCATTCTTCGTAAGAATAACATAAGAATCTTAAATTTACAGTAGTTAAAAATTCTCTTCATAACTATTTAGGCACACAAAAAACTCCTCAGTATACTAAATTAATTGATTTTAAACTCTACAAAATGTTTAAGAAAGAAGAAGGAAAACCTAATTTTTACCCCATAAATCCCTGGTTCCTGTAGACCGATCTTGCTAGTTCACTTCCTTCGTCCTTGATCGAGTTAAAGTAGATTAACACAATAGTACAGGATTTATTCAAAATAGGATAATCTTTACTCAATTTATCGTGGACACATACCCGCACTTATATCCATATATGAACTTGAACTGATGGTGATTTTGCCCTCTGGGACATCAAAACAAATAATAAGTAAATCAGTCCCAGGTCTAGGAGCTTATTTCCTCATGGGAAATTCGCTAACAACATAAATTACTTGTCATTGATTCAGATTTGTGAGCTATCTAACTTTATCTTTACAAATTTACTGTAATCAAAGCCCTCACTGACTCACTGACTCACTGACACACTCACTCACTCATCACTAATTCTCCCACTTCCCATTTACCTAGGAGGCTGAAATTTGGTACATTGATTCTTTAGGCATTAAATAGGAAAACTAAGTTGTTTTTATTCTGATCGGACTCTCGGGCTCCGCCCCAGTGGCTCTGGAGTTTCCCATGTTAGCCTTATGATTTTTCATATTTAAAAGGAATTAATGAATCTTAACAGCTGTTTCAATTAAACAAGTTGGTTCTGTTCTATGATGTTCAATTGCATTAAAGTTACAATGATTACCAACAGGGTGCAGCACTATTATTTATTTTAATTTATGACAACAGCTAATTTGCAACCAAAAGGTGAGTGAGCGTAGCGAACGAACTTCAATCTGGAGACGAGTTAGCGTAGCGAACGAGCTAACCTGAAGGCAAGTGAGCGCAGCGAACGAGCTCCAACCTAAAGGTGAGTGAGCGTAGCGAACGAACTTCAACCAGGACGTGATTGAGCCATGCGAACGAGATCATCTTGAAAATTAAGAAGTTAAACGGGGCAAAGCCCGCGGGTACAGCTAGTGTAACATAAATTGTACATGCTCCATATTGCATGTGCTTCATATATGAGAACTGATCATTATAGTGCTACAAAAGCTAACTCCATCTTAAACCACTATTAAAACCATGGTGTTGCAATGATGGTCCTAAGTAGGCCGGAGATAAAACTATCTACCCTCATAAACTATAAAATAGTGTAGGATACTTGATCTTAAGAGCCAATGTAGGCATTTGTAATGACCCGGTTAGTCTCAATAAAGGTTTATTTTATTGAGTCTCCTCCCCTATCGTAGAAACTGAAGATTTTACTACACATTAACCATTTATAACACTTATATCCTGTAAACACTTACTGTATATGGTTTATAGATACCTAGGTATGTTTTGATAAAAAGAAAAGCCTATACAATTGCCTACATCACTGTCAATGGCAATGAGAGTGCAGAATCCCTTTATAAACTAAAATAGGCTAAATAGGCCTAATAAGCACAAAAAATCTATATATTATTAGGCAAGCATGATTCTTTAAAACCTTTTCTTCTCAGCTCGCGTGCATCGTAGGGAAAATCTATGTATATTTTTAGAAAGATATTTTTTGTAGATGTGCAGAATCCCTTTATAAATTAAAATATGCTAAAAAATAAACACAAAAATAAATTTAAAATTAAAAAAATAACATGGGACTGATAGGGTTGCCATGCTGGTGACAAAATAACAACGAAATATAAACAGAAAATAAAAATAAATGGAAGAAATTCCAATCACGTTTTATTTACAGCGTGGGGTTGAAAATAGAGATAAAGTCTTATACATTACATATTTTTGGTCGAGTTTTCGACCACTGAACGACCTCTAGTCTTACATAAAACTACAAACTACTGTAGCTCCTATTTGCTCCAAATGTATCAGTACAACATTTTACTGAAACAAAATGTTTACCGCAATCAATTCCCGAGTTTTGTAAGTGCTTACGTTGTTAAACCTTGCAAGTTTGTCTGGTCACAAGGCAAAGTACGTAACGAGTTGGGACAAAAATCGGCAAAAACGTTGTAGACAGACACGGTCCTTCTGATTGAGGGCTCTGGGGAATGGGGAACAACTCTCAAACTGTAGCCTACGTTGAGAGTTTAAGTAAGGATTTATCTAGTCAAAAAAGGGTGCTTTTTTACGCAAATTAAAAGTGCTGTGATGCACATTATAATGACAAAACAAGGTTATTTTGTCATCCCTGTTTTGTTTTACTTCATTACCAATCACCTTGTGTACATTTTCCCATAGTTATCCATGAGGTTTAGTGTTATTAGGCATGTTGTAAGACTCCACATGTCGTTTTCGTAAGCTCATAGGGTTAGAAGAGTACGATAATAGTAAATCATTAGTTAAAAAAAGGTTTAATTTTCCAGGTGTGATTTTAGTATCTACTAAATCAACTTTTATTGACATGCACTAAGGAAACCGGATCAGTAGTAAACAAAAAAAACTATACCTACAATGCATACTGTATTGGAGCTTGTAAAAACACTATGAATATTATTGACAATAAATTTCAACCAACGATATAATCAACTCTTTACATAGTTGATTTCAAACTAACACTAAACCTCAGATATAACTAACTATGTAACAATGCATATTAGCTGATCAGAAATTAAGTAAAGACAGCAGGGATACAATCAATGAGCTATTTTGTTGTAAAACGTGTCTCACTGTAGTTGTAATTATTTGGGTTGCGTTTAAAACCTTGTATCTGAATATGGTTTAACAATATCGAATGCCACTATAGCAATCCCAATTTACAAAAACCAGCTGTTTAAATTGAATTGGTAAACAGCACTGTTGACAAAAAATCGTCACCTTCAAATGAATACACATATACAAAAATACCCTATTTCCCACGCAATCCCCCGCTGCAGGGTAATTCTCCCCGTAGCGCCGCGGCGCGCTGTTTCACCGCCTCAGTCTACCGTGGCGTCGCGGCGTGTACGTATCTATAGCGTCGCTGTAAGCCTAGCGCCGTGGTGATCACGTGTTTTCTATCTTCTACATGGATACTGTGGTGATCTGGTAGAACGAGATGCTTCTCAATATACCTTCAGGACTTTTACTCGTCGGGGTGTTGCAAGGTAGTGTTATATGAATTAAATATAACCATTTATAGATTTATTTGTGTACGTTGGATGTATAGCGTGCCAGTGTGTGTGGATTTCTTTGCTAGAAATAAGGCTTGGTTATCTTTCATTTGTGTCTACGACGGTAAGGCATTCAAACACTTGTAAACTAATTTTATGTAAGATGAAACATATTGATAAACCAAAAATTACTGAAATATCTACCTTAGTACGAAACATTTCAAGTTTAAATCACCGCACTTCAATGTAATCGAGCTTAAAACGAACGTCGAGTTGTTAAATATTTGAGATATATATTTACTTGATTGTGTATACCATTTTATAAAACTACAAATAAATTGACAGCAAGATATTTGACACATTCAACTCTTTAGCGAAGATAAATTGAATTCTGTATTTTTTTGAGGAGACGAGTGGATAATAGTGCTTCCCTTCAAATCCTAAGGTTGCGGGGTTCAATACCGGTAGGAAAAATTGTTGACCCCTTTTTATAGTTGGGATATAAATATTAATGATGTTAACTAAAGAAATTTTAGCGTTAGATAGTAAACGTGGTTTGGGCAGTTTCTTAACATTCATTTTATAAATACCTATGAAGTAAGTAAATTTCATTAAAACAAGTTTTAGAATGTACAGCTAAATGGGAGCAATTCCCAATGATATTTTAGTAAAAAATGCGTGTTAATATATTTTAGGGGATTATTAGGTACGCTGCGTATAAACCAAGTGTTAACCAGGCACGTGTTAAAAATGATGTAGTTACCTAATTTATTGTTTTAGAGTGTAAGAATCATAAATGGTGGCTGTTTATAAAATATCAAACCAGTTCATATCTTGACGATGTACTGTAGTTTATGTGGTCAATTCTAATAATCCATTACCTACCTATGCGGTACATAAAATTATCTCAAAATATCTCAAAATATTTCAAAATATCTCAACCCCATTAATTTTATTCAGACGTTCGAGTTTAAGTTATAGAAAAAATTGTTAAGGTCAACGTAATTTAAATTACGTGCAATTTAAACATATTTTTACATATCTTACAGTGTATAAAATGTACAGACCATGCAATTTAAACATATTGTATAAAATGTACACAACTTAGGGCAAAATAGTATGACCAAACCAATAAAGGTTTCGGGATTCATTAAGTTTAAATACTTAAATTTACCGAGTTTTTCATCCATATTATTTTGTAATTCAGGGTTAAGCTAGAAAAGTGACTTTAGGCTCAAGGGAACTAAGTATTGAACTTAAGTTAGTACAACTTCATGCGGTAAAGGTCATATAAACGTCATAAATAAACCGAACCATGCATACGAAACCAACTGAAATAAGACGGAGCAGTCGTAATATGATTGAATTAAATTTTGAATAAGAATATCTTTCGCTTAAAAAATTGATCCTTTTGGTTAACTAATTTACCTAAACTAACAATGATATTCATACGCAATTAATTGAAGAACTAATTATGAACTAAACCATTCAATATTAAAGCCATTGAGATAGACTGTTTAGTAAGGAGCTAAGTTTTTATTATGATTGTGTAGTTAAAGTTTATGTTGAATGTGCTATTGTGTAGTTTGGAATAAGTTTGCATTACTTAGTCATAGTTTTGCACAATTTGAAGATAAAAGCAATATCACTAACAATCTGCAGCTGAAGTTGGCAATTTGTAGCTCACAAATTGCAACAATACTTCTTTTGGATAAGAAGCAATTACGAGAAAAAATGTATTGCTGGTACGGTGGTCCAGGGTTGAGAACAAAGTAAAATGATTAAAAATAAGTTTATGAGTTGGTTTTACTGAAATATATTTACTTTTTATTCCTAACCTATATAACAAATGAATTAGTTCTATTTAGATTAATAATTGTTTATTTATACATTTGAGATACAAGCAATAAATTAGAAAAAGCTAAATTTTTGTTTTTTAATTGCGATTTTTTAGGAGTTCATGAGTTCATGATAAACATTTTAGGAGAGTTTGTAAGAACTATTACAATATCTATTATTATTATTTAAACCTGTAAATTCACTACGTTAATTTGGATTGGAATGAAAAATAAACAGTTTTATTGATAGTGGCATATACCCAAAGGCATTGACTTACGAGTTCAAAATAGTACATTATTTTATGTACTAAATTTATGTTTACATACCCTCTCAAACTAATATTTGTCCTTAAACGATTTTTCCCAAACACAAACTGTGATTGCAATTAACAAGACATTTCCATATCAATTCAAAGTGTTTTTAATGTATTGAAAATAAAACTAAATCAAACCCTTAACACAAGAATTGCAACACCTACATAAGCAATAAGTGTTACGTACAAGCAAATTTTTTATGAAAATTAAAGTCAAACTACATTTTTTCTTTCGGTAATCCTTGTAAAAGTTATTTTGTTTGTAGTTTTTTTGTTAAATCATATCATGCTTAATGAAACTATTTTGTTTAATAATTGTATACTTATTAATATCTTAATACACAAAACAAGCACTGTTATGTATAATAAAAATATAAAAAAATATAAAAATTAGTTTATTGAATAGTGTCATGTTGTGTAAAATAATGGAATAAAATCAATACTTGTTTTAATTTCCATGTAGGCCATAACATCTCGGAAAGTAACACAAGAAGTTACTTTGGTACAAACTAAGTGCTTCTAACTCCATCAGTAAGTCTAAGTTTGATAATGTATGTTCTATGAACTCAACTTAGTTTATCCTCTTACGTAAGTTATACAAGATACTGTTTAAACCAGTATGAAACTAAGTTTTTTTTAACTACTTCAAAAAGGGTAACAAATAAAAATTTATGAATAATTTTTAAATATTAAATTCAATTCATGTTAAAAATCTATTAAATAATGTTATGAATCTGCAAATTAAAACAACATTTTAGTTGCTGCAAATGTTTGATAAGTTTGATTAATTTTATAGCAAATAACAGATTTTTCGACGATCGTTTTATTACTTAAGTAGTTTGTAATTTGAATTTTTAATGACTGGTTAAAATATATCCGTTAGCACGATAACTCGAGCAAAAATGATCCGATTTTGATGAAATTTGGTACAAAAGTGTAAAAACAAATAATTTTGTATATTGAAGCTTTATTGTGTGCCTAATGGTTACGGAGAAAATTCCAAAAATTGTAAATTTAAAATTCCCATGTTATTCTTACGGAGAATAAGTCAACTGATGTAGTTTGCTTGTTTATGAACATATTTTGATCGAATTTTAAAAGTAAATTCAATTTTTACTAAACTATTAAGATTTTACGAAATACCCTCCCCGTTGCACCAAACTTAAGTACTCATTAAACTAATTCTATTTAAATAGGGAATAAAATGTGATATTTTTAAGGAGGCATTTTAGTGTAAATCCTATCAGGCTAATGGAAATTCGCTTAGTCTGCAGGTTTGCTGTGGCGGGGGTTTTATAGCCTATATCCACTGCCTTGGACGAGTTTAAGTATGGAAGTCGATATATCCATTTTTGTAATACGTATTTTAATTTTATTAGCACGAAGGCCTACTAGTACTATTTAAGCAAACAATTTCTAACAAGGTTGACACATTGAGGCAAAGTTAAGTAGTGGTAACAATGCCACTCTTCTTCAAAGACATAAATTATACAATAATTTATGACACATTTTCCTTGTGAAGGTTTACCAAAGGATGTGTAATTATATTACAGGTCCCTGTGAAATAAACCTGTGTTATTCAGTAACGTCCAAATAACGTTCAGTGGTTGCAGTATTTGTCTCACGCGTTTTAACAGGAAAATTAGTACTTTATCGAGAAAACGAGCTCATTAGGTTGAAAGTTTATCGATTCAATACAGATATGATTTATTAAAGTATTTTATTTTGGACTTTTCAGTAAATAAATCAATAACTACTGTAATAATGTTAGATATATTGCACATTTTCCGCAAATATAATTGGATTGCAATTATTGGTATTTCAATGGAAAAATTGAAATGTATAAAACTATTTAATAATTTAATTTTAAGTATGAACCTAATCCTTACCAAAATGTATTAAAAATCCCTTTTAACTAACACATTTGACTGTGATATCTCTTTCCCATTTGAAACTTGAATCCAGTAAAAAAATAATCACAGTTGAGTTAAAAATCGACAGAATGTTCTGCGATCAATTACAGTTTTTTTTTCTCAGTCGCATATGCAAATTTGTAACAGAACCAAACTCATTGCAAACTTTAGCATATTTTTGGTTACTCAACCTAAAAGTATCAAAACTAAGTGAAAGTCTCATTTTCAATTTTTTATCCAACATAAATACCCCACCACAGCAAACCTGCAGACTAAACAAAATGTTTATATTTTGAGGGAAAAAATGAGTAACCCCTATTTTTACCCCATAAAAATGGGTCTAGGTCGTACTATGAGACCTACGGTAATAGCTTAATCCCTGTTATTGGAAAATTTCTAAAAAAAATTTGGGAACAGCTGGTTCATAGATGAAAAGTCTACTTCATTATTCTAAAGTCAAATCAAATACTGAATATCTGATCACAAAACGATATGGACTAGTGAAGATCGGCTTTGACTAATAGACAAGGTTCTATAGTCTGTTCTTTGACTAATAGACCTGACCCAGCTGTCGACAATAGACTGTGTCTTCCTCGGTTGAAACTTTGGCTCAATTGACCTCCGTTGTCTTAACTGACAGGAAGTGGCTTAAACAGACTTGTCGCTTAACAATTGACCAGAAGTCTCTCAACTGACAAGTCAGTCTTGTCACAACAAGTGTTGTAAACTCGAGTATCCCTTTAGAAAGGTTGTTTGATGGATTAACTTCACTAAGTTGAATTTATAACATTTTTATTATTAGTGCTTTGTAACTGAGTATAAAAACTTTATAATTCCGTTTGAATGTACTTTGAAAAAATGTTATATCAGCCATTGATAATATAAATTTCCTTAATTCTTCCGATTTGTTTTACCTCAGTAAACCGTGTTACTTAGTTTGACACAACATTTAGAGAGCAAGTAGCCTCAGAAGCACATGACTGGTAGAAATGATTTTCTAAAAGCCTTATTAGGTTCAGTTGTAACGAATACAAATGTTTATTGTTTATGTAATATTTTTGCAAAAGGCCTTTTAAAAATAATTACTTCCAATAAAAAGTTAAGTTAAATTAATGTGATAAACTGTTATATAAAGTCAGTTTTAATTACAAGATTCAATAGGCTCATAACTCACTAGTTTCATCAACAAAATATGTGTTTAGTGAATTTTTATTTTCCCATCCTTGAAATCCAATATGATCCCTACCAACGAGACATAATTTATTTATTTATTGCTCTTTACAATTTTTACATTGTGTAGCATATTTTTACATTGTGTGATTCTAATCTATATAATTAATACGCTACATGAAACTTTGTCGGTTGAACTCCTCCGACATTTCTTAACCGATTTTATCCATTGACGTCTCATTGGAAAGAGCGTGTCGCGTAGATTTGCAAACTGGCCTTACATTTTTGAAAAAGTCCCTTGGGCTCTGCCCCAGTGGCTTTGAAAGTTCCCATGTTATCCTTATGAAGAACATAATTGTTTACATTTTGATCAGCTGTATAATTTAATTTCTGTTATTTATTTTTCAATTCATCGAAACGCATTGAGTAAATTTACTGATTTTGTTTGAATTAAATATTCACTACTTAAATTTACATTCGTACATATTACAGTGTAAAAAATCGAGAGAGCCTGGGCAATTTGATATATTTTACCAAAAAATAAAAATCAATTGACGGGGTGGACTTAACTTTATGATGATTGGCAAAGGAAAACACTCAAAGGCTGAATTAATCTGTACGGCAAGGACATTAAATATATGTTTTGATAAAAGCCAGGTGATTTTAAAATAATATGACTACATCCAAGAAACCGTAATAAAAATTTCACTGAAGGATTTGCTTCATTCACATTTAAGGGAAACAAAAAAACCATTTAAACAACATTAGGTCATTCAATTCTGCATTTTTTCAGGTAAATATAATTTACGTTATAACAGTAACTAGCCAAAGAAATGCCAATTGAAGCAAATAAAACTGTGACAGAGAGGTTATGCAGAAAATCAAGCAGTTCTTAAGTAATGTAAATAAAATGTTATCACTATAAAAAATGACTGAAATTTGTAAACGTACTGGCGACAATGGGTAGTACCATGCAGACTACATTATCATTGACGAAGATCAACATGGACAACCTAATGCGGCTATAAGTTGGAAAGATTTGTAGAATACACTAAAAAACCAGATCAGCTTTTTAAAAATAATAAAATATTTACAAAAACATTTTGATTATATGATACTGATAGGTACGTAATCTATGAGTTGAGTCTCTTAAACTCATCGGAAATTATGACTTTTTTAATTTTTTAATAAGTTGTTGGTTTTTAAATACTGTAACTACTTTCTTTACTTATTTGCAATTGCTCGATTTCGAGCAACATGTACACTAGTATTTATAATTATAACAAGAGGTTCTACCCGCAAATTCACGGGTGAACAGAAGCCATCATTAAATTAATTTAATCAACTTTGACTTTACATTTCATTTAAATGGCCCAAGTACGATAAATTGTCATCTGAAAGGATGTTAAAAGCAGTGGAACCTTCATACCTTACGTCCTAAGATGGCCGAGGTGGGTACGGTTGTACCTGAACTCGCAGCTCTCTTTCACGGCGTCTTTAATACTTTACTTTAATACTTTTCAATGAAATTGTGACCTGTTAAAGATCGGTGACAACCTCTTGGAACGAACAATATATATGGTGTGTTAATCTCATATTCATCGTGTTTCGAACACCTTTAATCACTCACTTGTATCAAACAGCTAGAAATAGGTAGCTTCACTGTCCATTCGCCGCACTTCTTTTAAGAACATAAAAGTAAATAATAAAATAAGTAAACAAAAATGTAAACAAACAAAACTATATTGTCAATTGCATTGGCCAGCTGTTGTTCGCTAAATTAATCTTACTAATATTATAAATGTGAAAGTTTGTGTGTTTGTTTGTTTTTTTGTTTGAAGTTCAATCACGCACTAACTACTGGACGGATTGGGCTTAAATTTGGTATGATGATAGCTCACATTCCCGATTACCATATACGCATATTCTTATCTCAAAAATCCTTTCGGGCTCCGCCCCAGTGGCTCTGTAGTTCCCCATGTTAACCTTATGAGTATTCATATTTAAAGGGTATAAAGAATTTAGTCAGCTGTTTCAACCAACAAAATTGGTTCTATGATTATGGAAAAGCATTAAAAAGTAATAACATTTACCAACAGGGTGCAGCACTATATTTTTTGCACTATTACTGTGAAACACAATGAAAACTAATTGTTAAAGTAGGATTGTTTACAATTATGCCTATGTTTTTAATTTCATGAAAAATGTGTGATATTTTGAAAATATTTGATAATTTATGTTTCTCTATAAGGTGAAGTGGTAGAACATTATGGCGATGGTAGATGTGTAATAATATAGAATACTGTAAATTTAAAGAAGCAAATTTTATCAAACTGTGTCCTCCCTCATTGCAAACACAAAGC